>NC_082723.1:72655313-73255313 GCF_030144855.1 Hypanus sabinus | reverse complement strand
ACGTGCTTGGAAGTAGGTACTCAAGAGATGTCAGGGGTGGGTTGGTTAGTTATTTATTTATTTACACACGCAGAGAGTGGTGAGTGTGTGGAATGGGCTGCCGGCAGCGGTGGTGGAGGCAGAAATAATAGGGTCTTTTAAGAGACTCCTGGATGGATACATGGAGCTTAGAAAAATAGAGAGCTATGGGTAAGCCAAGGTAGTTCTAAGGTAAGGACATGTTTGGCACAGCATTGTGGGCTGAAGGACCTGTATTGTGCTGTAGGTTTTCTATGTTTCTATGCCTCTCAATCTTATAAACCTCTATCAGATCTCCCCTCAGCCTCTGCTGCTCCAAAGAAAACAAGTTTATCCAGCCTCTCATGACAGCATCTTGGTAAACTGCACACTCTCCAAAGCATCAACATCCTTCCTCTAGTTGAGCGACTGGAACTGTACACAATCCTCCAGATGTGGCCTAACTAGAGTTTTATAAAGTTGCAACATAACCTCTTGAATCATCGAACAATGCAGCACAGAAAACTATTATTCAGTTCACTGTGAGTGTGCCGGTTCTGCAATTAGTATATAATTTACCATAGTCCCAACACCAAACCCCCTGCCCTTTCCTAGAAATCTCAGATGCAATTGCACAACTCATCTACAACCAAATGACTGAATCATATCAAAATTCTATGCTTAACATTTATCTAAATGTCTGCAGCAGCTGTAAAGATCTACAAGCACATTCAGAACATGTTCTACTTCAGTGTTCATTCCCTGGTTACCATTACCACATTGCCAATTCTTCTCAAAGGGATCCTCAGTGATCAGCTTCTCACAAATCTTTTTACATCAATGATGAAATGTCTCATGCAAAATGCAAGACCTGCTAGCTGCCCTAGTTTAAGCAACACTTAGACTGACGATATTCATAACCCCCAAGGATCACATCTCCGGTGTTTCAAATAGAAAAAAAAAGTCATTTTATTCCAATTAGAATACAGCAAGAATAAATTAAAAGCTCAGGATTTCAAGGAACAAGTTACAAACAGCTGGCAGAAGTGTTCCTTTGTATGCTTATTGATCAAAAGGCTAAAAGTACATTAAGATGGATTGTTAAGCCCAGAGTTGTACACTTCTTTTATATGTTTTAAGGAATGAATCAGTATCCTAATCAGAATCAGGTTTAATATCACCAGCACACATCGTGAAATTTGTGGTCTGCAGCAGCAGTACAATGAATGTATAATAGAAGAAAAAAAACTAAATAGTGCAAAAACAGTAATTTTAAAAAAGTGAGATCGTTCAATGTCCATTCATAAATCAGACGGTAGAGGGGAAGAAACTGATCCTGAATCATTGAGTGCCTCTCTTCAGGCTTCTGTATCTCCTACCATACAGTAACATTGAGAAGATCAAAACAGAACAGTAACTTCATTCAACTTAATTTAACTATGTCTGCCAAACTCATCAAACATTCAGTGATTTAGCCTTCGGTCTTGTGCCAATTCAGAAAATGGATATTGGGATCCTGAATGGATTTTATTACCAGCTTCTTTGTTGTAGAATTCTTCATTGAGCACATTCACTCCATCTGCCATAAAGACAGAATTTCCCAGTCTGGTGGTTACTCATTTCAATTCAATTTCCCATTTCTATTCCAACATATCAGTCCATGGACTCCTCTACTGCCATGATAGGTCACACTCAGGTTGGGGGAGCAACACATCATATTCCATCTGGGTAGCCTCCAACCTGGTGGCATGAACTTCAATTTTTTCAACTTCCAGTAATTTTTCCCCCCACCCTTGCAATCCTTTTTTCCAACCCCCAATTCTGATTTCCCTCTCACTCCTCTTGTCTCCACCAGCTCATCACCTTCCTCTGGTACCCCTCCTCCTTCCCTTTCTCCCATGGTCCACCATTCTCTCCTATCATATTTCTTCTTCTTCTTCAGCTCTTAACCTCTTCCACCTATCACCTCCCAGCTTCTCACTTCATTCGTCTCCCTCACCCACCACCATCCTCCTCACTGTTCTCACATATCACCTGCCAACTTGTATCCTTGCTCTTCCCCCACTTTCTTACTCTGGCTTCAACCACTTCTTTTCCAGTCCCGATGAAGGACCTCAGCCTGAAATGTCGACTGTTCATTTTCCTCCATTAATGCTGCGTGACCTGCTGCATATACTCAATATATACTGTATATACTAAAGTATATACACAATATTTTAAATAGTTAAATTAAATAAGTAGTGCAAAAATAGAAAAGAAAATAATTGTGGGGTAGTGTTCATTGGTTCAAAACCCATTCAGTAGTCAGATAGCAGAGGGAAAGAAGCTATTCTGGATTCATTAATTGTGTGTTTTCAGGCATCTGTACCTCCTACTGATGGTAACAATGAGAAGAGGGCATGACATGTGTGATGGTGGTCCTTAATGATAAATGCCACCTTCTTGAGCCAACGCTCCTTGAAGATGTCCTGGATACTACGGAGGCCTGTGTCCATGACGGAGCTGGCAGATGAAGGACTGTAGGCCAGTTGCAGAATTAGTGTGAGGGCCTAAAATCAAGTACTGTGTACTCTTCAAGATGAATTACCATCACATCTCCCACAGCAGTGACCAAAGCTTGATAAAGTAATCACTTTTTAAACTAAAACGAGTGCAAAAAACAATTCACATCAAGTTTGGACCACACACACATACAAATCGAGTTACTGGCCGCTTCCGATTTAAGTGAGGTTTAACTGAAATTACCCGTCTGGATTGGAAGCAAATCCAAAATGATACAGCTGATGAATTACACACACAAAATGCCGGAGGAACTCAGCAGGTCAGGCAGCAGCTTTGAAGGAAAATAAACAGACAATGTTTCAGGCCAAGACGCATCATCTTCACCGGAAGGGGGCAGAAGCCACAAGAAGATGGTGGGAGTAGGGGAAGTAGTAAGGTGGGGGGTGGGGGGCAGGGATGAAAAAGGAGCAAGAGTTAGAAACTGACGTACATGTCATCAAGTTGAAGGCTACCCAGATGGAATAGGAAGTGCTGTTCCTTCATCCCAGTTTAGCCTTTTAGTAGAAAATGAGAACGGAAAATCGAATTGAAATGGGTGGTCAACAGGAGATCCTGCCCCTTGCTGCAGATCAAGTGGTCCCCAATCTGCATTGAGTCAAACTGATGTAGAGGAGACTACACCAGGAGTACCGGATATATTAGATGCCCCCATAGGTGAAATGTCATCTACCTGGAAGGATTGTTTGGAGCCCCCAGTGATCGTGAGGGAGAAGGTTAAGCAACAAGTATAGCACCTGTCCTGCTTGCGGGGTAAGTGTCAGGAAAGAGATTAGCGGTGAGGGATGTGGACAAGGGAGTCATATGGAAAACAATATCTACGTATAGCAAAGTTGGGGGATGAAGGGAGGGAGAGAAAGTTGTGCTTAGCAGTAAGATCCCATTGGAGCTGGTGGAAGTTATGGAGAATGATGCGCTAGATATTAGATATTTGGTAGGTTAAAACAAGGGGAACCCTATCCCTGTTTTGGCAGCATAACAATGGGATGAGAGCCAATGTTTGGGAAATGCAACAGATGCAGAAGGTAGTATCATCAGTGGTGGACTAGAAACCGCATTCTTAGAAAAAAAAGAGAACATCTCAGATGCAATAGAATGGAAAGCCTCATTCTGAGAATGGAGATGGAAGATCTGAGAGAAGGTGATAACATTTTTACAAGTGACAGGAAGGGAACAGGTTTAGTCAAGATAACTGAACATCAGTAGGTTTTTAAAAGGTAACAGCAGATGGTCCTTCTCCAGAGATGGAGAAAGTGAGATCTAGGAAATGGAGAGAGGTATCAAAGATTTGTGAGAGTAAGCGTTCGGTACGGGCTAGAAGGGCCGAGTTGGCCTGTTTCCGTGCTGTAATTGTCATATGGTTATCTGGTCCAAGTAAAGTTGAGGACAGGATTGAAGCTGGAGGCAAAGTTGAAGAACTCTACATTGGTGCAGGAAGCAGCACCCATGCAGTCATCAATGTAGCATAGAAGTGTTACCAGCGCAGGCTTGGAACATGCACTGTTCTATGTCGCCAACAGAAGGCAGGTATTGCTGGGGCCCGTGGCCACACCTTGGATTTGGAGGAAGTGAGTAGAGCTAAAAGAGAATTTGTTGAGGGTGAGGACCAATTCACCAGATGAGGATGGTGGTGGTAGAGGAAATCTTTTTAGATCTGTTATCAAGAAAGAAACAGTGACCTTTAAGGACTTCCTGATGGAGAATGGAAGCATGCAGGGACCGGGTACCTGTCGTGAAATATCGGAACTAGAGAACTGAAAGTGATTGAAGTGACAGAGAGCACATTGAGTGTCAGAGATGTTGGTAGGAAGGGACTGAACTGCAAAAGACAAAACATAGCGAGGTATGCTGACACAAGTTCATTAGAGCATGAACAGGCAAAAACTATAGGCTTAGCAGAAGAATTTGGTTTGCGGATGATGAATTAATCTGTGTAAGATTCGAGTAGCAGAGGTACTGTATCAAAATCATCAGAACATGTCTGTTGAGGAGATAATCACAATTCCTTTTCTCCCTGCATCAATAAGCACTCATCCAAACACAAGATTTCTAGTTATAGTGCTGTACCTAAGATCACTCACTTTGCATTCAGAAGCCTTATAGCCTGATGCATATTAAATTCACGTTGAGAGCCAACAAGAGCTTGAAAACTGCCAGTAGGAACAAGTTCAGAGCATGATTCCATTCATCAATGAAGCAATGTTGCAATTTTGTATTCATTGCAAGTGGTAAAATAAATTACAAAATTCATGTTTAATAATATTGCCAAGCAAAACTCAGAATTAAATTTATATCTCTAGATCTCACAACTGACAACCCACATCAAAGAAATTCCTTTTATTCCACCTCCTGTCTTTCTGCTCAGACAAACTTATTTTCTCTTTGCCAATTCTGATCAAGAGTGTTGGATCTGAAAGGAGTGTTGGTACTCATTTCAACTCAATTTCCCATTTCTATTCTAACATATCGGTCCATGGATTCCTCTACTGCCATGATAGGTCACACTCAGGTTGGGGGAGCAACACATCATATTCCATCTGGGTAGCCTCCAACCTGGTGGCATGAACAATTTTTTCAACTTCCAGTAATTTCTCCCCCCACCCTTGCAATCCTTTTTTCCAACCCCCAATTCTGGTTTCCCTCTCACTCCTCTTGTCTCCACCAGCCCATCGCCTTCCTCTGGTACCCCTCCTCCTTCCCTTTCTCCCATGGTCCACCATCTTCTCCTATCATATTCCTTCTTCTTCTTCAGCTCTTAACCTCTTCCACCCATCACCTCCCAGCTTCTCACTTCATTCGTCTCCCTCACCCACCACCATCCTCCTCACTGTTCTCACATATCACCTGCCAACTTGTATCCTTGCTCTTCCCCCACTTTCTTACTCTGGCTTCAACCACTTCTTTTCCAGTCCCGATGAAGGACCTCAGCCTGAAATGTCGACTGTTCATTTTCCTCCATTAATGCTGCGTGACCTGCTGCATATACTCAATATATACTGTATATACTAAAGTATATACACAATATTTTAAATAGTTAAATTAAATAAGTAGTGCAAAAATAGAAAAGAAAATAATAGTGGGGTAGTGTTCATTGGTTCAAAACCCATTCAGTAGTCAGATAGCAGAGGGAAAGAAGCTATTCTGGATTCATTAATTGTGTGTTTTCAGGCATCTGTACCTCCTACTGATGGTAACAATGAGAAGAGGGCATGACATGTGTGATGGTGGTCCTTAATGATAAATGCCACCTTCTTGAGCCAACGCTCCTTGAAGATGTCCTGGATACTACGGAGGCCTGTGTCCATGATGAGCTGACGAATGAAGGAATGTAGGCCAGTTGCAGAATTAGTGTGAGGGCCTAAAATCAAGTACTGTGTACTCTTCAAGATGAATTACCATCACATCTCCCACAGCAGTGACCAAAGCTTGATAAAGTAATCACTTTTTAAACTAAAATGAGTGCAAAAAACAATTCACATCAAGTTTGGACCACACGTACATACAAATCGAGTTATTAGCCGCTTCCGATTTGAGTGAGGTTTAACTGTAATTACCCGTCTGGATTGGAAGCAAATCCAAAATGATACAGCTGATGAATTACACACACAAAATGCCGGAGGAACTCAGCAGGTCAGGCAGCAGCTTTGAAGGAAAATAAACAGACAATGTTTCAGGCCAAGACGCATCATCTTCACCGGAAGGGGGCAGAAGCCACAAGAAGATGGTGGGAGTAGGGGAAGTAGTAAGGTGGGGGGTGGGGGGCAGGGATGAAAAAGGAGCAAGAGTTAGAAACTGACGTACATGTCATCAAGTTGAAGGCTACCCAGATGGAACAGGAAGTGCTGTTCCTTCATCCCAGTTTAGCCTTTTAGTAGAAAATGAGAACGGAAAATCGAATTGAAATGGGTGGTCAACAGGAGATCCTGCCCCTTGCTGCAGATAAAGTGGTCCCCAATCTGCATTGAATCAAACTGATGCAGAGGAGAGTACACCAGGAGTACTGGATATAGTAGATGATCCCAGCAGACTCACAGGTGAAACGTCATCTACCTGGAAGGATTGTTTAGAACCCCAAATGATAGTGTGGGAGAAGGTTAAGGAACAAGTTTCACCTATCCTGCTTGCAGGGATAAGTGTTAGGAGAGATAAGGCACTGCTGAGGCCTCACGGTGTATTGTGAAAAGTTCTGGGCCCTTTATCTAAGAAAGGATGTGCTGACATTGCATAGATTCACAAAAATTATTCTAGGTTTGAAAGACATATCATATGAGGAGCATTTGATGGCTCTGGGCCTCTACTCACTGGAATTCAGAAGAATGAGGGGTGACCTCATTGAAACCTACCGAATGTTGAAAGGCCTCAACAGAGTTGATGTAGAGAAAATGTTTCCTATGGTGGGGGAGTCTAAGACCAGAGGACACAGCCTCAGGATAGAGGGATGCCCATTTAGAACAGAGATGAGGGGGAGTTTGTTCAGCCAGAAAGTGGTGAATCTGAGGAATTAATTGCCACAGAAGGCTCTGGAGGCCGAGTTATTGGGCATGTTTAAGCCAGGGGTCGATAATTCTTGATTAGTTAGGGCCTGAAGAGAGACGAGGAGAAGGCAGGAGATTTGGGCTGACTGGGAAAATGAAATGGCAGAGCAGACTGAATGAGCTATTTAGCCTGCTTCTGTTCCTATACTTTATGACCTATGCTTGTATTTCACAAGACTAAAGAGCACTCAGCAGAAATACTCACCACAGAAAGTTTCATTCAAAAATAATGAGCATGCTGGTAAATAGCACAATAGGAAAAAGGACAAGGAAGGAAGAATTTACTCAGCTTATAAATCCCAAAGTCCAAAATCATCAAGTACTAGTATCCTGCAGCCTATCACTCAGTAACCACACCCACAGACAATATCTGCCTTCAAAAAAATTACTGGCTCTGGCTCTCATTTGCAAGCAGCATCTTAAAAAGACAGCTGGAAATCGTTCATCAAGATGACATTTGAAGACAACTGGTCTATTTCAGCCACATTGCAGCGTTAATCCATTTACTGTTGGGGGAAACCACATATATATGAGGAAGGATATCTTTTAAAACTTTGCTATCTTTGTCCTTTAAAGGACAAATTCAACCAACAAAGCTAAAAATAATTTTGTAAACCATTTTATTGAATTTTCAAAAACATTTCCATCAGTCACAAGGTGAGCATAAAATCCAGCATCAGATCTTGCCAAGCAGCAATGTTACAGTTTCAGGACAGGACAAGATTGCAGTGGATTACAGCAATATCACATTCAAATGATAAATCCGTACTAATCCTTAGGTTTTAGCAATTCTGCAAAGGGAAACTAATCATTACTGAGAGAGATGAGGCTCAGCATCACTCATTGTCTAATATGCCATGCTTGAAAATTTTCATTTGAAAGTTAAAGATGCTATTTGTAATATAAATGAGCAATACCTAGGAGATATATGGCAAATTACCGAGGACTTGGGCAGCTCATATCATTGAAACCTTGTCTTACAATAACCCTACAGCCTTCTGAGGGTAACATGGGGCATAGCCTATGCACCAGTCAAAGCAGCTGAGCCTTTGTAAGAGCTTTTAACTAAAGAAACATAAAATCATAGAAAACCTTCCGCACAATACAGGCCCCTCGGCCCACAATGTTGTGCTGAACATGTATTTACTTTAGAAATTACCTAGGGTTTCCCATAGCCCTCTATTTTTCTAAGCTCCATGTATCATTAACTGATCTGGAAATCTATTAATATTATTTTAAAATGAATATTAAAAATAAGTGCATTGAACCGAGGTGAAAACTCAAGTAACTGACTGTTGGAGCAGTGTCACGGCCGTCTGTCACTGACCTCTGTACTTGAACGATCTCCCTTGTTGGGGGAGGGGGGGGAGGAGGGGCAGGAAGAGGTGATGGATACACTCCTGTCTGTAACTCTATAGATAAAGAATTTGCCTTTCAGCAACTGAACATGAGCAACTCATGGCAAACTGAGGTCAATCCCTTCTGGTGAGATTCTGCTGGCGTGACATGAGATTAACGAAAATGGTCAACCAAGGGTAAATTCTGCAAGGGAGTATGAAATACAATGCTGTTTGAAACCAAAATAAACAACAGAGTTTTCCATCAGCTCCTAAAATCTCAAATGCACAGGTACTGATTTCCATTATGCTAATGATCTGTTTGAAATTACTTTTAAGTCATTCATCAACCTCCCTGTAATAAAGCGGATCAGCTTGGTAAGGATAATACAGACAACCTAAGCAGTTTTGCTAAACTATTGAGTTTAGAGACTTTACAACATTCAGATTCAGATTTATTTAATCATTTGTGCATCAAAACATACAGTGAAATGTATTTTACTTTCAGAATGAGAATCAGGTTTGACAACACTGGCACGTATCATGAGATTTATTGTCTTTGTGGCAGCAGTAGAAAGCATACTGCATGTACACATATATATTCACTAAATACCTAAATTCAATAAGTAGTGCAAAAATAAAAATAAGAAAGTAGTGAGGTAGTGTTCATGGGTTCAATGTCCATTCAGAAATCTGATGGCATAAAAGAAGCTGTTCTTGAATTGTCGAGTCCGTGTGTGCTTTCACGTTTCTTTGCCTCCCTCCTGATGGCAGCAGTGAGAATCAGGCATGTTGTGGGCATTGGAGGACTTTGATGATGTACACCGCATCTCTAAAAATTTGCGAGTGTCTTTGGTGACGTACCAAATCTCCTCAAACGCCTAATGAAATATAACTGCTGTTGTGTGTGGCTGCCTCAAGGTGTTGGGTCCAGTGCATTCCCTGTTACAGACACCCAGAGAGAAGGTGCTGGAGGTGGTGTGGAAGGGGAGAGCAGTGCGGTGGGGGCACTGTAAATATCATCTGTGCTGGGTTGAGACTGGTCCCTCCCACAGGTACAGCTTTCCCATGTTCACTCCCAGGAAGAAAAGCTGACCCAGTGCAAGACAGACTGATTTGCCTTCATCTGAGATGAGGAACTGCTGCATACTTGTTCATGCAGAAACATGGCTCCAGGACAACACCCCATATGCCATCAATCCCTGGCTATTCCACTCAAGAACTTGTGCAAATATTTTTGTGACTGTATGTACTGTATCTTGCACCTTGGCCCTGAAGGAACACTGTTTTGCTTAACTGTATACATGTGTATTGTTGAATAACAATTGGACCATACATCTGCATGGTACGGAAACAGCAAAACCCTTGAAAGAAAAATCCTACAAAAATTAAAAGATATTGCCCAGTCTATCATGGTAAAACCCTCCCAAACATTCAACACATCTACACGTAATGCTGTCACAGGGAATCAACATCCATCATCAGGGATCCCCACCACCCAGGTCATGCTCTTTCTCACTGCTGCCATGAGGAAGAAGGTACAGAAGCCTCAGGACTCACACCACCACATTCAGAAATAGTTATTACCCCTCAACCTTCAGGCTCTTGGACCAGAGGGGAAAACTTCACTTGCCCCATCACTGAAATGTGCCCACAACCTACGGACCCACTTTCCAAGACTCTTCACATTATTTCAAAATTTATTGCTTATTTATTATTATTTCTTTGTTTTTGTATTTGCACATTTATTATCTTCTGCACTTCGGTTGAACGTCCAAGTTGAGCGGTCTTTCATTGATTCTGTTTATGATTTATTGAGCTTGCCCATAGGAAAAAGTATCTCAGGGCTGTACATGGTGACACATATATACACTTTGATAATAAATTTACATTGATCTTTAAACTTCAACTTGAAATACAACCAACATACCCAAGGATACACTGGGGGCAGTTTGCAAGTTTCTTATTCCTCCATTGTCCATTCAGATACACAGTGGTCTACATCAATCACACAGTATACAGTCCGCCCTCCTTATCTGCGAGGGATTGGTTCTGGGACCCCTCGCAGACACCAAAATTCGCGGATGCTCAAGTCCCTTATTTAACCTGTCTCAGTGCTGTGGACATTAGGACCCAGCGGCAGAAATCTGAATCCGCAGTGTTTCTGTTCATGAAAATAATCATGATAATGATTGAAAATAAAATGGAAATAATAAAGCAATTGGAAAGAGGTGAAACGCCATCAGTCATTGGAAAAGTGTTAGGCTACGTCAGTCAATGATCGGAACAATTTTAAAGATTAAAGTGAGAAAGGCCCTGCCCCGATGAAAGCTACAATTATTACTAAGCAACGCAGTGGTTTAATTATTGGGTTTTGGGTTTTTGATCCTCCACATCAACCAGGCACGGATGGAGAATGCACTCGGGAGCGATTTGTCACTGGATTGAACCTGGGAACTTCTGTTTCCGAGCCCGGCGCTGAAACATGCATTCTTAAGTGTTTTATATGCATAGAAAGGTCAAATATATACTATATACGAATGCAAACGTTTGACTAAACTGACGCTAAATAATACCGGATGTACCTGTTCCAACTTACTTAGTAAGAACTTATGATTTTTTTTTTATCCCGATCCATGATAACCCACGCACGTCCTCCCATATACTTTAAATCATCCCTAGGTTACCTATAATACCTAATACAATGTAAAAGCTACGTAAAATAATTGTTATACTGTGGCGACCCACTTTCTGCACAGGCGAACCGGCTCACAAATAGCCAGCGCGCGGGGGGAGACTTTGGTAATGCACCTCTGAAGTCATTTCCACCTGGAGCGGGCGGGTGCTAGGGATTAAATGCCAGCGCCACGAAGTTTGAATAAACTAGTCTCGAAACGACTTTATTTCAGTCATTATTTCAGCGCTGTGTGTAGCACATCGTTACAATACTGCATTGTTTAAGGAATAATGACAAGAAAAAAAAGTCTATACATGCTCAAACAACAAGTGCTGGAAGAGCACTTCTGGGTTTTTGCGATTCGCGATTGGTTGAATTGGCGCATGCGGAATTCGCAGATAAGGAGGGCCGACCGTAATTATAAACAATTTTGCATACTGGGTCCCTAATTAAGCACACAAGATGAGGAAATCAGCATGCAAAATGGTCGTCCTGTTTGATTCACCCGTTCCATTGTTGCTGGGTAGTGTTCATGAGGGGAAGACATAAGCAGAGTTAACAATCGATCTCAGTCCACGATTGCACTGAAGTGCACAACCCTTCTAAGAAGCACCACAAAACTACTGAGGTAGTTCACAAGAAAAACAAATACTGTCGAATTACAAGCTATACTCAATAAGTCTCAAGAGCATGCTAAAACAAAGAAAATCTACAGATGCTGGAAATCAAAGTAATACACAAAATGCTGGAGGAACTCAGTAGGCCAGGCAGCACCTATGGAAAAGAGTGACCAGTCGATGTTTCAGACCAAAACCCTTAGTCAGAATTCAAGAGAACTCCAGCTCTCTTCAAAGTGCAGTATTCTTATTTTACTGAGTGCAAACGCAGCAATTTCATTTCAGCAGGTAGGAACTTGCTCCAGATTGAGTGAATTACCATGTTAGAGGAACATCAATGCACACTTTCATTCATGTCAATTTGATTGACATTTGCTCAGTTACAAATATTGGGCAACCATAAAATAGGGGAGTTAAAACAGTTAAGAGGATACTTAGTCAAAGAAAACTACAGCACAGAAACAGGCCCTAGGAAGCCATAGGTTGCCTCCCACAGGGTCCAAAGAAACACTTTGTCAGGCCCTGGGGATTTGTCCACCCTAATTTACTTCAAGACGCCTCCTCCTCTGTAATCGGTAGCGAGTCCTTGATCTCGCTGCTGCTTTGCCTCACTTCTATAGACTCTGTGGTCATCTCTCAAGCAAATACAAGTGCAAAAACTCCATCTGAGATCTCCTTCATCCCTTCTGGCTCCATGCATGGATTACCACCTGATCTTCCGGAGGAGAAATTTGTCCTTTGCAAATACAAAATGAAACTTTTCATCTAACAATGTACATTTGAGGACAGCATGGATTCAGATGACACATGGGCACAGAAGCAGTCACTTGTAGTAAAAGATCCTGCTCTTCAGAATTTTAATACCTTAGTTTACTTCCCAAATGTTGAAAAACTTGTTGCCTATAGAATTTCTATAGAATACCAACCGTATTTTCAAATGTACTCTTTAAGTGAGCCATTTCAAGGCTGCCTTCTAATCATCTGAGGATGCTCACATTAATTGAAAAGCATTTCATGCCATGGATACAGTTTTGCAATAAGCATCACATCTTTGGAGACATTCCAAATGCATTAAACTTTAGAAATATGCCCTGAATAGACTATCCAAATCCTACAGTACATGTCAGTCCCAGAAAAGCAACTCAACAACAAACAATGAAATGCACAGCAGACAATTTTGGAAAACATTTAATTGGGGTGGGGGAAATATGATGCAATTAGGCAGGAATTAGGAGCAGATGTTCTCAGAGAAATGCACAGCAGAAATGTAGCAAATATTCAGGGAACATTTGCATGGCATTCTGCATAGGTATGTTCCATTGAGGCAAGGAAAGGATGATCGGGTAAAAGAACCATGCTGTACAAAGGATGTAGAAAATCTAGTTAAGAAAAGAAAAGCTTATGAAAGGTTCAAGAAACTAGGCACTGTTGGAGCTCTAGAAATTTACAGGAGTGCCAGGAAGGAGCTCAAGAATGAAATTAGGAGACTAGAAGGGGCCATGAGAAGGCCTTGGCGAACAAAAGGAAGGAAAACCCCCAAGGCATTCTACAGGTATGTGAAGAGCAAGAGGACGAGCCGTGTGAGAAAGGACCAATCAGGACTAATAGTGGAAACACGTGCATGGAGCTAGAGGAGGGAGAAGAGGTACAGTACTTAATAAGTACTTTGCTTCAGTATTTACCAGTGGAAAGGATCACGGCAATTGTGGGGATGACTTACAGCAGACCGAAAGGCTTGAGTGTATAGACATTAAGAGAGAGGATGGGCTAGAGTTTTTGGAAGGTATTAAGTTAGATAAGTCGCCAGGACTGGATGAGATACCATGAGAAGCAAGGAAGGAGATTGCTGAGCCTCTGTCGATGATCATCAATAGGGACAGCAGAGGTACCAGAGGATTGGAAGATTGCAAATGTTGTTCCCTTGTTCAAGAAAGGGAGTAGAGATAACCCAGGAAATTAGAGACCAGTGAGTCTTATTTCAGTGGTGGACAAGTTGTTGGAGAAGATTCTGAGAGGCAGGGTTTACAAGCATTTGGAGAGACTGATTAGGGATATTCAGCATGGCTTTGTCGAGGGTCTTACAAACAAACCTGAATGAATTCTTTGAGGATGCAACAAAACATATTGATGATGGTAGAACAGTGGATATAGATTTCAGTAAGGCATTTGATAAGTTCCCCATGCGAGGCTCATTTAGAAAGTAATGAGGCATGGGATCCAAGGAGACCTTGCTTTGTGAATCCAGAACTGGCTTGACCACAGAAGGGAAAGGGTGGTTGTGGATGGTTCGTGTTCTGCATGGTGGACGGTGACGAGTGGTGCCCACAGGGATCTGCTCTGGGATCCCGCTTCTTGGTGATTTTTATAAATGACCTGGATGAGGAAGTAGAAGGGTATGTCAGTAAGTTTGCTGATGACACAGACGTTGTGGATAGTCTGGAGGGTTGCCAGAGGTTGCAGCGTGACATCGATAGGATGCAGAACTGGGCTAAGAAGTGGCAGGTGGAGTTTGACATGGTTTATTTTGGTAGGTCAAATTTGAAGACAGAATTTAGTATCAATGGTAAGTCTCTTGGCAGTTTGGAGGTTATACAAGATCTTGGGGTCCACATTCATAGGACACTCAAAGCTGCTGCGCAAGTTGACAGTGTTCTTAAGGTGGCGAATGGTGTTGACCTTCATTAACAATGGAATTGAGTTCAAGAGCCTTGAGGTAATGTTACAGCTAATGTAAATTCCGCTGCGTAAGCTGAGAATTTGACCCTAAATTTTGGTCCTAAAGTTAGGAGGTTGGCTTATACAGAGGGTGCCAACTTTGGAAAAACAAATACATGGAAGACAGGTCATATTTATTGGCTGTTTTTGATTCAAATTTGTTCCACTGTCGATGCATGAACTCTTTGAATGGTTTGTTTAAACTCACATCTCGTGGCTGGAGCACGGACATCGAACCACCGGGAATGACTGCAATGTCCGTATTTTCAGCTTTCAATGCTGCTTTTGTCTCACCTGACAAGTGCGTTTTAAACATGTCCCAGATAAGTAGCGACTTTTCCTTCCTGAAACCTTCGGAACGTCAACGCCACACCTCTTTAACTCACTTCAAGCAACTGGCTTCGTCCATCCAGGCAGTAGCGTTCTTGAATGTAAACAACACCCTGTGGGAATTTTCTGAGCAATCTTTGTTTTTTTGTCTCAACACAAGATCACGCCTATTCATAAATTGGGTGCATCAACTTTGCATAGCTTTGAAATTTTTGCTGACTTCACGGTGTTTTTCGGCCCATTTCAACGCTTGAACTCGAATCATTTCTCTGGCAACAATGTATCCAGACGATCGCTGGTGATTCACCCACTCTAAAACTTTTTCTTCGGGTTCTGACTGTTGGCATGTTTTTCTGCGGTTTGCACATTTCATCTTCGGCATTTTCCTCAGTGTGTCCTCTGCCTTTCTCCACTCTCTCACTTGTTTCTCGTTTACACTAAACTTCTTAGCAGCTGCAGAATTATTCGTTCCTTTAGCAAAATCAACAACCTTCAGCTTGAAGCCAGCATCATATCGTATTTGTTTTAATCTTTTGTACATGGTGGTCGCAAACTCAATACTGAGTACACGTACTGATCCTGCCACCCCGTGTTATGTTTTAACGAGATTATGATGGGCGCTAAATGGTTTCACAGGGGTTACATTTCAGAGGATTCGTTACCATTGGGAACCTAATCCAAAACTTCCCTCCCTGATTTATTTATTAAGAATTCGCTTGTAACGCTCTACAATGTGTAGGCCTGTTTTCTTATCAGGTACTGGTTCACAAAATTTTCAGGTTCCAGATCCCGCAAAGCTGAGTACGGCATGTGAGATCTTGTGATCTTTTCCAGTTAAATCAAAAACCTCTACAAAAGGGGTCGGCTTATACACCAGAATTTACAGTATATAAGACCTTAGTTAGACCCCACTAGGGGGACTGTGCTTAGTTCTGGTCACCTCACTACAAGAAGGATGTGGATACTACAGAGAGTGCAGAGGAGATTTACAAGGCTGGTGCCTCGATTCGAGAGCATGCCTTATGTGAACAGGTTGAGTGAACTTGGCCTTTTCTCCTTGATGCGACGGAGAATGAGAGGTGACCTGATAGCGGTGTATATGATGCATTTGATAGCCAGAAGCTTTTTCCCAAAGCTGCAATGCCTAAAATGAGGGGGCATAGTTTTGAGGTGCTTGAAAGTAGGTACAAGGGGAATGTCAGAGGTAAGTTTTTTCCACACAGAGAGTGGTAGGTGCTTGGAATGCACTGCCAGCAAAAGTGGTAGAGGTGGATACGATAGGGTCTTTTAAGAGACTCTTAGATAGGTACGTGGAGCTTAGACAAATACAGGGCAATGCTGCAGGGAAACTCTAGGCAGCTTCTAGAGTAGGTTACATGGTCAGCACATCATTGTGGGCCAAAGGGCCTGTAATGTGTTGTAGATTTCTATGTTCTATGAAATCTACCTGTGCTGTTGATACATGAAGCATCGGACTCAGTACTGCTGTGGAAAGTAAGGTGGGGCCAGAATTCTGATGAAGTGCCACTGCCTGAAATAAGACCATAAGATCTAGGAGCAGAATTGGGCCCATCAAGACTGCTCTGCCATTTCTTTGTGGCTAATCCATTTTCCCTCTCATTCCCAATTTCCTGCCTTCATGCCCATCTAATCAAGAATCTATCAACCTCTGCCTTAAATATACCCAATGACTCGGCATCCATAGCCCTGTGGCAACAAATTCCACAGATTCACCACTCTGGCTATAGAAATTCTTCCTCATCCCCCTCTATTCTGAGGCTACCTCCTCTGCTCTTCGACTCCCCTACCATAAGAATTATCCCCTCAACGTCCACTCTATTGAGGCTTTTCAATAAGGTCACCTCCTCATTCTTCTGGATTCCAGTGAGTCGAGGCCCAGAGCCATCAAATACTCCTCATATGACAAGCCTTTCAATCACCAAATAATTTTTGTGAACTCCTTTGAACCGTTTCGAATGTCAGCATATCCTTTCTTAGTTAAGAGTCCACAATACTCCACAAATGTCGGCTCTTTATACCTCTCCATAGATACTACCTGACCTGCTGAGCTCCTCTGTGGAAATCTTTGAAATCTTAAATATAAGACATAGAAATGTAATATCGATGAGAGAAAAGACTGTTCCTTCAACCAAAGACTGAAAAGAAACATTTCAACAGCTCTCCTCATTCTCCTTCTCTCCTTGAATGTAATCAAGCATCACCAGTAATCTCTCCCTATGTGGTCAGGAAAAAGTGACTTCAGGTCATGGCCTTGTTAAGACTTGGCTTTTCATATCTGCCAGTTGGCAAAGAGCCACACACAGCATTGAGCTTTTAACAATAAACTGCATCATTTCCAACTTTGAACAAGCTCTCTGAAAATTCTCTAGCAGATGGGGACTGCTGAAGTGTATGGTTGGAAATGAAAACAATTTACAGAAAACTACCAGCTGGGAACATTTGAGAATGACTTACAAGCAATATTCCTCCTAGGCTGCGCAGTAACTGAAATGCTCCCGCGCAGCTGGAATTTCCTTTTTTATAATGTTAATAAAAGTCTGAAACCTGTTAATATAATTGTGAAATACTCTATAACTGAGTTAACAAATATAGTCCATACATTTTCTAAATAATAAATATACTACAACCTTTACTTTGAAACATTTTAAAGTTTCAACAATGTACATTGTCAGTGTTTCAAGTTACAACAGCCACAAATTATAACAACAAACACAGAATGGAAGTCAGTAGCTCATTGTTAATAAACTGTCAGCCTGCTAGACACCAACACCACCTAGTCAAAACATTTTACTTCTGCCATTCTGTCAGTCACTTTGACTACCTGACATTGTTGATATGTGTTGTGAGGTGTGGTTTGTGTTCTTTTCAAAAAATTTTTAAAATTAAAGAATTGTTAGAACAAGGCAAAATTCATTTCTATAAAATTGTCTGCATGTGTGTATTTTATTAAAATTATGACTTACCTTGATAAATTTTCACAGTTTTTAATCGGCAATGGATTTGTAATACAGATAAGAAAAAGTTTACAAAACATAAAAGATTTTCTTTGTTGTACTGTACATCACTTCAATGAATAAAATCAAAAGTATGTGATTTTTCAATTTTCATTCTAAATATTCATAGTATACATGCTACAAAAAAAACATTTAAAGTGCCCTACAGGCTATGCAAAAATGTCCTGCTCAGATCAATGGTTGGTCTGTGCAGCTGTAAAGAGGGTATGTTGCATACAAGGCCAAACTGTTAGACACAGCCAATGCTATGTGAGTTCAACCTTTCAAATGCAGGAATTAATCTCAATTTTCTAGAGTGAATGCTTGCTCTACTCACCTGTGATTAGTTCTCTAACTTCCATGTCATTGGTCTTCCGTAGCAAACGAACCAGTGCAGGAATTCCATCACAGTTCTTGATTGCCACTTTGCTGTCATGATCCTTGCCATAAGAGATATTTCTCAGAGCACCGCAGGCCCGACGATGGACATCTGGCTTTGGGTGATCCAGAAGTCCCACTAGAATAGGAATGCCTTTCAGCTGTCTTACTTCCTTCTTTATTTTGTCATTTTCATAGCACAGATGCTGCAGGTAGGCTGCGGCATTCGATTTAACGGGATCGAGGTGATGGCTGAGCATTGCAATAACCTCCGGCAGATCCGGATCACGCCACCGGGGATCTTTCCGGATGCTGTCTATTGAAGGTGAGCGCCTCCCAAGCCGGTCGAGGCTGGCCATGCTGCCCCTTTCAGGCTGAGCGAGTGGTGCATTGTACACTCCCGTCAAGTATGGCATCCGATCTTCAATGATTTCTGCTTCAATCGGGTCTTCATAGCCTCTGAAATAGAACCAGAAAGATGAAATCCCACTGTGCGAAGAACCTTTCTGCCAACCCCAACTGAAGAACAGTCTATTATTTTGCAATTACTAACAGACGAAGCACATAGTTCATAAAACAAAATATGGAATTGGTACAGAATTTAGGGCAGCATTGTAGCATAGAAGTCAGCGAGCCGGGTTCAATTCTACCACCGTCTGTGAGGAGGATGCAAGTTCTTCCTGTGACCATGTATATATCCCTCCAGATGCTCTGCTTTCCTCCCACATTCCAAAGATGCATGGATTAGTAGGTTAATAGGCCGCATGGGTACTATTGGGTGTGGAGGGCTCATTGGGTCAGAAGCGCTTGTTACCATGCTGAATCAGGCAACATGGTAGAGCAGCGGTTAGCACAACACTTTACAGTACAGGCGATCAAGGCTCAATTCCCGCCACTGCCTGTAGGAAGTTTGTGTGTTCTCCCCGTGACCACGAGGGTTTCTTCCGGATGCTCCAGTTTCCTCCCGCAGTGCAAAATACCAGTTGGTAGGTTAATTGGTTATTGTAAATTGTCCTGTGATTAGGCTAGGGGTAAATTGGGGTGGCTGAGTGGTGTGGCTCAAAGGACTGAAAGGGCCTGCTCCTTGCTGTGTACATCTATTGATAGATAGAGGAATCGAGATTGATAGACACAGAATGACAGACATAGAAATAGACAGGTATATCGATAAACAGAGACAGAGAGACTGACAGATATAGAAAAACAGAGATGGCCAGACAGAAAGACAGAGGGAGATGAATAAAATTGGGGAAAGCAGGAAACAGGACCAACACTTAAGTGACAGGTTAAAGCAGACCAGCCAGTATTATCAACAAAATGGTTTATTGACCTTGACATGCCATACACACTTGAAGTGTAGTGAGAACCTTTCGATGCATGCAGGCACGTTGTGATTTATGGAATGTTTACTGTCTTGACTCAAATACTATTTACAAAATAACAATTTTCAGACTCCTCCTTATCTGTTACCAGGTTTGATGAAATATACATTCTGTTTCCTTAAAACTGTATTCAACACTCCATAACAGTGAGAGATGAACTGTTTGAAGGATGAGGACACAACTTGTGCTTATCCTTCAGAATCAGAATTAGGATCAGAAGTGGAGAGGGTGAACAATTTCAAGTTCTTGGCTGTCACTATTTGAGGCCAACTTGGAACTAATATATTGATGCAACTACAAAGCAGGTACAACAGTGGCTATATTTCATTAGGCATTTGAGGAGATTTTGTACGTCACCAAATACACTTGCAAATTTCTACTGATGTACAGGAGAGAGCATTCACCATCTGGTATCAGGTGAAAGGGTGTACTGTACAGGATCGAAGTAAGTCACAGAAAGTTGTAAACTCAGTCAGCTCTATTATGGGCACTAGCCTCTACAGCATTGAGGACATGTTCAAGAAGCAATGCCTCAAAAAGGAGGTGTCCGTCATTAAGGACCCCCTCCAATCACCCAGGACATGCCCTCTTCTCATTGCTACCATCAGGAAGGAAGTACAGAAGCCTGAAGGCACATAGTCAATGATTCAGGGACAACTCCTTCTCATCTGCAATCAAATTTCTGAATGGACATTGAACCTATGAACACTACCTCACTATTTTCTTAATTAAACACACACACATACAAATAAATACAAGCACATATGCACACCTATATATACACGAACACACACTCGTGCACACTGAGGCTCACACACTCAGGCTCGCACGTGCACACACTCTCACTCGTGTATACATTCACTCTCACTTGCTCATTTACACATACTCTCACACACTCATCTGCACATACTCTCACACGCTCATTTACACATACACACTTTTTTTCTCACCCCGGGTGGTTTGCACATGTATTTTCCCTCAATCTCAGGTCCTCTACCAGAGGCATGGGAACTTGAGGGTTTGGCACAATGTCCTAGTAGTGCACTCTTCTAGGCCATGATCTCAAATGTTGCTCCAGGATTTGTTGGAGACACTCTCCCAGTCTAAGTGTCACAGCTCCAAGTGCTCCCATCACCAGTGGATTACTCTGACTTTAACCTCCCACATCCTTTCTATCTGCTCTTTCAAGCCCCGGTATTTCTCCAGCTTCCCATATTCTTTCTTCCTGACGTTACTGTCACTTGGGATTCCCACATCTATTACTATTGCTTTCTTCTGTTTCCTGTCCAGGATTACCATGTCTGGTTGGCTGGCCAGTACCTGCTCATCAGTCTATATTTGGAAGTGCCACAGGATCTGAGCTCTGTCATTCTCCATACCTTCTCGGGTGTTTCTTGTCTGGATTCCAGTGAGTAGAGTGAGTAATCCATACTCAGCACAGATGTTCCTGTACGTAATTCCTGCAACTTGATTGCGCCGTTCAGTGTGTGCTGTCCCTGCCTGCACATTGCACCCTGCTACTATGTGCTGGATAGTTTCAGCAGATTCCTTGCACAGTCTTGCCTGGTGTGATAGACCCCTGCTCCTATTGCTTTTCCGCTGAGTGCCTGTTCTTGTGCAGCCATGAGCACAGCCTCTGTGTTGTGCCTCAGCTCTGTCATTTCCAGCCATTGGTAGCACTTTCTTATGTCAGCCACCTCTGATATCTGGTGATGGTTCATCCCATGCAGTGGCTTGTCCTGGCCATGACCTGTGGTCCTCCGGCTCTGCTTCACCCACTTCCATGTCCCTGCCTGCTGTCTGAGGTATTCTCCAAGCAGGTTGTCCTTAGGGACCACCTTCCTGACATACACATGGAAGTTTTGCATTTATTCCAGGACTGTGGCCTCTGTACATATATACACATACACGCGCACACACAAAACAAATTTCATGACATATGCCACTGATATTAAACTTGATTCTGATTCTCTTGTGGCAATGTTATCACAAAGTACGTTTTGTCCAACTCCCTCCACTCTTTCTCAGTGAATAATCTTAGCTCTAGCTCAGAATAAATTTTGAGCACATGAAATTTACAAAACCTTTAATCTGTACTAAAGTCAAGTGCAGTCTTTTAATTGAACCCGAAGAGGCAAGATTTTAATTCACTACTATAACCATATAACTATTACAGCACGGAAACAGGCCATCTTGGCCCTTCTAGTCCGTGCCAAACACTTACTCTCACCTAGTCCCACCTACCTGCACTCAGCCCATAACCCTCCATTCCTTTCCTGTCCATATACCTTTCCAATTTTACTGTAAATGACAAAATTGAACCTGCCTCTACCACTTCTACTGGAAGCTCATTCC
This sequence comes from Hypanus sabinus, assembly GCF_030144855.1. Lineage (NCBI taxonomy): Eukaryota > Metazoa > Chordata > Chondrichthyes > Myliobatiformes > Dasyatidae > Hypanus > Hypanus sabinus. The sequence goes on along the minus strand of NC_082723.1, from coordinate 73,233,417 downwards.
ACAGTTACCACTCTCTGAGTAAAGAAGCTCCCCCCCCCCTTGTGTTACCCTTAAACTTTTGCCCTCTAACTCTCAACTCATGTCCTCTTGTTTGAATCTCCCCTACTCTCAATGGAAAAAGCCTATCCACGTCAACTCTATCTATCCCTCTCATAATTTTAAATACCTCTGTCAAGTCCCCCCCTCAACACTCCAAAGAATAAAGACCTAACTTGTTCAACCTTTCTCTGTAACTTAGGTGCTGAAACCCAGGTAACATTCTAGTAAATCTCCTCTGTACTCTATTTTGTTGAGATCTTTCCTATAATTCGGTGACCAGAACTGTACACAATACTCCAAATTTGGCCTTAGCAACACCCTATCCACCTGAGATTCCACCTTCAGGGAACTATGCACTCCACAGACTTTTATTTTTATTTTATTGAGATACAGCATGGAATAGGCCGTTCAAGACATGCTGCCTAGTAATCTCCCAGTTTAATGCTAGCCCAATCACGGAACAGTTAACAACCACCAGTTAACTTACCAACTGCTACATCGTTGGTCTGTGGAAGGAAACAGGAACTTCCAGAGGAAACCCCACACAGTCACCGGGAGAACATACAAATTCCTTACAGGCAGCTGTGGGAATTGAACTCGGGTCACCAGTACTGTGAAGTGTTGTGTTAATCACTATGCTACCATGCCGCCCTCTTCATGAAGTTCTCAATTCTTTACAAACGGATGCTAAAGGTGAAGATTTAAACTAGCAATATTTAGAATCAGTGAAATGAAATAGTTAAGCTTCAGCTGGTGATTATCGGAATTAGTCCAGAAAGCACTGTTTCTGCCCACAGGGTCTCAGCTCAATTCAATGTCTCATCTTTGCTGAAGGCCATGTTCAAAAGATTGAGTTCCTGCTAGTGACTCAGGACACGTCCAATGCAGAAAATCACCAACAATGCAGCATTGATTTCGCAATTAGGCAGAGCACAGCTGCCGCCAAAAGAGACAGGTGTAGCTTTTGGTGCAAGGAACTGAAGTCAAAATAATCAAATTGAACTTGGCTTCACTTGTGCCTATAGTTTGGGAACATTTCAAACCACCACAGAATGAGAATCAAGCCACTTTCTCCCCCAGAACTAGATATGCATAAATTTATAAATTTGGTCCAATAAAAAGAATACAGAAGTACGTTTTTAAAATCATTCAAGAGCTTAGCTGAATTGGGAATGGGGAAGTTCCTTTACATTTACTGCTTAATTGAATGTTTATATCAATCTTCCCTTTCCATTTGAACTGTTACTAAATTCAAGCAATTGTAACTAAGACTCCTGATAAACAGAGTCAGCAACTTGCAAAGCAACAGTGTCAGCTTTCAAGGGCAGATGCAGTTCTTCAAATGAACTAAAGGAACAGGTCCCCTTCCCACTCCACCCACACTGCAAACTGCTGAACAAAGGTATTCAATTGCCAAAATTTACATACTTGTATCTATTTGGCCGTGACTATCAAGTCAAGGTTATATAAAAAATACTCCCAAGAGCAAGAACAGAGGCGTTCTGCTGTCCTAACTGTACCAGGAGTGAATCTAGGGCCATTTTATGTCTGAGCTGTCAAATTCGGCTCCAATAATATCTGGAAAGAATGCTTCTTCAAACCGATTTCTTGCACCCCTATACTTCACACAGAATTCCTGTGTCATTCTGGAGGAAGTCTCTATATGCCCTCCCCTCGGAATGCATGAGGCTTCCCACGATGCTCCCATTTTCCCCCACAGTCCAAAGATGAACCAGCTAGGTTAATTGGACATTGTAAATTGTCCTGTGATCAGGTTAGGTTTAATTGGGATTGTGGGGTTGCTGGAGCGACGTGGCTCAAAGGGCCAAAGGGCCTACTCTGTGCTGTATTACTAAACAAAGAGCTAAAAATCAATACTGTTATATTTCTCTCTTGCTCCGATGATGTAATGTTCACAGCATGGGAATGAATACCATTTTGTTTTAATCAAAACGTGTTTTTCACATTTGTGTTTTAACAATGTTTACCCTGGTCAACATGTTGGCCATGGAGGAATTAAAACATGGAAGAAAACATTGAACTTGAATAGGCCAAGGGCAGTGAAAGTAAACAAACCAATTGTCTTTGTTCCTGCCTTGTGTTTGAAGGAATGGAGGCTCCCATTTTGTGAAGCTGCTCTGTAGCATCCATCTTGTGAACACTTTGAGAACTTACTCAAGGATAATCAAATCAGAGCAAATCAATGTGGACACAAGGAGTTTCTGCTATTGATCTGCTAAACCCGAAATTATTCTCAGATAAGCTGTGTATCGAGTACAATGGCAAGTTTACAGAAATAATCTCATTATTTTGGTCTAGTATTTGGGGGATCTAATTTGACTGATTTGAACCAGAGTCAAAGAGAATAACAGAAGTCCCCAAGGCATGAAGTTGTGTAGCTCTTGGACCAGAGACAATAAGAAGCTGTTATAGTCAGTCAGATGACCACAACCAAACACAGTCTCCACACCAAGATGAAGCTATACCAGAGCTGTATTCTGCCCACAATCTCATACAGATCAGAATCCCAGCGCACGATAGAATGACCATACCAAACTGTCTTCACTCCACAGAACCTCCAGAAGATCCTCCATATTTTCAGGCCAAGAAAGATCTCCCACCACACTCTACTCATTTGGTGTCACCAAAAGGATGCAGCCACAATCATCATGAGGAAACTCTGGAGATGGATTGAGCACCTGATAAGAGAGGCCAACTCTATCATCAAGATAGCACTTCACTGGATCCATGAAGGGCGGAGGAAACGCGGGAGACCAAAAACGACTTGGAGCTGTAACGTAGAGACAGGAATGAGGACCCTGAATCACACCTGGGGCACAATAGAGAAGATGGCCAAGGACAGACAGAAATGGAGGACCTTTCTTGCTGCCCTAATCACCAGCAGCATAACAGGCAGAAAGAGAGATGACCTCAAGCCAACAAGAATGAAGCTCATCATTTGAAATGATAAGTGTTTAAAATAATGAGCTTCAAATGCAAAGGCACGACAACTCCGGAGACTGACCATCTCAAAGAAGAACTGTTATGCCAGGGGCTGAGAGAAGCAAGGATAGATCATCCAGCCAATGGGAGATCCCCTATATTGGGGTTACAAATTTGAGAAGAGGTCTGAGTGAGTATTGGTTCAGAGGAAACAGAAGAATTCGAGGTCAACGTAGTTACATTGTTGTTTGTGCAGAAAGTGCGAACATCTATTAATTTCCCTAACCTAATCCATTGATGAATAGTCAACAAATAAACACCGGGATTATTTATGTAGTGGGCATCGCACATGCTTAATAGAGCATCTCTCAGATACACTAACTTAAAATCGCTCATTATCCAGTGAAACCCAAAGAAAGGTAGGAACTTAAATTTAATACAAAGAGGGTGGGGAAGTGGGAATGTTGAGTGGGAAATGATAAGGAGTCAGGTTAGATAGATGGGGTAAAAGGCAGAGGCCTTGTACTGCATCAGCACCACAAAAAAAATTGTGTAAAAACCAGGAGATGTTGACTCTTAATAAGACTCCAAGGACACCATGAGAAGTTTGGAGTGGATGTGGGAGAGTCTGTGACCCAGAGGGTACAGCCTCAGAATAGAGTGATGTCTATTTAGAATGGAGATGAAGAGCAATTTCTTTAGCCAGAAGGTGGTGAATCTGTGGAATTTGTTGCTGCAGATGGCTGTGGAAACCAGGTATTTAAGGCAGAGGTTGATTGATTCTTGATTGGTCAGAGCATGATGGGATACAGGGACATATCAGGACATTGGGCTGAGAGGGAAATTAAGCAAATGACAATCGGGATGATTTACAAAACAAACAAAATGCATCAGACAGTCAAGCAGGTCAAAGTTCCTCAGTGGAGCTTGTTAGGGCACATTTTGGAGTTAGGCTACATAGCAAAATTATTTTCACCAGCTTTAGACATGAATGTGGATTGGAGACAGAATTTAAAATGCACCCCTCAACACTAGTTTTCCTGGAACCATGGACTAGAGTTGATTGCAAACCAGACAATAGTGATCAACATTTATTTTGGGTGTCTGGAGTGTGGGTGCAAAGAAGGAAGTATGTGAAAACTATATGTAAGGAAGCACATTATACAAAAGAATAGCCTGTACCTGATATAGCCTGATATGCTATATCTCTAGCATATAAAAATATCATGTAACATTAGGTCAGGATGCCTGTTGCTCATTTTTGTTGAATAAAATAGTTCCACATCCACTAGCTTCAGTGTCTCTCTGGTGACTTTGTTCACGTTACGGCAAAGTTGTCAGATGATACCTGATATTTCCTTTCCTTTTTGGATTGTGACCACACTGACAAGGTCAACAGGTATTACCCATTCTGCACTTCCTTTCAACTGTTGTCTCATGTACCTTGTGTTGCCCTTTGGCAGGCAGGCAGGCAGAACAGTTCAACAGCATTCTCTCGTTCTCCAGAACTGCCAACAGAAAATCAAATAGGTGAATCTCCTTTTTTTTGGCCATTTAATAGCATGGATGGGTTAATTTAAAGCAAATCACATGCCAAAACTGAAAGAAGGTTGTACTGTTGCTTCAGACCTCTGAACAGGCATTTGCTTAGGAAAAGAAATTAGGGTTAGAGTAAGGGTAGAAATATTTGTTAAACAAATCACCATTTCTGGGATTAAGCTAGATAAAGTCGCACTGACTTCCCCAAACCATTTACTTTATTTAAGAAACACACACAAATGCCCAGCACTGCACGCAATCTCTTTAAACCAGGGACTCCCAACCTGGAGCCCACAGACCTCTCTGTTAATGGTAGTGCTCCATGGCATAAAAAAGTTGAGAACCTCTGATTTAAACCCATTTGAAACTATAATAAGTTGCTGATATTCAAAGTTATATTGGCCAAACAAAAAAAAGGTTCTTGAATGTGAAAACTGTTAATGCAAGGAACTTTGACGATAACTATACGCACAAAATGCTGGATGGACTCTGCAGGCCAGGTAGCATCTTTGGAAAAAAGTACAGTTGACGTTTTGGGCCAAATTCCTCTGGCATTTTATGTGTTGCTTGGATTTCCAGCATCTGCAGATTTTGACTACAGCTGCTGCATACCAAAATAACTGCACTTACTAAAAAGCTCTAAAATTGCAGATCTTGTTAATCCAATATGCTCCTATAGAGAGTGATGTGCAATGGCTTTTAGTTAAACCTTATTTTTAAGCATCAAACTATAGCGGTGTGCTACACGCAGCGCTAAAATTACGACATGGAGTCGGTAACTGCAGTCGAAGGAAAAACTTTATTCGAAATCCTCAGCCTCACTTTTAAGCCTCCCTCAACCTGCCCCCAGTGGTGCAGAGGCTCCAAAGCTCTGTGCTCGCAAACCCCCGTAGGCTATCTAATTGTGAGTCGGTTCGGATGTGCCAGGAAATGGGTCGCCACATAACCCCCCCCCCCAGAACCAGCGATGCACCCCCCCCAATGTCCACAGTCTGGGCCAGAACCTGCTCGGGAGGTCGGCCTCTGCGCCGAGGTGCCGGAAACTCGGTCGGTTGCGCAAGGTCCACATGGGCCGGTTTGAGGCGGTCCACCGTGAAAACCTCCTCTTTCCCCCCAACGTCCAGCACGAACGTGGACCCGTTGTTCCGGAGCACCATAAACGGCCCCTCGTATGGCCGCTGCAGCGGTGGCCGATGCCCGCCCCTTTGTACAAACACAAATTTACAGTTCTGCAGGTCTTTGGGTACGCAGGTTGGGTGCCGCCCGTGCTGTGAAGTGGGTATGGGGGCCAGGTTACCGAGCTTCTCGCGTAGTCTGCCGAGGACTGCTGCAGGATCTTCCTCTTGCCCCCGTGGGGCTGGTAGGAACTCCCCGGGGACGACCAGGGGTGCGCCGTATACCAACTCGGCCGACGAGGCGTGCAGGTCGTCCTTGGGCGCTGTGCGGATGCCGAGTAGGACCCAGGGAAGCTCGTCCACCCAGTTGGCTCCTCGCAGGCGGGCCAAGAGGGCCGACTTCAGGTGACGGTGGAAACGCTCCACTAGCCCGTTCGACTGTGGGTGGTAGGCAGTGGTGTGGTGCAGCTGAGTCCCCAAAAGGCTGGCCATAGCTGACCACAGGCTGGAGGTGAACTGGGTGCCTCTGTCGGAGGTAATGTGGGCCGGTAAACCAAAGCGAGATATCCAGGTGGCGACCAGGGCTCGGGTGCAAGATTCGGAGGTGGTGTCGGTGAGCGGGACCGCCTCTGGCCATCTTGTGAACCGGTCCACGATAGTCGGGAGGTGCCGCGCTCCGCGCGACACTGGCAGGGGGCCCACGATATCCACATGAATATGGTCGAAACGCCAGTGTGCGGGATGGAACTGCTGCGGTGGGGCTTTGGTGTGCCGCTGCACCTTGGCCGTCTGGCAGTGCATGCACGTTTTGGCCCATTCACTGACCTGTTTGCGGAGTCCATGCCAAACGAACCTGCTGGAAACCATCCGGACAGTTGTCCGGATGGAGGGATGCGCCAAGTTATGAATGGAGTCGAAAACACGGCGCCGCCAGGCTGTCAGGACGACGGGATGGGGCTGGCCGGTGGCGACGTCACAGAGTAGGGTCCTCTCACCCAGGCCCACGGGAAGGTCCTGGAGCTGCAAACCCGAGACTGCGGTTCTGTAACTCGGAATTTCCTCATCCGCCTGCTGTGCCTCTGCCAGTGCCTCAAAGTCTACCCCTTGGGAAAGGGCATGAATGGTAGGGCGAGAGAGCGCATCCGCCACGACATTGTCCTTACCCGAGACGTGCCGGACATCCGTCGTGTATTCAGAGATGTAGGACAGGTGGCGTTGCTGGCGTGACGACCAGGGGTCGGACGCTTTCGTAAACGCAAAGGTAAGCGGTTTGTGATCCATGAACGCGGTGAAGGGCCGACCTTCTAGGAAGTACCTGAAATGCCGGATTGCCAGGTAGAGCGCCAACAGTTCCCGGTCGAAAGCACTGTACTTGAGCTCGGGTGGCCGCAGGTGTTTGCTGAAAAACGCCAGGGGTTGCCAGCGACCTCCGATGAGTTGCTCCAGCACCCCACCGACTGCTGTGTTAGATGCGTCCACTGTGAGGGCGGTAGGGGCGTCCATTCTGGGATGTACTAGCATTGCGGCGTTCGCCAAAGCTTCCTTCGTTTGAACGAAAGCGGCAGCGGACTCCTCGTCCCAGGTAATGTCCTTGCTCGGACCCGACATCAGGGCGAACAGGGGGCGCATGATCCGGGCAGCTGAAGGGAGGAAGCGGCGGTAGAAATTGACCATACCTACGAATTCCTGAAGGCCTTTGATTGTGGTGGGTCGGGGAAAGTGGCGGACCGCATCTACCTTAGCGGGCAGAGTGGTTGCCCCGTCTTTAGTAATCCTGTGGCCCAGGAAGTCAATGGTATCGAGTCCGAACTGGCATTTGGCGGGGTTGATTGTAAGACCGTACTCACTCAGTCGGGCGCAGAGTTGACGGAGGTGGGACAGATGCTCCTGACGACTGCTGTTGGCTATGAGGATGTCATCCAAATAGATGAACGCGAAGTCCAGGTCCCATCCCACCGCGTCCATTAACCGCCGGAACGTCTGTGCGGCATTCTTCAGGCCGAACGGCGTGCGGAGGAACTCAAAAAGGCCAAACGGGGTGATGAGAGCCGTTTTAGGGACGTCGTCAGGATGCATCGGGATTTGATGGTACCCTCGGACGAGGTCTACCTTGGAGAAGATCCGTGCGCTGTGCAGGTTTGCTGCAAAGTCCTGAATGTGTGGCACAGGGTAGCGGTCCGGTGTGGTAGCCTCGTTCAGCCTGCGGTAGTCGCCGCACGGTCTCCAGCCTCCCGTCGCTTTGGGCACCATGTGCAGGGGGGAGGCCCATGGGCTGTCGGACCGCCGGATGATCCCCAATTCCTCCATCCTCTGGAACTCCTCCTTCGCCAGTCGGAGCTTGTCCGGGGGAAGCCGCCGAGCGTGGGCGTGGAGGGGTGGTCCCTGGGTCGGGATGTGGTGCTGTACGCCGTGCCTGGGCATGGCCGCTGTGAACTGCGGTACCAGAAACGATGGGAAATCCGCCAGGACCCTGGTGGAGTCGTTGTCGGACAGCGTGATGGAGCCGAGGTGAGGGGCTGGCACTTGGGCTGCACCTAGGGAGAACGTCTGAAAGGTCTCTGCATGTACCAGTCTCTTCCTGGGCAGGTCGACCAGTAGGCTGTGAGCTCGCAAAAAATCCGCACCCAGAAGCGGTTGGGCTACGGCGGCCAGTGTGAAGTCCCACGTGAACTGGCTGGAGCCGAACTGTAGCTGCACCTGACGGGTGCCATAGGTCCTTACTGTGCTGCCATTCACAGCCCTCAGGGGGGGACCCGGTGCCCTGCTGTGGGTGTCGTAACTCGTCGGAGGTAAAACGCTGATCTCAGCCCCAGTATCGACCAAAAACCAGTGTCCCGACCTTCTATCCCACACATACAGGAGGCTATCCCGATGGCCAACTGCCGTAGCCATCAGCGGCGGCTGGCCCTGGTGTTTCCCGGGAACTTGCAGGGCAGGCGACAACGGCGTGCTTCTGCGCCCCACCGCTGGTGGTAGAAGCACCAGTGTTCATTGGGCCGGGGGTTGGCGGGCTCCGCGGCCGGGCCTGGACTGGTTTGTTGCCGGGAGCGTGGCTGGGAGATCTGTGCGATGGACCTTTTTGGCGTTCCACAGCAAGTCCGCCCGGGCTGCCACCTTCCGGGGGTCACTGAAATCCGCGTCGGACAGCAGCAGGCGTATGTCCTCGGGCAGCTGCTCCAGGAATGCCTGCTCAAACATGAGGCAGGGTGTGTGTCCGTCGGCGAGAGACAACATCTCATTCATTAAAGCCGATGGAGGTCTGTCGCCCAAGCCATCCAGGTGCAGTAAACGGGCAGCCCGCTCGCGCCGTGAGAGTCCGAAAGTCCTGAGGAGCAGGGCTTTGAATTCCGTGTACTTGCTGTCTGCCGGGGGCGACTGTATGAACTCCGCGACCTGGGCCGCTGTGTCCTGGTCAAGGGAGCTCATCACGTAGTAGTAGCGGGTGTCTTCTGAGGTGATCCGGCGAACGTGGAATTGGGCTTCGGCTTGCTGGAACCATAGGTTCGGTCGCTGTGTCCAGAAACCCGGCAGTTTCAACGAAACCGCATGAACAGAGGCGGCGTCGGTCATTTCTGGTCCAAAAATCGTTTGGACCGTCGCGGTCACCAATTGTAGCGGTGTGCTACACGCAGCGCTAAAATTACAACACGGAGTCGGTAACTGCAGTCGAAGGAAAAACTTTATTCGAAATCCTCAGCCTCACTTTTAAGCCTCCCTCAACCTGCCCCCCGTGGCGCAGAGGCTCCAAAGCTCTGTGCTCGCAAACCCCCGAGGCTATCTAATTGTGAGCCGGTTCGGATGTGCCAGGAAATGGGTCGCCACAAAACCACAATATCCCTTTTTGTGCTTGATCTGCACAAATAAGATATCCTGAATTACTTGCTAAAAGGCAACAAAAAATCTTGACATAGCAATGACAAAGTTTCTTATTCTGAATAATCTACAATATGCAAGAAGACACAAAATCTTGGCTTGCTTTCAGATCTGCTGATTCTTATTAAAATAGTTACAACTTTGGCAGTATGCTGCACAGTCTATGGCTGAGCAAGTTATTTGGTACAGCACAGGTAGAAAGGAAAGAACCCACTTCTAGATAGTTCCTTGATTGTATCCCCACGTTTAATACAGCAGGAAATTCAGACACATCAATGTCCCATAATCAAAGGTTCAGAAAATATTAATCACAAACTCAAAAAGCATTAGATGAAACATTCCCTACTCCTCTTCAGATAATGCAAACAGAATCTTTCATCTATCTTCACTGTGGAACTGGTGGAGTATTTCTTTTCTCTTTCATCTATTCTGCCAGATCATGCGTTGTTCCCTCAAAAGTGCTCTCGAGTATCTGCCCAGAATGTCCTGACGAAGGGTCTCGGCCCGAAACGTTGACAGCGCTTCTCCCTATAGATGCTGCCTGGCCTGCTGGGTTCCACCAGCATTTTGTGTGTGTTGCTTGAATTTCCAGCATCTGCAGATTTCCCCGTATTTGCCAAACAACAGAAGTCTTTTCCTCAACACTCTCTCCTATACCGAATGAATTTACTCTTGCAGAGGTCATTCTAACTTCTTCCATAATGCCATTCTCCCACAGCACTCTTTAACATTCCACTGGGACATTTCTGTGCCTCAAGCCCAGGATAACCTTTTCTTCCAAATTCCTTTCCATCTATCTCTACTACTCTACACTACTTCCCTTACCTACCCCCCACCACCACACCCCTGTCACTTTCTGTCAGGACGTAGTTTTCCACGTTTCTGCTCCCCTTTACCATTTTCTTTATCTTGCAATTGCTACTTCACTATACAGTACTGTGCAAAAGTTTTTGCCACATATATAGCTAGGGAGCCTAAGACTTTTGCACAGTACTGTAGTAATTTTATGTATTGCACTGTACTGCTACTGCAAAAAAAATTCATGACTTGTGAGTGATGATAAACCTGATTCTGATATGGGTCTCTATTATGGAAAGGAAACAGGGAGAGGGAAATCATAGTTGGGAAAGGGGGATGGAAGAGGGGAGGGAGTGGGAAGCACCACAGAGAAATTCTGTAAAGATTAGTCAGACAATTGTATGGAATCAAATTACCTTACCTGGTGTCTCAGGGCTAGGTGTGCCATGCCAACCCCCCACACCCCAAGCACTTTTTCGCTGCCACCACATACCTCCCAGCGTATACATTCGCCAGTCCCAACAGCCTTTGCTCCCGCCAGATTTACAAATTTGCTCGCTGCTCCGCATTGACAAATACAGTACTGTGCAAAAGCCTTGAGGCGCCCTAGAGATATATATGTATCCATGACCTTTGCAGAGTACCATATATCAAGTCAGCAAGACAATTAAGGTAATGGTTTGAGATTGAATATTGTCAGATGCCCAAAAGCACATGCACAGTCTACAGTTCTGGAAACAAAAAATTAAATTGTCTTTCAGACACATTTTAACAACCACTATGATCAAATAATAGGTGGCAGGCAAATTATGTTGGAGATTATTTGGAGTTAACACACCTTTAAAATTCTGGAGGAAGGAGTAATAGAGACAATTGAATTTGCAGCCATGAAATTAATCTTGAGCTCATGCCAAGGGCTCATTTTTAAAATACAATGAGAGACTACTTGCTTCAAATTTTGTTATTTTAAATGATTGTGTGGTGACCCACTTTCTGCACAGGCGAACTGGCTCACAAATAGCCAGCGCGCGGGGAGAGACTTTGGTAATGCACCTCTGATGTCATTTCCGCCTGGAGAGGGCAGGCGCTAGGAACTAACTGCCAGCGCTGCGAAGTTTGAATAAACTAGTCTCAAAACGACTTATCGACTGTGTGGCGTTATTTCAGCGCTGTGTGTAGCACATCACTACACTCGTGACCCCGACAGTCCAAATGGGATTTGGACCAAAGATGACCGACTCTTCTTCTGTTCACACAGTTTCGCTAAAAATGCCGACTTTCTGGACCACGCATGTGGTTTAGCCAAGCAGAAGCCCAGTTCCAGATTCGACAGATATCCTCTGATTCCACGCGTTACTATCATGTGGTGAGCTCCCTTGACCAGGAGATGGCTGCCCCGGAAGAAGGCAAATATGAAGCATTCAAGGCGCTGTTCATTGGGACCTTTGGCCTCTCACGGCGTGCCCGCCAGCTTCACCTGGATGGTTTGGGAAACAGACTGCCATCGGCATTGATGAACGAGATGCTGTCCCTGGCTGACGGATACAAGCCCTGCCTCATGTTTGAGCAGGCATTCCTAGAGCGACTGCCCGAGGACATACATCTGCTGCTGGTTGACGCAGATTTCAGTGACCCCCAGAAGGTGGCGGCCCAGGCAGACGTGCTGTGGAAAGCCAAGAGGGAGAGCGTTGCATCCGTTGGTCGGATTACCAGGCCACGCGCCCAACAACGGACCAGACCAGGCCCGGCAGGGGGGCGCACACAACACAGAGGCAGGAGTGAGGGGGCCAGTGAACAGTGGTGTTTCTACCACCAGCGGTGGGGCACAAAGCCCGCTGTTGTCGCCCGCCTTGCAAGGGCCAGGGCCAGCTGCCGCTAATGACTATGGTGGCTGGACACCAGGACAGCCCCTTGTACGTCTGGGACAAACAATCGGGATGCCGCTTCTTGGTCGACACCGGAGCAGAGATCAGCGTCTTGCCCCCGACTGGGTACGACACCCACAACAGGAAGCCAGGACCCACCCTGAGGGCCGCAAATGGCAGCACAATACTGACCTACGGCACCCGCACAGTGCAGCTGCAGTTCGGCGCCAGCTGGTTCACGTGGGACTTCACACTGGCCACGGTGGCCCAACCACTCCTGGGGGCGGACTTCTTGCGAGCTCACAGCCTGCTGGTTGACTGGCAAGGGAAAAGACTGGTACATGCCGAGACGTTCCAGACGTTCTTCCTGGGTGAAGCCAAGTTGCTGGCCCCACACCTGGACTCCATCACGCTGTCGGACAAAGAATTCACCAGAATCCTGGCAGACTTTCCATCGATTCTGGCACCGCAGTTCACGGCAGCCATCCCCAGACACGGGGTACAGCACCACATTCTGACCCAGGGACCATCCCTCCACACCCGTGCACGAAGGCTCCCCCCCGGAAAAGCTCCGCCTGGCGAAGGAGGAGTTCAAGAGGATGGAGGAATCTACGGAGGTCTGACAGCCCATAGGCCTCCCCCGGCACATGGTGCCCAAAGCAGCCGGGGGTTGGAGACCATGCGGCGACTACCGCAGACTGAACGAGGCTACCACTCCAGACCACTACCCTGTGCCGCACATACAGGACTTTGCAGCAAACCTGCAAGGGGCAAGAATCTTTTCCAAACTAGACCTCGTCCAGGGATACCATCAAATCCTGGTGCACCCTGAAGACATCCCCAAAACAGCACTTATCACCCCCTTCGGCCTGTTCGAGTTCCTCCGAATGCCGTTCGGCCTGAAGAATACTGCACAGACATTCCAGCGGCTAATGGACGCGGTGGGACGCGACCTGGACTTTGCGTTCATCTATTTGGATGACATCCTTATTGCCAGCAGTTGTCATCAGGAGCATCTGTCCAGCTCTACTCCCGCCTGAGTGATTTCGGCCTCACGATCAACCCGCCAAATGCCAGTTCGGTCTCAATACCATCGACTTCCTGGGCCACAGGATTACCAAAGACGGGGCAACACCTCTGCCCACCAAGGTAGATGCAATCCGCCACTTTGCCTGGCCCAACACGGTCAAAGGCCTGCAGGAGTTCGTTGGTATGGTGAACTTCTACCACCGTTTCCTCCCCTCAGCAGCCTGTATCATTCATGCACCCTTTGTACACCCTGACGTCGGGTAAAGGCAAGGACATTACTTGGGATGAGGAGGCATTGGCCGCTTTCGTTAAAGCCAAGGAAGCCTTGGCAGATGCCGCGATGCTGGTGCACCCCAGAACGGACGTATCCAACACAGCAGTCGATGGGGTGCTCGAGCAGCTCATTGAGGGGCGCTAGCAACCCCTGGCGTACTTCAGCAAGCACCTACAACCACCCGAACTCAAGTACAGTGCTTTTGACTGGAAGCTGTTGGCACTGTATCTGACATCCGGTATTTCAGATACTTCTTAGAAGGCAGGCCGTTCACTGCATTCACGGACCACAAACCGTTGACCTTTGCGTTCACGAAGGTGTCCGATCCCTGGTCGGCTCGCCAGCAGTGACATCTGTCCTACATCTCCGAGTACACAACGGACATCCAGCATGTCTCGGGAAAGGACAACATTGTGGCGGATGCACTCTCCAGACCAGCTTTCCAGGCCCTGTCCCTGGGGGTGGACTATGCAGCACTGGCGGAGGCACAGCAGGCAGACGACAAGATGCCCAGCTACAGGACCGCAGTCTCAGGTTTGCAGCTGCAGGATTTTCTTGAAGGCCCAGGTGATAGGACCCTCCTGTGCGACGTGGCTACCGGTCAACCTCGCCCCATCGTCCCGGCAGCCTGGAGGCGGCGAGTTTTCAACTCCATACACAGTTTAGCGCGCCCATCTATCAGGACAACAGTCCGGTTGGTCTCCAGCAAGTTCGCGTGGCATGGACTTTGCAAGCAGGTCAGTGAATGGGCCAGAACATGCGCGCAGTGCCAAACAGCCAAAGTGAGGCGGCACACTAAAGCCCCGCCGCAGCAGTTCGAAACCACCCACCGGAGGTTCGACCACATTCATGTGGATATCGTTGGCCCCCTACCAGTGTCCCGAGGAGCGCGGTACCTCCTAACTATGGTAGACCGGTTCACGAGGTGGCCAGAGGCGGTCCTGCTCACCGACACATCTGCCGATTCCTGTGCCCGAGCACTGATCGCAACCTAGGTAGCACACTTCGGGGTACCGGCCCACATTATTTCCAACAGAGAACCCAGTTCGCCTCCAGCCTGTGGTCGGCTGTGGCCATCCTGTTGGGAACGCAGCTACACCACACAACTACCTACCACCCACAGTCGAACTGACTGGTGGAACGCTTCCACCGTCACTTGAAGTCGGCTCTCATGGCCCGCCTGAGCAGACCTAACTGGACGAGCTTCCCTGGGTCCTGCTTGGAATTCGCACAGAGCCCAAAGAGGATCTGCATGCCTTGTTGGCTGAGTTGGTGTATGGCGCACCCCTGGCAGTCCCAGGAGAGTTCATACCAGCCCCAAGGGGGCAAGAGGAAGAACCTGCAGCAGTTCTGGACAGGCTACGCGAAAGGCTCGGCAACCTGGCCCCCGTACCGACTTCACAGCACGGACGGACCCCGACCCATGTACCCAAAGACCTGCAGAACTGTAAGTTTGTGTTTGTACGAAGGGGCGGACACTGGGCACCGCTACAGCGGCTGTATGAGGGGCTGTTCATGGTGATCAACAACAACGGGTCCACGTAAGTTCTCGACATTGGGGGGAGAGAGGAGATTTCCACGGTGGACCGACTCAAACCAGCCTGTGTGGACTTGGCGCAGCCGGTCGAGGTTCAGGCACCGCAGCGCAGAGGCAGACCTCCTAAACAGAGGCTGATCCAGACTGTGGACATTGGGGGGTGTATTGCCAGTTCTGGGGGGGGGGTTTGTGGCGACCCACTTTCTGCGCAGGCGAACTGGCTCACAAATAGCCAGCGTGCAGGGGGAGACTTTGGTAATGCACCTCAGATATCACTTCCGCCCGGACAGGGCAGGCGCTAGGGATTAAATGCTAGCACCGCAAAGTTTGAATAAACTAGTCTTGAAATGACTTACCGACTGCGTGTCATTATTTCAGCGCTGTGTGTAGCACATCGCGACAATTGCATATTTCAGTATCTTCTGGGTATCAGCAATAGACTGAATCATTAACATAGAACAAAGAACAGTAGGGGGGTGGAGTTTCAAGATGGCGACGTAAACATCTGCCTTTAGGCGCTCTTCATTTTTTCAACTATAATCACCCCTTAATTAAATCTTTTCGAATTTAATCACATGGGTTGATACTTTTGATTAACTTTTTCTTCCTAAAATAATATTTGATCTAATCTCGACAAACTTAAAATGGCTACAAGCAAGAAATCGTCTAAGGAACCTGTATCCATCGACGCAATCTCTACTCTTTTGGACGCTAAACTGGATATTAAACTTTCGAGTCTGGAAGGCAGATTGGATGGTAGATTGGGAAGCAGACTGACAAGTTTGGAAAATAAACTTACCAGGAAAATATCCGA
This sequence comes from Hypanus sabinus, assembly GCF_030144855.1. Taxonomy (NCBI): domain Eukaryota; kingdom Metazoa; phylum Chordata; class Chondrichthyes; order Myliobatiformes; family Dasyatidae; genus Hypanus; species Hypanus sabinus. The sequence continues at coordinate 73,217,591 of NC_082723.1, read as the reverse complement.
ACTTGAAGAAGCTGATAGATCGCTTGAAATTAAACTTCAATCGCAGGCATCGGACATTCAGCGGCATGAAGATAAGATCGCGACTCTTGAAAAATCCATTTGTGCAAAAGTACGTACAATTGAAGCGTTGGAGAAGAAGGTAGAGTCGAATGCTAAAACTATGGATCAGTATAAGTTTAAAATTACTGATCTCGAAAATCGATCTCGTAGACAGAATTTGCGTATCATCGGGTTTCCCTAAAAAGTTGAGTCCAGTGATTTAACTGAATTTTTCTCTAAATTACTATGGGAAACTTTCAGTGCTGAAGGTTTGCAAGCTAAACCTGTTATCGATCGTGTTCACAGAGTTGCGAGATTTTCGGCTCTGTCTGATAAACCACGAGCGGTGATTGTTCGCCTTCATTATCCTCGGGAGAAAGAGCTTTTAATTCGATTAGCTCGTAAAAAAGGCATGATTTCTTATAACACCAATTCATTCCGAATTGTTGAAGATTATTCTTATGATGTAATGAAATCAAGAATCGCTTTTAAACCAGTGATGGCAGAGATTTATTCGATTGGCCTTAAACAAGCTTTAATGTATCCAGCGAAGCTCAGAATTACTTTAAACGACAACAGTCAGCAATTTTTCAAAACACCGGAAGAAGCGAAGAAATTTGTTGAAGAATATCGATCTTCTAGTGCAACTTGAACTATGTGTCATGTTGAAGATTCCTCGGAGAGAGGGTGCCATCTCATTTTAAGTAACCTACGAAGTTGGGTTATAACTTTCTATCCCGTTCTACGGGTCTGGCTCTTATTTTTCACTATTATCACTGTTTTATGGATGCTTTCTTAACTTTTATAATATTTTTTTTATTTTATTCTTTTTTCTGTTTCAGATATATACATCTATGTCTTTTAATAATGATTTATTTTTTTCAAGATGTCGTTTCTTCTTCCCATAAGACTCTGCTTTTTATAAACATTTATTTGTTTGCCTGTACTTAGAAATGGGACGAATGTTTTGAATTTTTTTTAGTTTTTTTTTATATATATTGTAGTGTTTATTGAATCTTTTTTGATCCTATTTTGGTATTTTTTTTATTATTAAACTTTTTTAATAGATTGTTGAATCTACATTTATATTTTGTAAGATGGCTTTTTCAAAATGTCGTTTCTTCTTCCCATAAGTCTTTGCTTTTGAAACGTCATCTTGCATTTATATATGAAATTTTTTTAAAGGTATATTACACTCTTAAATTTTAATGTTTATTTTTTTTGTTAAAGATTGTTTGTTTTATTATATTAGTTTTCTCATTCTGATTGACATATATTTTCTTTTTGCAACCCTATATTTAAATATGGGTGTTACATAGTTTTTTTTAAAAAGCTTTTTATGGAGCTGCCATCTTGAAATGGGGGTAAGGTTAGTGTTAGATTATGCGCTTGCCGCTTGGCTTTTCTTCGTAGGGTGGGGGGAGGGGTGGGGATCTTTTTTCACGCTTTTGCGTTTTTTTCTGCTTTTAGTTTATGGGCCAACTTTAAATTATTAATATTGTTGAGGTGTCATGTTCTCTGGTTGCTCCTGAACCTATTTTCCTTTTTCCTAAATTATGGGTTATGTGCCTTTTTAACCTATTATGATATACACAACTAATATTGGCATGATGGATAAATCTATTAATTTTATCTCTTGGAATACTAATGGTTTAAATCATCCGATTAAACGTAAAAAAATATTTAAGGTATTCCATAGATTGAACGCTAATATTATTTTTGCACAGGAAACCCATATTAGGAGGGAGGATAATCAACGTTTTTTTAGGTTCTGGAAGGGTCAACAATTTCATTCGAATTGTACCGCTAAAATTAGGGGTGTGTCTATTTTTATAGCCCCCTCAATTTTGTTTACACAAAACGAAATTATTTCTGATCCACAGGGCAGATTTTTGTTGATAACTGGTTCACTTTTCAATCGGAAAGTGGTTCTAGTTAATATTTATGCCCCAAATTTTGACTGCCCTGAATTTTTTAAACGTTTATTTACTTCCCTTCCTAATCTGAATGAATATATGTTGATAATGGGTGGAGATTTTAATTGTTGTTTGAATCCTTTGATGGATAGATCTAAACCTATTCGAACTCTTCCGAATAGATCAGCCTTACTTATTAATTCTTTTATGGTTGATTCGGGAATTACAGAAATATGGCGGTTTTGAACCCTAAAGATAAAGAATTTTCATTTTTTTCACATGTATATCATAGTTATTCTAGAATTGATTACTTTCTTATTGATCATCGGTTATTAACGGATGTTATTGATTGTAAGTATGATTCTATTACTATTTCGGATCATGCACCTTTGAAGTTATCTATTAAGATTCCGGACTTTTCCAATAATGTTAGATCTTGGAGACTTAATGCTACTCTGCTTCAAGACCCAGAATTTGTCACCTATATAAAACAGCAAATTGATTTGTTTTTCTCAACAAACTATACTGAAGAAATTGACAGAGGAATACTTTGGGACTCTTTTAAGGCTTTTATCCGTGGACAAATTATTTCGTATTCCGCTGGTAAAAGGAAACAAAGATATTTAGATATTGCTTTATTAGTGGATAAAATTAAGGAAATTGATAAGATTTATTCTGTGACTCCTACCATAGAACTTTATAAGAAGAGAGTTGAGCTTCAAATGGAACATAGTTTATTATTATCTTCTTCAATTGAAAATCAATTAATTAGGACTAGAGCTCAATTCTATATTCACAGTGATCAAACTGGTAAACTGTTAGCTAATCAATTAAAAGCTATTTCGACCAGGCGACAAATTATTAAAATTCGTAAACAAGACGGTAATTTAACCACTGATCATAAAGAAATCAATAATACTTTTCAAGATTTTTATAAATCTTTATATCAATCAGAATTTGATGGTGATCTGTCCATGATGGATAATTTTTTTAACAATTTGAATATTCCTAAACTGATTGGTGAAGATCGTAGCTTGTTTGATGCTCCTATCTCTATGGCCGAAATAGGAGAGGCTATCTCATCAATGAATTCAGGGAAAGCTCCTGGCCCTGATGGTTATATTGTAGAATTTTTCAAAACTTTTTCTTCTTTGCTTTCCCCTTGGTTATGTGAAATCTTTAACGATGCATTTGCTAAGAAGAGATTACCTCAGTCCTTTTATGAAGCTACTATCTCTCTAATTCTTAAAAAAGATAAAGATCCTACTTTATGTACATCTTTATTAAATGTAGATTCTAAGATTCTTACAAAAATTTTAGCCATTAGATTAGAAAAGGTACTACCACAGATTATTTCAGAAGATCAAACTGGTTTCATTAAGAATCGGTATTCTTTTTTTAATGTTAGAAAATTGATTAATATAATTCATACTTCATCACCCACAGTCCCAGAATGTGTTATCTCATTAGATGCTGAAAAAGCCTTTGATAGAGTTGAATGGACATATTTATTTAATGCATTGAGAAATTTTAATTTTAGTCCTAATTTTATATCATGGATTAAACTAATATACTATAAACCTGTTGCTTCTGTTCTTACAAATAATTATAGATCCTCCTTTTTTCAATTATCTCGTGGTACGAGACAAGGTTGTCCTTTAAGTCCTTTATTATTTAATATTGCGTTAGAACCTTTAGCCATTGCTATTCGTGAATCTCCTAATATTTTTGGTATTACCCGTAATGAGAAATTATATAAATTATCACTTTATGCTGATGATTTGCTGTTATATATTTCTGATCTTGATAGATCTATTCCCACTATTTTATCCTTGTTGGCTCAATTTGGTAGTTTTTCTGGTTATAAATTAAACTTAGATAAGAGTGAATTATTCCCTTTAAACGCGCAAACTTTATTGAATGACAGGATTCCATTTAAAGTTGTTACTGATAATTTTACCTATTTAGGTATAAAAATTACCAAGAAATATAAAGATTTATTTAGATTGAATTTTTTACCTATGCTTCTTCAAATACAACATCTTACTACAAGATGGTCTCCCTTATTCTTATCATTAGTTGGTCGGATTAATGCTATTAAAATGATGATTTTACCGAAATTTTTATATTTATTTCAAGCCTTACCAATTTTTATTCCTAAATCCTTTTTTGACAACATTGATTCAAAAATTTCCTCATTTGTGTGGCAAAAGGCAATTACAAAAATCTAAAAAAGATGGTGGTTTAGCTTTGCCTAACTTTAGATTTTATTATTGGGCGAATAATATTCGTAACCTAACGTATTGGAAATTAGATTTGGACTCATTATTGTGTCCGCAGTGGGTAAATTTGGAATGCAATGAAGTAAAGGGATATTCTTTATTCTCTGTTCTTGGTTCTTCTCTTCCTGCTGATTTAGTTAAATTTAATAAACAGATATCTAATCCTGTTATTAAACACACATTACGAATTTGGTTTCAATTTCGGAAATTTTTTACTTTGAAAAACTTTGTGCTTGATAGCCCTATTTTATTTAATTTTTTCTTTAAACCTTCCTTGACAGATCAAGCCTTTAGCATATGGAAAAGGAAAGGTATAAAATGTTTTCGTGACCTTTTTTTTGAAGGTACTTTGATGTCTTTTGACCAACTTTCCAATAAATTTAAATTACCTAAATCTAATTTCTTCAGATATTTACAAATCAGAAATTTTTTACATAAAGTTTTACCATCCTTTCCCAACTCAACTTCAACGGATTTCTCAGATTTGATTTTTACCTTAAATCCTTGTCAGAAGGGATTAGTTGCTTTTATTTACAACATGATTATGAAGATACAACCAGAGATGTCTGATAGAATTAAACAACAATGGGAAAAAGAACTTCGATACAATATACCAACAGATAAATGGGAAAAAATTTTACAAATGGTTAATTCTTCTCCTATATGTGCTAAACATGCTTTAATACAATTTAAAATTGTACATAGAGCTTATATGTCTAAAGATAAACTTGCTCGATTTTATTCTCATATTAACCCTCAATGTGATAGATGTCATTCAGAAGTGGCTTCACTGACCCATATGTTTTGGTCATGTCCCACTTTACATAACTATTGGAAGGACATATTCGTTACCATTTCCTCAATTTGGAACATCGATTTACAACCTAACTTTATTACTGCAATCTTTGGTATACCAAATGAGGATGGTAATCAGTTTTCTCCTTCAATCAGATGAATGATTGCTTTTGTAACATTAATGGCCAGAAGGTCTATATTACAAAATTGGAAAGAAGTAAACCCTCCTACCACGTCTCAGTGGCTTTTTCAAACTATTTCTTATCTGAGTTTGGAAAAAATTAGAAGCACTATTTTTGACTCGTCAATTAAATTTGAAGAAACTTGGGGACCGTTCATCCGACATTTTCATATGAATTAATTTGGCCTTTCCCAGACCTTCTCTCTGTTTATTCTTGTTCAGGTATGGAGTTCCGGAGTTCTTTGACACTATCATATACTTATAAACTGTTATTATTGCCCATGTTAGTTTTAGTTTAGTGTTTGTTTCATATATATATTTTCTTTCACACATCTCTAATTTTTTTTTCTTTTTCTTTCCATGATTAGTTTTGTTTTTTTCATATATAATTATATAGACTTGATTGATTAATGTACTTTTTTGTTGTTGATGTTTAATAGGATATCATTATCCTATTATTAATGTAATCTTTAAGTCTATTGTATTCATAACCTATTCATTATTATGTTATGTTTTTTTTATATTTATATGAAACTCAATAAAAAGATTGAAAAAGAAAGAAAGAAGAACAGTATAGCACAGGAACAGGCCATTCATCCCACAATGTTGTTCTGAACTAATTACATTAGTAATCAAATAACCAAGTACAGTACTATGCAAAAGTCAGTGCGTGTGTGTGTATATATGTGTGAGTGGATAAGAATTCTGCATTGTACTGCACTATATGTGTTGACGTGGAGAAGAGAGTGAGTTTGTAAATCTAGCAGGAGCAAAGGATGTTGGGAATGGCGAGAGGGGAGAGCTATAACCCTTCAATCCCTTCCACTCATATTCCTCTCCAAATGTCCCAAATATTGCAATTATACCCACCCTGAGCACCTCCTCTGGCAGCTCATTCCAGGTACACCCTACCCTCTGTATAAAGATGTTACCACTCAGGTATCTTTTAAATCTCTGTGGCCTCTAACTTTGATTTCAGAGCCCTGGGGAAAAGAATATAAACCTCCACCTTATCCATACCCCTCATGATTTATACACCTTTATTCTTTCCTTTCATTCTAGAGGTGAGCAGAAAAGATGTGTCATCTAGCAAAGATCCAGGAGAAAGAGTAGATACAAATCCCACCAAGATTTTCTTCAGCTCAAAGAGTATTTTAAAGGTTTGGTCCAACACTTGGTTTCCCATAGCATCTTGCAACAGGAATTGTTATGTATGAGTACAAGAGATGGGATGTTATGTTGACGTTGCATAAGATGGTGGTGAGGCCTAATTAAGAGTACTGTGTGAAGTTTGGGTAACCTACCTAAGAAAAGATAACAATAAGTTGAAAGAGTACCAAGAAAATTTACAAGGATGTTGCTGAGTCTTAAGGGCCCGGGCTATAGGGAAAGGTTCAATAGTTTTGGACTTCATTTCCTGGAGAATAGGAGAATGAGGGGAGACTTGATAGAGGTATACAAAATTAGGAGGGATATTGATAAGGTAAATGCCAGCAGACTTTTTCCAAGTTGAGACTCAAACTAGAGATCATGGGTTGAGGGTGAAAGGTGAAATGTTTAAGGGGAACATGAGGGGGAATTTCTTCACTTAGAGGGTGGTGAGAGTGTGGACAGAGCTGACATTGCAAGTGGTGGATGCGGTTTAGTTCCAACATGTTGGATAAGGACATGGAGGGTGGGGTATGGAGGCCTATGTCCAGATTGATAGGATGAGGCAGAGTAATAGTCTGGGATGGACTGGATGGGCCAAAAGGCCTGCTATATTGCTCTATAAATTCTGGTCATTGCTCCGGTCAACTTTGGCTCACCACGAATTTTGCATTCTTGCCAAAACCATGACTACAAACATTGACTATTTTACAACTATTCAGTATCAATGTCAGAATAAACTGGATTAATAAATATCACTTTACATGCACTTAAAAGCAAGTCAAACCACTTGATCAAAATGATCATTGTTTTGACATTTGGTGCTGTATCCCAACACTCTGGAAACTCTAGCTATGCAAAACCTTACATGTACCATACAGGGTACAAGTATGGTATTAGACATATCAACCCTGGGGGAAAGGTACTGGCTGTTAACTTATCTGATCCCCAATTTGATTCAGAATCAGATTTAGTATCACCAGTATATGCCCTAATACATAAATGTATATTAAATAATTAAAAAGTAGTGCAAAAACAGAAATTAAAAAGGTTGTAATGAGGTAGTGTTCATGGGTTCAATGTCTATTTAGAAATTGGATGATAGAGGGGAAGAAGCTGGTATTGAATCATTGAGAGTGTGCTGTCAGGCTTCTGTAAATCCTTCCTGATGGTAGTAAGGAGAAAAGGGCATGTCCTGGGTCCCTAATGACGGACACTGACTTCCCAAGGCACCACTCCTTAAAGATGTCATGAATACTATGGAGGCTAGTACTCATGATGGAGCTGACCAATTTTACCGCTTTCTGCAGTTTACTTCGATCCTGTACGGTAGCACTTCTCCCCCCATAACAGACGGTGATTCAGCAGGGTAAGGTGACTGGATTTAAGAATTTTTCAGACATATAACTCTGGGGAAAGGAAAGAACAACACTATACCAACATTATTATTACTACAATAAATTGCAATTAGCACAGCAAGGGGCATTAAATAATACGCTACAAGCTTATACCAATGTTGCTGAGAAACAATTACAAACTATTTGGAAAAAAAGGAAAACATTATTAGAATGGTCAAACCTCTGACAAAATACCAGCTTTCACATCTCAGGCACCTGCAGCGTATTGTAGAATGCATAGCAAAGCTAGTAACATCGCCATAACTTAATTATAATTTTACCTCCTTGGTCTCCTTCCATTAGCCCTTGTGGGTGCTCTTCGACCTGCTGTGGAGTAATCAGGTTCTGGCTCCCCATCCAGTTCATACCCATCATCATCAGGTCCTAGACTTCTGTGGTCATCTTCAAGTCCATACGGCTCTGGCTGGAAACGCTCTGGCTGAGACCGATTCAGGTCAAGGGTGCCATCTGGTTGCACTTGTGGCTGGGCAACAGGATATTTATTTCTGCTAGGCAGTGTGTAGGTTTCATCTGGTCTGTAGTTGTCACGTGGCATATAGGCATAGCGAGGGCGGTAATGGACTCCTCGTGACAAGCTCCCGTAGTTATCAGATACATCTGCAAATCCATCCTGGCCTGTGTATGAGCGATACAGGTCATGATGATTATCGTATGAATCTGGATAACTGTTGTAGACTCTAGTTAAAGTGGAGTTGGCCTGTGGTGTGACGTAGCGGTCTCCATTTTTCATGTATCTTCTGTCGATGGAATCTGTACAACTGCCAGCAGGGGAGGAACCCTCCAGGGGCAATCCATCTGGACCAAGTGGTACTTGGCGAACTGTTCGAGTTGTCACAGTTTTAACCACTTTAGTAACCTGCAGATTTACAAAATTAATAAGGGATCATTGATATACAAATCACGAAGAACTTTGTACAGTGAAAATGTTTATTATTAACTCACTACAAAGTATCAGAAACTAAATGTAGGTACTAGTTGATTATCAATGTAGCAAAAAGTAAATATTGGCAACTTGCAGTCCTCCAAGCTTATGATAATAGCTTATTTTATTATAGTACTGATGGTAACCTTACATGAACATGCACCACGTACTCTATGTCAACCTGTCAATCTTCAGGCCATGCCACTCAGGAACCTTTGCTAACATTATTGTGTAACTGTTTATGTGGGATCAGAACTATATGTGCTTGTGTATGACTATACAGTATTGTGCACGAGCTTCAGTGATGATGCAGGTCTGTATTGTGGACTGAGAATGGGAAGGCGGGCAGCCAGAGGGGAATCATGGTTTGGAAAAGGGAATGGAGAGGGGAGAGAGCTGGAAGCCCCAGAGAGATATTCTGAAATTATCAATAAACCAGCCGTTTGAAATCAAATGACCTTCCCTGCGTTTCAAGGCTGTGTACATCTGCTCCCCTGCCATATCCACACTCCCACCCCACCCCACCCCAATCACGGCACTCTTGCTCTGCCACCTATCCTACACCCCTCCTGCAGCACTCCACCCTCGCCATTCCCAACATCCTTTGCTCCCACTAGATACACAAACTCACTCTCTACTCCAGTTGACAAGTATCGTGTAGTCGTAGGCAGCCTAGCTAAGATTTTTAAACACCAACAGAAAGTTGATCTCTGCAAACAATTAAGGTTCCCTGACTACATCACTTCACTATCCCTGAGGCTGAACATGGTCATTCTGTCATAAACCTTGAAGCAGGTGGTCGTAGTAGAACTTCGGGCACCCTAGTTATATATACACATACACACTAATTAAAACAAATACATTGCACAGTACCGTATGTAATGTGTTTTGCACCTTGGCACCAAAGGAACGATATTTAATTTAATTGTATCCATGAGTATGGTTGAATGACAATGAAATATTTATAATAAAATATCAAACAATTTTAAATGTGTTAGGAATGAAAAGATTGATATGAATTTTTTTCTTTCTGTTGAACAGGATTATTTGAATGTAGAATTATAAACAGTAGATTTGTTGTGCAAGCATATAAATGAAATGCCACTGATTAGCAAACAAGGAATTGGCAGAAAATACCTCTAATGTTGTCATCTTGTTGAAAGATTCGCTGATCTGATATGTAACTGGATTTATATTACAACATGTCCAACTAGATGTTCAATCTATTTAAACATAGTGATTTTTAACACACTAGGGACAGAATATTTCATGCAGAAATGGCAATCTTTTCTCCAATGTCCTTGGGGTCTAGAGTTCAGGGTAGAAAATACACTGATCGCCTAAGGGAACCAACCTCTTATTAAGAAATCAAGCAGGTAATCCTCCAAGCAGTGCTTCACCTGAAAACTTACACCGCAGGCTATTCAAGTGCCTGAGAATTCTGGCGTCTCATTTGGAGTACAGTTTGATGGATTGGAAAGAGCAGCAACCCTGGGTTATTTATGCCCCACAACTCTCTCAACCAAGAGTACACAGAAAGAGAACTAAAACAGAGCAGGCCATTGATCTGTACAGCTCATCAAGCTGCTGTATGAATCAGCTGAGCTATTGGAGGGGAGGGGGTGCTGAAACATTTTGGAACACCACCAGATTTCAATGGAACATCTTGTCATAACTCCTCCAGTTAAAGCACATTTGGCCTCAATATTAAGAGGGCACTAGAATAAGAACAAATAATTTCGTGAGCAGAGTCTGGACTATTAATTTGGGAAACAAGTATGAATTGCTCCTCTGGGAACTGAGGAAGATAAAGTCTTGGTCTAACTTAAATCAGAATGCATAGCTTTGTCCATGTATTAGTTGAAGTCAAATTAGTGGATTAATGTAAAGCCCCATCTATCACTCATCCCCTTCAGTGAAATCAATCTGTCTTCCTGTCAGTCTAAACCTGATACCCTAACAAAAATAAGATTGTAACCCTTGCTCAGATGTGGGCCAGAACTGAGTCAGCTCAAGGTTATCGAGGCAGAGGCAAATGGGAATAATTGGCATCAGTTTCTTCAAAACCATTTTAAAAAGCTCAAACTCCTAATTTTTGGGCTGTGCAAAATATGCATTTCCTATTGCTACTTAACAGTTCATTTATTATCAAAGTATGTATGCAGTATACAACAGACTTGTACTCTCCAGATTGCCACTAAACAAAGAAAACTATGGAGCTGTTCAAAGAAAAAAATCAACTAACTTCCCCACACAAAAAAAACACTTACAAATCACACCAAGTTTAAATCGCTTGTCCATTTTTACACAAACTTGCACAAAACTAGATCTTAAACTCAAAGAGATTGTACAGATGCTGAAAGACCAGACCAAACACACACAAAAGGAGGAGGAATTCAGCAGGTCAGACACCATCTATGGTGAGGAATATTTGTTTAGGCCTTATAAGGCATTGGTCAGATCTTATTTGGGATATTGTGAATAGTTTTGGGCCCCTTTTCATAGAAAGGATGCACTGGCAGTGGAGTGGGTTAACATACAAAGAGTGTCTTACTCTGAATCTTGACATGCTAGAGTTTAGGATAATGAGGGAAGATCTCATTGACACCTATCAAATGTTGAAATGCTTAGATAGTGTGGACATGCAACTGATTTTTCCAATCACGGGAGAGTCCAGGACCAAAGAGCACAGCTTCAGAATACAAGTATGCCTCTTTGAAAGAGATGAGAAGGAATTTCTTTATCCGGAGGACGGTGAATCTGGAATTCTTTGTCCAACACAGCCGGGGAGGCCAAGTCACTGAGTACATTTATAGAGGAGATTGACAGGTCCTTGGTTAGTCAGGGCATCAAAGTTTAAGGGGAGAAGGCAAGAGAATGGGTTGAGGGGAAAAATAAATCAGCCATAACAAAATGGCAGAGCAAACTCAATGGGCTGAATGGCCCAATTCTGCTCCTCTGTCTTATGGTCTGAACAAGTTGATTTTTCAAGACTGAACAGGCTCGACCTGAATTATCTCCATAGATGCTGCCTGATGTGTTCAGTTTCTCCAGCATTTTGCGTGTTACAAAATTAAATATGATACTTCTTCCAATTCAGCAGTGAAGGAAATTTACCTCATTTACACCAAAGACCAGCATCTGTGTGAATAGCAATCATTTTTTATGCTGAGGTGCTGTATGTTAAAGACGGAAATATTCAATGTGTGCTCTCTGTGTCTAAGACATAGTTATTCATCAATCTTTCCACACCCACAATTATGTATGTGAATACATACAATAACTAATCGTTCACTATATCAAGACTACTAATGATAATGATGTTATTCCTCTAACCAGGTAAATTCATCAACTCTATACCCAACATTTATTTTTTCTAATTTGGTGATGCCTCAGTTTGTTAGCAAAACACAAGAACAGGTTGAGTACTCCCTACTTGAAAGAACTGGGCCAAAAGATTTTGGAATATATGATGAGATAGCCTGGAATCACCATTATCCACAACTCTGAATTTATGGACCACAGTCATTGTCTTACAGCCTCCAAGAGGACCACAACCTTGCCGTTGGGTTTGGAAACTTTTGTGCCTCAATGACCCAAAGAGTTATGCTGGCTGGAGTCAGAGCTTTAGCTCTTGGGAGATTTACCCTGCCAAACAGGCCAAACAGCAGAAGCCAAACTAAGAGAATCCCACCGGTCCTCCAGGTAAGAGGGTTCAACTCAGGGCTAATAACCCTGACTAGTCAAATAAAACTGTTAGAGAAACAGCAATGAAGAACCCTTCTACATCTGAGCTACTCGGACCTTCACTGCTGCCCCAAACACCAGCAGCATAACGGGCAGTAGAGAGAGTCTTTGTGCCTTAGTTATTCATCATACATATGTACTTGGGAGTAAAAATTATTGTATTTTCATTATATTAATGGTATATAATGTATGCAGGGTAACAAAAGCAGCACAGCACCAATGGGAGGATACTTGAATTAGCTACTGAATGACAATAAACAATGGCAGGCTTTCAGTCCCCACTTACGATATGTGTTTTGATTAAAAGGTTACAGTACACAGCATTTGTATTTTATTTTTCTTTGTTTTACGTATAAGAACTTAAAACATCCTAGACTTGTCCTGGTGTTAGACTTTCATCAGAAGATGCTTTAAAAATTTAATGCTGTGCCTTAAATTTCTGCAGCAAGCCTACTGAATATTCACAATTACCTTCAAATTTCAGTTTGCCGTGATAAATCTTTGCTTGTTTCATGATCAGCATACCATTAAACATCATAGGCTGACTCTAATGCTGACAATATACAATCCAGAGCTTCATTATTCAGTGTTTTTCATTAACTTCTGTTCATTTGTAAGGTCACTTCTCAGAACGACAGTGCACACAGATCTGCTTATCACTGGGAAAACTTCCTAGCGCCTTCTGGAACCTTCCATTTGAGATACTGTGTCACCACTCAAAGTGGCACAGTAGCACATGTTACAGTACAGGTGACCCGGGCTCAAATCCCACCGTTGCCTGTAAGGAGTTTGTGTACTTTCTCCCAATGACCATATGGGTTTCCTCTGGGTGATCTGGTTTCCTGCCACAGTCCAAAGATGTATAGGTTGGTAGGTTAACTGGTGATTGTAAATTGTCCCGTGACTAGGCTAACATTTTAATTGGTGGGTCACTGTGCAGCATAGCTCGAAGGCCAGCAGATCCTACTCCATGCTGTATCCCAATAAATAAATAAATATGTTCAGGTTTCAAAGGTTTCTGGACTTCCGAAGTTCAGATAAGGGCTGTATTATTAGTTTTTCATGGGAGAGGAAAAGAAAAGCACATGGATTTGTGGATATCTTCAACCACATTAATGGTCAGATTGCAAGGAATCTAATCACTACCCGATTCCTTGCCGTCACCGACTGAAGCGTCACGGGAGACTGAAACACCCAGACAGCAGTGTGCAGTGCTGTTGGAAGAAAGCCCCTGTACTCAAGCGATCCTCTCTCATTTTTATGGTGAGTGAGAGCATGTCAGTCCTCAAGTCAGGGGTTTGGGGAAGTCATCAAAACAGTGAACTGTTGGTCAGCTGCTCTCGATGTTGTCACAGGAGCGATCTCTCTCTCTCTCTCTCTCTCTCTCTCTCCCCATCACTAGTGAGAGAGAGGGCTTCTCTGAGATACTAAAGTGTTGGGGTGGACTGTAGTTTCTGATGGACTCTAGATCAAGGTCTCTTTGGGGGATTTGCTATTGCTTGCATTGTGTTGAGTTTGGGGTGAGGTAGAGGGGGTGGGTGCTTTTGCTGTTGCTTGTGTGTAGAAAAGGAGGGGACTTAGAGATTCTGATGTTTCTGTCATTGTTTCTTTTGGGTTTTTTTCGGTTTTATAGATATCTGCAAAGCTAAGAGTTTCAGGTTGCATACTGTATACATTCTCAAATATTAAACTGAACCAGATGTACGTCTCTTTACCATAATGAACCAGAGATTTATTACCACTAATACAATGATATAATATGACATTTGGAAGCCAGGTATGGATCTAAATTTCATGAAGAACCATATCAAGAGGCCATCCTGCCACAAGCAAAAATGCTATTCCCTATTCCCAGTTCCTCCGTCTCCGCCGCATCTGCTGCCAGGATGAGGCTTTCCATTCCAGGACATCTCAAATGTCCTCTTTCTTTAAGGATCGTGGTTTCCCTTCTGCCATCATCAATGATGCCCTCACCCATATCTCCTCCATTTCCTGCACTTCGGCCCTCATCCCATCCTCCCGTCACCACAACAGGGACAGAGTTCCCCTTGTCCTCACCTACCACCCCACCAGCCTCCAGATCCAGCATACTATCCTCCGCAACTTCTGCCACTTTCAACAGGACCCCACCACTAAGCACATCTTTCCCTCTCTACCTCCTCTGCTTTCCGCAGGGATCATTCCCTCCCCACAGATCTCCCACCTGGCACTTATCCTTGCAGGTCTAAGTGCTACACCTGTCCCTACACCACCTCTCTTACCACCATTCAGGGCCCCAAACAGTCTTTCCAGGTGAGGCAACTCTTCACTTGCGATTCTGTTGGGGTCATCTATTGCATCCGATGTGGCCTCATCTATGTTGGCGAGACCCAATGCAGATTGGGGGAACTGCTTCATCAAGCACCTCCACTCTGTCCGCCACAACAGACAGGATCTCCCAGTTGCCACCCACTTCAATTCGGCTTCACATTCCCATTCGGATATGTCCATACATGGCCTCCTCTACTGCCACGATGAGGCCAAACTCAGGTTGGCGAAGCAACACCTCATATACCATCTGGGTAGTCTCCAACCCCTTGGCACGAACACTGAATTCTCCAACTTCCAGTAATTCCCTCACCATCCCTTCTCCCATCCCAGTTTCACTCTGCTTCCTCCTCTAGCTGTCTGTCACCTCCCTCCTGGTTCTGCCTCTTTCTACTATCCATAGTACTTTCCCCTTACATTCCTTCTTCACCTTTCCTGACTATCCCCTCCCCCACCCCTTGACCTTTCCTCTAATTGGTTTTTCACCTGGCACCTACCAGCCTTCTTCTTCCCACCCCCCACCTTCTTTATAGGGCCCCTGCCCCCTCCCTCTTCAGTCCTGATGAAGGGTCTCGGCCCCAAATGTTGACTGCTCATTTCCATGGATGCTGCCCGACCTGCTGAGTTCCTCCAGCGTGTTGTACGTGTTGCTTTGACCCCAGCATCTGCAGAGTATTTTGTGAAATAGAAAAGCAGTAGGAGCAAAGCAATTGGCTCACAAGTAGGCCCGAGGTTTAATGTTAGGAGTGGGAGAAGTTTCTATCTATTCATTCCCCAACAGAAGCATTGCTTTTTCACTCCTTATTCACAATGCCATGCCATTGAGAGCTGGGATGTTATAGCATGACTTTCAAGTCATTTTTGAATGGAATTTGGCTGGCGGTATAGTTGATGTCACAACACCTTAGTGAGTGCAGTACAAGCATATGTTTCACAGTTGAGAACAGCCAGGAAACAAGTTGAATAAGAAAAGAGAAAATGATGTCTATGAAACCAACAAGACATGAACCAACTTCACAGGACTACTACAGGCACATGTGGAGGGGCATATCATTCAAACTGATTTCTGGAAACACAAGCATCTTTTTGCCCCAGGCTGTGATGGATTAGTTGTCAAAGAAGAGAGAGACCTCCACAGGGCAGTCATTAAAACATCAGCTGATCATAACACAGATAATTAATAGCACATTGAACATAGGGGCAGGATGACAATATGGACTGAAAGAAAATCACAGACATTCATACATGGTGCACATTTATAATGAATAAAGATATTTTTAAATAAAAACCAGACAATCCAATGAACACCCTGTTCTACTCCAGTTTAATATCAGCCTTGTTTTTAAGCTTTTGTTCTTTAATGCTTTACAATGATATTCTCAAAGTATTAAATGTGTGTCCATGCATGATCTAATAGCATTATTGTTACAGGTGATAGAACCTCTATTTCATGCACTTCTGTTGCTGTCTTTAAAAAGAGTGAACCCTCGCAAGGTGGAAGTAAGGCTTTGAAAACTGGTGCCAACTAACCGGCGGGAGTATTCAAGGATATTTTCAACCTTTCATTGCTATTAACGGAAGTTCCCACTGTTTCAAAAAGGCAACAATTATACCAGTGCCTAAGACGAATAATGTGAGCTGCTTTACTACCACCCAGTAGCACTCACATCGACAGTGATGAAATGCTTCTAAAGGTTGGTCATGACTAGACTGAACTCCTGCCTCAGCAAGGATTTGGACCCATTTCAATTGGCCTATCGCCACAATAGCTCAACAGCAGACATAATCTCTTCACAGGCCTTTAACCACCTGGACAATACAAACAGCTATGTCAGGATGCTTTTCATCAACTATAGCTCAGCACTCAACAACACCATTCCCACAATCCTGACTGAGAAGTTGCAGAACCTGGGCCTCTGTACCTCCCACTGCAATTGGATCCTCAACTTCCTAACCAGAAGACCACAATCTGTGCAGATTGGTGATAACATCTCCTCCTCGCTGATGATCAACACTGGCGCACCTCAGGGGTGTGTGCTTAGCCCACTGCTCTACTCTCTCTATACCCATGACTGTGTGACTAGGCATAACTCAAATACCATCTATAAATTTGATGATACAACCATTGTTGGTAGACTCTCAGATAGAGACGAGAGGGTATACAGCAGTGAGATATACCAACTAGTGGAGTGGCGTCACAGAGACTACCTAGCACTCAACGTCAGTAAGGTGAAAGAACTGATTGTGGACTTCAGGAAGGCAAGACGAAGGAACACATACCAAACCTCACAGAAGGATCAGAAATGGAGAGAGTGAGCAGCTTCAAGTTCCTGGGTGTCGAGATCTCTAAGGACCTAGCCTGGTCCCAACATATAGATGAAGCTATAAAGGTGGCAAGACAGCAACTATACTTCATTAGGAGTTTGAAGAGATTTAGTATGTCAACCAGAACACCCAAAAACATCTATAGATATACCGTGGAGAGCGTTCTGCATCAGGCTGCATCACTGTCTAGTATGGAGGGGCTACTGCACAGGACCGAAAGAAGCTCCAGAAGGTTGTAAATCTAGTCAGCTCCATCTTGAGCACTAACCCACAAAGTACACAGGACATCTTTAGGGAGCGGTGTCTCAGAAAGGCAGTATTCATTATTATTCATTCATATATATATATATATATATATACACACACACATACATACACACACACACAGTATTTCTGTTTTTGCACGTTTTTAAAAAATCTATTCTATATATGTAATTGATTTATGTGTTTTATTATTGGTGTTTTTTGCTAGAACATGTATTGCATTGAATTTCTGCTGCTAAGTTAACAATTTCCACGTCACATGCCGATAATAAATCTGATTCTGAACCTATGTACACTACCTCAGTCTTTAAATAAATCTTTTTTCTGTTTTGCACGATTTTCAATATACATATACTCTAACTTATTTATCTATTCTTATATATTATGTATTACATTGAACTGCTGCTGCTTCGCACAGCGCGGTCTCTCTGAAGCTCCCGACTTTCTGGGCCACTCAGCCCCACGTTTGGTTCGAGCAGGCTGAGGCCCAGTTCAATATCAGAGACATTACTGCTGACGCCACGCGGTACTACTACGTGGTCAGCACACTTGACCAGGAGACAGCAGGCCGGATCATCGACTTCCTACACCAGGCACCAACGGAGGACAGGTACTGTGCTGTCTTTATGACAGTTATTTAGTTTATAATATTTTTGCTTAGTAATTTATTCGATAGTATTTTCTAGTTAGAATTAGAAGTGTTTAAAGTATATTCATTGCATGTAAAATATATCGGCATGCGATGACATCACATCCGGTTTCGCCGCGTCTTGTGGGAAAGTACCGGTTTGAAATTAGCGCGAGGGTGGGAGCTCACCACGAGGCACACCTGAGCAGAAGTTGTTTTGCAGGCATGAGAAATCACAGTGAGAGCAACGCTGTAAGTTAATAGATAATCGATATATTGAATTAAGATGTTAATGCCGATCCTGTTAGAAGTAACGACGGTCGATAATGTTTATGCTTTCGTTAGTTAAAGAGTTGCGGATAGTTTGCATGGAAGTATATTTAAAGTAGTCAATGGAGCAGGTAAACTCTGCCTGTATACTGCACCTTAGTGTAATGTAGTTATAGTCACCTTTGCAAGTATTTACAATTGAAATGTGATATTAAGGAAGGAACAAACACTGTATCAATCTTGTATTGTTTTATCAACAGTTTTCACCATATGTTAATGTGAAGAGTGAACAGTAAATGGTTATTCTTACTGCGATCTGGTCTCATTGACTGGTTTATCTCGACGTTGAATTCGGCGTTATTAGTACACGCGAAGGAGAGCGTTACAGGTACACTAAGCATAAGGCGCTCCTGATCCGTACCTTCAGGCTCTCCTGCTGCAAATGTGCCACGCGGCTCCTACACATGGACGGCCTGGGCGACTGCACGCCATCCGAGCTCGTGAATGACATGCTGGCGCTCAATGACGGCCATAAGCCGCGCCTTTTATTTGAACAGTTGTTCCTCGAGCAAATGCCAGAGGACGTTCACCTCCTCCTCGCGAGCAAGGATTTCAGTAGGGTCATGGCTAAAGCAGATGTCCTTTGGCAGAGCAAGCAACACGGAGCAGCCTCCATGGACCTAGCCACAAATGCACGCCCCAAAGCCCAGGCCCTGCAACCGAAGCCGTTGAGACCCATGGGGGAAAAAGACAAAAGTTCAGAACAATGGCCACCAGAGGTGAAGTACAGTGCCTTCGACAGAGAGTTGCTAGCCCTCTACCAGGTATATCTTTACCATGGTGGACAGGTTCACCAGATGGCCGGAAGCCGTACCACTCGCAGACACGTCCACTGAGTCCTGTGCCAGGACACTCATTGCAAACTAGATCGCCAGGTTCGGCCTCCCAACGGACATCACCTCCGACAGAGGGGCGCAGTTCACGTCTGGTTTGTGGACAGCACTGGCACAGCTCCTGGGCACCCAGCTGCATCACACCACAGCGTACCATCCCCAGTCCAACTGTTTGGTAGAGCGATTCCACCGGCATCTCAAGTCGGCACTGATGACGCACCTCAGGGGCCCCAACTGGACAGATGAGCTTCCCTAGGTCCTACAGGGCATCCGCACAGCCCCCAAGGAGGATCTGGACGCCTCCTTGGCAGAATTGGTCGACAGCACCCCTGATGGTCCCAGGCGAGTTCGTACCAGAGGCCCGAGGTTCAGAAGAAACTGCAGCAGCGGTGCTAACGAGGCACTCTGATAGGGACTCTGGCACCTGTCCCAACCTCCAGGCAGGGTCCCACGCCATCCTTCACCCCTAAAGACCTCCAAGACTGTGAGTACGTTTTTATTTGCAGGGGCATGCACAGGTCACCTCTACAGTGGCCATACGAGGGACCCTTCAAGGTGATCCAGCACAACGGATCCACATGTGTAGTGGAGGTGGGCGGACGGGAAGAGACTTTTACAGTGGACCACCTCAAACCGGCGCACTTGGACATTGAGCAACCAATGAGGGTACCCGCACTGCGCCGGAGGCCAGTCACCCAGGCAAGCCACACAGACTGGGGGCTCCACTCCCCCAGTGGACATTTCTGTGGGGGGGGGCAGCCCGCACACATGGGTCTCCAACCACCATTGGGAGCCGCAGGCAGACGCGCGGCCCATTCGGGGCAGATCTTCTGGGGACCCATGGGAGGGGAGATTTAAGAGCGCGAGTTTGAATAAGTTAAGTCATTCCGAGTTCAGCTCTCTCTGCCTCCGTGTCCCTTATGTAGTGCTTTGTGCGTGACTACAATTATTCTGTTTAAGCAACACACACAAAATGTTGGAGGAACTCAGCAGGCCAGGCAGCATCTATGGAAAAAAAGTACAGCTGCTGTTTTGCAGGACTGGAGAGAAAAAGCTGAGGAGTAGGTTTAAAAGGTGGGGCAAGAGGAGAGGGAAACACCAAGTGATAGGTGAAACTTGGAGGGGGAGGGATGAAGTAAAGAACTGGGAAGTTGATTGTTGAAAGCGACAAAAGGCTATGGAAGAGAGAAAGCGGGGAGGAGCACAGAGGGAAGCGATGGGCAGGCAAGGAGATAAGGTGAGAGAGGGAAAGGGGATGGTGAAGTGGGTAGGGGCAAGCATTACCAGAAGGTCAGGAGATTGATATTCCTGCCATCAGGTTGGAGGCTGTGCGGAAAGAGTACAAGGTGTTCTTCCAGAGTGGAATGGAAATGGGAAGTGGTGTTAAAATGGGTGGCCATCGGGAGATCCTGCTGCTTCTGGGGGACGGAACGTAGATGCTCAGCAAAGCGGTCTCCCAATCTACGTTGGGCCTCACCAATATACAGGTGGCCACACTCAGGTTATCCCTCCCCGTATGGTTCACAAAGCACATTCCAGTCAAGCTACTGTGAATGGGTTTTCAAATGATACCAATGGACAGAGTTAATCTACGGTGCGGTGAGAGGAAGGGAGGTGGGCTTGTTGTGAACAACAGGTGCTGTAATACGGTATTATTTCTGTGACAGAACGAATATGCAGCCTGGACATCGGACTGCTTGCTGTGAGTTTGTGTCTGTTTCAGCTACCGCGTCAGATCAGACACGCCATATTGCTCATTATTTGCATTCTGCCTTCCCGACGCAGTGCTGATGCTGCGTGTGATATCATAACACTACCATCGCGAGACTCCAGATTCAACACCTCAACGTGTTCACCGCAGCATCAGAAAGCTTCAGCCATGTTTCTCTCTAGACAGCCCTACCCACCTTCAGTTTATCAAGTATCAAATAAGAGAGAAAAAAGAACTCTGGACCTCTTGTATGCAAATATAAGAGATGCCTACAGCTCCACAGCTTTCCTCCCAGTTGGAAGATCAGGTCACAGTCTGGTTCACCTTGTGTACTTGTATAAGCCCAGCAACAGCTAGTTACCACCGACAGTAAAGAAATGGTCACCAGGGGCTATCAAGGCCTTGAAGGGCTGCTTTGAGGGTACTGACTGGAATGTGCTTTGTGAACCATACGGGGAGGGCATTAACAGATTTACCGACTGCATCACTGGCTACATCAGCCTCTGTGTGGACACTAATGTCAATGTTCGCTGCTTCCCCAGCAACCAATCACGGGTCACCAGTGACCTGATGGCTCTTCTCAACCACAAAAAGTGAGCCCTCAGATCAGGAGACAGGGAGGAATTGAAACGTGCAGAGGGAGCTAAAAGAGAAGATCAAGGTGTTCAAAGAGAAATTCAGGGAGAGTTGGAGAACAAGTACCACATGGAAGATGTGGAGAGGCATGAAGAACATCACTGCCTTCAATCAGCCTAGTGTAGAGCTAATGAGTTAAACCAATTCTTCAATAGGTGTGACAACTACCCTCCAGTTTACACCTCCCTCAGTACATCAGCCCTCCTCCGCCCTCTAGTTCAACACATGGATGAACAACACAGGCTACCACAATCTGCACCCCTCCTTTCCCCACACCTACCATCCACACCTCCACATAGCAACTGCTCCCGTCCCAATCTTCACCTCTCCCGGTCCCCAACTTCCATCAACTCCCCAGTTATCATGGACTTACGTTTACTATTGAACAGGTGAAAACTCTGGGGAAACTCACATGGCAAAGCTTTGGGACCGAATGGTGAGAACCCCAGGTTGCTGAAGGAGTGTGCTGAGCAGCTGTGTGGAGTTCTCCAGCGCATTTTCAATCTGAGTCTCACCCTGGAAAGGGTCCTGACTGTGTGAAAAACATCACGTGTGGTCCAGTACCCAAGAAGGGCCAAAGGGCTGACCAGAAGGCTTGAATAACTACCGTCCAGTGGCCCTGACCTCATGAAGACCCTAGAGAGGCTGGTCCTGGCTCACCTCTGACCCCCCCCCGGTCTGAACAGCCCTCGATCCTTTGCAGTTTGCTAACCAGGAGCACATTGGAGTCGATGATGTTGTCATCTCCCTGAACAGAGCCAGCTCCCATTTGGATAAATAGGGCACCACTGTGAAGATCATGTTTTTTGAATTCCCAGGTTCCTTGAATAGCACACAGCCCTCATTGCTGGGGGAAAAGCTCCTTTCAATGCAGGTTGGCACGTCCATTGTATCCTGGGTAATGGACTACCTGACTGGCAGACCACAGTTTGTGAGGCTTCAGAGCTGTGTGTCAGACATGGCTGTAAGCAGCGCTGGGGTGCCACAGGGGACTGTATTGCCTTCCTTCCTGTCTACCCTGCATATCTCGGACTTTAGATACAACATTAAGTCAAGTTCCTGGATCTCTGATGTCGTTATTAAGAAAGCAAGACGGTGGCTATATTTTATTAGGAGTTTGAAGACATTTAGCATGTCAACAAATAGACTCAAAAACTTCTATAGTTGGACTATGGAGAGCATTCTGACAGGCTGCATCACTGTCTGGTACAGAGGGGCTACTGCACAGGGCCGAAAGAAGCTGCAGAATGTTGTAAATCTAGTCAGCTACATCTTGGCTACTAGCCTACAAAGTACCCAGGACATCTTTAGGGAGCAGTGTTTCAGAAAGGCAGCATCCATTA
The DNA here is from genome assembly GCF_030144855.1 of Hypanus sabinus. NCBI lineage: Eukaryota > Metazoa > Chordata > Chondrichthyes > Myliobatiformes > Dasyatidae > Hypanus > Hypanus sabinus. The sequence continues at coordinate 73,194,765 of NC_082723.1, read as the reverse complement.
TTAAGGACCTCCAGCACACAGGGGCCTCCATGCCCTTTTCTCACTGTTACCATCAGGAGGGAGATACAGAAGCCTGAAGGCACACACTCAGTGGTTCAGGAACAGCTTCTTCCCCTCTGCCATCAGATTCCCAAGTGGACATTGAATCTTTGGACAATACCTCACTTGTTTAAAAATATACACAGTATTTCTGTTTTTGCACATCTTTCCAAAAATCTATTCAATATATGCAACTGATTTACTTACTTATTATTATTATTTTAATTTTATTTTTTCTCTCTGCTAGATTATGTATTGCATTGAATTGCTGCTGCTATGTTAACAAATTTCACGTCACATGCCGGTGATAATAAACCTGATTCTGAATTTATCTGCAGAAATTCTCGGATGACTCAGCAATAGTCGGGTGTATAAAGGAAGGAAAAGAGGATGAATACAGGATCCTGGTGAATGGTGCATGCTGAATCATCTGCAGGCTCAACATCAGCTCAACACAAAGGAGATGGTGATGGACTTTAGGAGGACTAAGCCTGCACTGCTTCCTGTTGCTATTGATGGCGAGGATGTGGATGTAGTGAGGGGGTCAGACTTGAGTGAAGCAAGACAATTGCACTGCACCAAAGAGTGCTAGATGAGGTCATTCTTACCCTCGACCGCTGAGCTCTATAATGAGTCAACCTATAGCTAGGGAAGTGATGACTGCTATTAATCTGTGTTTACTGGAGATCTGTTTAAGCTCTGTTAACCACACCCTTCTATCATAGACACCGTGTACAATACTACCATCACTTCTTATCCGGAGGGTGTGAATGTGCACCCATTACTGTATAATATTACGCTAGTTCAGTGTGAACTTGTAAATTTTGTAATCTTATTTTTAAAATAACTTTTTTATTCTTTCTTACTTCTCTTCTAATATTTGTGTATCTGTGCTTCTGGGTTAATAAAGTATCTATCTTTGATGTTTCTTTTCTGCAAAAGCCCTTCTTGTAGATGAGCTCAATGGTGAGAAGGGCTTTACCCATGATGGACTGGGGTGTGCGTGCGTGTGAGCCCTTAACTCCTGGTGGAGTCGTCAGGACGCCATCATGACAAGCTTTTTGCACCGATCTTTTTCGTGATTGCTCATCGTAAGGCGTGTCATGAGCATCTGAAAGCTGGTGGAGCCCATCCAGGTTTTTTGTTAAAAAACGAGGTCAAGTTGCTAGCTCGACACTCAACCCAGACATGGATGGAGAGCGTGCAAAGGACCCGGCTGGTTTTGAATTCAGGACCTCTCGTCCCAAAGTCCAGACTGCGGCTTATCTACTACTTATTGTATTGATGTTTCCATACCAGGCTATTACAGGCTATACCACTCAGCGTACTTTCCACCACACATCAGGAGAAGTTAGATGTCATGCTGAATCTTTGCAAACTCCTAAGAAAGTAAAGCCTTTTTTTGTAATGGCACTTACCAAGTCAAGTCACTTTTTATTGTCATTTCGACCATAAATGCTGGTACAGTACACAGCAAAAATGAGATGTTTTTCAGGACCGTGGTGTTGCATGAAACAGTACAAAAACTACACTGAACTACGTAAAATCAAAAAAACTACACTGGACTACAGACATACCCAGGACTGCATAAAGTGCACAAAACAGTTCAGGCATTACAATAAATAATAAACAAGACAATAGGCATAGTAGAGGGCAGTAAGTTAGTGTCAGTCCAGGCTCTGGGTATTGACGAGTCTGATGGCTTGGGGGAAGAAACTGCTACATAGTCTGGTCGTGACAGCCTAAATGCTGTGGTGCCTTTTCCCAGATGGCAGGAGGGAGAGGAGTTTGTATGAGGAGTGTGTGGGGTTCTTCATAATGCTGTTTGCTTTGCGGATGCAGTGTGTAGTGTAAATGTCTGTCGTGGCGGCAGGAGAGACCCCAATGATCTTCTCAGCTGATCTCACTATCCGCTGCAGGGTCTTGTGATCTGAGATGGTGCAATTTCTGAACCAGGGAGTCACGGGTAGATAAGGTAACAAAGAGAGCTTTTGGTACATTGGCCTTTATAAATCAAAGTATTGAGTATAAGAGTTGGAATGTTACAGTGAGGTTGTATAAAACATTGGTGAGGCCGAATTTGGAGTACTGTGTCACCGAATTACAGGAAGGATATTAATAAGGTTGAAAGAGTACAGAGAAGGTTTACAAGGATGTTGCTGGGACTTGAGAAACTGAGTTACAGAGAAAGGTTGAACTGGTTAGTAGTTTATTCCCTGGAGCGTAGAAGAATGAGGGGAGACTTGATAGGGGTATATAAAATTATGATGGGTATAGAGAGAGCAGGCTTTTTCCACTGAGGCTAGGGGAGAAAAAATCCAGAGGAGATGGGTTAAGGGTGAAGGGGGAAAAGTATAAAGGGAACATAGGTGGGGGGGGGGGGCTTCTTCACACAGAGAGTGGTGGGAGTGTGGAATGAGCTGCCAGATGAAGTTGTAAATGCGGGCTCACTTCTAACATTTAAGAAAAACTTGGACAGGTACATGGATGAGAGGTGCATGGAGGGATATGTGCCAGGTGCAGGTCAGTGGGACTAGGCAGAAAAATGGTTTGGTACAGCCAAGAAGAGCCAAAAGGCCTGTTTCTGTGCTGTAATATTCTATGGTTCTATGTTGATTTGTCTCCACTTTTGATTCAGCCCACAATACTGGTCTCACCAGCAAACTTAAATATGGCATTGGAGCTGTACTTATCCTCACATTAAGTATAAAGCAAGTAGAGCAGAGGGCTAAGCACACAGCCTTGGGTGCACTTGTGCTGAAAGAGATGGAGGGAACGTTGTTGCTAATCCAAGCTAAGTAGAGCCTGAAAGTGAGGAACGAAGATCCAGTTGCACAAGGAGGTATGAGAGTTAGGTCTTGAAGCGTAATGACTAGTTTTGAGGGAATTATGCTATTGAATGGCAAGTTATAGTCGATAAAGAGAATCTTGATGTATATGTTTCAACTCCTTGTGGAGATGCTTTGCTAAATGTAACTTGTATGCAAGTGCAACCCAAGGTCAGCCTTGCTAATTAACAGTCAGTCAGTTGAGTCTCATTCATCAGGAAAGTGAAGAACAATGGCATTAATTCACTTACTGTACGCTGAGACTTCCAGTGTGGCTTTTGCCAGAATCATAACTCCAGACCATAATCACAGACTTTGCCCATCACAGCTTGATTCAAATATGAACCAAAGCTGCAAGCTGGACAAAAAGGGCAGCATTTGAAAGAGTAACACGCACAAAATTCTGGAGGAACACAGCAGATCAGGCAGCATCTATTTGAAGGACTGGGACTAACGAACATGGCCCAAAACATCAACTGCTTATTCCTTTCCATGGATGCTGCCTGACCTGCTGAATTCCTCCAGCATTCTGTGTGTCACAGAACCCTGGTAATCTGAAGTTAACAGGAGTCAAAGGGTACACACAGATTTTCTTGCTGGAATAACCCCAGCCACACAAAGGTCCCTGAAAATTAATACATTCTGTGCCATGTATAATCCAACTCCCAGTAATTCCTTTTCTAGACTCCCCACATCTCTGCAAACAAGTCACTGAAAGTTCAGAGAACATTCCACAAACCCCATAATGGAACACTGGCCTCAATTATCAGGTCATAATAAGAGCTGACAGTGTTTGGATAGCAGAGAGTTTTGTTATTTAGTCAGTGACAGAGCTAGGAGATCCATTGCCTTATGGCACCAGAGATAAACAAACATATACACACACACACACACACACACTTCTTTATTGTAGAATACAGTGATTGAGATTATATATAAAAATCACAGTAACTAATTCCATGTCATATGTGAGTGATGTTAAACCCGATTCTGATACGGGTCTCTATTGCAGACAGAGAGGGAAGGGAGAAGGGAGAGGGGAATCATGGTTGGGAGAGGGGAGGGCGTGGGAAGCACCAGAGAGGCATTCTGCAATGATCAATAAACCAACCAATTGTTTGGAATCTAATGACCTTGCCTGGTGTCTCGGGGCTGAGTGTGTCTGCACCCCCCCACCCCTGGCACTCCTTCTCTGCCACCTGTCCCACACCTCTCCCACAGCGTTTCACCCTCACCATTCCCAACATCCTTTGCTCCTGCCAGATTTACAAACTCACTTCTCCACTCCATGTTGACAAATACAGTACTGTGCAAAAGTCTTGGACACTCTGGCTAAATATATGTGCCTAAGGCTTTTGCACAGTACTGTATATCCATAAAGTGACGCTAGGCATAGGAGTGACTGACAGGAAATGATGGTGCAGTGGAGGGTGTGTTTGTAGGTGGACATGTTGGTCAACCTTACTGCTTGGGAAGAGTGACTGCTTTTGAGTCTGGTGGTCCTGCCTTAGATGGTAAGTAGCCTCCTCCCTGTTAGGTGAGACACAAATAGTCCATGAGCACATGACCTATGATCACATGGGTTTCATCTCAGTCCTTTATCCACGGATGTGTGGTTTGATCAGTTAACTGGCTACAGTAAAATACCTCTGTGCAAGTGAGGGGAAGAATTTCAGGGGTCATTGATGGGAAATCTGGGAGAAAATTGTGGGTGGTTTGGGTACAATTAGTGTAAAAGTAGTGGTTGATAGTTCTCAAGGTAAAGAACCTGTTTCTGTCCTTTTTTTCCCCCTCTGTCCCTCTCCAGCTCCCCGCTACATCCTCCCCATCCCAAACTACAACTCTAAATCAACTTGCGTTCAGCTGTTACCTACCCTCCTTACTCATATACCACCATTCCTTTTATTTCACTGGACAACATTAACATCTCTAATTTGAAGTAGGTGACTCAATACTGGCAGAATAGAGGTGGACATCTGAAAGGCAACTATGGATCTGTCCTGAAGAAGGGTCTTGAACTGAAACGTCAACTCTTTACTGTTTTCCACAGATGCTGCCTGACCTGCTGTGTTCCTCCAGCATTTTGTGTGTGTTGAAATGAAAACAGATTCCACAAAAACACTACTATTATTTGAGGTGAAACCCAGTGAAGTAGACAAGATGAATCCAGTTGTGAATGCGATTGATTTGGACTTTAATGAGCATGGGAGGAATTTACCAAAAAAACGCTCGAGAATGTTGGAATAGAGTGCCTTGGTTTGAGGACAGACAAAGAGAAGGAATAAGCATGTTTTTTTCAGGTTGGGTGGCAGTGACCAGTGGAGGGGCAAAGGAATCTATATTAATGATTTGGGAAAGGGACAAGAGTGTAGTCTGTGCAAATGACTGAAGATAAAGGTTGGTAACAGTGTGGGACGTTAGGAGTTGGTAAAGATCTCTCAAGCTGTTAAAAGCAAACTTCGTAAGCGGCAAAGACACGGCAGATCATAACCAATGCTGCTAACAAAGTTGTCCGTTATGGTGGAAAAACAAAATAGATTCAGATTCAGGTTTAATGTTACTGGCACATGTCATGAAATCTGTTAAATTTGTGGCAGCAATACACAATAGGAGAAAAACATGAATTGAAGATTATATATTTAATAGTTAAATTAAATTGGTAGTGCAAAAATTAAAATAAAAAAGTAGCGAGATAGTGTTCATGGATTCAATGCCCATTCAGAAATCAGATGGCAAGAATGGAAGAAGCTGTTCCTGAATTGTTGAAGGTGTGCCTTCAGGCTTCCGTACCTCATCCCTGATGGTAGCAAGGCATGACTTGGGTAATGGGAGTCCTTAAATGATGGACGCCACTTTCCTGAGGCATTGCTCTTTGAAGATGTCCTGCATGCTACGGAGGCTAGTACCCATGTTGGAGCTGACTAAGTTTACAACTCCCTGCAACTTAGTTCAATCCTGCACTGTAGCCCCCCAACTCCTCCCTCCCCATACCAGATGGTGACACAACCAATTAGAATACTCTCCATGGTACATCTGTAGAAATTAGTGAGTGTCTTTGGTGACACAGCAAATCTTCTCAAGCTCCTAAGAAATATAGATGCTATCACGCTTTCTTTGCAGTTGCATCGAAATCTTGGGCCCAGGACAGAACTGCAGAGATATTGACACCCAGGAACTTCATGGTGCTTACTATTTCCACTTCTGATTCCTGTATGAGGACAGGTGTGCTCTCCCTTGCCCTACCCTTTCTGAAGTCCACAAATAGTTCTTTGATTTTATTGACGTTGAGTGCATCTCTTTGCTGAGACATCACTCAACTGATAAATCTCACACCTGTATGCCCTCTCATCACCACCTGAAACTCTGCCAACAAGAGTTGTATCGTCAGTAAAATTATAGATGGCATTAGAGCTACAGTCATGGGTGTAGAGAGAGTTGGTTAGTGGGCAAAGCACACATCTCTGAGGTGGGCTAGTGTTGATTGTCAACAAAGTTGTTTTCGATCCACACAGGCTGTGGTCTGCTGGGTTAGGAAGTCAAGGATCTAGTTGCAGAGGGAGGTACAGAGGTCCAGGTTCTGGAGCTTTTCAATCATAACTGTAGGTATGATTGTGTTAAACGCTGAGCTATGTTCAAAATAAACAGCATCCTGGCATATATATTTGTATTGTGATTCTAAGTATTTTGAAATGGGAAGAAATTAAAAGGTGATTTGTTCAGAGGGACAGAGATTTCCTTCCATACACATTGCTAAGACTAACAAGCCGGTGCAACCAGTAAAAACAAAGGCAAACTGCATATTGATTTTTATTAGCATAGTCTTGGGCTACATTATTTGTTTTGAATGTATGCTTTCTGTTATCATAACCATATGTGCTGTGTGCTATGGGTAATGTGTTTTAGACCTTGGCCCAGAGAAATGCTGTTTCACTTGGCTGTATTCATGTGTATGGTTGAATGATAATTAAACTTGAGCTTGAACTTACTACAAGAGCATTTGTCTAACTTTCTGCTAATTATAAGAGCCCCAATAGACTGCACCTGGAATATTGTGTACAGGTGTACAGGCTTCCTCCAAAACCATAAGGAGGGAGTGCATCAAGAGTTCACCATATTTATTCACTGGATGAGTTTTATGAGAACAGATTATATCTATTCTAAACAGAATTCAGAAGAATAGAATATTTTTCACTGATGCACACAAAGTTCTTACAGGTCTGACAGCTATGTTGGCTGCAGTCAGGGCTTTATGCTTTAGCTCTTGTTAGGACTCCCATGCCAAACAAGTCAAAGGTCAGAAGCCAGACTGACAGTGGTCCATCGGTGCTCCAAGTTCGGGGTTCAGGGGCTCAGGGCTAACAACACTGACTGGTTACAGAAAGAGCAATGTAGAGTCTTTCTGCATCTGAGTGCAACAGTATTCTGAGTCTCCACTCGGAATTTGCATTACTGACAGTAGTGTAAACAGAGAAGAAGCTACTGACACGATAAAGGTACCTCTGAACATCAGAGACGGAGGGCCACCGGCTTTACAGGCAGTAAGTCACATACTAGTAACATTCACTTTCGTTCACCTTCTAGCATACGCACTATGTTATTCTTTAGTTAGCTGGCATTAATATCTCAGCAGATATAGCTATGGGTATCACAGGTACAATTAAAATGTTAAACCCTATTATCTCTTTCCTACAAATCGTTGATTAGTCACAGTTCATTACTATATCACAATTAAGTCACGGGAAATGCTCCTTTGGTAAATACTGTTTTAAGTGGTCAGATTTGTCTGATCATTTGGGAATCATTGCTTTTTAACAAATGTGAATGAAGCTGACATCAACGTGAAACTGCTGGCACAAGGACTAATGCTGATCGTCAAGCTGCAACAGTACTTATCCTTTTCTCTGATAAAGACAAGGTCTCACTCTTCCACTTATTTCTTTACTCACTTACTACCTGTTCCATCGCTGGCATTTAGGGCAACAATTAAAGTCCTCCATCTCTGGCAGTGTTCAGTTCTTTCTTCATCAAGTCAGTAGCTCAGTTTTCACTATTGTCAGTCATACAAAGTCATACAAGTCCTGGATTACAACACAGGGATACCGTTGCACTCAGATGTGGAAAGATTCTTCATTGCTGTTTCCTAAACAATTTTGTCTGACCAGACAGTTTGTTAGCCCTGAGCTGAAACTTCAAACTTGGAAGACCAGCAGACCACTCTTAGTCTGGCCTCTACCATGTGACCTCTACCATGGACTCAAGGCCCTGACTCCAGCCAACTTAGCTCTCTAGGTCATTAAGACATCTTCAAACTCTATGACAAAGTTGTGGTCCGTTTGGAGGACTTACTACTTTGGGGGCAAACAACAGCTATCACAAGTTCACCATCGATATATATTGAACATAAATCGGAAGATGTGTGGCTCGGGCGGTTGATGGTTGGGTTGAATTCTTCCCTGATCTTGACAAGTTACTTGCAAATGTTTTGTTACCATGTGAGGAGACATTATCAGTGCGCTGTTTATTGTGGTGTGTTCTCTGAATGATTAGCCTTCATGTACTTCTCAATCATTTCATAAACTCATTTGTGATGTGGGCAGGTAATCACGTCAATGATTGACTGTGGGTATAGCGACAAAACGTTTGCTAGTAAACGTTCCAGATTCAACCCAACCATATATTAAACAAGGAAAGGAAAATCTTCAAGACCATCCCTCAGCAACATGTCAGGTCATATATCCGTGACAATGTAAATCACAACAATCTCAATGACTTAAAACATCGTGGGAGCCTATGCTAAAAATACTATTTTTAAAAAATAGCCGGAATGAACCATAATGATCAAATTGAATTTGTGTCACAAGCAAATAGACGTCATTTCTCTGCTCCAGACCTTTGTGGAGGTAAGTATCATTTTTGGATGAATGATTTGAGAATTATGGGGGTGAATTAGATCAGCCATGATCTTACAGGATTGGCAGAGCAGGTTCAAAGGGTTATTCCTGTTCCTTATATTAAGACCACAAGACATACGAGCAGAATTAGGACATTCACTGTATCGACCTTTCGATCATGGTTGACTTGTTTTCCCTCTCAAACCCATCTCCTACCTTCTCCCTGTAACCTTACTACTTATATAACTATCAACCTCCCTTTTAAATATACCTAATTATTTAGCCTTCACTGCTGTCTGTGGCAATGAATTTTACAAGTTCAGCATCCTCTCGCTAAAAAAAAAGCTCCTCTTCTAGGTGCTAATATGGTTCTGGTTAAACAAATGTGTCATTCCATCAAATAGAATAAAAAAAGTTGGTTTCAAAGTTTAATACTAAGTACACCACTCAATGGCCACTTTATTAGGTACACAAGCTCATTAATGCAAATATCTAACTGGCTAATCGTGTGGCTGCAAATCAATGCATTAAAAAACAGTGGAGGCTACCTCAGTAAATATATTTAAGACAAGGCTGGATAGATTTTTGCATAGTAGGGGAATTAAGGGTTATGGGGAAAAGGCAGGTGGGTGGAGAAGAGTCCATTGCCAGATCAGCCATGATTTTATTGAATGGCGGAGCAGGCTCAACAGGCCAGATGGCCCACTTCTGTTCCTACTTCTTATGTAAAACGTGCAGACATGGTCAAAAGGTCCAGGTGTTATTCAGCCCAAACATCAGAATGGGGGAAGAATTGCGACTGACAGTGGAATGGTTGTTGGTGCCAGACAGCGTGGTTTGAGGATCTCAGAAAGTGTTGATCTCCTGCAATTTCACACACAATCTAGAGAGTTTCCAGAGAATGGCCCAAAAGAAACAATAAAACAAAAATAAAACATCCACTGAGTGCCAGTTCTGCTTGTGAAACTTATTTATAAATGAGAGGTCAGAGGAAAATGGTTCAAGGTGACAGGAAGACAACAATAACTCAAGTAATTACGTGCTACAACAGTGGTGCGCAGAAGAGCATCTCTGAATGCACAACACATCGAACCTGGAAGTGGATAGGCTACAGCAGCAGAAGACCATGAACATAATAAAGTGGCCACTAAACATACATTAATAATCCTTCTATTATACTGCCATCATGGGACAACAGAAGCTGGAGAAAAATCTGTTTTTGGGCTGAGGTTGGTGCAACATTCTGTACATAGTGGGGGCGTGGCAGTATACAAGACAAACCATCCTAACATCCAAGTAGAATAACTGTGCTCTCTTAATAATCATATTTTCTTACCTTAGTTTCTGTTCGTCTTGTAGTTCCATCATCGGATGTCACCACTGACACGTGGGAGGTGGGAGTGCCTGGGTCCTCCTCAACAGTAACAGTCTCTTCCACCAACTCGTGTGGTTCCTGCATCGTTGCTTTACAAGTCTGATTATTTGGACTTTGCTCCTGGAAATTAAATATGACATTCTATAAGCTGTGGTGTACTACATGATCTTATTCTTACAAACTGTTAACTCGTGTCTTCATTAGGGATCTTGGCTACTCAACAGTTCAGTAACAGATTTCACCCCAGCATTTTTTCCCCCACTGAAGATTCATGAGTGAATTTTATAAAGGTAAGTAGAGTTTATAATGAGAACAGAAGTTCAGGGTCAGGTTGCATGATGTGCTTCAGTAACTCTGCCATCCACAGTCCCAAGCCAGGCTGTGAAAGGAGGAGGATTGTGCATGGGGCTAGCAACTCCATCCTGTAAAATCCCAGTACTACCGAAATGCCAACAGAAGCTCCAAAGACCTCACCCCTGGGACAGGAAGGATCTGCAATTGGCTACAGCAGGGGACAACCTGAAAGACTGGACCAGGACAGAGGACTCAGGCATAGGCTGCTGACAGCAGTTAGCCTCAACAGAGTTGATGGGCTTAAGTAAGTATGCTTCAATAGTCTTGGCATTAGGAAATACGGTAGTTTTTTTGTGAAGAAATCTGACAGGTCTTTCCTTGGCAGTTCAACAGCATTCAACAGCCTGGTAACAAATCTCCAATTGCCAGAGTGAGTCACTTTGACAGCTGTTTCTGTTTACAACATGAAGAGATGAAATTCTGACATTTTTGGGGTCACAAATGTTGCATAAGATTCTTTTAAATATTCCACACCAATCCAAAAATTCTCACAGTTAAACTAGTTGTATTTAATGTCCCTCCTACAGCTAGCTGGTAAATACCTCTAAATCCACATTCTCAGTCAATCACTGGCCAGGTAATGTTAAGCCTTACAAAACTTCCAAAATTCCTCATCAACATCCTAGCAATAGCTCACAATGTTCTGTGCTGTCAGTCAGTGGATGAATGCAAAATGTGTTCTGGCTGGGTCGTGTCATAACAGCAACCTCTCACTCAATGTCAGAAAGACCAAGGAACTGATTATAGACTTGAAAGGAGGGAAACCAGAGGTACACGTGCCAGTCCTCATCGGAGAATCAGAGGTGGCGAGGGTTAGCAACATCAAATACGAGGGTGTTACCATTTCAGAGGACCTGGCCTGGACCCAGCATATAAGAGCAATTGTGAAAAAAAGCTTCCTTAGGAGCTTGCAGAGATTCAACATGACATCTAAAACTTCGACAACTTTCTTGAGTCTTGACGAGACAAGTTCGACAACTTGTCTGAGTGGGCAACTCTCCACTCAGTGGTGAGTTTATTGACTGGCTGCATCATGGCATGGTATGGAAGCACCAATGCCTTTGAATGGAAAATCCTACAAAAACCCAGTACCTCATGGGTAAAGCCCTTCCAACTATTGAGCATATCTACATGAAATGCTGTCGTATTAAACTGGTAACCATCATCAGGGATCCCCACCACCCAGGACATGCTCTCTTCCCACTACTGCCATCAGGTAGAAGTACCTTCAGCCTCAGGACTCACATCAGCACGTTCAAGAACAGTTATTACCCCTCAACCATCAGGCTCGTGAACAAAAGGGAAAAAACTACATTCACTTGCCCCATCATTGAGACCAGAATCAGGTTTATTATTACCGGCATGTGATGTGAAATTTGTTAACTTAGCAGCACCAATTCAATGCAGATAATCTAGCAGAGCAAAAAATATATACAATAATAATAAATGAAATAATCATCATAATAAAGTAAATCAATTACATATATTGAATATATTAAAAATGAGCAAAAACAGAAATACTAGTCTTTTTTTGTCTTCTGCATTCTGCTTGATCTTTCAATGATCCTGTTATAGTTACTATTCTATAGATTTGCTGAATATGCCCACAAGAAAATTAATCTCAGGGTTGTATCTGGTGATGTGTATACAATCTGATAATAAAATTAACTTTGAACTTTGTATAAGTTGATGTAGCTACTACTTTTCTCAGTTATTAAAAAACTCCAGAATCAATTTACCTGTGAGCTGAAAATACATTGTGAGCTGGCACAATACACCATCATAAGGTAACAGTGACAAAGATTGATAAATAAAAGCTTACACAACCTTATTCTCCTACAAGAGAAAAGCATCTGCAATTTAAAGCCACATCTGACTGCATTGCTTATTGTGTAGGGGAATTCCAGCTGCTAGAATTGTAAATAATTCCAGCCGCCTTGTATGGGATGCAGAGAGAAAGAAGAATCGTACTGCTCCAGTTTTGAGTGTATAAAATGGATTATGTACCTCCAAATATGACTTCTACACCTTCTTTCTTTTGCCTCTAAATTATTTTTAAAAATTCAGTTCATATCAATCCTCCAAGAGGACCGCAACCATGTCATGGTTTGGAGGCTTGTGTCCCTCAATAACCCGGAGAGCTAAGCTGGCTGGAGTCAGGGCTTTGTGCTTTGGCACCCATGCAAAACAGGTCAAAGGGTAGAGGCCAGACTAAGAGTGGTCCATTGGTCCTCCAGGTTTGGGGGTTCAGTTCAGGGCTAACAACCCAGGCTGGTCAAACAAAACTGTTACAGAAACAGCAATGAAGAATCCTTCTATACCTGAGTGCGACAGTATTCCCAAGTCTCCGGGACTTGCTTGATTGATAGTAGCACTGCTCCAGGAAATTACTAACTCCATCTCTAACTGAAGATAGTAAAATAAAGCCAGGGCTTCACATTGCAAAGCAACTTGTGAGTGTCTAAACATCTATTTCAAGAATGCAGCAAGTATTTCTTAGTCAAAGAGCCACACGCATGGGCAGAGATTATTTCTTAATGCAAAGGCCACACACATACAGAGAATATTCACCAAAGGCCCACACAGATGCTTCTTACTTAAATACTCTCAGAACTTAAAATGATATGCTTCAATGTACTGTATGTAGCAGCATAAACTCTGAATGAAGTCACAGACTTTCATGTTTGACTTTTAAAAAAATTAAATGTAATGTGCTCTCGAATGCAAAATTATGAGTTGGATTACTATTGCCTCATGTGAAAAAATCTTTTGATATTGTTTACAAATCAATTCATTGTGACCGTATAATGAGGAAGCACAAGGCAAAACAGTAAAAGAGGAAAAGTGTTACAGTATAAAGTGCAGAGTAAATTGACGTTAAGGTACAAGGTCACAAAGACGTAGATTGTGAAGTCAAGAGTCCAGCTTATTGTACTGGGGATTGATCAATCATCTTCTAACAATGGGGTAGAAGCTGTCCTCGATCCTAGTATGATTTCAGGTTTTTGTATCTTCACCTTATGGGGGGGAGGGGGTTGAGGGGAATGGAGGAAACAAAGTGCCCAAGGTGAGTGGGGTCTTTGATTATGCTGGCTGCTTTACTAAGGCAGCACGAAGTGTAGACAGAATCCATGGAGGTGAGATGAGGTTTTCATGAAGCGCTGAGCTGTGATCAGTGCATCAGGTAAACCAACGAAAGAAATAGCGCCGTTTATCTGCAGAGCAGCTGTCCTACCAAGCAGTGATACATTCAGAGAGGGTCCTGAAGAAGGGTTTCGGCCTGAAACGTTGACAGTTTACTCATTTCCTTAGATAACCTGCTGAGTTCCTCCAGCATTTTGTTGTGTTGCTTTGGATTTCCAACATTTACAGACTTTGTCATGTTTAGTATATTCTCTATGATGCACTGATAAAAATTGGTGACAGTCAAAGTGGGTATGCCAAATTTCTTTGGCCTTTTGACTACGCAGAGGTGTTAGTGAGCTTTTTCAGTCATGGCATCAACATGATTGTACGAGACAGGCCAATGGTGACATTCAGTCCTAGCAATCTGAAGCTCTCAATCCTCTTGATCGTTGTACATGCCACTGCATTCTCTACTCACCCCCCCCCCTTACTGAAGTCAATGACTAACATTTTTGTTTTTCTAATATTGAGGTAAAGGTTGATGTTATAATGCCATGTCAACAGCCTCCATCTCCTTCCTGTATTCCAACTCGGCATTATTTAAAATACAACCCACTATGGGTTGTAGTTATCTGCAGTTTGATGTGGTGTTTTCAGGGCAATTGAGCGATCTGGCGCTCAGCTGTCTCTGAGGGGGTTCCAAGAGGCCAAGAAGCCGGGCCCATGATCGACTCCTTTCCTCGGCCATCTCAGCAACCAACACGTTGAGGAAGTTTGAAACATCGAGGTGAGTGCAGAAGGTGAGAGGGTTCAGGACCGTCTACCAGCCTCTTGTTCGCTGCTGCTGGAGGAAGGTGTCATGTGACAGTCCCTCTCCCCCCCCCCCCTTTACACACACACACACACACAGAAGTTCCAGTTCTGTGGATTGGACCACAATCTTTCAATTCTGTGTTTTTAATATTGTATTTTCACTCATTCTTTCTTTTTGCCACTTGCACAATGAGGGCTGTTGATGTTTTCTTCTTTGAAATAATTCCAAGGTTTAATACACACAATGGTGGAGGAACTCAGCAGGCCAGGCTGCACCTATAGAAAAGAGTAAACTGTAGACATTTCAGTCAAGACCCTTCAACAGCACTGCAAAGAAAGAGAGAGAATTCCTGATGTTCTTTCCAGTCCTGACAAAGGGTATTGGCCTGAAATGTCGACTGTTAACTCTTTTCCAGAGATGTTGCCTGACTTGCAGGGTTCCTCCAGCCTTTTGTATGTGTTGCTTTAGATTTCCAGCAACTATAGATTTTCTTGTGTTAGCTCCATGGTTTTCTTTGTTTCATGGTTGTGTGGAGACGACAAACGTCAGTGCTGTATACTGTATATGTACTTTGATAATAAATGTACTTTAAACTTTGAAATGTTGAATCCCAGGTGTAGGAGTCTGGAGATGAGTTTGCTTGGAATTGTAGTATTGAAGGCAGTTATGCAATCAACAAACATGTCTAACATAAGCATCCTGACTGTCCAGATGTTCCAGAGTTGAGTACAAAGCCAGGGATATGGTGTCTGCCTTAAACCTGTTACAGCAATAGGCAGATAGTAGCAGATAGAGGTTATCTGGGTTTAATACATGCGTATGCCCAGATCCCTGAAGCACTTTATGATGGTGCATGTCAGAACCACCAGATGGTAGTCATCAAGGCACGTTACCCTGTTATTCCTAAGTACAGCTAATGTTAACTTCTTGCAAGCACTCCTTGCATTAACCTTCAGTGGCTAGCCCATAAAATCAACATTGCATAACTTTAGTATAAATAGGCAAGTTTCTCACAGACTGGCTAATACAAAAGATCAGCAGCTAATTATGCTTTCTGTACAATTTCTTGCAGTCAGCTACACTGTGCATTTGGTTACGACATTAATTAACTTCTCTTCCCCACAAAAAAATTGTCACACTTTATTCAGAGCCAGCCATTTCTGAGACAGCACTGTGCAGAAATTGGTTACCACATCCCCATCTGACTATTAATGAATGACTGCTATTGGGAAATTAGGGGATTGCAAACACATTGTATCAGAATGTCTATTATCACATTGATGTGGTGCTGGAGACCAATACGGGCCAGACAGGGTGAACGAAGAAAATTTCCTTCCCCTGACAGACAACAAACCAGGAGAGCACAGACACACAAGTAATTAATTTATTGACACATAGGGTAACCTTCAATTACTCATTATGTGCAAGATGACGCCAGTGAATAGCGACATCCTACAGACGGTTCACAAAACTATTTCTTTTACTACTTCTTTCAAATATAACTAAACTGCATGTGACTGGAACCAGAGTTTTATACTTTGATAGTATGTTTTAGAGATAATTGAGCAACTGGCGAACTTGCTGTCTCCAAGGGAGTTCAATAAGGCTTAGAGCGTAGTGTGCAGCCTGGGGGCCTGGGAGCATTGACACAGGCACGAGCCCATGATCGATTCCATTGCTTCTCACCGACTGAGGTGTCAAAGGTGCAAACCCATGATCAACAACATCGTTTCTCACCATGGAAGTGTCAAGGGCTCGGTTAAAGTTGACAAAGACAAGAGCGGAGAACGGGCAGGTTTTCAGTGTTGTCTGCCTCGCCATTTTGCCAGCTGTTGTCAGAGGAAAGTGCAGGAATCTAGGGACCCACACTGCCAGATTGATCAGTGAGGCTATGGACTCGTTTTGGTGGACTTTAAGGTTCATGTTGCAGGGGTTCCTGGATTCTGGTCACTCTTTTTATTTCATTGTTTTTCAGCGGTTTGATGGAACGGATTGATGTGGACTGGGGAACTTTGGCAAGGAATGGCCCTGGGGCTTGCGTGGGCTAGCAGTGCAGCACTGAGCTGAACTAAACTGAACACTACCGGTGTGATGTTTGATACTTATGTGTTGCTTGTTGCAATTTACACAATGTGCTCTTTTTTTCTGAGCTTTAGTTGCTTGATGTTTTCTTGAATCGGTTCCATGGTGTTTCTTTGTTTTACTCCCTGCGAGAGGATGAATTTCGGGCTTGCGTTCTGTATACATACTTTGATAATAAATCAATTTTGAATCTTTGATTTAATTAACTTCCCGAATCACATCAGCATACAGCTCAAGCCTCTAGGCAATTGGTTTGCATCTTAACAGGCCACTAATTGGAAAGTACGTGGAATGATGTTTACCAAGCATTCCGAGCAGTTTTTTTTTGCTCTCATCAACTCACCAACACCATCTGATGTGGTTGGTGGTAGAGTAGAGCTTTCACACACACTTCATCCAAGACATTCAAAGATTCAAGATTGAAAGTACATTTATTATCAACATATGTAGCAGCACACAAACCTGAGATTTACCTTACCCACAGACTGCCACAAAACAAAAAAACACCATGGAACCCATTCAAAAAAAAATCAGCACCCCCCCACCCAGGTGGGAAAAAACAAATCCGATTAAATGGCATAGTGGTTAACACAATGCTTTACGGTACAGGTGACTCAAATTCAATTCCCACCACTGTATGTAAGGACTGTACATTCCCCCTTGCGACAACGTGGGTCTTTCCAGTTTCCTCCCACATTCCAAAGACGTACCAGTAGTACAATAATTGATCATTGTAAATTGTCTCATGATTAGGCTAGGATTAAATCAGTGGATTGCTGGGCAGTATGGCTCAAAGGGCTGGGAGTGCCTATTCCATGCTGTATCAAAATAAAATATTTTTAAAAACCAGTGAATAACAGAGTATAAAACACAAATTCACAAAAGTCTAGGCATATTCAGTTCAGCTTGGCCAAGTTCAATCCAGCACCACGTTGTCCATTATCTGCAGGCTGGCCTAATCAAAATCACTCAAAATAGCAACAAGAAACAACCAAAGACTAGAAACGCAAGCAGCAGAAAGAAACGTAGGTAAACTCCATTGCAGAACACCATGTGCCAACTCGTCAAATCTCAAGCAATGTAATTTTACAGTTACTACTTAGATTAGAAACCCAACCAGGATCTCTGCCAGTCCTGGCTTTATTGTATAAACAACTAATCTCACTTCAACATTCGTGTTAAACTTGTTTTCAGATGAAAGGATACTCTATTTCAAACAATAGTGTTTTATCCCAGTGCAACTCAACTTCCTGTTCGCTTGCCCACTACAGACGCTCCCACATTGAGTTGTAAACATTTGCTGTGTTTTATACAGGATGGGATAAAGTCAACTGTATTGAACCAAAGGAAGTAATCATTGCAACAAAACCAACACAGGATCTCTTTGTCAACAATGTTTGCTGTATGGTCACAGTCAAAAGGGCTCTCCTTTAATTGGTGTGGTGGGGTGGGGGGGGGGGGGGAGGAAAGGAAAGGGGAAGGCACCATGAAAGATCTGGGCCAGATACTGGTAAACAGATTTGAATGAATAATGACACAACAGGAAATTAGCCTCATCAACCTTTGATCCATCATGGTAATGAAGACGACAATGACGACTATTGACGCTGCATTATGCACAGACAAAATACATTCTACAATGTAGTGCGGTGGTGGTGGGGGGGGGGGGCAGGGTTGCTATCAACAGCCCAGGCCCTCTGGTCAATTGTTTTGTAATTTAACTAGCAGGTCATTAATTGCTAGTTAATCAAACTGGAAATTATGTTAACATAACTTATAACATGCAATGTTGAAACTTTATAAAGCACCGCTGAGAGATTTTGTGAGCAGTTCTGGGCCCCTTATCTGAGAAAGGATGGACTGATATTGGAGAGCGTTCCATGGACATTCATGAAAATGATTCCAGGATTGAATGGCTTGTCATTTGAAAAGCATCTGATGGCTCTGGGCCTGTATTCACTAGAATTCAGAAGAATGAGGGGTGACCTAATTGAAACCTATCGAATGATGAAATGCCTTGATAAGAGTGCATACGGAGAGGACATTTCCTATGATGGAAGAGTCAAAACTGAGGACATAGTCTCAGAATAGAGGGTATATTTATGGCAGAGGTTGATAGATTCTTAATTGGTCAGGGCATGAAGGGATACAGGGAGAAAGCAGGAGACTAGGGTTTAGGGGGAAAATGGATTAGCCATGATGAAATTGCAAAGCAGACTCAATGGGTCAAATGGTTAATTCTGCACCTATATCCTATAAGCAATAACATAAATCTCCATTGGGCTAGAAGGACTTGGTGTAAACCTCAATTATCAATGTGTGCAAATCAGGGCTCATAAAATATTAAATTAAGTTGCCTAACAATTATCTGGAAGTGAGCATTTGAAATGTCCAGGGGTAACCATCTAGCAACAATGGGATGAGTCAGAGCCTGTACAGGAATACACAGAGGGGGTAGTGTAATTAACACTCAAACCCACAAAGATACGACAAACCTGCCCATGGGTCTGGTAAGACTGTTGGACAATACATACCCAAGGTAGCAAACAATGGGGCGAGAATAAAGGAAATTCTCTCCAATATTCTAATCAATAGCACTGGACAACAAATAAGTGTTGCTTCTTCAGAAATTTTGTTTTGTTTATGATAGACAGCTTGAAGCTGATCACAAATACAATTTCAAATACTTGTATCACGTAGGAATTTGGAGAAAGAAGAAATTAACTTTCATGTGTTTAACTGCATAACAGTGTTGATGTTTTGCAGGAATTCAGCTAAACTAAAAATCTTTTGTTGATGATTTTGTTTGTATTTGGTGTCTGAGGCTTCTCACTTAAGTATCTAACAATAATCAGCCAACATTGATAGATTCCAGTTGCCCTGATACTGTTTCCCCATGACTGCAATGTCCTGGTAAAACCTTCCACCCTGCTTGTCACTGACAGCACCAAGATTTGCAGAGAGGAGGTCTATATGGGAATGCAGAAAATGAATCTTTAGTAACATGTTGCACTTCACGGTTTTGTACATTTGAAGCATGTTTCAATCAGCTGCACATAGTTTGGTGCTCTGTACTTGCCCAAAAAATTTTCAGCAACATCCTTTACTGCCTTCCATGCGATTTTCTCCAGTCCCTCTTCAAACTGCCTGTCATTGATAACCTGTTTGATTCATGGACCAACAAAAAATGCCTTCCCTAATCTTGGTATCAGTTATTCTGACTTGAATCATGAATTAATAAATAAAGGCAATTTTTAAGAAAATGGAACTTTCATAGTGATTTTCATATGATCAGTAGCCCAAATCCATCAGATACACCCAAAGGTATTCAGGAAGCAAAATCTTTGTTGTCCAGTTTAACCAATTAGAACTTTGGCTGTGAAGCAACTTCTAGTGCAAGGCAAGCAAATGCTTTCAGAATGATCACCTTGCCTTAATGATATATGTAAAGAAACAGGCAGCTTATGTTCAAATTGAAACATGTACATTTTCTCCAGATTTGACAAGAAACAAAATCAATTGCTTTAATCAAAACTGATATGTCTGTAGGCGTGCAGTTCATCCAACTTGAAGGTGACCTTCTCAACAAGACTGCAAAGTTTGCATGTCTCTGAAACAAAGAATCAATTGCTGCAAAGAAATCAATTTGTTTTATATTGTACTGACAACTTCTCCAGCAATCAGCAAAATCACACTGATTGCTTATTAATGTTAAATACAGTTTCTTTCCCCAAAAAATTAGAGACATTAATAGGAACAAAATTTAAGGTAATTTTAATATTTATTAATAACACATCTTACAATGTCCTATTAAAACCTCACCAAACATTGAGAAACATGCACCATAGTCCATTACCATGTGAAAAGCAAATGAACACTTCCCTATTATCTTCAGCGATGTGCTGGGAAAAATGCAAGATAGCTTCATCATGAATTTATTAGATGCTTCAACGAGAGACTCAAAATAGATCATAAATTGTACACATCCAAAAAAATCAATTTATGCCTATTTTAATGATGATGTTAAGATGATTTTGTGAAAGGATAAAGTATCATAACAGAGCACATATGAAGATATTGAGCATGGGTAAAGCTTAATTTTCGGTATTTATCCTGATTGTGAAACCAACTGCTGGCAGCACCAACAGGAATCAGTCACCCGACACAGCTCTCAGACTTCAATCATTCACAAAGACTGGGACTTGTCTGACCACAAGACTATAAAGCCATAAAATATAGAAGGAGGATTAGGCCATTTGACCCATCAAGTTTGATCCGCCATTTCATCACGGCTGATCCATTCCCCTCTCAGCCCCAATCTCCTGCCTTCTCCCCATATTCCTTCATGCACTGACTTATCAAGAATATATCAACCTCTGTCTTAAATATACACAATGATTTGGCCTCCACAGCTGCCTATTGCTACAAATTCCACAGATTTATCACTCTTTGGCTAAAGAGATTCCTCAGCTCCGTTCTAAATGGACATCCTTCTACTTTGAGGCTGCGTCCTCTGTACTGAGATTACCCTAACATTGGAAACATTCTTTCCAAATCTACTCTAACAGGGCCTTTCAGCATTCGATAGTTTTCAATGAGGTCCCTTGCCCTCAATTTTTCTGAATTACAGTAAGTACAGGCCTGGAGCCATCAAAATGCTAATCTGTTGACCCACCCCAATGCCTGCTTTTGGGGCATGAGGCCCAGTCCTCTCAAATACAGGCAGCTATAGAATATTAGTAAAAACACAACCAAATATATCTGCATATACTCCCAACCCCTCAACCCAATTGAAATTTTCAATTTTTCACAACCGTGTTGCACACTCCCGGTAGCGTACAATGGTTCGGACACATCTCCTGTGGCAGCTGGAAAACAAATCACCCCAGAGGTTGAGGCCAGAATTCAATGAGTCCTGCCGAAAATAGGCAGTTGACCACAACAGAGTTTGCCTTCAGCAGAGCGAAATCTGTGAGGGAAGCTCTGACTCCATTCTGGAGGCTGCGCCAGACTGCCCTTGTCTCCTCACTCTGCTGGCTGCAAATAGGCGACAGTCACCATGGCTTCAGGCCTAATCGTCGCTCCCACCATCCACCCCTGCTCTCACCCAATAAATCAACGAAATCGAACATGCGGTGCACTGGATTAACAATGTCCAAAGCGGTCTTGCAATCACAAGAGAAGCAACCACGATGGTCACTCGCTATTTGATTGTTGACCTCCATCGACTCAGGCAGCATACTGCGCAGCTCCTTTATTATCTCCACTATGGTGTAGACCTGCAGTCCTTTTAAGTTCTTAATATATAGCAGGATCTTGTGATCATTAGAAGTACATTAAGTAGAATGGACGCTGTCTTACTGGAAAGGTATAAAGTATTTTTCACAACCACGGGGCTTTCCAACATACCTAGCAACCAATAATAATAGCCTTGAAATGTAGTCAATACTACAAAACAAAGTACCAGAAACAGGCTAGATTGGTTTTTTTGGGGTTAT
Organism: Hypanus sabinus; assembly: GCF_030144855.1. NCBI lineage: Eukaryota > Metazoa > Chordata > Chondrichthyes > Myliobatiformes > Dasyatidae > Hypanus > Hypanus sabinus. The sequence goes on along the minus strand of NC_082723.1, from coordinate 73,172,758 downwards.
GCTAGTTGACAATTAGTACACAAAACTTATTCTACCGCTCTTTAAACAGAGTAATGGAAGTTTTGTTTACAATCCAAGAAGGGGCCGTGATATTTAATTGCAATCCGAAAAACTGGAAAACCAGAACAAAATTTAAGCTGAAATCCAGAGTAAAGTTTGAGCATGCAAAATGTCACACAAAGTGATTCCAAAACACGGGCATCAGAAATTAGTGGAAGCCAAAGGCTTCACAGCTCAAAGTGGAGGTTCTGATCTCCTCCGTTCCACTCTTTGCCAAGTACCTCATAAGCCCCAACACCAAGCCAGCTAAGGTTTCAAACACTTTTTGATCTCAGGGATCTAAATATTATAGCTGAATTGCACAAAAACAGCATTGTGTCTGAATTGTATTAGGGCGGCATGTTAGCATGTTAGCATAGCACAACACTTCAGAGTTCAGGTGACCCAGGTTCAACTCCTACTGCTGTCTGTCAGGAGATTGTACATTCGCCTTGTGATCGCATGGGTTCCCTCCAAGTGTTCCAGTTTCCTCCCACAGTCCAAAGATGTACCAGTTGGTAGGTTAATTGGTCATTGTAAACTGTCCCCTGATTAGGCTGGGATTGAATCTGGGAATTGCAGGGTAGCATGGCTCAGAGGGCCAGAAAGGCTGATTTTGTGCTGTATCTCAATAAATAAAGCAGAGTGAGACTCTTGCAAAATTAGAAGCCCACCTTTATTTAGTAGTCATAATTATTCTTAGACATCTTTACATCTAAATAAAAAGCTTCAATAAAAGACGAAGCAGCCACAGTCTCCGCTTCTAATCCACTCCAATGCTCAAAGTGAGCACTTCAGAGTGTTGAGATCTCAGATTATGCATAATTATACCGTAGACTGAATTATTCAATCCTCATTTTGAAATTAGCTAAATCTAAATGAACCTATTTCTATCACGAGTGGGGTCTAATTAAAAAGGTACCTATCTTTCTGAACTGCTTCCAATTAGAAAACAGCTGAGCACACATCGTGCCGAGGACAGGGGTGAAATCCATCCACTCATTTGATAATTTCTCACTTGCAGCCAGATCAATAAAAATAATAGAAGTGGGAAGAAAAAGCCATGTTCAGCACATAAGGCAGAGTCTAAATCTTCTGTATTTTTTCCCAATCCGACTATAACTACTTTTGGTGCTCTACGGTTTATTCTGCTAGCCCAATTAGCAGTTTCAATAACTTTTAATGGGGTCTTAAATTTAAAAGCACACAATTGCAGAATGCTTGAACAAAAAGCCTGAGCATTTATGATTATGCCAAAAGTAATTTTCATTCTCAAATCTCTGCCAGATGGAAAGTTGTCCATGTTAGCAGGGCTGCAAAGCAAGCTAAGGAATACAGGTGGATAATGAAGCAAAATGAGAGGCATACGGAACAATGTCCCTGTTGTAAATTGGAGGGAGCTGCTTTGTTGAGCACCCCCGCACCATCTGCCACAAGTGGGACTCACCAGTGCCCAAACATTTTCCAATTCCCATTCCAACGTGTCAGTCCATGGTCTCCTCTTGTACTAAGATAAGGCCACCCTCAGAGTGGAGGAGTAACACCTTCTATTCCGAGTTTTATTCATATCATCAGGTAGCCCTCCAACCTGATGATACGAATATCCATTTCTCCTACTGGTGAACAAATTCCACACTCCTTCCTCTTTTCCCACCTCTGATATTTTACTTCTACTCACCTACCGAGTAATTCCCACCAGGCACCCACTCCTCTTTTTCTTTTGTCCAATCTCCTCTCTTATCAGATTCTTTCTTCTCTAATCCTCGACCCACCCACCTGGCTTCAATTTATCACCTTCCAGGGAGCCTCTTACTCCTCTCCACACCTTTTAATTCAGACATTCTCTCCCCCACCCCCATCAGTCCTGAAGAAGGCTCTCGGCCGCAACATTGACTGTTCACTCTTTTCTATTGATGTTGCCTGACCTGCTGAGTTCCTCCCGTGTGTGTTACTCTGGATTTCCAGCATCTGTGTTGCTGTACATAACAACTTAAGGCTTCAAAATCATTACAAGTCTACAAAGGCTTTTTCAAAAAAAACAGTACATGGCTCAGGTAAATAACTCCAAAGGAGAGACCAGACTAAAATTCAACAAGTACAGAGAACTTCTGTGGCATTGGATATCTACCAACTTTGCTGTAAAATGTGTGACATCTCTCTGTCCCTTGTTAGAGGGTGTGAGAGAGAGCGAGAGAGAGAGAGAGAGAGCGAGCAAGCGCAGGCTTGAGAGGGGGCATGTAGAACTGACCGTAAGCAACAGCTTTTGTTGACTGCAGATCATGGTCTCTCTTTGGGTGCTTTGCTACTGCTTGGTGGATAGTGGGTGCTGATGCTTTTTGCTGAAATAGGTGGGGGAGGTTGGTGCTTTGCTGCTGCTTGTACATGGGGGGGGAGGAGATGACTTTGGGGTTCTAACATTTTTCTGTCATTCATTGTTTAGAGGTTCTGCTTCTCGTGGATGTCTGCAAACAGGAAGGATTTCAGGTTATGTATACTCTGATAATAAGTGGAACCATTGAACAACAGAATCAAATTGCCAATGATAAACATGGCCCTCCAAAACTTCCCTGTATCTATTTTATAACTTGAAGTTCTATTATGCACCATTAATTGGGTAATGCAACTACTTTCAGAAGTACTTGATCTTCTGTTAATAATTATCCAATTGGCTGCAGAACATGTCATTTGTAGGTGCTTAACATTCAAGTGTACCCTTGTATGTACAACTAAGTGGAAATAAAACCTGCACAAAACAAGCTGTAAAATATTTCACATTTGTTGTTCAAGTTTGGATCCTTATAGGCTCAGCAGCAACGGAGGTACTGTGACAAGAAATGTTTGAAGTATAACCCAAGTATCTTGAGAAATAGTTTCGAACGCGTTAAAAGTTATTCTAATAATAAGGAACAGATTTTCCACACACTATATCAAAAACTGCTTCATCCAACATTGCCCAATTAATTTCCAAAGAAATAACATCAGAGCAAGAACCAAAAAGCTTTTCAGCCCCTTGTGCCTACTCCATCACTCAATAAGGTCACAGTTAATCTTTTACCTCTGCTTGACTGCCTTGCATTAATCTCAAATCCTCGATAGCCATTGACCTTTGTAATGAATATACTCAGCAACTCGGCCTCTCAAATGACAGAATTTTTCTGCAGGAACTGGGATTCCCAGTTCTGGACGCACCAAATGGGGAGACATTAAGTCCCATCTGTCTAATCAAATCCTTCTACTAGTCAAACCCTATGCTACAATAGCTAACTTTCAAGCTGCAAATTGTAAATAGCAATACTATGGACAGAGATACACATTGCCAAAAACAACAATTTAGGTCAATCATATTTAGCAGGGAATTGATATGACAACTCAAATGGCTGCCACCTGTGCTACAACTCTGACAGAAACAATTCCCTGAGCACTTGGCAAAATGTATCACATGCCAACACAGCAGCTCACTTCAACAGAGCTAGAAAATAGACAAAAAATAGCATTGAAGGTTCAGACACAACTCTTTAGTGAGAGTCCTGACGAAGGGTCTTGGCCCGAAACATCGACAGAGCTTCTCCTTATAAATGTGGCCTGGCCTGCTGCATTCCACCAGCATTTTGTGTGTGTTGTTTGAATTTCCAGCATCTTCAGATTTCCTCGTGTTTGCTCTTTAGTGAGAGGACTGGGTCTCAAGCTGTGGTGTTGTCCGAAGATGGGGGGCTGCAATTGGACTTGGAGCGGTGTGAGACTGATGGTACTGTGGATTTGCATCTTGATTCTGGAGTAATGCTGTCTTGTTTGACTGCCTACATGAGTATTAATGTATGGTTGAATGACAATTAAAATTGAATTGAATAGCATGGCAAATCAGGGGGGGTGGAGTTTCAAGATGGCGACGTAAGCATCTGCCTTTTAGGCGCTCTTTTTTTTTTAACTATAATCACCCTTTAATTAGATCTTTTCGAACTTAATCATATGAGTTGCTACCTTTGATTGACCCTTTTTTCCTAAAATAATAGTTGATCTAATCTTGTCAAACCTAAAATGGCTACAAGTAAGAAATCGGCTAAGGATCCTGTATCCATCGACGCAATTTCTGGTCTTTTGGACATTAAACTGGATGTTAAATTTGCGGGTATGGAAGGTAAATTGGACAATAAACTGGATGCTAAATTTGCGGGTCTGGAAGGCAGACTAGAAGGTAAATTGGACAGTAAACTGTTAAGTTTGGAAAGGAGGATTACTACGAAAATATCCGATTTTGAAGGAGTTGTTAAATCGCTTGAAACTAAGTTTCAGTCGCAGGCGTTAGTGGTTCAGCAGCTTGGAAATAAGATCACGACTCTTGAACAATCAATTTGTGAAAAAGCACGTACAATTGAAGTGTTAGAGAAGAAGATAGAGTCGACTGCTAAAACTTTAGATCAGTATAAGTTTAAAATTACTGATCTTGAAAATCGTTCTCGCAGACAGAATTTGCGCATCATCGGAATTCCCGAAAAAGTTGAGTCCGGTGATTTAACTGAATTTTTCTCTAAATTACTGTGGGAAATTTTCGGTGGTGAAGGTTTGAAAAATGAACCTGTTATCGACCGCGCTCACAGAGTTGCGAGGCTTTCGTCTGTGTCTGATAAACCACGAGCGGTGATTGTTCGTCTTCATTATCCTCGTGAGAAAGAGCTTCTAATTCGGTTAGCTCGTAAAAAAGGTATGATCTCCTTCAAAAATTACTCATTTCGAATTGTTGAGGACTATTCGTATGAAGTAATGAAAGCCAGGATCGCTTTTAAACCAGTGATGGCAGAGATTCATTCGATTGGATTTAAACAAGCTTTAATGTATCCAGCGAAGCTTAGAATGGTGCTGCCCGACAACAGTCTACACTTTTTTAACACTCCTGAAGAAGCGAAGAAATTTGTTGAAGAATATCGATCCTCTAGTGCAACTTGAACTATGAGTTACATTGAAGATTTTTTTTTTGGAGAGAGGATGCCATTTCATTTTAAGTTTTAACCCTGGAAGTTGGGTTATAACTTTTTATTTTGAACTATGGGTCTGGGTCTTTTTTTTACTACTATTATTATTGCTTATAGATGCTGTTTTAATTTTTATAATATCCTTCTTTATACACGTTTGTATTTTGTAATAATGAATTATTTTTTCAAAATGTCGTTTCTTCTTCCCATAAGTCTTTACTTTTTATAAGCGTTTATTTGCTTGCCTGTATTTAGAAATGGAACAAAGGTTTTGAATTCTTTTTTTTAGTCTTTTTTTTATATATGTTGTAGTGTCTATTAAATCCTTTTTTTAAAAAAAAATTCTATTTTGATAACTTTTTTTTACTAAATTTTCTTATTAGATTGCTGAATTTATATTCATATTTTGTAATATGGCTTTCTCAAAATGTCGTTTCTTCTTCCCATAAGTCTTGGCTTGTGAAACGTCATCTTTGTATCTGAATATGGAATTTCTTTTTTAAAGGTGTATCACATTTTTAAACTTTAATGTTCATTTTTTTTATTATTAATGATTTTTCTGGTTTTACTATTTTAGTTTTTTTTTGACTTGTCTGATATGTGTGTGTATGTGTATGTATATATATATATATATATATATATATATATATATATATATATATTTTGCAACTCTATATTTTAATTAGGGTGTTATATAGTTTTTTCTTAAAAAATTTTCTTATGGAGCTGCCATCTTGAAATGGGGGTAATATTAGTATTAGTTTATGCGCCTGCCGCTTGGCTTTCTTTCAAAGGGTGGGGGGAGGGGGGAGGGATCTTTTTTCATGCTTTTGCTTTTTATTTTTTTGCTTTTAGTTTATGGGCTGACTTTAAATTGTTAATATTGTTGAGGTGTCAGGATCTCCGGTTGCTCCTGAATCAATTTTCCTTCTTCCTAAATTGTGGGTTATGTGTCTTTTTAACCTTTTATGATACACACAATTAATATTGGTATGATGGATAAATCTATTAACTTTATCTCGTGGAATACTAATGGTTTAAATCATCCGATTAAACGTAAAAAAATATTTAAAGTATTCCATAGATTGAACGCTAATATTATTTTTGCACAGGAGACCCATATTAGGAGGGAGGATAATCAACGTTTTTTTAGGTTCTGGAAAGGCCAACAATTTCACTCAAATTGTACCGCTAAAATTAGGGGTGTGTCTATTTTTATAGACGCCTCAATTTCGTTTACACATTATGAAATTATTTCTGATCCACAGGGTAGATTTTTGTTGATAACTGGTTCACTTTTTAATCGGAAAGTTGTTTTAGTTAATATTTATGCTCCAAACTTTGATTGTCCTGAATTTTTTAAACGTTTATTTACTTCTCTTCCTAATTTGAATGAATATATGTTGATTATGGGTGGAGACTTTAATTGTTGTTTGAATCCTTCGATGGATAGATCTAAACCTATTCGAACTCTTCCGAATAGATCAGCTTTACTTATTAATTCTTTTATGGTTGATTCTGGAATTACTGAAATATGGCGGTTTTTGAACCCTAAAGATAAAGAATTTTCATTTTTTTCACATGTATATCATAGTTATTCTAGAATTGATTATTTCCTTATTGATCATCGTTTATTAACAGATGTTATTGATTGTAAATACGATTCTATTGCTATTTCGGATCATGCGCCTTTGAAGTTATCTATTAAGATTCCGGACTCTTCTATCAATACTAGATCTTGGAGACTTAATGCTACTTTGCTTCAAGATCCAGAATTTATTACCTTCATAAAACAACAAATTGACTTATTTTTTTCAACAAACTATAATGAAGAGATTGACAAAGGAATACTTTGGGACTCTTTCAAGGCTTTTATTCGTGGACAAATTATTTCATATTCCGCTGGTAAAAGAAAACAAAGATATTCAGATATAGCTTTATTGGTGGATAAAATTAAAGAAATTGATAAGATTTATTCCGTTACTCCTACCAAAGAACTTTATAAGAAGAGAGTTGAGCTTCAAATGGAACATAGTTTATTATTATCTTCTTCAATTGAGAATCAATTAATTAAGACTAGGGCTCAATTTTATATTCATAGTGATCGAACTGGTAAATTGTTAGCTAATCAATTAAAAGCTATTTCGACTAAGCGACAAATTATTAAAATTCGTAAACAAGACGGTAATTTAACTACTGATTATAAAGAAATCAATAACACTTTTCAAGATTTTTATAAATCTTTATATCAATCAGAATTTGACGGTGACCGGTTTACGATGGATAATTTTTTTAATAACTTGAATATTCCTAAACTGATAGATGAAGATTGTAGCTTGCTTGATGCTCCTATTTCTATGGATGAAATAAGAGAGGCTATCTCATCAATGAATTCAGGGAAAGCTCCTGGTCCTGATGGTTTTATTGTAGAATTTTTTAAAACTTTTTCTTTATTGCTTTCTCCTTGGCTATGTGAAATCTTTAATGATGCGTTTGTTAAGAAGAGATTACCTCAATCGTTTTATGAAGCTACTATCTCTCTAATTCTTAAAAAAGATAAAGATCCTACTTTATGTGCATCTTATCGCCCTATATCATTATTAAATGTAGACTCTAAGATTCTTACAAAAATTTTAGCCATTAGATTAGAAAAGGTATTACCACAGATTATTTCAGAAGATCAAACTGGTTTTATTAGGAATCGGTATTCCTTTTTTAATATTAGAAAATTGATTAACATAATTTATACTTCATCACCTACAACCCCAGAATGTGTTATCTCATTAGATGCTGAAAAAGCCTTTGATAGAGTTGAATGGACATATTTATTTAATGCATTGAGAAACTTTAATTTTAGTCCTAATTTTATATCATGGATTAAATTAATATATTATAAACCTGTTGCTTCTGTTCTTACAAATAATTATAGATCCTCTTTTTTTCAATTATCTTGTGGTACGAGACAAGGTTGTCCTTTAAGTCCTTTATTATTTAATATTGCATTAGAACCTTTAGCTATTGCTACTCGTGAGTCTCCTAATATTTTTGGTATTACCCGTAATGAGAAGTTATACAAATTATCGCTTTATGCTGATGATTTGTTGTTATATATTTCTAATCCTAGTAGGTCTATTCCTGCTATTTTATCCTTGTTGGCTCAATTTGGTAGCTTTTCTGGTTATAAGTTAAACTTAGATAAGAGTGAGTTATTCCCTTTAAACGCGCAAACTTTATTGAGTGATAGGATGCCATTTAAAGTTGTTACTGATAACTTTATCTATTTAGGTATAAAAATCACCAAGAAATATAAAGATTTATTTGGACTGAATTTTTTACCTATGCTTCATCAAATTCAGCAACTTACTACAAGATGGTCTCCCTTATTTTTATCATTAGTTGGTCGGATTAATGCTATTAAAATGATGATTTTACCGAAATTTTTATATTTATTCCAAGCTTTACCAATTTTTATTCCTAAATCTTTTTTTGATAATATTGATTCAAAAATTTCCTCATTTGTGTGGCAAAATAAAAATCCTAGGTTAAGCAAAAGGCAATTACAAAAGTCTAAAAAAGATGGTGGTCTAGCTTTACCTAACTTTAGATTTTATTATTGGGCGAATAATATTCGTAACCTAATGTACTGGAAACTAGATTTGGATTCACCTGTGTGCCCACAGTGGGTAAATTTGGAATGTAGTGAGGGTTAAGGGATATTCTATATTTTCCGTTCTTGGTTCTTTTCTTCCTATTGATTTAGCCAAATTCAATAAACAGATATCTAACCCTGTTGTTAAACATACACTACGAATTTGGTTTCAATTTCGCAAATTTTTTAATCTGAAAAACTTTGCTCTGGACAGCCCTATTTTATGTAATTTTTTTTAAACCTTCATTGACAGATCAAGCTTTTAGTATATGGAAAAGGAAAGGTATAAAATGTTTTCGTGATCTTTTTTTTGAAGGTACTTTGATGTCTTTTGATCAACTATCCAACAAATTTGAATTACCTAAATCTAATTTTTTTAGATACTTACAAATTAGAAATTTCTTACATAAAATTCTTCCATCTTTTCCTAATTCAACTCCATCGGATTTTTCAGATTTGATTTTTACTTTTAATCCTTGTCAGAAGGGATTAGTAGCTTTTATTTATAACATGATTATGAAGATACAGCCAGAAATATCGGATAGAATTAGACAAGAATGGGAAAAAGAACTTCGATGTAATATATCAACAGATAAATGGGAAAAAATTTTACAAATGGTTAATTCCTCCTCTATTTGTGCTAAACATGCTTTAATACAATTTAAAATTGTACATAGAGCTTATATGTCTAAAGATAAGCTTGCCCGATTTTATTCGCATATTAATCCTCAATGTGACAGATGTCACTTAGAAGTGGCTTCATTGACTCACATGTTTTGGACATGTCCCACTTTACATAACTATTGGAAGGACATTTTTGATGTCATTTCCTCAGTATGGAATATCGATTTACAACCCCATTTTATTACTGCAATTTTCGGTATACCAAATGAAGATGGCAATCAGCTTTCCCCTTCAATCAGACGAATGATTGCCTTTGTAACATTAATGGCCAGAAGGTCTATATTACAAAACTGGAAAGAAGTAAATCCTCCTACTATATTTCAGTGGTTCTCCCAAACTATTTCTTATTTGAGTTTGGAAAAAATCAGAAGCACTATCTTTGATTCTTCAATTAAATTTGAAGAAACCTGGGGACCATTTATTCGACACTTTCATATGAATTAATTTGGCCTATTTCAGATCCTTTTCTCTACTTATCCTTGTTCAGGTATGGAGTTCCGGAGTTCTTTTCTTGACACCTTCATATATTTATAAAGTACTATTATTGCCCATGTTAGTTATAGTTTAGTATTTTTTTAATATATATTTTTTCTCATATATAATCTCAATTTTTTTTTCTCTTTTTTTGATGATTATTTTTGTTTTTTTTCATATATATTTATATAGACTTGATTGATTTATGTACCTTTTGTTGATGGATGTTTTAATAGGATATTATTATCCTATTACTAATGTAATCTCAAGTTTATTGAATCTGTAATCTATTCATTATTATGTGTTGTTTTTTTTTATATATGAAATTTAATAAAAAGATTGAAAAAGAAAGAACATGGCAAATCAAATAGTGAATGAACTATATTTAGTGGATCTTGGATAAAATACAACAAAACAACAACTGGTCTTTGAATGTAATGATTTGAGCAGCACAAGGGTTGTGGCTGATGAACTTTCTGTTGAATTGAATAACCATACGTAGATCATGTTTGAAGAAAACTTACTGACATGAAATGTTAGCAGTTTTCCTCTCTGCAGATGATGTCTGAACTGTTGAATACATTCAGAGAAAAACTAATTCAGTTGCTTCTCAAATTGTCATTTTTGCTTTGACGACCAATTTACTGCTATAATGTTGAGTTCCAATCTTTCTTTCTCTGCCTGCCTATTTTCACAAATGCAAAACTGCCCAATTCTGATCATGCTTTGATTCGGCTGCTGCTGAAACGCTCAACATGCCTTGGATACAAACAAATGCACATGTAGCCTTATCATTCATTGGGATTACCACTGCCGAGACCTCCAAAATCACATCCCGGGGTCAACTTTGCATAAATATTGTAAACTACAGATTAACATGTGACACTTCAAATGGGATGCAATAGGGAGGTCAGAAGCCTACTGGCTTGTTGGAAGAAGCTGTTACCCCATCCTGACCATTCTTGTCTTTATGCATCAGAGTCTCCTGCCTGATGGTAGAAAGTCAAAGAGAATACTGGATGGATGGGTGGAATCCTTGATAAAACCAAAGGACCTACATACGAAGCCCTCCTGATAAAGGTTCAAGGGCTCATTTTATTATTAAAGTATTATGCAGAACACAACTTTGAGATTCATCTTCTCCAGATAGCCATGAAATATAGGAAAATCATAGAGCTGTTAAATGAAAAGACATCAGTCCCACCTCTCCCACATGAAAAAGGGAAATAAAAACTTGTAAACCCCAAAAAAACCCCAGCACAAAAACTAACACATTGAACACCCAGAAAATGGCAGTTAGAACATCAAACCCCCTGCTTGCTACCTTGTAAAAAACTAACACATCACCTACAAAGGAAAAAACACAAAAACATCAAAACCCAAATCCCTCTCTCACACATGGAAAAATACCAAGAACATCAGATCCTAAATCCCCAAACCCTCCTGGATGGATGGTAGGGAGGGCCCTGTGATCCTCTCAGCCCTATCTAATATAAAAAGGCAAAGTCAGAATTATGATAGAATACTCTAAATTACCTGAATATATATAGCTCCAAGATCTCTCAAGAAGCCCATAGCACTCACAAAGCTCAAATCCATTCAGAGCAAAGAAGCCTGTCTGTTTGGTACCAAATCCACAAGTCCTTGCACTGTCATACTCAGTGTGCCACACATGCTTTACAATTATTATTCCACTCTTCTTATCAATATTATTCCAAACACCATGAGCAACTGAACCTTTACACTATACAGTGGATTCCAGTTATTTGGTCCATTTGTTAATTGCAGTAGCCATTTATTTGGGACATTATGTTGCTTAATTAAGAAGGGAGACTGTTGCCAAACAGTTTTTAACTCACATCATTTGTGTACACGATGCTTAGAACGAACAGTTTTAAACAGCATCAAGTACATTGTTTGTGTTCAAAAATACAGTGAATTTTGTCACTGATAGTTGGCGAGAAATAAGCAAAAAGACAATTCAGATCTGCTTTGCTTACAAAACATTTGAGGCTTGGAGATACCAGAAACAATTGCAAATGAAAATGAAATGATTTTGCAACTTCAATGAATAATTTAAATGCATCAATCATCTTGAAGGTTGTAATGAAAATGAAGATTTGAAGGATGCAATCATTGAAAGCATTGCATGAAGGCAGTCCATTATCTACACTATGTGTCTGCACAGATTTTCTTCATTAAAAGTCAATTAAGCAGTGAATACTGGATGAATTCCTCTGTTGATAACTATTAGGAACTAATACAGTTTTATCATACTGGATAGTTATTGGTAGTGTTCTCATTTGTTCTGCATTTAATTTAAATAGATAGTTACTCAGTTAAATGGCAGTGGTCTTTCTTTTTTATATCTTTAACTATTTCCATGAAACTTGAACTAATTGAGCTTAATTGGTTCAAAACATACGCACCCAGATGTGCCCCAATCCACTTTATTTCATTTAAACTCAAAGTAGAGATTTCATTTCTCTTTGACCAGTTCCAGCTGCTTTGATAGATGAGTTTGCCATCAAAAGTGAAAGTATTTTAATATTTTGGCCTTCCGGTGGTATTACAAAATTAATTTATTAGTTTCCACAAATTCTCCTGTATGCTGATAAAACTATTACTTAACTCTTTAACGGTCTTGTTAATTCTAATTTGACCTAATTGCCAAATGAAAAGTGATTATTAACAGAAAAATCAATGGTTTTATTTAAATTCTGCAAGCCCACTAATACATCTACAATCCCCTTTTAAGCAAACTTAACAATATTAACTTGATTGAATCAAAACTCCAATAGGAACTGGCTGATGCATAACTTGAATTAATTGGTCATAGTTTATTGCATGCTTAAGTATTGAATCACAGTAAAAGAGAGCAATGGCAGCTTTTAATAATATGAGGAATTGGAGAGTAATCTAAATCTTATCCATTAGTCCTAGAGAATTAAATGTTATAACAGGGATGTTTTGCTATCATTATAGAGGTCAGTGGTGAAACCATATCTGGGGAATAGATTCAACATTACTTTCTTAAATGGACCAATATAAGGAATTCTGAGAATATTTATTGGACCAATACCTGAACAGCAAGTTAGTTTATAAGGAAACTTGAACAGTTTAGGCTTGATTTTTGGAAGAATAAGGTGTCTTGATCACATGATATTGGAGGGTCTTGACATGGTAGATAAAAAGGATTCTTTCTCTATGAGAGGATCTAAAACCAGAGTTCCGTTTCCAGATCAAGATTAAACTTTTTCACTGGGTTTCAATAGAGTTTGAAACTCTGTCAAAAGAGTGTGGAAACAGATTCTTTGAATACTTAAGGCAAAGATGGACAGATAGTTGATAAGCAAGTGTGTAAAAGGAGGAAACTAGGCAAGTTAAAATTACAATTCAATCATCTATATTAAATACAGAACAGCATCGAGAGATTGAGTTGTCCTTTCCTGCATCTGATTTGCATGTTGATAAATTTCTGTGACATTTCATTCACTGAGACACCTTAAACACTCGCATCATTCTTGCTAATTGCATTCACTTTAAGATTTTGGTAAGATAGCAGCACTCTCAGACACAGTGGCCTTTCTACATCCAACCAAAGATGTAATTGTTTGTCCTTTACATCTTTTTCATGATTGCAAGACATTGCTGGTTATCAAGAACATCAAGTACTGCCAAGTACTGCAGATCTACCCCACTAGCGAGTTGTTGGATAGCGGCAGAGCTGGACTTGTTGCGTACTATGTTAAACCTACTTCAGCACCCAGTGCATGATCCAATGGACATTGCTTATGATGACCTTGGATGATTTTGTTGTGATTGCAAAACCTTGTTGGACATTGATAATATAGAACGCTGCAAGTCCAATCCACTGGTTCATTGGCAAAACCAACGGCGGGGTTGGCTACGTGCTGTTGGATTCTACACTGGTCCTTCCCATCAGTACTGCTCTCCAGTATTTACTCAGTAGGAAACAAGCTGGTTTGCATTCATCTACAGCTTCACTGCACTATATGAGGAACTACTGTGGATTTGATCTTACAGAAACGTGGCTCTGGGACAACATTCATGCATCATCAATCTACAGGTCATGACACTCAAAGACTTGGGCTAGATTATTATTTTTTTCTTAACTATGATTTTCTACCATCATAATTATATGTGTGCTGTGTGTCTGTTGCTTCTGTGTGCACCTTCACCCCAGAGGAACACTGCTTCATTTGGCTATATTCATATGGATGAATGAAAGACAATTAAACTAACTTTTCTTGGCTGCCATATTTAATCAAGCTTCAAATAATTTATTTGTAACAGACAAGTCTCAAAGGAGAATTAGCATTGATTTCTATATGTGCAAGACACTTTATGAATATTAGTTTACAATGAATGACAGCTCCCAAGCTACAGAGTGTACAATCACAAGATCAAAACAAAAAGGAGCAGTATTAGGCAATTTGGCTCATCAAGTGTGTTCCACTATTTCATTATGGCTGATTCATTTGCCCTCTCAGATCCAATTAGAATCAGGTTTATTATCACCAGCATGTGACATGAAATTTGTTAACTTAGCAGCAGCAGTTCAATGCAATACATAATCTAGCAGAGAGAGAAAAACAATAATAATAAAATAAAACAAAACATCAACAAGTAAATCAATTATGTATATTGAATAATTATTTAAAAATGTGCAAATACAGAAATATTGTATATTAAAAATAGTGAGGATAATGTCCAAAGGTTCAAAGACCATTTAGGAATTGGATAGCAGAGGGGAAGATGATATTCCTGAATCGCTGAGCTTGTGCCTTCAGGCTTCTGTATCTCCTACCTGATGGTAACAGTGAGAAAAGGGTATTCCCTGGGTGCTGGAGGTCTTTAATAATAGACACCGCTCCCTAAAGGTGTCCTGGGTACTTTGTAGGCTAGTGCCCAAGATGGAGCTGATTAAATTTACAACTTTCTGCAGCTTTTTTCAGTTCTGTGCAGTTGCCCCTCCATACCAGACGGTAATGCAGCCTGTCAGAGTGCTCTCCACAGTACAACTACAGGAGATTTTGAGTGTATTTGTTGACATGCCAAATTGCTTCAAACTCCTAATAAAGTATAGCTGTTGTCTTGCCTTCTTTATAACTACATCGATATGTTGGGACCAGGTTAGATCCTCAAAGACCTTGACATCCAGGAACTTGAAGCTGCTTACTCTCTCCTCTTCTGATCCCCCTATGAGAATTGGTATGTGTTCCTTCGTCTTACCCTTCCTGAACTCCACAATCTGCTCTTTCATCTTACTGACACTGAGTGCCGGCTTGTTGCTGCAGCACCATTCCACTATTTGGCATATCTCACTCCTGCACACCCTCTCATTATCACCTGAGATTCTACCAACAATGTCTGTATTGTCAGCAAATTTGTAGATGGTATTTGAGCTATACCTAGCCACACAGTCATATGTATACAGAGAGTAGAGCAGTGGGCTAAGCACACACCCCTGAGGTGTGCCAGTGTTGAATGTCAGTGAAGAGGATATGTTATCACCAATCTGCACAGATTGTGGTCTTCCGGTTAAGAAGTCGAGGATTCAATTACAGAGAGAGGTACCGAGGCCCAGGTTCTGCAACTTCTCAATCAGGATTGTGGGAATGATGGTATTAAATGCTGAGCTATAGTCGATAAACAGCATCCTGACGTAGATGTTTGTGTTGTCTAGGTGGTCTAAAGCCATGTGGAGAGCCATGGACATTGCATCTGCCGTTGACCTATTGTGATGATAGGCAAACTACAATGGGTCCAGGTCCTTGCTGAGGCAGGAGTTCAGTCTAGTCATAACCAACCTCTCAAAGCATTTCATCAATGTCCTGTCTTCTCCCCATATCCTAACTAATCTATCAAACTCTGCCTTAAATAAACCCAATGATTTGGCTTCCAGAGTTGCCTGTGGCAATGAATTACACAGATTCATCACTCTCCAGCTAAATAAATTCCTCATCTAGATGCCCCTCTATTTTGAGGCTGTGTCCTCTGGTCTTAAGACTCCCCCATAGCAGTAAGTATCCTCTCCACATCCACTTTTTTCAGACCTTTCAACATTTAGTAGATTTTAATGAGATCGCCCTCATTCTTCTGAATTCCAGTGAGTAGAGGCCCAGAGCCATCAAACTCTCCTTATATGACAAGCCTTTCCATCCCAGAATAATCTTTATGGACCTCCTTTGAACCCTCTCCAACGTCTGTACATCTTTTTTTAGATAAGGGGCCGAAAACTGCTTACAATACTCCAAGAGGCCTCACCAGTGCTTTGCAAAGCCTCAACATTACATCCTCGTCACCAAGTCTTAATATACCAAGCTCTTTCAATGCTCAACAGCAATGCAATCAAGTTACTTTTTAAAAAAAAGTAACACTATTTAGAAATTACCACTGGATTTTTGGATTTCTGCAGATTAGCAGCAACTAAACAATGAAGAATTATTGCCAGACTTCAAGGCATTGTATAAAGGAATGCAGTCTAAGACTTGATTAAAACAGGTAAACATCTCAATTTATAGAACATTAAAACAAGCAAGACTAAATTCTCATTTCACAAGTATAATTACACAAGATTGAGCAATTTCCCTCTTCATAACTTGGCAACAAACTTAATTTTACAGTAAAACTTCAAAAAGATGATAATGAGCACTTTGATTGGTGGCTGTCATTTTATTGCTGCTTTGTATAAAAAAGCATAAATTATCAGATTCAAAGTACATTTATTATCAAATATGCATGCAGTGTACAACCCTGAGATTCGTCTTCCCACAGAGAGCCACAAAACCAAGAAAACCATGGAACCGTCAAAGAAAAACATCAAACTATCAATGCGCAAAAAAAGAACAAATTGAACTAACAGCAAGAAAAATGAGTGAAAAACACAGAATGTAAAACATCAAAAATCCAAGTCAATGAAACAGTTCAGGAATATTCAGTTTCAATTCAATATGGTGCTGTGTCATTTGTTGAGTGCTGTCTGCAGAGCCACTCTGCCCTGATTAAAATCATACAGAATAGTTGCAAAAAAAAAAAGAAGCCACCAGACACAAGCCACTTCAGTAACCCTTGCCCACAACCCCGGCACCTTCCTCCAGCAGCAGCGAGCTAGAGGGAGAAAGAGACAGGACACAGACAAGAGATGGCACCAAACACCCACGTGCCTTCCACTCTTCCCCTCATTGATTTCAATCTTGCTCAACACTTTAATCAATGAGATCAGCAAGAAATGGAGTCGATCATCGGGTTTCTTGCTGTCAGGTAAATACATTTAGCTTGAAAACTCATTGAACTCCTTTGGATACAGCAAAGCACCAGATTGCTCAATCTGCCCAAAATCACATTTTCAAAATGTAGATAACAGGCTCCAATAATAGCTGAATCATATTTGAAAGTAGCAGTAGTAAAAGAAGTAAAGGAGGTAGTTTTGTGAACTGTCTAAAGGATGTTACCTTTGGTCGCACTGTTCACTGGCACTATCTTCTTTCCAGATCCTAAACAGAAATTTACACACCAACTAAACAGTAGAGCCTTGGAGAGTGCAGGAGGACAGAAAGACCCCAGAAATACAGCTACATGGATTCCAGAAAGAGGCAACACAGGAAGACGGGTTGATAAAGGCAGCATTTGCACACTTGCCTTCATCAATCAGGGCACTGAGTATAGGAACTGGTACAAACTGCTAGCAAGTCTGCATTTACAGTTATGTCCATTTCTGGGTATCCAACTATAGGGAGGATGTCATTCAGTTGTAGAGCATTCAGAAAAGATTCATGAGGATGTTACTGAACAGGAAGCTGGAGTTTAAAAAAAACAAGACCATAAGATATAGAAGCAGAATCAGGCCTTTTAGACCATTTCATTAGACTGATCTATTTTCCCTCTTAGCCTAAATCTCCTGCCTTCTCCCCATATTCCTTCATACCCTGACTAATCAAGAATCTATCAACCTCGGCTTTAAATAGACACAATGGCTTGGCCTCCACAGCCGCCTGTGGCAACTAATTCCACAGATCCACCATTCTCTAGCTAAAGAAATTCCTCCTCACCCCTCTATTCTGAGGCTAGGTGAGCTGGACCTGTTTTGTTTATGCCAAACTTGACCTTTTTAACGACGTTGTTGCAAGACGATCATCTACCTTCTCCCCTTTCACTTTTTTTAAAATTTTTCCTGACCTTCAACTAGCTCTTTTTAAAATTTTGTCCACTTTGCATTCAGCTCAGCCACAGGCTTCCTTGGCCAAATGTTAATTAAGTGATTAATTCCATTCTGATAAGCCTCTTCAAATCTGCCATGATTCAGTTTTCAAAAATCCACATTAATCACACTGCATTCCATAAACATCAATCCAACTCATTACCCTTCGAGTACTCTCACATCCTGATACCATGCAAATTGCAATTTTTTAAATATCCACAATTATCGTTTAAGAGCCTTCCTCTGAAATTCAATGGTTGAATTTAACATCATAGAATGTACAATAGACAACTTGAAATCCTTACTCTTTGTAGACATCCACGAAACAGAGAAACCCAAAAGAATGGATGACAGAAAAACACTGGAACTCCAAAAGCTCCCTCCCACACACAGGCAGCAAGAAAGCATCAACCCTGCTCCCTCTTGTCGTGGCAGATAGCATCAGCACCCCCCACCCACAAAGCAAGCAATGGTAAAGCCCATGAAGCAAGATTATGATCAACAGGAGAGACAGTGGGCTCTTTCTAACAAGGGACAAAGAGGTGGTACCCCTTTCCACAGTAACAGAGGAGATGTACAGACCACTGGTTTGATGTTACAGTCCAAGTCCAAAGCAACGACCATTCAACTCGAGAACCAGCAGATGACAGTAAGTGAGAGGGTACAAGGCTGGGCAGGAGAGAGCACAGGAGCGTGAGGGGAGAGAGTGCGGGAGAGAGAGATTGCTCAAGTGCGTAAGCCTCCAACAGCTGCACTACCACTCACGATTTTCCAGTGTCCCTCGTGACACTTCAGTTGGTGACACTGATGAGGAATCAGGTCCACAGGGCAGCCTGAAATCCCTGGACACATCTCCAAGTCACACGCCTTCCAGGCTGCTGTCTTTGCAATAAATCACCCATCAACAAAGTTGTGTCCAAAATGGCCTCAAATTCTCCATTATTCTAGTCCATGATCAAGACCAAGAACCCTTTATGTCTTGAACAATTTGCATTATTAGAGCACATTTATTTTTAAATAGTGTTAGGAAGATGAGCACAGCAGTGGGATCAAGTGTTCAGACCGGGAGTACCACTCAAATTTTTGGATGTTTACAAAGCTGTTATGTAAACTCAAAATATATTCACTCTAAGTTAAGAGTTGTCACCTAACCAAGAGCTAATGCAGATCATCAAGCATGGGGGTGGTGGATGAAGAGGATAAATCCAAATTAGATCTTGTTTTTTCTCTCCTTTCACTTGAACGTCAGGTCTTGGTCTTTTATCTTTGTCTTTAATTGGGTTCTTTTGGGTTTCTTGTTTGGGGCTACCTGTTATCAAACAAATCTCAAGGTTGTTTAAGTTATACATTCTTTGTTAATAAATGTACTTTGAATATCTGAATCTGTGAAGTAGTACAGTTGTCAAGCTAAGATTACAAAGACCACAGGTCAACACAAGACTGAACACTGAAGCTGAAAAAGAACAATGGTAAAAATAATTTCAGAAAATGGGTGAGAATTAATGAAGCAGAACTGGGAGACCCTGGTTTGTGACCACTCAAAGGTTGAAAAGGAGCATTTTGAATGGTGTTCAGAATCTCAAGGGGGTACATTAGGAGTGCACAGGTAGGGGAAAGAGAGTACCACCTCACAGCTGATCCACCCACCAACTCCATTAGCCATCTGCTGAAAAAGAGTAGAGTTCTGCCTGATTACTGATAGAATATGGAATGTATACCTTGACTCAGAATTTTAAAAAAGATCCATTGTTACAAACCCACCAAGAGAACCACAGCCTTGTTGTTGGGTTTGGAGGGTGATGCCTCAATGACCCAGAGAGCTACGTTGACTTTTGGTTGGGTCACCCATGCTATAAGGTGGAAGAGTAGAGGACAGACTAAGAGTGGCCCACCTGTTCTCCAGGTTGGGGGCTCAGCTCAGGGCTAACAACTCTGACTGGTAAAGCAAAACTATTATGGAAATAGCAATGAAGAATCTTTCTACATCTGAGTGTGACGGTATTCCTGAGCCTCCACTTGGGACTTGCATGACTGACAGCAGTGAAAACAGAGAGGAAGTTACTGACAAGATGAAGGAATTCTTGAACACCGTCACAGATGAAGGACCTTCATTGCCGACCTAAACGCCAGCAGCCAAACAGGCAGTAATAGGTGGGACTATTACAAACCATCAGTGTCAGCCTCAGACAAAGGCCATAATAAAGAAAAAGGCTTTATTTTTCCATGAGATTTCATTTGAGGACGTTCTCATTCTATTTTGGTACATTCTCTGGAGGAGCAATGTGATAAAGCAGAGGCAGTAGATGAGTTGGGAGTGATATTGCAAGGGAGACTGGACAACAATAATTCTGCTTCCTGAATACTTTTTGGTGTTTCTTATGGATTTTGGGCTGGTGATCATGAAAATCACCATGAAATTTCCTATCAATTTTTTTTTAGAAATTGGCTATATTTGTTAGAAATTGTCTTTTAAGCCAGAATAACTGGATGCCAAGATTAAGGAAGGCATTTTAGTTGGTCCACATATCAAACAGGTTATCGATGACAAGCAATTCAAAGAACTTCTAGTGGGACTGGAGAAAATCACATGCAAAATCATTCAAGACATTTTCTTGGCAACTACAGAGCACTAAACTACATGCAGCTGGTTGACAACATGCTTCAAGCATACAAAACCATGAAGTTCAGCACATCACTAAAAGTTTCTTTTCTGTATTCTTATTTAGACTCTTTCTCTGCAAATCTTGGCACTGTCAATGACAAGCATGGTGAAAGGTTTCACCAGGACATTGTGGTCACAGAGCAATGGTGTCAGGGACATAAGTGAGAAGCCTCAGGCACTAAGTAGAAACAAAAATCACCACCAAAATCTTTTTAGCTTTGTTGAACTATTACAAGCTGTCAGCACTGTTATGCAATTAAACACATTATATTCAATAAAAGTTAACAACTTGTTTTTACAAATTTCTATGTAGTCTGAAATTATATTTGTGTTCAGCTTCCAGCTGTCTATAATAAACAAAAAAAAAGTGGGGAAATCAGTTGGATGACAGCAACTCTGTTAATTGTGAGAAGGCCAAACAGACCTCCACTCAGGAATATCTTGGAACAACTGTTACATCTCCACGGATTTCGTTGCACTGAGAGAATAAGACGAGAACCAGTGGGGTTTTAATCTTGCTCAGAGCACAGCTAATTTTCTTTCTTTAAGATGAGGTGGGACAGGTGCAACAGGAGCAAAAGTCCTTTTTTTTAAATACATATTGAGAAATCACAACAGAATCCAGTTTTGAACATTGCCATCCAGAATTTCAATTAGAATTCCCAAGTTTTAATTGTGGATCATGATGCAATGATGCCAGCTGCTTCCCGAGACGCACATGTGGCCATAAGTTTCAAAACAAAATCTGTGAATAGTTGGATCAAACCGGTATAAATGGATGTGATGCAACAATTTCAATCCCATTCTGCCAACTTGAACACCCAAAAGATGATGGCGTTTGTAACAGTAGTGGGCAACATAGCAGTACAGTTATAAAGGCTGCTGCCTCACAGATCCAGCAATCTAGACTCAATCTAGTACACTGGTACTGTCAGTGTGGAATTCATACAGACTGTGAATGATGTGGACCTGCCCCAAGTGCTCTGGTTTCACGCCGCAAAAGACTTGAGAATTGGTGGGTTGATTGGTCTCTATAGGTCATCCTCAGTGGTAGAATCTGAGGGCGAATGATGCAAATGTGGTAAAATTGATTGAAAGGCAAAGGCAGTGAATTGATTGCTCAGAGCCAGCGGGGGGGGGGGGGGGGGGGGTTGGTAGGCACGACAGTCCATATAGAAATGAAACATGAAAATAATGGAGTTTGCATCATCTGCCTCTAACAGGAAAAAAATCATTGCTTCTGGCTAACAACAATTCTGAAAAGCAAAACCAACCGTGCTTTCCAATATTAATTTATGAGGGCTTCACCGAGAGACAACTGCTCTCTTCCAACTTGCATAAGTGATAAATTCCGTTGTGCAAAATCAAAGCACGTATTCAAAAGTATATATACATTATACAGCTTTGAGATTAGTCTCCTTACAGGCCGTCACAAAGCAAAAGAATCTATTTTTAAAAAAGACTGTCGAACACCCAATGTGTAGAATGAAAAAAAAAGATGCAAACAATAAAAGCAAGCAAATAGCACTCAGAACTGAAGTCCCACTAAGAGAGTCTGTCCGCCATTTTAAGTCGTTGCCGTTGACACTGTGTTGTGTATGTAACTTTGTATTTGGCTTAAATTTTTCTTAGCAAGATTCACCCTGGACCCCCCCCCCCCCCAACTTTTCTGGTCGGCTGGTGGTGCAGTGAGATCAGCGCTGGGCTCGAGTACAGAGGTTCCCAAGTTTGATCCAGTGACAGACCGCTCCCAAGCAAGCTCTCCATCCGTGTCAGGTTAATGTCAAGCTCGTAATTCGACCTCACAAGAAAAAAACACTGCCACTTCCAGTATAAATTCCCACGCGGAATACTGTGGAGGATCAAATACCCAAACCCAGCTCAGCCCCCACTTGTCCCATTTAACCTGTCTCAGTGCGATGGACTGTAGGACCCGGAGAATTCAGTACAGTGGTCCTTAGGACCTGGCAGAGCTCGGGACCCGCCGCCCGCAGTGTTTCCTTTCCATTGACAGGAAGTGATCATGGTTGAAATTAAAGTGGAAATAATAAAGCGTTTGGAAAGAGGTGAAACGTCATCGGTCATTGGAAAAGCATTAGGCTACAGTCGGTCAACAATTGGAACAATTTTAAAGCATAAAGGATAAAGTGAGAATAATGGAGAATGTGAAAGGCCCTGCCCTAATGAAAGCTACAATTATTACTGAGCAACTCAGTGGTTTAATTATTGGAATACATACGTTTCTTAAGTGTTTCATATGCATAGAAAGGTAAAATATATACTATATACTAAGACAAACGTTTGACTAACTGACGCTAAATAATACCGGATATACTTGATCCGACTTATGTACAAATCTGACTTAAAGGAGGACTCAGGAACGGAACTCCTTCGTAACCCAGGGACTGCCTGTACGTACGTACGTACACACACACACTTACCATAATTCAGTTTTCCTTTTCCCTCTATTTTTATGAATTACACTGCAATGCTGCCGCAAAGTTAACAAACTTCACAACATAAGTCGATGATAATAAACCTGATTCTGATTCGGAGCAGCGAGCTTAACTGCTCCATCCCTCGCCCTGGGCTCTGACAAGGTGTCAATTTGCTTTCCAATTTGGCCCAGCACTTAAATTACCATCCAAACATCAGGCTCAGTTGAATCAAACTGTAGATGCAAC
Organism: Hypanus sabinus; assembly: GCF_030144855.1. NCBI lineage: Eukaryota > Metazoa > Chordata > Chondrichthyes > Myliobatiformes > Dasyatidae > Hypanus > Hypanus sabinus. The sequence continues at coordinate 73,149,375 of NC_082723.1, read as the reverse complement.
TTTTAGAGCAACTAGGCACCTCCAGCTGGTGTACGATCATTTCTAACTGGGGCTCTTCATACAACGTCAAAACTTCCTGAGACAGCACAATTCACAAAATCAGTTAATAAAACATTGCTTAATGTCATAAGCAAATACTTTGACATCGGCCCATAGATAAACTCAATCCAAATCAGAAACAAGCTGCATCAACATACTGGTTTTAAGCTCTTCTTAATCCTTACTTCCTGCACTTTGCAATAGAAACTAACTTAAGATATAAAGGTCAAAATACATCAAATATATACATTATACCCCCTTAAGATTAGTCTTCTTACAGGCAGCCACAGAAGAATGTAACACAAAAAAACACTAAAAAAAACACCCAAATCTACAGACAAAAAAAATCGTGCAAACAATAAACGCAAGCACTTTTGAACTGAAGTCCACAGAGCCCGTCCACAGTCCCTAAGTTCAGCACACACCAGAGCAGCAAACTGAACCAGCCTGTCCCTCACCTTGGGTCCTGACACCCTGACCTTTTTGATCTAGCTGGCGCTTAAGTTGTTCAAACATCAGGTTCAGTCATTTTCATACACTCTTGGACCTTGACCCTGCCGACTGAATTTGGCCTGCACTGACCTTTCTGATTTGGCCCATTGCTTAAATGGATCGAACCTCAGGTCTTCCTTGCTCTTGGTAATGGGCCCACTGCCTCCGCCTTAGTTCTACCATGTTAAATTGCCTCCAAGTCCAATGGGAAGTTACATGCTATTGTTTGCGATGATCATTTACCAGTAAAAGAATGATTAACACAGTAAAGGTTGCAATACATTTTCAAAACATGTAAACTTCCCCCTCCCCCCAAGATCATTGCTTAATGCTTTCCTTTGCAGTTTTACTCAAAGCGACTCAATTACGTGTTAGTGTTTATTAACTCTGATCAAATTAAACTCATCTTGTTACTCAGTAATATCCACCAGCTGTCTATGGAGGGAAAAAGCAATAGGAAGCAGAAGGTGATTGACACTGAAGTCATGGAGTAATTTCAACTAATATGACAATCAGATCAATTGCCAGTACACTCAAATTCATCAGTCAACAAATCCATCCTACCTTGATGGATCAGAATATCTCATTAAATCAGTGCCATCAGAATCCTATCCACATTTCCAAACAACTCAATTAGCTTCTTTCAGCCATAGTGAAAAACCAAATCCAAATAAATGACAAGATGGTAAATCTCAGTAAAGTTGAATCTCAATGCTGCACAAGTAAGACCTGTGCTTTCATTGCTACACGATCCCTCCTTTAACAATAATGAAATGCCATGTCACATTACCCTCAGAGAGGACCCATAACCTTGTCATTGTGTTTGGAGGCTTGCGTGCCTCAATGTTGGCTATGTTGGCTGGAGGAAACCTTTATGCTTTGGCTCTTGGTTGGGTTACCCTGGCTAAACAGGTCAAAGGGCAGAGGTCAGAGTACAAGTGGTCCACCAGTCCTCCATATTCAGGGGTACAGCCTGGGGCAACAACCCTAACTGGTAAAACAGAACTGTTATGGAGACAGCAATGAAGAATCCTTCTAAATGTGAGTGTGATGGTATTCTTGAGTCTCCAGCTGGGACTTGTATGATTGACAGTAGTGAAAACTGAGGAAGCTACTGACATGATGAAGGAAGCCCTGAACACCACCAGGAGATGGAGGACCTTCATGGCTGCCCTGAACACCAGTGGTGTAATGGGCAGATGTCACACCTCAACATTTTTTATCCCTTGGGTCAATACCATGAAACAAGGGATCCATGGACCCCAGAGGTTAGGAGCCATAGAACATTACAGCACAGAAACAGGCCTTTTGGCCTTTCTTGGCTGTGCCAAACCATTTTTCTGCCTAGTCCCACTGACCTGCACCTGGACCATATCCCTCCATACATCTCTCATCCATGTACCTGTCCAAGTTTTTCTTAAATGTTAAAACTGAGCCGGCATTTACCACTTCATCTAGCAGCTCGTTCCATACACTAACCACTCTCTGTGTAAAGAAGCCCCCCTCCCAATGTACCCTTTAAACTTTTCCCCCTTAACCAATGTCCTCTGGGTTTTTTTTCTCCCCTAGCCTCAGTGGAAAAAGCCTGCTTGCATTCACTCTCTCCGTACCCATCATTATTTTATATACCTCTATCAAGTCTCCCCTCATTCTTCTACGCTTCAAGGAATAAAGTCCTAACCTTTCTCAGTAACTCAGTTTCTCAAGACCTGGCAACATCCTTGTAAACCTTCTCTGCACTCTTTGAACCTTATTAGTAACCTTCCTGTAATTTGGCGACCAAAACTGCACACAGTCACTGAGCAATGGAGCATAGGTACAGGCGCTTCAGCTCAACAAGTCCATACTAAGACATCCACCCATTTTGTCCTAATTTCCAACATTCACACCATATACTTCTAAGTCTCTCCCCTCCATGTACCTATCTAAGTGCCTCTACCTGCCTCAACCACTTCCTCTGGCAGTTCATTACAAACAAATCTTCTCAATCATTCATTCCCCTCCCACTCTAAATATACCCATGTCCCATAGTTTGTGACTCGTCTTCCTTCAGGAAATGATGATTACCACGCACCTGATCTGTGACTTTATAAACCTCTGTGAGGTTGCTCCTCCTTCTCCAAACCCTCCAAGCAATAAAGGTCTAACCTGGTCAACCTTTCTTTTCACACTTGTGAGTCATTAATCATTCTTGTAATAGGGTAACTAAAGCACTCGGAATGTGGCCTCACCAGTGACTTGTACAACTACAACATTCTGTCCCAATTCTTCTACTTGGTGCTCTAACTGAAGGCAATTATTCTAAATTTCAGACAGCCGCAAATACACTGATCATGCCTTGTGCATTCGCATCTAACTTATTTATAGGAATAACGAATAACAAGGGTCTCAATGCTGACCTGAACAGCACACCAGCAGCCATTCCAAGAAACATCTTTTAAGTTGAAGTTTATTGCCATTTGCCATCTGAATACACATATATACAACCAAATGAAAGAATGTGCATCTAAACCGCAGTGGACCCACAATACATACACTATATCATGCACAGCACAAAGCAAAATATTACCACTATTTAGTGAATAAAATATCATTCGAAAGGCATGTGAAGTGTACAGCACAGGTAAACAGTACAGTAAACATGAAGGGTCCTGAAGTCTTGAAGGGTCTTGACACGTAACATTGACTTTCTATTCTTTTCCATAAATGCTGCCTACCCAGCTGAGATCCTCCAACATTTTGTGTTACAGTAAATAGTGTACAGCTTGATGTCCTAGTGACAAAATCTCAGTGATGGCAGGGTATTCACTAGACTCACACCTTGAGGGAAGAAGCCATTATCCAGTCATGCAGTCCTAGCCCTGATTATCTTCTACCTCCTTCCTGATGGTCGTGGGTCAAAGAAATTGTAGGATGGATGGCAGGAATCCTCATCAACCACATTCCTCCACATATAATCTCTCAACCAATTTTGAATCCACCAAAGTAGCTCTGCCTGGATTCCACCTAACCTTCTGCACCAGATTGCCAAAAGGGACTTAGTTGAAGACCTTGTTGAAGTCTAATTAGGCAACATCCCTACTCTCATCTATCCTTTTGGTTACCTCTTAAAAAAAAACTCCCAAGGGTTCATCAAGCTTGACTTTCCATTAACAAAGCCATGTTGATTTCTTAGAATCTGATTCTGAGAAATCCTCTGTTCTCCAAAACATTTCCACTTGTTTCCTTTATCTCCTGAGCAGCCATGATCGTCTCCATGTGATGCTAAAACTCTCTGTATACTCATTTGCTTGTTTTGTGCGGGGTCTTATGTCATTGACGATTACAGTCATTCCATGACCATGATTGCTCTTGGCAAATTTTTCTACACAAGTGGTCAGCTGTTGCCTTCTCCTGTGCAGTGTCTTTGCAAGACAGGTGATCCCAGCCATTATCAATACTCTACAGAGATTGTCTGCCTGGCATCAGTGGTCACATAACCAAGGCTTGTGAGATGCACCAGCTGCTCATACGACCATCCACCACCTGTTCCCATTGCTTCACAAGACCCTGACTGGAGGAGCTAAGCAGGTGCTACACCTTGCCCAAGGGTGACCTGCAAGCTAGTGGTGAGAAGGAGCACCTTACGCCTCCTTTGGTAGAAACACATCTCCACCATGCCATCTTGTACATTATCACATTTAAAATTATCAGACTGCATACAAAACAAGAAATTCTGAGGACAGATTCAGAGAGAACATTTCTCCTGGCTGATCTGTCTAAAAACAGGAACAGGCCATTCAGACATTTCTTCAAAGGTCCCTGTACACGAGCAATCCCTCCTTCTCTTTCGAAGGATCATTGGGCACTCGAGTCAAAGTCTATTCCAAAATCTATTCCAGCTGCTACCATCCAGGAGACTGTACCGCAGCACAGAAGTCAGGACCAACAAGCTCCGGGACAGCTTCTTCCACCCTGCCATCAGACTGATTAACTCACACTGATTTGAGTGCACTCTATATTACATGAATTGCCCTATTTATTATAAATTATTATGATTGCACATTTTGAGAGAGACATAATAAAGATTTTTGCTCTTCTTGTATGTGAAGGCTATAAGAAATAACGTCAATTCACTGGAGTGAGAGTGCCTGTCAGTCCTCAAGTTGGGGGAACTCGGGGAACCAAAGCGGAACATTGAAACTGAATTGCTGGTCTTCACTCTAGCTGTTGCAGGAGCGACTGCTTGCTCCCTCCTCTCTCTCTCTCTCGAGCACTTATCTGAGATACCGAAGTGTTTACAGATGAACTGTCGTTTAATGGACTCCGGATCAATGGACTCTTTGCTGCTTCTGCTGTTGCAAGCATTGGGGGGTGGGGGGTGGTATTTGTTTCTGCTGGCGCAGGTGGGGATGGAGAGTCAGCACTTCTGCTGCTGCCTGTCTGAAAGACAGGGTGATGGGGGGGTTTCAGGGCTTCGATGTTTCTATCGTTCTATGGGGTTTCTTTGTTTCTGTGAAGAATAAGAATTTCACATTGTATACTACTTACATTCTCTGATATTAACTGTACTTCTGAAACACTGAAACATTGAATGTTTGTTTTTCTGTAACTGTAGGTTGTGGAGACTCAGTCATGGAGGTCAGTGAACAAAGATCTGGGAAAATGGGGATAATGTAGGAAATAAAGGTATCATCTTAATGAATGGTAGCCTAGCCTCAAAGGGGCAAATGCCTTTCCTACGCCATTTCTTGCTTGTGGTTGTGATGTTCCTGCCAGCAAACAGCACAACAGCAGCCACTATGAGAATTGGAAAGGGATCTCTACACCTTATCAAAAGAAATATGGCAACATTTAGGGTGGGTTACTAGAGAGAGAAAAAAATTCTGTACCATTGGGGTACATTGTTGAACCATAGTTGAAAAAACTACTGTACCATTTTAAGATGATATTAAGATGTATGGGGTGTCCAGGAGGGGTAGCATCTCTGGTGAAGGGTCTTGTCATGTCCATTCTAGGGCAGCTCACTCACCTTTGGTCCCCACCAGACACTCAACTCTCACCCCAGTACACTGTATCAACAGGCAGGCTAAACTAGGGGAGGGTAGTCGGAAGGCCTCATACCCTGGTGAGTTAGGGATCTGCCTGTCTAAGCACAGAGTCAGCTCCGGTGGTCTAGATGGATAAGATCTACAGTAAGATCCAACTGCCAGGAAGGAGGTACCACAATGCTCCTTGAAGAGTGAAGTACATGACAAGGCACATAAGATATCATGATCATCCATTGGAATCAAGGAAGATCCCAGTTTGAGAGACTTGTTTGTACCACTGAACCCAGACTTCCAAGGTCAGGAGAGTGGAACTGCCCCACACAGGTTTCCTGTCAATGTCGACATGACTGACAACCACTACACACTGGGAGAATAATTGCTGCCAGATAAATAAGCAGCGTACTATCATATTCAAATTTACCAATCCTGACCCTGATTTGCACAGAACTGCAATTTTGAAGAATATTCTTCACAATTATTTTCTGAAGTTGACTTCATACGTATTCATTATAGTTTCATTTTTGGGTAAATGAGAATTTGGGATTGAATTTCTGAGTAAACTTTTAGTATACAACCGACACTTGTACAGTCTCCAAATTCTCAATTGGCATTGTTAATTGAACCCACCAGCCGTGGATTCCACCCTTTGTGAAATTCTCAAAGGACAGCTGCAATAACCATAATTAGTCGGAACATGAGAAATATGCCTGGATTCCCAATTACTGACAGCCCAAGAGCCTTGCTGCAAAGTGTGACAAGGATATGCTTCTAAGTAAAACACTTTTGTGTATCGCATCCTATTATTTAATTACTAAAGGAGTACACACATCTTACAAGTTCATTGCCACTAGTTTCCACCTAGTAATGAGACCACATAGTAATCAAAATGCTAATATCTATAAAAAGCAAAAAAATCAAATCAGCAAAGGATGTGCTGACATTGGAAAGGGTTCAAAGGAGGATCACAAAAATGAGTATATGATTGAAAGATTGAGGAACACTGAATGGCTCTGGGCCTCTACTCACTGGAATTCAGAAAAATAAGGATTGATTTGATTAAAAACTATCTAATGTTGAAAAGCATTGATAGAGTGGATGTGAACAGGATGTTTCTTGTGGTGGGGGAGTATAGGACCAGAGGATACTGCCTCAAAATAGAGGAGCGTCCTTTTAGAATGGAGTTGAGTCAGGATTTATTTAGCCAGAGTGGTGAATCTATGGAATTCATTACCACTGCCAGCTACAGAGGCCAAGTTATTGGTTATATTTAAGGTAGAGGTTGATGGATTCTTGACTGGTCAAGGCATGAAGAGATATGGGAAAAAGGGAGGAGATTGGAGCTGAGGGGGAAAATGGATCAGCCATGATGAAAAGATAGAGCAAACTCAATGAGCATAATGGCCTGATTCTGCTCCTATATCTTACGGCTTCACTTCAGAGCTCAAAAGGAAAGAGGAAAGACAACATTTGTAATATTTAACTAACAACGTCATCTAGAATATTGGTATTTTCCACAATCATATCAAAACTCACATTCCACAACAGAACAGCTATTTGACAAATTGCTCATATTTTAATGTAAACTTCAAAGGACAAGTTAAGAGCATATAAAAGTAATCCCATGAATCTCAAGGAACATCTTCCATCTGAGCTCAATGCAGCCTTCAGGACTCAATATAAATTTTCCATCTTAAGGTATTTCACTCAGACTTTCTGCACAAGAATAGCTGTTTATCCAGTCAACATTTTAAGACTATAAGATATGGGAGAAGAATTAGTCCATTTGGCCTATTGAGTCTGCTCCTCCATTTTATTGTGACTGATCTAATTTCCCTTTTCAACCCCATCGCTTGCTTTTTCCCTGTATCCCTTCATGCCCTGACTAATCATGAATCATTAACCTTGCTTTAAATATACCCAATGACTTGGCTTCTGTGGCAATAAATTCCAAAGATTCACCACTTTCTAGCTAATGAAATTCCTTATCTATGTTCTAATTGGATGCCCCTCTATCCTAAGGCTGTGTCCTCTAGTCTCAAGACTCTATCACTGGAAACATCCTCTCCACATCCACTCTATCGAGGCCTTTCAACATTTGAAAAGTTTCACTGCTATCTGCCCTCACTCATTTTTTTTTCTTATTTTAAGTGTTCTCTGGCAATGGTGAATACATGCCCAGCCTCATAATCCACAACACATACAAACAAGGCAGTCTAACCTGTGTGTAAAAGCCACTTTAGGCAATTTGGTCTCAGTCTACAAAAGTTATTTCCTTGTTCTAACCCATCCCTTTACCTATAAATTAATGTACTTTCTCTTTCCCAGTACTGATACAGAATCTCTGGTCTGCAATCATCAACTGTTTCACTTTCCATTGGTGCTGCCTAAATTATTCAATGTTTTACAGCATTTTCTACTTCAATCAGAATTATGTTCCATTAGCAATTTTTTAAAGAGCTATAATTTAAAATGCAACGATCACATTAAGAAGTTTAACACCATATCCTTGTGGGGCCCCAAAGGAAATTAAGCTTATTAAATATCTACCCAAGATTTCACTGCAAGTTTAACAATCCAAAATCCTCAGAACACTGCTGTATTCATCAAAATCACAATATGCCCTCAAATGGTACCCAAGCTAGTTATGATTTATTAATACAGGAAGGCTTTTTATCTTTTACTTTCAAAAAACTGCAGCCTGCCACCCACCCATCTCACTTAAGTTGATAATTTAAAGCTAGCTGGTCTTATTGTACAGTTGTCGTCTTCTTGGGTCCTTATACCCAGGCTATCAATGACCTCCTGCTTCCATTGTCCTCTGTTCTGAGCCAGTCTCTCAAGGGTTTGATTTCAGCCTCAATGTCTCTCGCCCATGTGTTCTTTGCATGTTGCTGTTTCCTCTTTCCTTGGGGATTCTATTTTATTAATTTATTGGGATACAACATGGAATTGGCCCTTCGGGCCTTTTGAGCCTTACTGCCTGACAATCCTACGATTTAATCCAAGCCTAATCATGGGACAATTTACAATGACCAATTAATCTACCAACTGATACATCTTTGGACCATGGGAAGAATCCAGAGCACCTGGAGAAAATTCACATGGTCACAGGGAGAACATACAAACTCCTTACACACAGCAGCAAGAATTAAACCTGGGTCACCTGCACTGAAAAGTGATGTACTAACCACTTATTTTCCTCATGTTTCCTCATATTAATGCCTGTCTCATGATGTTGTTGGTTGGCTTCTGAGGTATGGCCAATCACCTCCATTTCCATTTGTGTATTTGTATCTCTATGGATTCCTGGTTGCTGTTTTCCCACAGTATCTGGCTGGTTCCTCTGTCAGTCCAACTGATCCTTCTCAGGCACTTGTTGATAAAAGCCTGAGGTTTCTATAGTACCTTTGCTGTTCTCCAGCTTTCAGAGTCATATAGGATCACGGTTTTAATATTTGAGTTGAAGATTCTGATTTTGGCTTTCCGTGATATGACTCTGGATGTCCATGACCACACTTACTTCAAGATATTGACTACTATGCGGGCCTCGTTGATTCTGGCTTTGACACTCTCATCCATTTCACCATATATATTCACAATAGCCAAATCAATATAACTTGACTGATTTTAGGTAGAGGCAAAAGAGAAAAAAAAAAATCTCATTTGGTGTTACTACACTTCATTTACAAAGAGACACAAACAACAAAACAGAACTGTATCTCAAAATTTTCCTTCACTTGTGCCATCTTGCCATAAACTGTCCAGAAAAATACTCCTCCTACAACTTCTACCCTCACCCATCATAACAATCCACATTTCAGATTTATCCTTTTTTAATCTCCATGTAAATTCTGGGTTTGCTGCTGAATTTGAACTAACTACACCATAGAGGCGACTACACACAGGTTGGTGAGGCCCTGCTTTCCAGCCTTTGAAGGTTAATTAACATTAATTTTCTACCGGAACTAGTTCTGTTACACCTGAATAATCCTCTCTGGACTGAATACCATACTTGTTTTTTTTTTGCTTTACATCTCAATCAACTTTTTTGAGATTTCTTGCAATAAAGCTATGAGAGACCATTTAAAAATGCAATACCTTACATATTCTTGCACCTCTGCTGTCTGGTGACAGCAATTGGGGAAAAAAGTCATATGGCTTCACACTGTAATGCTAAATGTTTTAAATTTATGATTATGAAACTTTCACTGCAGCTGCCTTTAACCCTCAATATTAAATATCACTTTCCCGCCAATGACAAATTTATATGCCTACTTAAAAAACAAATCTCAGGTAATCACTGAGTCATACATATTAAAACTGTTTATGCCTAAATGATCCAAGACATACCCTATCATTATCCCCGAGAATGATAGTGGGACATTTATACAAAGTGACAGGAACACAAATAAACATTTGGTTTCTCAGACAAGAAAAATAAAGACATCAACTGTCATGAAAATATTGACCCAATTCCAACAAACAAACAAATCTTCTGATTCACCCTCAGGGTGAATCCTCCATAAGATATTCCATCGAGTACCCTATCACCTTCTAGTTAGCCTCCAACCTCTGCCCACCTTTTTATTCTGGTGTCTTCCCCCTTCTTCTTCCGTCCTGAAGAAGGGGCTTAGCCCAAAATATCAGCTGTTTGTTCTTCTCCATTGATGTTGCCTGACCTGCTGAGATCCTCCAGCATTTTGCGTGCCTGTTCTACTAATTTGAACTTTGAATTTTGTCTTTTCAGTCACAAATTTTCCTGACAGTATCTCATAATGGTATTTTATCATTTCTCAATAAAGCCCATGTGCCGAGAGGATCATTACAAATCAAGAGCAAAATGAACTCATTATAAAAGGAAAGAGCAATAAATGATTAATTGTGACAAAGCCTGCGGCATGATGCATATTTTTGCTGATTTAACTTTCTTAAATTACTTAGAAAAATTATTGCATTTTTCTGATTTCCTGGAAGGTGCAAACACTTAGAGAGAGAGTCAAGTTGACCGTAAATGTCTTGTCAATTGTCAGATACTGCGCATTGAACACAGTGGATATACCATAATTACCCATTTTTATAAAATACAATTATGAATTCACAATAGAAAAATATGAAATAACCAGAAACAAAGCATCTCAAGATATGACATCAGAATCAGAGTCAGTAATAATATAAATATTAAATAGTTTAAAAAAAAGTGAGGTAGTGCTCAAGTGTTTAATGTCCATTTAGGAATCAGATGGCAGAGGGGAAGGGCTGTTCCTGAATCGCTGAGTGTGTGCCTTCAGGCTTCTGTACCGTCTATCTGATGGTAACAGTGAGAAAAGGGCATGCCCTGGGTGCTGGAGGTCCTTAATAATGCACGCTGCCTTTTTGAGAGACTACTCCTTGAAGATGTCCTGGGTACTTTGTAGGCTAATAGCCAAGATGGAGCTGACTAGATTTACAACATTCTGCAGCTGCTTTCAGTCCTGTACTGTAGTTCCCCCCACCCCCCAATATCAAACTGTGATGCAGCCTGTCAGAATACTCTCCACGGTACATCTGTAGAAGTTTTTGTATGTAGTTGTTGACATACCAAAATTTATTCAAACTCCTAATAAAGCAGTCACAGTCTTGCCTTCTTTATAACTGCATCAATATGTTGGGACCAGGTTAGATCCCCAGAGATCTTGACACCCAGGAATTTGAAACTGCTCGCTCTCTCCACTTCTGACCCCTCTATAAGGATTGGTATGTGTTCGTTTATCTTTCCCTCCCTGAAGTGTCAACAATCAGCTCTTTTGTCTTACTGACGTCGAGTGCCAGGTTGTTGCTGCCGCACCACTTCACTGTTTGGCATATCTCACTCCTGTACGCCCACCTGAGATTCTACCAACAATGGATGTATAGGAACAGAAATAGGCCATATGGCCCATCAAGCCTGCTCTGCCATTTTATCACAGCAGATCCATCTTCCCTCTCAGACCTAACCTCCTGCCTTGTCCCCATATCCCTTCATGCCCTGACCAATCAAGAATTTATCAACCTCTGCCTGAAGTATAGCCAATGACTTGCCTCCACAGCTGCCTGTGGCAACGAATTCCAATTATTCACCATTCTCCACCAAAAAAAAAATCCTCATCTCGGTTCTAAATAGAAACATAGAACACCTACAACACAATACAGGCCCTTTGGCCCAAAATGCTGTGCCAAACATGTACTTTAGAAATCATCTCAGGTTACCCATAGCCCTCTATTTTTCTAAGCTACATGTACCTATCCAGAGTCTCTTAAAAGACTCTATTGTACCCGCCTCCACCACTGTTGCCGGCAGCTCATTCCACGCACTCACCACTCTCTGCATAAAAAATGTACCCCTTACATCCCCTCTGTACCCACTTCCAAGCACCTTAAACACGTACCCTCTCGAGCTAGCCATTTCAGCCCTGGGAAAAAGCCTCTGACTACCCACATGGATCAATGTCTCTCATCATCTTATACACTTCTATCAGGTCACCTCTCATCCTCAGTCACTCCAAAGAGAAAAGGCCAAGTTCACTCAGCCTATTCTCATAAGGCATGCTCCCCAATCCAGGCAATGTCCTTGTAAATCTCCTCTGCACCCTTTCTATGGTTTCCACATCCTTCCTCTAGTGAGGTGACCAGAACTGAGCACAGTACTCCAAGTAGGGTCTGACCAGGATTCTATACATTACCTCTCAGCTCTTGAACTTAATCCAATGGTTGATGAAGGCCAATGCACCAAATGCCTTCTTAACCATAGAGTCAACCTGTGCAGCTGCTTTGAGCGTCCTATGGACACAGACCCCATGATCCCTCTGATCCTCCACACTGCCAGCAGTCTTGCCATTAATGCTATATTCTGCCATCATATTTGACCTACCAAATTGAATCACCTCACTCTTATCTGGGTTGAACTCCAACTGCCACTTCTTGGCCCAGTTTTGCATCCTATCAATGTCCCGCTGTAACCTTTGACAGCCCTCCACACTATCCACAACACCCCCAACCCTTGTGTCATCAGCAAATTTACTAACCCATCCCTCCATTTCCTCATCCAGGTTATTTATAAAAATCACAAAGAGAAGATGTAGTAGAACAAATGCCTGAGGTACACCACTGGTCACGAACCTCCGTGCCATCTACAACCACTCTTTGCCATCTGTGGGCAAGCCAATTCTGGATCCCATGTCTCCTTACTTTCTCAACCTGCTATTCCTTCGGAATGTGTCTAAGACTACACAATTTTTTTGATTCTGGAAACATGAGATTGCACAAGCACTGGTTATCATCTTCTGAAACATCAAAATCCTGAACAGTTCTGGTAGATTGCAAGACCACAAGGCATAGGAGTAGAATGAGGCCATTCAGGAATCTACATTACCATTCTATCATGGTGGAGTTATTTCCCCACTCAACCCCATTCTCTTGCCTCTGTCTGGAACTTTTGATGCCCTGAATAATCAAGGATGTACTAGCCTCTATTTTAAATATACCCAATGAATTGGCCTCACAGCCGCCTGTGATAATGAATTCCATAGATACACCAACCTCTGGGTAAAGGCATTCCTCATCTGCACAAAAGGACAAACTTCTATTCTGAGGATGTACCCTCTGATTAGCCCAGCGAATAGAGGTCGAGAACCATAACGCTCCTCATATGGTAACCCTTTCATTCCTTGCATCATTCTCATGAATCTCCTCTGGACCCTCTCCAACACCAGCATATCCCTTCTTAGATATAGGGACCAAAACTGCTTACAATACTCCAATGTCTTCCAGTCTTCCAGGGACCAGAAATGGCAATTTCAATTTCCTGGATAACAGCATCTATGAAGATCTATCCTGAGCCAACACATCAGTGCAGTTATGACAGCAGCAATATTTCGTTCAGAGTTTAAGGAGATTTGGTATGTCATCAAATTAACTCAAATTTCTACAGATGTACCGTGGAGAGGATTCTAACTAGCTGCATCACCATCCGGTATTTGCGGGGGGTGGGTCTTAAGGACCACCATTACCTTTTTCTCATGGCTACCATCAGGATGGAGGTGCAAAAGCCTGAAGGCACACACCCAATGATTTAGGAACAGCGCCTTCCCCTCTGCCATCTAATGTTTGAATGGACAGTGATTCCATAAACACTACATTACTACTTTTTAAAAAATCTTTGCAATACTTATTTAATGCACATATACATAGTGTAGTTCATGTTTTTAATTATGTATTGCATTGTACTTGTGCCACAGAAGCAACATATTTCACAACGTATGCTGGTGATATTAAACCCAATTCTGATTTTAAAATCTCAGCATTACATCCTTGCTTTTATAACCATCCCCCTCAAAATTAATGCCTGCATTGCATTTGCCTTCCTGACTAAGATAAGTCCTCGATTAAAGAAAGAGATGAAAGAAAATTGCAAACTGCCAATCAGCTGGCTCAATGTCAATTTGAGGGGATGTGCAGGAAGTGGCACTGAACAACAGTGAACAGACCCTTTGATAGATATTGATTCTGTTCAATCATTCGGTTATTTTTCCAAAGGTCATCTGGAAAAGAAAGGACAATAAAGGAGTCATTTTAAATGGGAGAAGCTTGAGTGATGCGAGCAATCAGAGGGCTGAGGTGTCCCAGTTCATTCATCACAGTCTACACTGCAGATTCAGCAAACAATTCGGCATGTCAGAGTATAAATATCTCCCACCAATTAAAACCAGAGATCACATCTGGAATGCTTTAGACTTCAGTGAATCCTGGGGTAGTAGGTTTATTGCTTGATGGAGTGTTCTGGGCTCTCCAGTACAGTATAATCTCAATGAAGCACAATGCTTAATAGGCTTACAAGGGGAAATACTTCCATCCGCTGCGGCGTCCAGCACCAGGATTCTCAAAAGAGGGAGATGGCTATTCAGGGCAGAGGTGAGGAGAAATTTCTTCACAGGGAAGCTCTTCACTGGCAGAGCAGATTTGATGGGCCAAATGGCCTAATTACACTCCTTATCTTGTCATCTTAATCTGTAAATTCAGATTCATTTTTAATAATCCATTGCGCATTTAAACATGCACATTTGTGCTAACAGACAACACAATTCAGGATGTGCTGGGACGGCTCATAAGTGTCACTGCACATTCCAGTGGCAACGTAAGCAAGCTCACAATCTTTGGCAAAATAACACCAAACACGACAAGCAACAACAGCTAAACAAGCCTGTTCCTCCCTAACCACAAATACCCACGTCTGCTGCTGATTAGGGCAGCAATGAAGATTCTCCATCTCTGACAGTGTTCAGGGCTCCCTTCATTGTGCCAGTAGCTTCCTCTCTGTTTTCACTACTGTCAGTCATGTAAGTCCTGGGTGGAGACTCAGGAATACCGTCACATTCAGATGTAGAAAGAGCCTTCACTGCTGTTTCCATAACATTTTTGTTTTTCTAGCCAGGGTTGTTTGCCCTGAGCCGAACCCTGATCCTGGAGGACTGGTGGACCTCTACCCTTTGACCTGTTTGGCACAGGTGACCCTACCAAGAGCCAAAGCATAAAGCCCCAACTCTAGCCAACATCTCTCCAGGTCATTGAGGCATGCAAGCCTTCAAACCCTACAAGATTACAGTCCTCTTGAAGGAACCACATGTACACAGTCCTCTAACTCTAGAACAGACCGCCTACAGCCACCAGCCTCCAGGGGACTTGCTGATTCACAGAGTTTTCTACCAAAACAGCCTGAAAAGATCCAGATATTGTGTATATTCCAGACAGATCAATACACGTTTGCATTTTAAGGAATCAAGGATTATGGCATCTGTTGTGTATTTAATAAATCAATTATATCTGAATGTATATGCACTGTGCCAAAAAAAGTATCCACTCCCTTAGAAGTTTTCATGTTTTATTGTTTTACAATATTGAATCACGGTGCACTTAATTTGGTTTTTTTGGACACTGATCAACAGAAAAAGACTCATGTCAAAATGAAAACAAATTTCTACAGGTTTGTCTAAATTTTAAACACAAATAATTGATTGCATACTCATCCCCCTCAAGTTAGTATTTCGTAGATGCACCTTTGGCAGCAATTACAGCCTTGAGTCTGTGTGGATAGGTCTGTATCAGCTTTGTACATCTGGACATTTCAATTTATCCCCCATTCTTCTTTACTAAACTGCTCAAACTCTGTCAGATTGCATGTGGATCATGAGTGAATAGGCCTTTTAATTCCAGCCACAAATTCTCAATTGGATTGAGATCTGTACTCTCCAGGACATCAACTTTATTGTTTTTAAGCCTGTGTAGCTTTGGCTTTATGCTTGGAGTCATTGTCTTGCTGGAAAACAAATCTCTCAAGTTGCAGTTCTCTTGCAGACTGCATCAGATTTTCCTCTGGAATTTCCCTGCATTTTGCTGCATTTATTTTACCATCTGCAATCACAAGCCTTCCAGGGCCTGCTGCCGTGAAGCATCCCCACAGCAGAGATTTCATGTGAGTTTTTTTTCCCCTAACAGTGCCTTTCTCTGTCACTCTCCCACAAAGCTGCAACTGGTGAAACACCCAGGCAACAGTAGTTGTATGCGCAGTCTCTCCCACCTCAGCCATTGAAGCTTGTGACTCCTCCAGAGATATCATAGGTCTCTTGATAGGCATTCCTCACAAGTCTCCTTCTTGCACAGTCACTCCATTTTTGAGGGCAGCCTGCTCTGGGCAGATTTACGGCTGTGTCATATTCTTTTCATTTTTTGATGATTGACTTAACTGTACTCCAAGGGGTATTCAGCGACTTGGAAATTTTCTTGTATCCATCTCCTGACTCGTGGTTTTCAATAACCTTTTTATGGAGTTGCTTCTTTTGTCTTCATGGTGTAGTTTTTGCCAGGATACTGACTCACCAGCAGATGGACCTTCCTGATACAGGTGTATTTTTACTACAATCAATCGAAACACCTTGACTGCACACAGGTGATCTCTAATTATGTGACTTCTCAAACCAATTGGCTGAACCAGAGATGATTTGATTTATCATGTAAAAGGGAGTGAATACTTATGCAGTTAATTATTGTGTTTTATATTTGTAATTAATTTAGATCACTTCATAGAGATGTTTTCACTTTGACACGCAAGAGCCCTTCTGTTGATCAGTGTCCAAAGAAAAGCCAATTGAATCCACTGTGATTCAATGCTGCAGAACAATAAAACATGAATACTTCCAAAGGGGTGAATATTTTTTTTTATAGGTATGGTATACCCTGTTTGATTAAGTTCTCCTGGTCATTTAAATAATTCACTATGGACTGAAAAAAATATATAGATTCACACATACACAACACATTAGTTGCTTATGTCATCACACTGACTCGTGATACTCATGTGCCTTGCCTAAAGTAATAGAGGAAGCTACATCACCATTTTCAGGCTCCTGTGTCTCCCTTATGAACTTACAAACCATGTCACAGGCAAGTGGCACCAAGGTCACAGAGCACCCATAATGTAGATTTGTACAAGGTTTACTACTTCTTTTCATTCTCTTGGTCCTTTCACATTCCCAAATTTAAAATCAAGGTTAAATGTATTCCGGTACTTAGACACCATGAAATAGAACATGCACTCAATGAACTTTCCCTCTAAACCTGTCACATCACCAAAGCTCAAACGTGTCATCACTGGCTTTCACTCTGGCCCCTTGATAATTTTGGTTTTGCGCTATATTTAGAGTCTTCAAAATAAGCACATAATGGTAGAAAAGGGGTCATGTTACTTTCACATGATTACTATTTAGTTGCAGAGAATCACATTAAAATAAGGTCTATTTCAAAGTTTGACTTGGCAGCATTCAGTAAAACACCACAAATATACAAGCTGACAAATTCCAACTAATTCTAAAAATGTGCACAGAAATAAAGTAGTTTGTGTGTTCAACTTTGGTAGCAAGCAGAATCACGGCCAACAGGAAAAAAAATATAAAACTAAGTTTTCAAGAAATGTTTAATTCGACCCATCTATCCTTGTGATGAACTCTCTCCAGCTTGAAGGACAGCGTGCCAGAGAAATTTAAACCACATCGCCTTGAAAACTGAGTTCATGAAAGTACTTAAGTTCAGATTTTTTTTCCACGCATTGTAATTGTGAGCTTCATATGCTAATCAGAAATTGTTGATATGTGCTTGGCTTTTAAGTGTTTGGTAATACAATTCCAAGCCCCGTAAAAAAAAAGGCAAGAATTCAATATCACACCAACACAGAAAAGAACGCACTGTGTCACAATGTACTTTTTTCTGATATTAATACAAACATCGCCCCTCCTCTCACTTATTGGATCAGTGCCCCCACAATGAATCATCTTCAAAAGAGAATTCTCAAAGGAGGAAACAAGAATTCACACACTCTGCCTTGTCTCCAACATTTCAACAAGGTTATGAGAGCAGAAAATTGAGGGAACGAAAATTACTGCAGAGCCTGCCATTTGGAACAAAGTTCAAATGTAATATCTGTGCCAAGATGAGGCCACCCTCAGGGTGGAGGAGCAACACTTTATATTTGATTTGGGTAGCCTCCAACCTGATGACATTATTCCAGTAAACTAAATCCCCCCCCCCCCAACTTCCTTTATTCCCCACAATGACCACTTATCTCTTCTCACCTACCTATCACCTCCCCCTGGGTCCCCTCTTCCCTTTCTCCCCTCCCATCAGATTCCTTCCTCTCCAGCCATTAACCTTTCCCATCCATCTGGCTTCACCTTCCAGCTAGCCTCCTTCCCCTGCCCCACCTTTGCATTCTGGCAAATGTCCCCTTCCTTCTCAGTCCAGAGGTGTCTCAGCCCAAAATGTCAACTGTCTATTCATTTCCATAAATGCCGCCTGACCTGCTGAGATCCTCCAGCATTTTGTGTGTGCAGTATAAAATTTTCCAAATTCAAGGTTGAGACCTGAAAATACCCAAGAAACCAGTTGAAATTCAAGATTCACGATTACTTAATGTCATTTCCAGTACACAAGTGTAAAGGAGAGTGAAGTAATTGTTCATCTGGATCCAATGCAGCATTAAAAAAAGATATTAAAAAAACACAAAAATAAAACAATAAATATAAACACATGAGATGGCTTATACACTTGACTGATTGTATGTCCATAAAATGGTGCTGGGCACAGGAGTATCTGTACATTAGGTGACTAGCAGGAAACTGACTGGTGGCTGGAGATGTGGATGGGGTGGGTTAGTGGGTTTCAGAAGTTTCAGAAATGTTCACAATATACATACTGAAATATTTTCTCTTCGCAACCATCCACAAAAACAGAGTGCCCCAGAGAATGAATGACAGTTAAACGCTAGAATCACAAAGCACCCCACCAGTTCCCCTGCCTCTGCGTAAGCAGCAGCAAAGCAACCAGTGCACCCCACCGAGCACTCAAGCATGCGGCAAAACATCAATAAAGACACAGACTTGCAGAACCCCAAAGACTACTCCTTCAGTCAGTAATTAATTCTCTCTCTCCCTCTCTACCCCTCTCCCTCCTCTCTCCTCCTCCCACCATAAGGCAGTAAGGATTGCCTTATACCCACCTTTGATAGAGGCACATCTCCACCCTGCTACTCCACACACATTGAGACAATACTACCTTGATTTCTGTTTACATGGCTGTGTTTCAATTACTGTTGATTTTGATCATCTTATCCTCATGGTCATGCCAGTTCTAGCTCAGAGACATCCCTCACCATCCCTGCAGCTTTACAATCTTTTGCTCCCTCCTCAGTTCTAACAAAGAAGCTCTGACCTGAAATTTAACTGTTTCTGTGGCCATGAATGCTGCCTCGCTTTCTGAATATTTCCACAATTTTCTGTTTGTATTAAATAGAACATCCGCCATTTTTAAAAAATCAGATTTATTATGGGAAGATCAATTCACATAGGCAAGTAACATCTCACTGAGAAGCAACAAACAATGACCATTTCCAAAGAGGGAATTTGACCACTGATCTCTAACATGAAGTGGCATAACTACCACCCATCTTCAATAGCGCAGGATCAGTCACAAAGCAAATCAGATGCTGGCTGCCACACAACAAATGTACTGGTCTCTGATCACCAAGACGGTATAATGTCACTCGGGCTACGTAAGCACTGAATTGGCATGTGCACTTTCCTGGATATGGGCATGCCTGCAAGGGGTGAAGAGGAGAAAGTAAAGTCCTTTAAACAAATGAAAAACTCATCTTTAAAAAACACAAAATGTTGGTGGCCAGCAGGCCAGGCAGCATCTATGGAAAAGAGTCATCAGTCGATGTTTCATCAGGACTGGAAAAAAAAGATGAGGTCAGAATAAGGTGTGGGGAGGGAAGGAAGTAGTACAGGGTGGGAGGTGATAGCTGAAACCAGAAGAGTGGGAGGGGTGAAGTAAAGAGGTGGGAAGTTGATATGTGAAAGAAATAAAGGGCTGGAGAAGGGGGAATCTGATAGGAGAGGGTAGAAGACCGTGAAAGAAAAGGGAGGAGGAATACCAGAGAGAGGGATGGGCAAGTAAGGAGATATGGTGAGAGGGGAGTAAATGGGAATAGTGAAGATGGGGGGGGGGGGGGGTTAAGAGAGGGGGAATCAATTACCAGAAGCTTGAGAAATCAATGTTCATGCCAACAGGTTGGAAGCTACACAGACGGAATATAAAGTGCTGCTCCTCCAGTCTGAATGTGGCCTCACCACAACTGTAGGAGGCCATAGACTGACATGTCAGAATGGGATTGGGAAGTAGAATTAAAATGAATGGGATTCTGCTCTTTCTGGCAGATGGAGCATAGGTGCTTGGCGAAGTGGTCTCCCAATCCCATTTCAATTCTACTTCCCATTTCCATTCCAACATGCCAGTCCATGGCATGAACACTGATTTCTTAAACTTCCAGTAATTGACCTCCCAACCTTCACTATTCCCATTTCCCTCTCTTGCATTATCTTCTTACCTGCTTCTGTCTGGTGCTCATCCTCTTTTCCTTTCTTCCATGGACTTCTACCGTCTCCTATCAGATTCTCCCTTCTCTAGCCCTTTACATCTTTCACCTATTAACTTCCCAGCTTTTTAACCACCATCCCCCTCCCAGTTTCACCTATCACTTACCACTTTGTACTTTTTCCTCCCATATCTCCAACTTCTTGCCTCTTCTTTTCTTTCCCCTTCCTCCCCACCCCCGGTCCTGATGAAGGGTCTTGGCCTGAAACGTTGACAGTTTACTCTTTCCCATAGATGCTGCTTGGCCTGCACAACACCTCCAACATTTTGTGTATGTTGCTTGGATTTCCAGCATCTGGAGATTTTCTCATCTAAAAACTTGTCTTTGTGTTTGAGTGTTAACAAAGTAGCCCTGAAAATGAAGAATAATTCAGAAGCCTTAGTTTTAAGTTAACCAAGCTAGTTCTACACAAGGTCAGGTCAAATTGACAGATTCTTAATTTTTACAACTTTTCTCTCCCCGCCCCAAAAGTAGTGGTCAATGTATGTTATTGCATAGAAGTCAGTTTCAGCATCTTTGGGAAGGAACAAGATAATCTGAGAGGAATAGATAGAAGTTTTACGAGGCTGAGTGACCTTGCAGAAAACAGTAAATGCAATGCCAAGAATATCCCAAATGGCTACAACGTCAGATGAAGTTGAAGGTGGGCCAAGGCAAATTAAACTGGACAACACACAGCTGTTCACTCTACAATATTACTGAGTTGAATCACAGACCTCAAGAATAAATAGGTATTGATTCATTTTGTTCCTCAGGGAAGAGAAAATGAAATATGGTCCAAAAGTGTACAGGGCCAATCTAAAAATAGATGTTGTGGGCTAAATAGCCTTCAAAGTCAAAAGCCAAAGTACATTTATTCAAAGATTCAAAGTACAAATCATTATCAAATGTACAAATTATACACCTTGAAATTTGTCTGCTTATAGGCAGCCACGAAGCAAGAAACCCGAAGAACCTAATTTTAAAAGAGACCAAAACCACTGCACAGAGAGAGAAAAAAAATAGATCATGCAAACAACAGAAACAAGCAACAGAATTCCCTCCAAGATTGAGTCCTTAGATCCGCTCCATGGATTGGACCCAATCCTCACAGTTCACAGCTTCGGCGCCATGTACAGAGGAAGGAACATCACGGGAGAGCAAGTGAAATCAGCCCGACCCTTGCCTCCAGTCCCAACACTGGGCTTTCCAGTCCATCTGGACTGGTGCTGAAGTCGTCCAAGCACTCGCTCTAGGACCTGAACCATGGCACAGCGACATTATCAAAGTATGTACACTACATATAGTCTTGAGATTTATTTCCTTACTGGCAGCCACAAAACAAAGAAACCACTGAAGTTCATGAAAGTGAGTCCACAGCCACGAAGTCAGTCATTACTGCATTCTTAGTTCAGTGGAGAGAAGAGTAAACCTCACAGAGCAGCAAGCCAAAAGTCCTGTGTGAAATATATTGGGCGTTTGACGGCCTTTTCTTTTAAGAATAGGTCTTCCTGTCAGATGTCTTTGTTTTGTGGCTGCCTGCATTCACACATGGCTATGATGTACGGGCAAATTAAATCTGGTTTCTATTCAGAGAATACATACTTGTGACTTCCCTGAGACAATTTTTTTTAATGACAGCAATAAAGAGGAAACAAATTTCTGGGGCCAGCAAAGGGAAGCTAAATTAATAGCTGATATAAAAATGACAAAAATCACTGAAGCACACTTGATTAATAACAATCTACTAACATTAATTCATATGGCCAAACATAACAGTTCTTCACAAAGAACTATATGCAATGGTCCTGCTGGAGCTTGCAAGAAATAATTTAAAAATATTCTTAAGAACAAGCAAACCCCAGGATTTTAAATTTTATTTTTCTATGTAATACCTCTAGTGGTGTCCATTAATACACAATCACAAGCAGGGAAATATATTAAGGCTTCCTTTATTTATTGATAATCTAGCAAACTAATTGCATGGGCATCAGGTGAAATCAGGATCAACTGGCAAGTTCCCAACAATGCCACCATCTGGACTCGTTTTAATAACAGTCAGTTGGGCCAAGTTTCAAAGGTGACCTATTAAGTATGTTAAATTTCTGTACACTGAAATCCCAGGCACTATCATTAAGTAAAACAGTATTAAGGATCTAAAAAGGGTACAGAAATTGTATGTAAACATGGCAATATGAACTGTATCAGTCGACACCATCATAGGTACTAGCCTACATAGTATCCAATACATCTTCAAGGATTGGAACCTCAGAAAGACTGTGTCCATTATTAAGAACCCCCATCCTCTAGGACATGCCCTCTTCTCATTGTTACCACCAAGGAAGAGGCACGGAAACCTGAAGGCACACACTCAGAGATTCAGGAACAGCTTCTTTCCCTCTGCCATACAATTCCTAAATAGACAATGAGGCTGTGAACACTACCTCACTTTTTTATTATTTGTTTTTGTACCATTTTAAACTTATTTAATATTTATATTATACTGACTGTAATTTATTTTTTCTATTTATAATGTATTGCATTGTACTGCTACACTTAACTAGTTAACAAATTTCACGACATATGCTGGGTGATATTAAACCCAATTTTGATTCTGTATTGATTGAGGGATAATTGTTTCTTATTGTCAGCAGGTACTGACACAAGGTGTCAAAATAAGTATAAAGTACTACAAAAATTAAAGCACTAACAAAGTTCAAAGTATGTTTATCATCAAAATATGTATGCAGTATACTACTGAGATTCATCTTCCCACAGACAGTCACGAAACAAAGAAAATAGTGGAAACGTGCAAAGAAAAACATCAAACCACAGCCCTCACCAAGGAAAGAGGAAAAAGGTACATCCAGAGAACACATGAAGGAGAGATGTTGAGGCCGGAATTAAACGATGGGGACACTCCTGGTCAACCGTTGAGAAACTGGGTCAGAACAGAGGATGGAGATGGGAGGTCAGTGATGGCCAATGCTCCACTGAAAACTAAGAGCTCAACAACAACCCACACCACCCACACAAAACAAATGATGTCTGAAAAACACAGAATATAAAACACCAGCCCACAGAGTCATCGAAAGTGTCCAGTCATATTCAAATCAGTTCATTCAATCTAGCGCGGTGAACCAGAACCACATTACAGCAAAACATGTTAGATTTGTTAGAAAGTGCAGTGCAGATGCAAGGACAACAAGGTAGCAGACTGAGAAATCAAGATTATGGACCAAGACACCTCAGATAATACCACAACTTCATATTTATTTATCACATGTACACTGAAACATACAGTGAAACATGTCAATTGCACTAACTACCAACACACTCAAGGATGTGGTGAGGGCAACTCACAAGCATCACCATACATTTCGATGCTGACAAAGCACGTCCACAATGTTTAGCCGACAAGCACCAACGGAACAGCAGTGAAACAAGCCCCTCTCCCACCCACAACTCCGAAACAGCACTGTGGGATCTTTCATATCTGCCAATGAAGATGTATGCTTGGTGTAATATTAACAAAGAAAGCAACACCTCCAACCATCCAGCAGCACTCCCTCAAGAGAGGGCCACACTCACTTGTATCAAACCAGAACTGGCACACCAGGGAGTACTTCAGAATCAGAATAAATATCACTGGCATGTGTTGTGAAATATGTTAACTTTGCAGCAGCAGTACATTGCAATACATAATAGAGAAAAAAAACTGAGTTACAGTATGCACTTTTATTATAAATATAAATATTTATATTTATTTATAAATATTAAATACTTAAATTAAATAAGTAGTGCAAAAAAAAAAGTAGTGAGGTGGTGTTCATGGGTTTGATATCCATTCAGAAATCAGAAGACAGAAGTGAAGAAGCAGTTCTTGAATAGTTGAGTGTGTGCCTTCAGGCTCCTGTACCTCCTCCCGATGGTAGCAATAAGAGGGCAAGTCCTGGGTGATGGGGGGGGGGGGCCTTAATGATGGATGATACCTTTTTGAGGCATCGCTCCTTGAAGATGTCCTGGATACTATGGTGCCTAATGCCCATGATGGTGATAGTGATGGTAAGAATTGGAGGAGATGGCAGTTGAATGTGTGGCTGAAGAGTTGGTGCAGGGGGCAGGGTTTTAGATTTTTGGACCATTGGGATCTCTTCTGGGAAAGGTGGGACCTGTACAGATTGGATGGGTTGCACCTGAACTCGAGGGGGAGCAATATCCTTGCTGGTAGGTTTGCTAGCATGGTTTGGGAGGGTTTAAACTAATTTGCAAGGGGGATGGGACCCGGAGCAATAGAGCAGTGAAAGAAGTGCATGGAGTAAAGCCAGATCTAACAAATAGAGAGGCTTTGAGGAAAGAGAAGCAGAATAAGGTACTAAGGTACTAAGGTAGAAGGGCTAAAGTGTGTGTACTTCAATGCTAGAAGCATCAGGGACAAAGGTGATGAACTGAGAGCTTGGATAGATACATGGAATTATGATGTAGTGGCCATTACGGAGACTTGGCTGGCATCAGGGCAGGAATGGATTCTCAATATTCCTGGATTTCAATGCTTTAAAAGGGATAGAGGTGGGGGGGAAGGGGAGGCATTACTGGTCAGGGATACTATTACAGCTGCAGAAAGGGTGGGTAATGTAGCAGGATCCTCTTTTGAGTCAGTATGGGTGGAAGTCAGGAACAGGAAGGGAGCAGTTACTTTACTGGGGGTATTCTATAGGCCCCCTGGTAGCAGCAGAGATACCGAGGAGCAGATTGGGAGGCAGATTTTGGAAAGGTGCAAAAAAATAACAGGGTTGTTATCATGGGTGACTTTAACTTCCCTAATATTGATTGGCACTTGATTAGTTCCAAGGGTTCAGATGGGGCAAGAGTTTGTTAAGTGTGTCTAGGACGGATTCCTGTCACAGTATGTTGACAGGCCGACTAGGGGGGATGCCACACTAGATCTAGTATTAGGTAACAGATCAGGTCAGGTCACAGATCTGTCAGTGGGTGAGCATCTGGGGGACAGTGATCACTGCTCCCTCACCTTTAGCATTATCATGGAAAAGGATAGAATCAGAGAGGACAGGAAAATTTTTAATTGGGGAAGGGCAAATTATGAGGCTATAAGGCTAGAACTTGCAGGTGTGAATTGGGATGATGTTTTTGCAGGGAAATGTACTATGGACATGTGGTCGATGTCTCGAGATCTCTTGCAGGATGTTAGGGATAAATTTGTCCCAGTGAGGAAGATAAAGAATGGTAGGGTGAAGGAACCATGGGTGACAAAGTGAAGTGGAAAATCTAGTCAGGTGGAAGAAGGCAGCATACACGAGGTTTAGGAAGCAAGGATCAGATGGGTCTATAGAGGAATATAGAGTATCAAGAAAGGAGCTTAAGAAGGGGCTGAGAAGAGCAAGAAGGGAGCATGAGAAGGCCTTGGCGAGTAGGGTAAAGGAAAACCCCAAGGCATTCTTCAATTATGTGAAGAAAAAAAGGACGACAGGAATGAAGGTAGGACCGATTAGAGATAAAAGTGGAAAGATGTGCCTGGAGGCTGTGGAAGTGAGCGAGGTCCTCAATGAATACTTCTTTTCAGTATTCACCATGAGAGGGAACTTGATGACGGTGAGGACAATATGAGTGAGGTTCATGTTCTGGAGAGGAGGTGTTGGGAGTTGTTAAAATATATTAGGACGTAAGTCCCCGGGGACTGACGGAATATTCCCCAGGCTGCTCCTCGAGGCAAGGGAAGAGATTGCTGAACCTCTGGCTAGGATATTTATGTCCTCGTTGTCCACGAGAATGGTACCGCAGGATTAGAGGTAGGCGAACGTTGTCCCCTTGTTCAAAAAAGTTAGTCGGGATAGTCCAGGTAATTAGACCCGTGAGCCTTACGTCTGTGGTGGGAAAGCTGTTAGAAAAGATTCTTAGAGATAGGATCTATGGGCATTTAGAGAATCATGGTCTGATCAGGGACAGTCAGCATGGCTTTGTGAAAGGCAGATTGTGCCTAACAAGCCTGATAGAGTTCTTTGAGGAGGTGACCAGGCATATAGATGAGGGTAGTGTAGTGGATGTGATCTACATGGATTTTAGTAAGGCATCTGACAAGGTTCCACATGGTAGGCTTATTCAGAAAGTCAAAAGGCATGGGATCCAGGGAAGTTTGGCCAGGTGGATTCAGAATTGGCTTGCTTGCAGAAGGCAGAGGGTCCTGGTGGAGGGAGTACATTCAGGTTGGAGGGTTGTGACTAGTGGTGTCCCACAAGGATTTGTTCTGGGACCTTTACTTTTTATGATTTTTATTAACAAACTGGATGTGGGGGTAGAAGGGTGGGTTGGCAAGTTTGCAGACGATACAAAGGTTGTAGATAGTGTAGAGGATTGTCGAAGATTGCAGAGAGACATTGATAGGATGCAGAAGTGGGGCTGAGAAGTGGCAGTTGGAGTTCAACCCGGAGAAGTGTGAGGTGGTACACTTTGGAAGGACAAACTCCAAGACAGAGTACAAAGTAAATGGCAGGATACTTGGTAGTGTGGAGGAGCAGAGGGATCTGGGGGTACATGTCCACAGATCCCTGAAAGTTGCCTCACAGGTAGATAGGGTAGTTAAGAAAGCTTATGGGGTGTTAGCATTCATAAGTTGAGGGATAGCATTTGAGAGTCGCGATATAATGATGCAGCTATATAAAACTCTAGTTTGGTCACACTTGGAGTATTGTGTCCAGTTCTGGTCGCCTCAGTATAGGAAGGATGTGGAAGCATTGGAAAGGGTACAGAGGAGATTTACCAGGATGCTGCCTGGTTTAGAGAGTATGGATTATGATCAGAGATTAAGGGAGCTAGGGCTTTATTCTTTGGAGAGGAGGATGATGAGATGAGATGATAGAGGTGTACAAGATGTTAAGAGGAATAGACAGAGTGGACAGCCAGCGCCTCTTCCCCAGGGCACCACTGCTCAGTACAAGAGGACATGGCCTTAAGGTAAGGGGAGGGAATTTCAAGGGGGATATTA
Source organism: Hypanus sabinus (assembly GCF_030144855.1). Taxonomy (NCBI): domain Eukaryota; kingdom Metazoa; phylum Chordata; class Chondrichthyes; order Myliobatiformes; family Dasyatidae; genus Hypanus; species Hypanus sabinus. The sequence goes on along the minus strand of NC_082723.1, from coordinate 73,121,840 downwards.
GAGGAAGGTTTTTCACTCAGAGAGTGGTTGGTGCGAAGAATGCACTGCCTGAGTCAGTGGTGGAGGCAGATACACTAGTGAAGTTTATGATACTACTAGATAGGTATATGGAGGCGTTTAAGGTGGGGGTTTATATAGGAGGCAGGGTTTAATGGTCGGCACAACATTGTGGGCCGAAAGTCCTGCAATGTGCTGTACTATTCTATGTTCTATGACTAAGTTTAGAACTCTCTGCAGCTTACTTCGACCCTGTGCAGTAGCCTACCCCACCCCCAACTCATACCAGATGGTGATGCAGCCAGTTGGAATGCCCTCCATGGTACATCTGTTGAAATTTGCAAGTATTTTTGGTGGTTTGCCAAATCTCCTCAAACTCCCAATGAAATATCGCAGTTATGAGGTAGGTACCCCAATGAGTACTTGTAACTGAAGAACAAGTACATACGGCATAAATTTAGCATGCTGTTAGTTGAGTTTAAACTTTCAATTTAAGTTGCTAGTGACGCTTGATTCGCAAATAATTAGTTTGCAGGGGTAAATGGCAATTATCAAATCTCAGTGAACGTTACTATTTATTGCTTGGGTCATTTAATTCAAAAGTAGGAAGCTATGCTTCAGTAGTTTAAGACGCCAATAATACATATTTAGAGTACAGTGGGCCCTGGGTTATGTAATTCTGAGATCAGTCTGAAACCTGACGCTTCCAGAAGGCAGAAATTAACAATGTTCAGAAGCCTAAAGGCTGATTTATACGTGTGCGTAAGGGCTACTCCGCAGCCTATGCCATAGCTCTGATTTTCACTTCTGCATTGCTCTACCCTGTAGTGAGCATGCATTGGTGTGCGCCGAAACGTTAGTTGGCGGTGGGGTTTCTATGCCACTGTGTTGAGCTTCCTCATGAGAGACATGGATGAGGAAATACATTTCAAACATTTTCACATGTCGGCAGGTAGATTTGATGATTTGGTTCATCTATTTCGCATCGGTGTACAGACATGGTGGAGAAGAAGCAACCGGAAATGCGTCGGAGAAGGTATGATGCTACTAAGCGGACCGATCACAGTGGTTGGTGGTCTGCATCACCACAATGCGCGAGTTACTTTTTGGAAGAGGTGCACACTACCCTATGGCTTAGATGCGATGCACAAGTATAAATCAGCCTTAAGCCTCAACACTTGGGGAATGATTTGCAAAGAGTAGACTGGGAAAGTCAGAGATAGTGATGGGAGTTATTACTAACAAATGTTTGCCTGAAAGCAGCCAGGGTGAAGATATGGGGGAAGAGAGGCAAAATGTTAATCAGCAAAATAATACCACTACTGTCAATTCAATATAAGTGTGTAAGAACAAGAGGTAATTTGGGCTTTGTAACCTGAATTAAAGTTTGAAAAGTGTATTAAATTTTTCTATGGGTGATTTCTGATTGTTTCCTGCTGAAAAGATTTAATTTACCTGAGAGCTCTATCTGTAATAAAGTTGGACTTCCCCAAGTTAAAGTTCACCACAGCCTGTAATTCTCAATACTACGTACAGTACTGGTCGTCTCACTGAACTCCCGAAGAGAAGATTTAAACTTCTTTAGGGTAGGCATCCTTTGAAGACTTTGCAGTAGAGCAGCAAATCATATGCAGATGCTGAGTCCAGAGCAACTCTCACAAGATGCCCAACTCACTGAGTTCTTCCAGAATTGTGTTTGTTATTCTGCACTTCCAGCATCTGCAAAGTCTTCTGTTCTGTCCTGAAGAAGCGCCTCACCCGAAACATCAAATGATTATTAAATTTCCATAGATGGTGCTTGAACTACTGGATTTCTCCAGCAGTTCATGCACCGGATTTCTAGCATCTGCAGAATTCTTGTGTTTGTTTTAGACCACAATACCATAAGATATAGAAGCAGAATTAGGTCATTTGGCCAATTGAGTCTGCTCCACCATTATCATCATGGCTGATCCATTTTCTCTCTCAGCCCCAATCTCCTGCTTTCTCCCTGTATCCCTTCAGGCCCCGACTAATCAAGAATTTTAACCTCTACCTTAAATATACCCAGTAACTTGGCATCCACAACTGCCTGAGGCAATGAATTCCACAGATTCACCACTCTGGCTAAAGAAATCCCTTACCTTTGTTTTAAAAGAACATCCATTTATTTTAACGCTATGTTCTCTGGTCTTAGACTCCCCCATCATAGCAAATATCCTCTCCACATCCATTCTATCGAGGCCTTTCACCATTCAATAGGTTTCAATGAGATCACCCCTCATTCTTCTGAATTCCAATGAGTAAAGGCCAAGAACCATCAAATGCTCCTCACAAGACAAGCCTTTCGATCCTGGAATCCTTTCCATGAACCTTTCATTTAGGTTTATGTAAGATAAAGCAACATCTTCTCTGAGATCGACTTTGAAACATTCTTCCTCAAAAGGCAGTGGAAATAGACCTTTAGAACAGTTTTTAAGTTGGTAAAAAATAACCAAAGAGGATGAAAGGTTGATTGTGATTACATAAACCACAGAAAGACAAGCAGGCTGGAGAGACCAAATAGCATGGTCCTGCTACAAAAATGTTTATGCTAAAATGATAGAGACAGTTTACTGAAAAGATAAAGAAGAACTGCTTCTCATTAGAGAGCTGACAATAATCAGACAATCTTCAAACTGCAGTCAAATTCAAGAAATACAATCAAGTAAAAGGTAGAATAAATTTGTAATTCAACCAAACCGTTAATAAACGCAGAGTTATTTTAAGTGCTCCATTAGTGCACAATCAATGCAGAAGAGGAGCGCATTCAGGACTGCTTCATAAATGATCAGTTTCAAGCCCATTTGTCTGCACTATCCCCAATTAAAAAACAAACCCATCTTCCACACCTCTTAGAGCACTTAACTTGTTTACAGAATATGTGAGATGCGAAATGATGGTTACAGTTGACTGCTAGTTACTCAACATAGAAATGAAGACAGATGACAAATAAAGGCTGTTCATGACAATATTGAGTATTTGTTGGGGGTGGGTCACAAGGTTAATATCTACAGCTTCTTAAAATAAAAGATATGTGCACCATCCTTCACTGTTCAGTTCAAAATATACCCAGCTATCGCATCAAGATGTTAAAAAGTTCTGTCACTACTTCTCTGCATTCAAGAGTCTACGAGGTTATAGGTTCAGATAGCTTCATCATTGGTACTATCCTCCCCAACAGTGGGGACATCTCAAGAGGCAGCACCTCAAGAAAGACCCTCACCACTAAAGGACAATACCACCACTAAAGGATAATACCTCTTCTTGTTACCACCATCAGCAAGATAGTTCAGCAGTCTGAAGAAACACACTCAAAAATCCAGGCACATGTTGTTACCACTCCACTAGATTTCTGAACCGTCAATAAACATTACAGTATTAGTGATGTCTGAGGTAAGTTTTCCCACAGTGTTGGATGCGAGGAATGCATTGCCAGCGAAGGTGATTGGGTGGATACAACAGGGTCTTTTAAGAGACTCTTAGGATGGTACGTAGAGCTTAGAAAAATAGAGGGTTATGCAATAGATAAATCCTAGGCAGCTTCTAGAGTTGGCTACATGGTTGGCACAACATTGTGGGCAAAAGTACCTGTAATGTGCAGTAGCATTTCTACGGTTCATTATTATTTTTTGAGGCACTATTTTTGCAATGTGGTGGATTCCAGTTAATTGGACCATCAGTTAATTGAGGCAACCACTTAGTTTGGAGAAAAATAAGCAAATCAAGAAAATTGCCGACATTCCCATCATATATTTGTGACACCATACCACTTAGCTGGGACAGGACACTTGTTGAATAGGTTGTAACTACCATCAGTCATAAGCACTTGTGCTGTCGTTAGATGCTACACCATGCTTAGAGTGAACAATTTTTAAATAAGGTCAGTTGCACGTGTTTTGTGTTAAAAAAACTGATCTTTGTCACTGATAGCTGAAAGTACAGTTCTTTTGACAGGCGGGGCTAAACTCTGAAGAGATAGAAACAATGCCTCTCCTAGCATAGAAAGTCATCTTTGTCAGACTGGACCGATAAGGTCTAGAGTAAGATCCAATGGCTAGGAAGGGGTGTCTGCAACATTCCATGGAGAGCAAAGGGCACAATGAGGCACAGAAGTAGTCATGGTCATCCACTGCATCCAGGGAAGACCACAACTGTGACGACTACTTGCCCTACTGGACTTGGCTTCTGAGGTCAAGGGAACTGCCCCAGTGCGATGGCTTTTCCACTTTAAAATCTCTCCTGCACAGGTTTCCTGTCACTGTAGATATGATGGGCAATGACCAGTAGCATTGAGAGTTCTAATTGGTTCGGTATTTCATTTAAATAAATAATTTGTTACTCAGTTAGGTGGTAGTTTGTCTTTTTTTTTAAATATCCTTTTAAAAAACCATTTTCATGAAACTTTGGCTAATTAGGGCAGCCACTAGGTAGGCAAAAATGTCCTGGTCTTGATGTGCCCCAATTAACCGGAATCCACTGGCTATAGTAACATTATGCTTTGCACTGTGCTGCTGCTGCAAAAGAACAGATTTCTTGAACATTGAAGTGATAAATCTGATTCTGACTCTTAACAGAGAAAGGACAAACATGCAAATGGAAATTAAGTCATTTAAAACCTGAGATTAGATAACAATCTCTTACTTTGGTGAAATCTATTTCTTTTATATATAATTATTGATTATCACAATTTCCTGTGCTTCTGAAATCCACAGGCATGCATGTAAACTTGAATAGAGGTATGCATTTATTGTAAGCTATTAAAACTTGGCAGTGACTAGAATACAGACAGATAAGAGGCAACTGCAATGCTCACGGAATGAACTGGCAAATGCTTTTCTTGTTCACACAAACACTAGAGATTCAGCAGATGCTGGAAATCCAAAGAAACTTGCACAACATGTTGGAGAAATTCAGCAGGTTAGGCAGCATCTATAGAGAGGAATGAACAGTTGACATTTCGAGCAGAGACCCTTCTTCAGGACTAGAAAGGATGGAGGAAAGATGCCAGAAAAAAAGATTGATTGGGGGGGGGGGGGGGGGGGTCAGAAGAGAAGTGGATAGCTAGAACTTGACAGGTGAAGGCAGGTGGGTGGGAAAGGCAAGGGCTGGAGAAGAACAGTGGACCACAGGAGAAAAGGAACAAGGAGGAAACACAGGGGGAGGTGATGAGACATATTAGAAGTAGTAAGAGGCTAAACAGGAGAAATTGAAGAATTTTTTCAAGAGTCTTTCTCAAAAGTGGGAATTTAAAAAAAAAATATATATATATATATATATATATATATAAATAAGGAGAAATCGATGTTTATGCCATTTGGTTGGAAGCTACCCTGAGGGGGTACCCAATTTCACTCGGGATCAGTGAAGTATGTCTGTCTGTATACAAGACGTTGCTCCTTCACCCCAAGGGCGGTCTCATCTTGGCACAAGAGGAGGTCATGAACCAACATGTCAGAACAGAAATGGGAATTTAAATTAAAAAACAAGATTATTCCTTGTAACTTGGGTGCAAAGTTAATTAGATGCACCTGCTTCTGAGTTTTCACCCATGAGTGTGTTAATGTTAGAAACATATGGAGGTTAAAATTAACAAACCTACATTTACGTAGTACAACTAACATTATAAACAATGAGATAAAGTTCAGCAACGATGAAGAACTGTTGGACAGATAGTCAACATGACAGATTTATAGGAAAAAAACAGAAAACCTACAGCACAATACAGGTCCTTCGGCCCACAAAGCTGCGCCGAACATGTCCTTACATTTACCTAAGGTTACCCATAGCCCTCTATTTTTCTAAGCTCCATGTACCTATGCAGGAGTCCCTTAAAAGAGCCTATCGTATCCACCTCCACCACCAGCAGCCCATTTCATGCACTCACCACTCTGTGTAAAAAACTTACCCCTGACATCTCCTCTGTACCTACTTCCAAGCATCTTAAAATTATGCCCTCTCATGCTAGCCATTTCAGCCCTGGGAAAAAGCCTCTGACTATCTGCATGATCGATGCCTCATGGAATATTCCAGAAGAGGTAGAGAGACAGAAAGATTTGGGGAAGGAGCCCAAAATTAAGACCTAGACAGCTTGCCTGCCAAGAATGATGGCAAAAAATCAAAATCAATGGAGTAAAATCAAAAGGTATCCAGGCCAAGATCAATCAGGACTGGTCAATACAGGGAACTGAACATTTTAAAATGAAGGTTTTACTTATCCATCAACTGACGTAGGTCAGTCGACACTGGGGGTGAAAAGTGAGCAGGGCATCATACTGCAGAATGGCTGCTAGCACAACACTTTACAGTACAGGCAGCCTGAGTTCAATTCCTGCTGCTGTCTACAAGGAGTCTGTGACAGATCGAGTTTCCTCTGGGTGCTCCAGTTTCCTCCCACAGTCCAAAGACATACCAATTAGTAGGCTAATCGGTCATTGTAAATTGCCCTGTGATTAGGTTGGAATTAAAATCAGGGGATTGCTAGGCTGCACAGCTTGAAGGGCAGGAAGGACCCCATTCTGTGCTGTATCTGAATAAAACAATTTTTTTTCCAAAAAGACAGGATTTGGGCACCATTTTGATTGGGCCGATTCTTATGTTCGAAGGGAGACTGGCCAGGACCACAATCAAATAACCTGACGCATGCGTCAGGTTTCAGCAATCAGTTTACAGAGATCTTATCAATGATCAGAGATGGCAAAAGGTTTAAAAGGACACCTTGAATCAGTTTTCCCTATGTTCGAAACACAGTGCTTTAACTAATCAAAAATCAAAGAAACAAATAAATTCAGAAGGAAATTAAGAATGTAATCATGTCTTCCCTTCACAAACTGAATAAGCACCAGCTTACCAACCCTGCTGACAATTCACAGGTGTTCTCAAGCAACAAAGATGCTCCAATACACATTTGTAAATGAAACTTATCTCCTGAGTTCAGATAGAACATATCAATGCAGCTACAAAGAAGGCAAGACATCAGCTATATTTCATTAAGAGTTTGAGGAGATTTGGTATGTCACCAAAAAACCTTGATGTACTGTGGAGAGCATCCTAATTGGCTACATCACTGTCTGGTACAAGGGAGGGGTTGCTACTGCACAGGATCAAAATAAACTCCAGAGATTATAAAATTAGTCAGTTTCATCACAAGCACTAACCTGAGTAGTATCCAGATATCTTCAAGAAGTGGTACCTCAGAAAGGTGGCATCCATCGTTAAGACCCCCATTACACAGGACATGCCCTCTTCTCATTGCTTTCATCAGGAAGTAGGTACAGAAGTCTAAAGGCACACACTCAGTGATTCAGGAACAGCTTCTTCCCCTCTGCCATCCGATTTCTGAATGTACATTGAACCCATGAACACTACCTCACTACTTTTGCACTACTTACTTAATTTGACTATTACACACATATTTTATTGTAATTCAGTTTTATCTTCTATATGGTTATGTACTGCTGCCGCAAAGTTAACAAATTTTATGACAGATGCTGGTGATATTAAAACAGATGATTCTGACAACTAGCTGTACAGTCAACCCTCCTTATTCACGGGGGATTGGTTCCAGTACACCCCCCCCCCCCAACGGATACGAAAAAATGCAGATGCTCAGATCCCTTATTTAACCTGTCTCAGTGCAGGTGGACTTTAGGACCCGGGGGAGCTCCGGACCTGCCGCCCGCGGCTGCTGCTGAATCCACAGTGTTTATGTTCCATTGATGTTAAACGATCACAATTGAAAATAAAGTGGAAACAATAAAACGATCGGAAAGAGGTCAAACACCATCAGTCATTGGAAAAGCATTAGGCTATAGTTGGTCAACAATCAGAACAATTTTAAAGGATAAAGTGAGAATGTGAAAGGCCCTGCCCCGCTGAAAGCTACAATTATTACTAAGCAACACAGTGGTTTAATTATTGAAATACACACATTTCTTGAGTGTTTTATATGCACAGAAAGGTAAAATGTATACTATATTCTAAGACAAACATTTGATTAACTGACGCTAAGTAATACCGGATGTACCTGTTCCAACTTACGTACAAATCCAACTTAAAGACTGCCTGCACTTTAAATCATCTCTAGATTACTTATAGTACCTAATACAATGTAAATAGTTGTCATACTGTATTGTTTAAGGAATAATGACAAGAAAAATAAGTCTGTACATGCGCAAACAACGAGTGCTAGAGAAAGAACTTCCATTTTTTTCCGATCCCAATCCACGGTAACCTATGCACTTCCTCCTGTATACTTTAAATCATCTCCAGATTATTATAATACCCAATACAATGTAAATGCTATGTAAATAGTTGCTATACTGTATTGCTTAGGGAATAAGAACAAGAAAAATAGTCTGTACATGCTCAAACAACGAGTTCTAGAGAGAGAACTTCCAGGTTTTCCTGATCCGTGGTTGGTTGAATCCATGCACGCAGAACCTGCGGATAAGGAGGGCCGACTGTATAACTAAAAGGTTTGAAGAAGGGACTTGGCCTGAAACATCGACTGTTTATTCATTTCCATAGACGCTGCCTGACCTGCTGAGTTCCTCCAGCATTTCATGCATGTTGCTCTGGATTTCCACCATCTGCAGACTTTCTTGTGTTTATGAGTTTTTGCCTTCATATACAAGTTCAAAGCTGGTTTATGCAGCTCAAAACTCACTTGCTTTGAAAGTTATTTGCCTGTATTTCCAACTTAAAAGAGATTAAAAATAATTATACAGTTGGTTGGGTGACAGTGATGGTGGGAAATGCAATGACTGTACAATTCAATCTGAATTCATTGTACCAGGGAATAAAATTAACTCCAACCCCAGACTCTTTGGAAGCCCTCAAGTGAATGTTTCAATGTAGTTTTGAAAGGCCTTAATTTAGTTGAGCATTTTAAAAAAAATATCCACTTCCATTTTTGTTTGTAAGAGAAAGAACTATTGTCAGAAAGCATATTGCAGATATAACAGGAAGCTAAAAGAGAAGGTGGCCTATGAACACAAAGTGGCCTAACTGTACAAAATAATAAACGTACATAAACAAAAATATGGCTACAGAAATTTTCTGAAGTAAATACTGCTAGCAAAGCAACAAGTCAAATAAGGTGGAAGCATGTAAAAAATAATAAATTAACCTAAAGTAACTGCACATGAACAAACAAAATCTCCTAAAGCCACAGGGGTGTGGTTACATTCCAAATGACAACACTGGACAAAGAAGATTTTGCTTCCTGAATACTTTTGGATGTACGTTATGGATTTTAGGGGGCTGATCATGAAAACCATGACATTTCCAGATCAAGCAAAATTTTTTAAATTTAAAAAAACCTATGTTTGTTTTTCATAATTCAAGTCAAAATAACTGACTTGTTGGTCCACAAATCAAACAGGTCATCAATGACAGGCTATTTGAAGCACCAAAATACGTGCAACTGGTTGACAACATGCTTCAAGCATACAAAACCATGAAGTGCAACATGTCACTAAAGATTCATTTTCTGCATTCCCATTTAGACTTCTCCCCTGCCAATTCTGGCGCTGTCAGTGACAAGCACAGTGAAAGGTTTCACCAGGACATTGTGGTCATGGAGAAACGTTATCAGGGCAACTGGAATCCATCAATGCTGGCTGATTATTGTTGGACATTTAAGTGAGAAGCCTCAGAGACCAAGTACAAATGAAAATCATCAGCAAAAGATTTTTAGCTCATTTGAACTATTATAAAGCATCAGCGTTGTTATACAATTAAATGCAATATATTCAATGATAGCTAATTTCTTGTTTCACCAAATTCCTACATGATACACATGGCTCAGTGTTAATGGACCTGATGTAAAAAGTAAGTCAGTCACTGTTTTAAATCAACCAAAAACTGCAAATATGAGAAATCCAAAATTAAAAACAGAAAAACCTGGAAGCAGTCAGGTCACGCAGAGAGAAACAAGGTTAATTTTGATCAAAACAAAAGTTGCAGAGGAGGTGGGGAGAGGACTGAGCATAGCAAAAGAGGTATCTGTAATAGAGTCAAGCCAGGGTTGATGGGGTGGAGAGGGGAGTGTAGAAACTGTTGAGGTCATCTGATCAATAGGTTAAATGGGGGCAGTTAAAGACTGAAAATACAAAGTGTAATAAATTGCAGGGCTCTACACTAAACCCAGCAGCGTCAAGTTGCATTAATTGAGAGAGAAAAAAAAACTAAGCCACCATCATGACTTGTAGCAGGTACTGCCAATACTAATACAGACCAGAGGAAGTTATCTAAAGTTAGAGGATTCAATGCTGAATCCAGAACAAAAGTAGGCTCCTTGAAACTCTTGAAATAAGATAGTTATGCTGTGCATTCCTTCTAACCCCCGTTTCACATCTCATTCTTTTAAACTTCGTTTAGCTTGTCTAATCATTGCTCATGAGCGTCTAGCCTCTGAACTGAATTCCAGGTATCAGTCTTGTTTTTAAATTTCATGAATATTACATCTGGAAACTCTTAACTGGGTTGAAGAAAGCCCAACGCCCCTATTTAATTCTCTTGCAGCTAAAGTCTGAGAATACTTATTATTAAAGATAAATATACACCAATATTGAATGGCATACAAATCCAACATATACAAATCAAATTTACTAGCCATTTTTATGAGGAATGAAAGGTTAATTTTATATTTAAAGTCTTCCTACAAATGAAATATCAGTGACATGGGGTCTGGGAGTAATGTAGACTTTACAAGCTTCAGAGACCCTATTTGATTAGCGGGAGACAACCACACAAACAGCAATATCTCATATGGAGCACAAATTCAACCTCAGATTCAAAGATCTCATCTTGTGCTATTGTTGCACTTGGCTAATTATACACCAAAATCAACCATATTGTGGTGGTCAATGCAATGCTCTTACAGCTCAGGCCATTATGAAGCTCAGAGTTCAGCTCCAGCTTCATCTGTAAGCAGTGTACATTCTCCCCGTAACCGCATGGGTTTCCTCTAAGTCATAGGTGTCAAACTCAAGGCCCGCGGGCCATATCCAGCCCAGCGTACAATTATATCCGGCCCGCGAGATCATTTTAGATAGATCTATTATTTTAATTATTAATGGCCCGGCGATATGAAGCCTATGATTGTAAGTTAATACCAATCATAAAAATAATGCTTGCTCAGCAGTCTTCCTCATAAGAAACGGAATTTGTGAAGTGAAACACTTTGTAGTTATAGCAGAGACTGAGACACATGAGAACAGGCTGAAAAAACGGAGGCAATGAAAGCTGCATTCGCACGCACCCGACTGATCCGGCCCGCATGAAGCTGCATTTTGCCCAATCCAGCCCTTGACCTAAAATGAGTTTGACACCCCTGCTCTAAGTGCTCTGGTTTCCTCCCACAGTCCAAAGACGTATTGGTTGTTAGGTTAGTTGGTCATTGTAAATTGTCCTGTGTTTAGGCTAAGGTTAAACAGGTGGGCTGCTAGGCAGTGCTGCTCGTTGGGGCAGAAAGGCCTTTTTCACGCTGTACCTCAAAATAAATATCAACTACATGGGGCTTGGGAGTCATGCAGAGTTTACAAGTTTCAGAGATTGACACATCTTATATACACTCTTTATTTAAGGTTTCCAGTATCTGCAGTTGTCTTTTTTAAATTTTCATTTACTCTAACATTCTCACTGACTACATTTTACAAGACACACCCACACAAATAGCAATGTTTTACACTGAGCACAAAATCAACCTCAGATTCATAAATCTCATCTTTGAATACCATTGAACGTGACTAAGTACACACTGAATCAACCAGAACGTTACGGGAGCAGAGTTGAATCCCCAAATACCACTCAGTAATCAAGGATATTTCAAAATTTGTATTGTGAATGAATTGATTTCTGATGTATTATCAGAAATTCTCCTTTTTATTTACAGGTGTCCCCTGCTTTCGCATTACAAAGAGGAGTTTTGTTTTCACGAAAACTTTTCCCCATATAAATTAATGGTTCTTCACTTTATGCCATTTCGGCCTAAGAAAGGTTTCATAGGAATGCTCTACCTTTGTAAAGCTGGGGGTGGCACCTGTATATATTTAGAGATACAGTATGGAACAGACCCTTCCAGCCCAAAGAGCTGCACCATACAGCAATCCATCTCTTAACATTTGTAGGTTTGACGGCTTGCATGTGTCACTGACCCGGACAGCTATGTTGGCTGGAGTCAGAGCTTTATGCTTTTGATCTTGGTAGGATCACTGATGTCAAACGGGTCAAAGGGTAGAGGCCAGGTTAAGAGTGGTCTATCGGTCCTCCAGGTTTGGGGGTTCAGCTCATTGCTTACAACCATGACTGGTAAAACAAAACTGCTAAGAAACAGCAAAGAAGAATTCCTCTTTCTGTGTGTGATGGTATTCCTGAATCTCCACCCAGGACTTGCATGACTGACAGCTGGGAAATCTGATCTACTGACATATTGGAGGAAGCCCTGAACACCACCAGAGATGGAGAACCTTAATTGCTGCACTGAATGCCAGCTGCGTAACGGGCAGTAGTTATTACAGGGCAATCTACAAGACCAATTAACCTGCTAATCGGCAATTCTTTAGCTATAGGAGAAAACTGGAGCACCTTGAAAAAATTCACATAGTTCATGAGGATAATGTATGAACTGCTCACAGACAGCACTGGAAATGAACTCCAAATACCAGAACACCACAAGCTGTAATAGCATCACGCTAACTGCTGTGCTTTACCACGACACTCAAATATTTCAGTGCATTTCTGATGTGGAGGAACTAATTTGACAAATTGTTGCAAATGCAGCAACTTAGTGAAAATGTAGCTCGGCCACTCTATGCACTTATTGAATTCGTGACCACAAATATAAATTTAAGTATATCAATGGCACAGCATTCAAATGCTATCATCAAGGATTCTGTTAGCTGGCATGATAAGACCACAAAGCCTCCGGTCATCAATGGAAATGTAGTTATTAAAGATGAAATTTTGGTTTTATTGAAGTGGATCTTGCTTGCTGCATCACAGCTTGACTTCAATGTTATTCATCACACAATTTTCTCTCCAGCTTGTGAAAATTGGAGGCAATAAAAGCAACAAGAACGTCTATTAATGTTGATGATCTTATCTGTGAGCCAGGCCTTGCAACCTGCAACAAGGCAAGTCTACAAAGCTTCACATGACTGAAACTAGTTCCTGTACATTTATTTTCTCTTTTCACTCAGCACTTTGGATCGTACTGCTCAAAGTCAACAAAATAAAAGACCTGAGATCATGCACATGCTCCTCTCCACATCAAGGTTGACCTTCAACTAATTTGCCATGAACATCAGCAATTACCTGTCCTATTCCAACCATGCTAATTTCACAGCCAAGAAAGCTCACTAAAGCTTCAATGTCCTCAAGAGGCTAAAGAGATTCAGCGCTTCCAAAGTACAAAGTAAATTTATTATCAAAATACATGCATGTCATCATATACAACCTTGAGATTCGTTTTCTTGTGGGCATACTCATTAAATCCATATTAGAATAATAACCATATCAGAATCAATGAAAGCCCACACCAACTTGAGCATTCAACCAGCATGCAAAAGATCTTACCAATTTTCAATTGATGGACCATAAAAAGCATTATGCCTGGGTGCAAAACTGTTCAGCACATGACTGCAAGAAACTGAAGAGTTGTGGACACAGCTTAGCACATCATGGAAACCAGTCTCTGCTCTATGGGTTGCTTCCACTTCACACTAGCTCAGTAAACCAGCCAACTTAATCAAAGACCTCACCAATCCAAACTAGGCATTCTCTCTCCCATTGAGCAGAAGATACAAAAGCCTGAAAGTACGTACCACTCAGCTCAAGGACAGCTTCCATCCCACTGTTATCAGACTTTTGAACAGACCTTTTGCACTATAAGATGGTCACTTGGCCTCACAATCTACCTTATTATGACCTTGCACTTAATTGTTTATCTGCACTGTACTTTTTCAGTAGCTTTTAACAACTTTATTCTGCATTATTGCCATTCTACATTATTCTAGCTCAATGCACTGTGTAATAATCTGATCTGTATAAACAGTATACAAGACAAGCTCTTCACTGGATCTTAGTACATGTGACAATAATAAACCAATACCAATAACGTATTCTCTTGTGTAACAAATAAAATTACTTGTTAGTCACAAACACATAAGTCTGCAGATGCTGGAAATCCAAAGCAGCAATGCTAGAGGAACTAGCATCTATGGAAAAAAAAGAGTAAACCCCTTCCTTCTCAGTGCTGAAAAAGGCTCTCTGCCTGAAAAGTCAACTGTGTATTCATTTCCATAGATGCTGCCTGACCTGCTGAGTTCCTCCAGCATTTTGTGTGTGTTGCTTTACTTAATAGTCTGCTTTTCAATAATAATAATTCAATAACTGAAGCCCACAGCAAGCTGCTACATACTGCAGTACATCTGATCAAACCTTCAAATTGTGTCTCTTTTAATAATATAAATGAGAACTGCGCATCATTTAGCAATACAAAATCCCTGAATCATAAGCTGGAAACAAGTGAACAATGCATACAAACTGCCAAGGTGTATCCATAAATGCCCAAGTAACACACACAAAATGCTGGAGGAACTCAGGTAGCATCCATAGAAATGAATAAACAGTTAATGTTTCAGGCCAAGACTCTTCTTCAGGATTGAGAAGTAGGAAGATGCCAGATGGGAAAGATCAAGGGCTGAAGAAGAAAAATTTTGATAAGCAAGGAGAATGGGCAATAGGAGAAAGAGGAGGGAACGCAGGGGGAATTAATAAGCAGGTGAGAAAAGGTCAGAGTGGGGAATAAAGGCAGGGAAGGGGAAATTTGTTCACCAGGAGAAATCAATATTCATGCCATCAGGTTGGAGATGGTAAAAACACGGGGGGGGGGGGGGGGAGTTTGCAATAGCAAATTAATCTATCAGCTTCCCTTGATTATGTGGAAAGAATCCAAAGCACTCAGAAGCTCAAACAACCTTAAGGAAACAACATGCAAAGATTGAACTCTTGAGGCACAAGCTCTGTCTGGTGTACTTCTGAGCATGCCACAATACAACGTGAAGGAAATATATCCCAGCTACTGATACAAAAACTTTATTTATTATTCTTTATTGTGAAAGAAAGATCAAGAGGCATACATTCAAGATCAGAAGATTCTGAATGATGATGTGGGATGAACAGCAGCTCATTGTCAATTTCTAGACAATGAGGTGGACATGTCACTTAGGATTGCTGGATGACAATTAGTTTGCAACATAATTACACCGAGACTCAAATGTCCCCGACATCTTCAGAACTGAAGGATTGAACTGACTTTATTACATATAGTGTGCACAACAGGACAGTCAATATAGCATGGAAATACAATTGCATCAGCATGAATTAATGGTGGAATTAATGGTGGAAGAAGTTGTCCCAGAACCTGTTGGTCCTGACTTTTATGCTCTGGTACCATTTCCCGAATGGTAGCAGCTGGAACAGTTTGTGGTTGGGGTGGCTTGGGTCCCCAGTGATCCTTTGGGCCCTTTTTATCTCTGTAAATGTCCCGAATAGTGGGAATTTCATATCTACAGATGTGCTGGGCTGTTCGCACCACTCCCTGCAGAGTCCTGAGATCCAGGGAAATAAGTTCCCATACCAGACAGTGATGCAGCCAGTCAGGATGCTCTCAATTGTACTACTGTATAAAGTCCTTAGGATTTGGGAACCCATACAAACTTCTTCCACCATCTGAGGTGAAAGAGGCGCTGTTGTGCTTTTCTCAAACACACAGCCTGTATGTACAGACAACATGAGATCCTCTGTGATGTGTATGCAGAGGAACTAAAAGCTGTTCACCCTCTCAGCCCCAGATCCATTGATGTCAATAGGGGTTAGCTGGTCTCCATTCCTCATAAATCAGAGTGGAATTCACAATTGCATTGAAATAAACTTAAAATTGCCATGGTCAAATCCAGTCAAATACAAAGAACAGTGTACAAACAGCAAACACTAACACCACTTTGTTGGTTTAAACCTCTCTTTTGGCACTGACTGACAGCTCTCAGTCTCTGTGCGATGCTTATAGTAATTCATCTTTTTTTTCTATTATTATGTATTGCATCGCCTTGTAGCCACAAAGACAACAAATTTTATGACATATGCCGGGGATATTAAATCAAATTCTGATTGCTACTTAATGTTGCACCTGTGATGCTGCTGCAAATACATTTTTTCCATTGCACCAATGCATACGGCAGTAAACTCATCTTTGACATTCATACAGGCATTTCATTTCAGACAGCCCGTTATGTCAGATGCCACAATGTGAAGTCGCACTTCATCATTACTATGTCACAGTTATTATTTGATTCAGCATATCCAAGAAAAATAACAAACGGTTTAAAAAGACAAGAAAACGAAGGGTTTTACAACAACAGCAATGTTTAGTGATTTTTTTACTTGACTTGAGACCCTACAATATGTAAAAACAAAGAGAAAGTGAGAGACAACAAAAGCAAACTGCCTCCTCCAGTCAGCCGTAAAAAGAAAAATGAAAGCAAACTTAATAGAATTTTCCAGACTATGCAAAGATAGAACAAGCCCATTATGGTTTATATACTTTTAAGAGTTTATTGAATCATGCAATACAGCAATGGGCCCATTGGCCCACCATGCTTATTCAAGATTACTTAATATAATTTCCACCAAAGGATAATGAAATAATTATTACTCCTGATCCAATGCAGCACAGAAAAACAATAAGAAGAAACACAATAAGTATAAATACTCAGGAGAGCCTATACTGTAGATAGATTCTATACCCATAAAATGACAAAGCACAGGAGCATCTGTACACAAGGCTACTGACGAGAAATCAGAAACATAATCAGGTTTAATATTACCAGCATATGCGAAATGTGTTGGTTTGCAGGAGCAGTACATTGCAATATATACTTATAAATTACAATTTCAATTCAGGTGTAGGTGATCACGTCTCTCCATCCATCATGGTCCCTGACCCTCCAAATTGCAGTTGTTGCCTCCCGTTTCTAACAACGATGTTAATCCATCTATCATTTTCATTCTGTCTGCTTCTTTTTCCTTCCAGCTTTCCAGTTGTAACTAAACATTCTGATGTCTCTCTTCACATGATGTGTCCAAAGAATTTTGATTGCTGTTTTCTGATCCTTTTAAAGTAATCTCCGTTTTGTTTTTGTTCTCTGTAGAACTTCTTTGTTGGTTATCCTGTCCGTATATGATATGCATAGAATTCTTCTGAGGAACCACATCTCTGCTGCATTGGTACTTTTCTCCATTGCATTTGTGAAGGTCCATGACTCGCAGCCATTCATCAATATAGGAAGAATGCAGTGTATATAAAAATTAATTTGTGCAAAAAAACTGGAAAAATACTAAGGAAGAAGAAAATTCAATTAAATTAGTGCAAAAAGAGAGAAAAAAAACTTCAGGTGGTGTGCTCAGGTTCATGGTCTATTCAGAAATCTGATGGCAGAGGGAAAGCAGCTTTTCATAAAGCGTTGAGTGTGTCGGACTCCTGTACCTCCCCCCTGATGGCAACGATGAGGTAAGAGCCACGTCCTGGACGATGGGGTCCTTGATCATGGATGCAGCTTTTTTTGTAGCATCACCTTTCGAGAGTGTCCTGGACGCTGGGGAGGTTCGTGCCCATGATGGAGCTGACTGAGTTTACAACTTTCTGTAGCTTTTTTTCCAATCCTGTGCAGCGGCTCCTCCACACCAGTTAGTGATGCAACCAGTTAGAATGCTCTCCATAGTCTATCTGTAGGAGTTGCAAATGTCATTGGTGACATACCAATTCTCCTCAAACTCCTGATGAAGTATAGCTGCTATCATGCCTTCTTTGTAACTGCATCAATATGTTGGGCCCAAAAAATGATAAAGTAGTGTGGTGGGGGGGGGGGCGGGGCGGGGGGCGTGAAAGAGTGGGTTAGTAGGTGAAGGTGTTGATCAGCTTTAATGTTTGGGGAAGTAACTTGTTTTAGAGTCTGGTACTCCTGACATAGATGCTACATAACCTCCTTCCTAATGGGAGTGGAACAAACAGTCCATGAGCAGGATGGGCGGGATCCTTCATGATGTTACCAACTCTTTTCTGATACCACTCTGTACGTTCTTGATGGCGGTAGACTGGTGCCAGTGATGCGCTGGGCAGTTTTGACTACCTGTTGTAGAGCCTTGTTATTTGCCAGAATGCAGTTTCAGTCCCCATCTATACTAATCCTAGTTTGCAGCCCTTGTCACCAAAAGGTAAAAGTGGCCAAGTGCTCAGCTTATACTTATCAGTCAAAATGTTATGACGTACTTGCCTCCATAACCATTTCAGACAGGGGATTCCAGATTTTAAGCATTCTTTCTTTGAGTGAAAAACATTAATCCCCCAACCCTCAAAACCTTTGCCCTCTGGTTTTGGAAATCCTGAAAAAAGAAACCAATGTGTCTTTCTTTTCAAGTATTAAAAATATTTACAACATTCTTCAAATAATTCTTCAAAAACTGCTACAAAATTAGTATTGCTCCAAGCTTTCATTTTTTTGAAATTAAGTTTTTGATTAACTGAATTACATTCAAATACTGCAAATGAAATTTAAGTGCAAATTGGTTTAGGAAAAAACCCTTCTCAATTGTTCAGTCAAATTTAGGTCTACTGAGGATAATATTAATTTTCTGACCCACTTAATGGCGCAACTGGCATTGCAGAATTTATCCAGGGCTGTAAAATCTACAAAAGGTTAAATTCTTTCAATGGATACTTGCACCCAAAAATAATTTTATACTGCCTTGCTTTATCAATGATTACTGGACCAGGACTTCATCGCAGTTTGCAATTTAAACAGCGAAGCAATCAATTTCACCATGAGAAAAATCGGCATTTAGAGCTACATTTTGTCACTGATCCATAATGAGTAAGGAAATGTTCCCCAAACTTGCCAAGGACAAACTCTGCTTTGAAGTGATACAAAACTAATGCTCAGCTATAAGGTCTGTAAGGGAAATAATCCAACCTGTTGACTCATGGGGAGATACTGTTGTAACTGTGAACAAGGTCATCGGAGAGACACTGAAGCTGCTGGGTCACCTGCCTGACCCAATATTATATGATATTAACATATTTTAAAGATCAGCGGTAACAACAGGACAATTCTATAGCTACAATGTATCTATAATGCTTCCTTTGAATTACATAGTTTTCAAACATCTCCTCCTTCGCACCCATACTCCAGACACCCAAAAATAATGTAAATCCACACTGTCTCTCGGCCACATGTGGGCATCTGAGGTCTCAGTGGAGCGTTTGATCCCAACCTGCAACTCCAGGAAACCCATTGCTCTGAGCTGCGTTTTAAATTCAGTGCACAATCTGCATACAAAACTAAAGAATGACTGCTGTTGAAATTAACATTTGCTATACACCCTAACAATACTATAAAAACACTCTTCCCACTGCACTTTCAAATCAATCAATCATCATTTGTGTTGGGTCTGAGGAAATCAGTTCTAACATTTCAATTAGTAGCAATTACTCAGGACTCTCTTCCAATCAGCTGTACATCAAGTTTTTCTCCAACTGGTAACCAAATGTCCAATTGAAACACACAGGCCCACTTTCTTGTCAGTAATCCAAGAATATACAACTGCCCTGAGAATCAGCCTTTAACTTAATGGCTACTGAAGTGAAACTCAGCCAAGGGTAAAATCTATTTGCAATCAAGTGTGTACAATCAACAGCATATGACATCAGCCTCCAAAGTGAACACCTGGCTAAAACATGTGAATGTTGGTCTTGAATATCTATTTCATTTTGTCTCAATATGACAACATGCCTCAGGGTTATCAATCTTCTTCTAAGCACTGCTCGCACCATCCATGCTGGGGATACACATTTAGAAATGTGACAACTGTTTCATAAAATATCCTTTAAAGCAGGGGTTTCCTACAATTTTTATGCCACAGACCTCTACTATTAACTAGGGGTTCCTGAACCCCAGGTTGGAAAACCCTGCTTAAAAAGGGTCTTTGTCAGCATCTGAATCTACAACACATTGAAAGTTCAGAGTATACTAATTATCAAAGATTCTTCTCCTCCTTACAGGCAGCCACAAAACAAAGAAATACAAAAGAACCTATTAAAAATAGTGCCAAGCACGCAATGTGGGGGGGGGGGGGGGGATGGAATCGTGCAAACAATAAAAGTAAGCAAATAACATTCAGAACAAAAGTGATCCACTGACACAAAGCCCAAAGCGGGCCACAGCCTCTGCTCAGTGCAGAGCTGAGTAAACGTCATGGAGCCCTCAAACACTGAGCCCAGAGCCAATGGAGCAGACTTCAAAGCAGATTATCATGAACAGTCACTGCGCAAAACCATGTTAAAAGTTGGATACATTCAAATGTCAGTAACATTTTCTTTTGAAAGTGCTCATCTGCTCTCCACAATGCAAACCAAAGAAGATCAGACTGAAAAGGGAAATAGATAACCAAAATCCTCAAAACATTTGGGTCTGGGCATTTAGTTTTGGATGTAATGTACACAAAATTGTTTCTTGGGCTGTTGTCATCGTGGTTTAAGGCTCTGAATCACAAGTATCTGGGTACAAGGAAATTGAGATAAAGAAGATTTGACTTCAGGGTATCCAAAGGCAACAGAACCTCAGCTTCAATAATAAGCATTCCAGTTGGCATGCAAATGATTAACTCATGTCACACAAGGACAAGGAAGGAAAACTGTCAGACCAGTGAAACTGCTTTCAACGATTATTGTCCAGCACACAGAATAATTAACTTCAACTTAAATCAGTAAGAGTTTACAATCTCATGAAAAAGTGTAAAATATTTAATAATATTCAAGTTGTTTCAAACCTACACTCACTGCAATTTCATATTTTAACTGAAAATGGAGGATCATCAGAATGAGCTCATAGATTAGGTGGAATAATACACATCAATTTCTTACGAAACTGACTGCAACTCTGAAACTGAGCCCACTAATTAGGCTCGTCCATCATCTGCAGCTGTTAAACCCCGATGCATTCTGCAAATGAAGAAGTCTGACATACAACAGTGAGTTGTATTTTCCACACCGCCTGTGCTTCCTCTACCATACTCCATATAACCAAATACAGCCAACAATTAGATGAATTTCATCTGTAAACCATACAGCATACTCGTTCTTCGAATCATTCCAGATTTCAGCCCTCGTGGATAAGACATTTACCTTTGCTTTGGATGTTGCAAACTTTTCTAACTGTTCAAACTTAATTCTTGCACAGGACAGCAATAGATTTTCCAACTCAGTGACCACATTTTCTACCTTTGAAGGAATTAGGAAGGAATCATTGAGCATTAAAAGAAACAGTTATTTATTTTTATGTATTTTGAGATACAGCGCAGAACAGGTCCTTCCAGCCCAATGAGCTGCACTGCCCAGCTACCCACCTCTAAAACACGAGCCTAATCACGGGGCAATTTGCAGTGATCGATTAAACTACTAACCAGTCTGTCTTTGGACTGAGGGAGGAAACTGGAACCCTTAGAAGTTGAGCTGCCCTGATACACATCTTAATTCACCACCATAATTAAGGAACATTTTTCAATCAATTGTCTATAATCTTGTAAGAAAGTTTGCAGTTTAATATTAACAAATCCACTACAAATTGAAATAAATCATATAGAAACCAAATCTTTGGTGCTGGTGAAATTTTCACAACTTTTTCCAGCATTTTTGTTTCTCCTTTGCACACAAAAACCTTACCGCAAGCCTCCACTGCTTACATTCTTTACACCCACCAGCTCCATTTATCAGACTTCCCTAATAACTAGCATCAACAGATTATAATTCTCACTCATGCAGTCTCTTACCTTCACTTTAGTCTTCAAACAAGTCACTTAAATTCCTTGTATGCAGTTTAGTACTCAAATTGCAGCCATTCCACACATGAAAAAAAAACAGCTTGGAGGGCTGGCTCCTCTGTGTGGTCGATTCAGAGGTTAGTGTCAAGTATTTTTAAATGTTCCTTTCTGTTGAAACGTTGGTATTCTTTCTGCAAGTAATCCCTATTGTGCGCTTCATCCACCAACCTTTTCATTCCAAGCAGCAGTCAATCTCTAGCTGAGCTATTGATACATTTTGCTATAACAGCACATTATATTCAGCACAGCAAAATAGTCACAACCAAAAATTCCAACTCATGCCAGATCTGGCCACTCCCTAATCACCAGAAACCAAGGACAGTACAAAACCAGTGTATTCTTAAAGCTTAGATCACAGAATTGAATACACAGCTGCTGTCCAAGGGCTTATAGTGAGGGTGCTAACAAACTCTTCAATACTGACAGAGTTTGTGGTCTCAACAATCTTCCAGATCTTCTACAAAGTATTCTTAAAATGGAAAAAGCAAAACCTAAATCTGTTAAACACGAGAAAGTCTGCAGATGCTGGAAATCCACAACAGCACACACAAAATGCTGGAGGAACTTAACAGGCCAAACAACATCTATGGAAATGTGTAAACAGTCAATGTTTTGGGTCAAGACTCTTCTTTAGGACTGAGAAGGAAGGGAGATGATGCCAGAATAAAAAGGTGGGGGGAGGGAAAGGAGGATAGCTGGAGGTGAAGCCAAGTGGATAGGAAAAATAAAAGGCTGGAGAAAGAATCTCATAGGAAAGGAGAGTGGACCATAGGAGAAAGGGAAAGACATGGGACCCAGGGGGAAGTAAAGGTCAGTGAGCAAAGGTCGAATGAGAAATGGGGAGGTGGGGGGGGGGTGAGAGAATATATTGAGAGGAAGGAGAAATAGATATTCATGCCATCAGATTAGAAGCTATCTTGACAGAACACAAGGTGTGATACCTGAAGGTTAGTGCAAATGTCCATACACAAAGACAATTTTATTATTGAGGAAAATTTTGTCCCATTAATTTGACACTATTGCTTGAAGATACAAGAAGTATCAATGAACGCATTGCATTTGATAAATTGTACATGTATTTCCTAGAGCATACTTTAGAACAATACAACACAAGAACAGCCCATTGGGACTACAATGTTGTGCTGAACCAGCTAAAAAGCAAATTAATAAAAACATCCAAACACTAATCCCTCCTACCTACACAAAGTACATATACCTCCATCTTCCTCACATCCAAGTGCCTATCCAAATGTCTCTTAAAAGCCTCTAATGTATTTGCCTCT
This sequence comes from Hypanus sabinus, assembly GCF_030144855.1. Taxonomy (NCBI): domain Eukaryota; kingdom Metazoa; phylum Chordata; class Chondrichthyes; order Myliobatiformes; family Dasyatidae; genus Hypanus; species Hypanus sabinus. The sequence continues at coordinate 73,098,603 of NC_082723.1, read as the reverse complement.
ACCACTATTGAAGGCAGTGCATTTCAGGCATTCATGAGTAAAATAAAAACTTACCCCTCATGCCCCCTTTGAACCAAACCCCTCTCACCTTCAAAGCATACCCTCCGGTATTAGTCAGTTCAACCCTGGGAAACAGATACTCCCTTATCCACTCTATCTGTGCATCTCAATCCTATAAACCTCTATCAGAACTTTCCTCAGCACCTGCTGCTCCAGAGAAAACAATACACGTTTATTCAGCCTCTAATGATCCAATGTTGCAGGCTACATTAAAACTAAAGTCTGAGGGGCTGAATGAGGAGTGGCAAACTCAATGCAAGACTGACAGTGCAAAGACTAATGCAGACACTTGGATTTTGAGACTGAAAGGCTGCAAAGTTGGTTCATAATTTAAAGCTAAATTTAATGGACACACAGTTGACAGCTAAATAAAAAATATAGCTGTACAACTGAAAGAGAGAAAAAAAAATATGGCCTCAGTCAGTACAAAAAACAGCAAATGGAATGTGATCCAAAGAATTCCAAGGCCATGCATTGAGGGAATGTGCAACAAGACAATGGAAATACAATAAATAGGCTACTGAGTGTTGCAAATTAGGACCTTGAACCATACGACATGAAAGAGTTGACAAGACTTTCAAAAAAATACATCATGTTAGAAAGATGGGCAAAGTTATTATTTTTGCAACAGAAGAGGGTGAAGCCATAAGACATAGGAGCACAGTTAAGCCACTCTGCTCCACCATTTCATAATGATTGATCCATTTCACTCTTAACCCAATTTTACCACCTTCTCCCCATAACCTTTCATACTCTGACTAATCAACCTGCACCTTAAATACACTTAATTATCTGACCTTCACAGCCACCTGTGGCAACAAATTCCACAGATTCATCACCCTCTGGCAAAGAAATTCCTTCTAATTTCTATTCTGAGGTTGTGTCCTCTGGTCCAACACTCCCCCACCATAGGGAACCTCCTCTCAACATCCACGCTTATCTAGGGCTTTTGTCATTCAATAAGATTCAATGACATCCCCCCCCCCCTTGCCCTTATAAATTCCAGCAAGTAAAGACCCAGAGTCCATCAATCACTCTTCATACGATAAGCCTTTCAATCCCAGAACTGTTCTCGTGAATCTCCTCTCAACTCTCTCCAATGTCAGCACAGGATATTTAATTGAGGTGCAATTCATTACAAAAATGTAAATAGAAAGACAAAATCCAGGGAACATACAGATTTAAACGATTTGGTGGAAATTGAGGGGGAAAAGAAAGATTATTTTCCAAGAGTAGTGGATGTGTGGAATTCATTGCTTATAAGAGTTGTAATGTCAGAAATCTTCATCATGTTTACATAGGTTTGAATGCTTCTTTTTTTTAAAAGAACAGTGACCTGTGGGACTATGTATCAATTGCTGGACAGAACAGAAAAGGCTCCTTTAACATTGCAGTATCTGCCATCAAGGACCCTCACCATGCATTTCTACCAACAAGGTGGTGGTACAGGAGCCTGAAGAACCACACTCAACATTTCAGAAACAGCTTCTTCCCCCTCAGTCTTCAGATTTCTGAATAGTCTATGAGCACGACCTTGTTATTCTGCCTTTGCGCAACTCACATATTTTCTAAGAATTTTTTTGAAATACTGTACTGCAAAACAAAATTTCATAACATATGTTTGTGATAATAAATCGAATTCTGATTCCGCAATGATTTGACATTTGCAGTTCATGGTTATGGATGAAATTTTTGTACACTTGTATTTATTTAGACTACGATAGCCAAAAATTCAAATCCATTCAAAGGCAATTTTGCATTTGGTCACACACAATCATTCATAGTGTGTCATGTGTACCTACATGCCTGTGACACTGCAGCAAGTTTTTCATTGTGCCTGTACACATGGCAATAAAGTTGACATATTTCTGTTTAAAAGACAAACGTCCCTAGGTGTGAAAGTAACAAATAAATCTAACAGAAATGCAATACAAGCTTTGTGTCAAAATCATCTTTTGAAACATATTCAGAATCAGATTTAATAGCACCAGTATATACCACAATTTTTGGTGATTTTGTGACAGCAGTACATTGCCATACATAATAATGGAGAAAAAAGAATGAACTACAGTAAGTATATATGCTAAATAATTCAATTAAGTAAGTAGTGCAAACAAAAAAAGTATGAGGTTCATGGGTTCACTGTCCATTCTGAAAAAGGATAACAGAGGGGAAGAAACTGTTCCTGAATCATTGAGTGTGTGCCTTCAAGCTTCTGTGCCTCCTTCCTGATTGTAGCAATGGGAACAAGGCATGTCCTGGGCGATGGGGCGGGTGGGGGGGGGGGGGGGTCCTAAATGATGGAACCTCCTTTATTTAGCATTGCTCCTTGAAGATACCCTGGATACTGTGGAGTCTAGTGCCATGATGGAACTAAGTTTACAACTTTCTGCGGCTTATTTCGATCCTGTGCAGTAGCACCCCCATACAGACAGTGATGCAGCCAGTTAGAATGCTCTCCACAGCACATCTGTAGAAATTTGCAAGCATCTTTGGCGAAATACTAAATCTCCTCAAACTCACAATGAAATATAGCCACTGTGGTGCCTTCTTTGCAGCTGCATTGATATGTTGGGTCCAGGTTATGCACAAGAACTTCATAATGTTGTATTTCATGGATGTCAGTGCCAAGATTTTGCTCTCAATTTTGAATTTTTCCAATTTGAGAAAACTCTGCTGCCATCTTCTTCACTTGGCATTTCATGTTAGCACAATAATTGACACTATTAGACTGCTAAGCATCTGAATTTAAAATGCAATTTCTCAAATGCCAAAGCTGCCCCAAAACTGCTGTTCTTCAAACTGCTCCTAAAATTGTTATTCATAAATGTGATGTAGTCATCTATTCTTCTATTTAATGCTGATTAGTATTTGAATCCAAGGTACTAGCTCAGAGCAGAACTTCAGTTTTTAAGTGAAACAATTTAAAAATCTAAAGACTAAAATTTCAGTTTGGAGGTCCAATTCCATTTGCCTCAAAAAGGTGGCATCCATCATTAAGGACACCCATCACACAGGGCATGCCTTGTTCTCCTTGCTACCATCAGGAAGGTGGTACAGGAGCCTGAAGACACACACTGAACAATTCAGGAACAGCTTCTTCTCCTCGGCAATCCAATTTCTGAATGGATTGCGTATGAACACTAAAACATCCCCCATAACAATCAACTGAAATGACAAATTAAAACATCTTCTAAAACATTTATACTTTGTGTTTTAGAAAGCTCCCAATGAACAAATATAAGCTTAAGTATAGATGCATTACCCAATTATAGAATTCTACTCTATAATGCTGTTGCCTTTAACATTTCACAGGGTCAGACACAATTTCTTTCAAGTTAATATTAGCTCTTCTAAATGGTTATAGATGCTGAGTATCACTTAGTTTCTCCAACATAGATAGCCACTCCTTCTATCTATCATCTGTCCAATTGCAGATGACAGTTTGAACCAATTTTCTTCAAATAGAGTGTGTCCTCGAGGCCTAGACTCACTGCCTTAGTTGCACAATAGTCAAACTTCATGCTTCATGTCTCTTTTCTCTGATTTAAGGGCTTGAATAACAGCTTGCAATCCATCAGCATTTAGCAATTTGATCACTGGTGCATTTGATGGCTCCACTTTCAGTCCTCTGGTCCTAACATATAGTTGGACGCCCAACATGAAATATCCATCTCTGCATTTTCTTTAGGCTCTTTCTCAACAACATTTGTTAAATACCATATCCTTTCAAATATTTAAATTATGCTAGGCACCTGGTTTTCATGTTTTCTACAGTCACGTGCTCATCACCCAATCAGAAATTCTTTCCTCTACTTCAGTCCCAGACTTACTCAATCATCAACATTTTCTCTTTACCCCTGCAATCAATACTCTTCTGAATTCCTCTTGTTAAGCTCATTATGTCCTTTGCGGTATGAAACACCATGTAAATGAGAGATACCAGAGGAGAATGGCCAGACTGGTTCAAGTTGACTGGAAGGTGACAGTAACTCAAATAAACACGTGTTAAGACAGTAGTGTTCAGAAGGGCATCTCTAAACAAACCGCACGTCAAATCTTGAAGTGGATGGGCTACAGCAGCAGAAGATCATACACACATAGTGGCCACTTTATTTGTACAATCCTCTACCTAATAAAGTGGCCACTGAGTGCATCTTACAGCAAGCCCAGGTCTTTAAATACTTCCCATTCCCTCTTCAAAGGAATCCCAATTCAAAGCTTAAAGAGGCACAAGGTTTTCGTGATCGGTACACTGGATTAAGAAATATTGAAAGACCACTTTAAAAGCTGGCCAGAACACATTTCATATCTATTACTTTTATCGGGGGGGATACAGCAGACCTGTCAACTTCAACAAGCTACTGCAGCATAGCACACAGTTCTAACATTTGACAGTTACCAATTATGGTAGCAACAAGGGCTCTCGCATCCACAGCTATGCCAATTATTCACAGACTCCCAAGATCAAATTCACTGAGTGTTTGTTTAAAAGCTCAGGAATGCATCAGGATAAAATATGGCCAGGGTTGGAATGAAGCATTATCCTAACCTTTTCCACATCAGTAACAGTGCGTTGGGCGTCAAGCCATGGTAATGTACTGTACTATGATGCTTATTTATTTATTGAGATACAGAGTAGAATAGGCTTCTTTAGCCCTTCAACCCACGCCGCCCAACATCCGATTTAATTGCAGCCTAATCACAAGACAACTTACCAATAACCTACCGACCAGTACATCTTTGGAATGTGGGAAGAAACCAAAGCACCTGGAGGAAACCCATGTGGTCTCAAGGAGAACTTAAACTTCTTCGAGACACTGGTGGGAATTGAACCCAGTTTGCTGGTACCGTAATGCATTTTGCTACCAGTACGCTACTGAATGGCCTAAGACGTGACAACTACTAAAGCGATTTATTAACATTATCTGAATTTCTGAAGTTACCCATTGCTAATTTTCCCCCAGACTCCTTTTAAATGGGATGCTTTTTTTTTGTTAACATGATCTGGTGTCAGATTTAATCCATTTATTACTTTGTATCTGGTTCATGAAGAAACTCATTATGATTGCTGCAGACATATAGAAACTCACAAAATGCTAGAGAACTCAGCAAGCAAGGCAGCATCTTTGGAAAAGAGTAAACAGTTTCGAGCTGAGACCCTTCTTCAGGATTAAGGAGGAAGGGGCAAGATGTCTGAATTTAAAATGGGGGTGTGGGATGAGAAAGAGACTAGCTAGAAGGTGAGAGGTAAAGCCAGGTGGGTGGGAAAGGTCAAGGGCCAGAGAGGAAGGAATCTGATAAGAGTGGAGAGTGGACCACAGGAGAAAGGGCAGTTTGGGTGGGGGGGGGGGGGGAAGCTTCTGCTGCTTCTTGTGCAAAGCAGGAGGGGAGCTTCGATGTTTCTATCATTCATTCTTCGGGGGGGCTTTATTGTTTCATGGATGTCTGTGAAGAGTAAGAATTTCTGGTTGTATATGATGAACATTTGAACAGCTGAGGTCTATCCAGAGCTTCAGAACCATGAAACCAAAGCTATGAATGACATATTCAGCTTTCTGAAGACAAGAAGTCAAGGAGGATGATGAGGGAGCAATTCCACAAAATTTCATAGGCATGGTTTCATCCCATCTTAAACAACCTGGATTTTCATATTAGTAAAATTTCAAATCAGTTTGTAAAGAGAACCCAAAGCCCTTCTTTAAAATCTGTGGGTTTGAAGAGACTACAAATAACTAGCTTTACTCTTTGAATCTTAAAGCATAATCAGAATGATCTTATCTACAATAAACTTTTTTGTAAGCCTTGGTGATATTTATGCTAACCACCATCATGGGGTTAGCACTGAGTTCCTATGAGGAGCCAGACCAGCAAATTATAGAACCCAACTTGAATAAGACTTAGTTTGCACACATGGTTACATTCAGATGAGATTCAAAGCACATTTATTATCCAAGAATATATAAATTATACACATTGAAATTTAAACACAAAGTACACTGCAGATGCTGTGGTCAAATCAACACGTACAACAAGCTGGAGAAACTCAGCAGGTCGGGCAGTATCCATTGAAACGAGCAGTCAACGTTTCAGGCCGAGACCCTTCGTCAGGACTGAAGAGGGAGGGGACAGGGGCCTTATAAAGAAGGTGGGGGGAGGGTGGGAAGGAGAAGGTTGGTAGGTGCCAGGTGAAAAACCAATCAGAAGAATGATCAAGGGGTGGGGGGGGGGGGGGAAGCAGGGAGGGGATAGGCAGAAAAGGTGAGGAAGGAATTTAAGGGGAAAGCACTTTGGGTAGTAGAAGGCAGTATCATGAGAGAGGTGATAGGCAGCTGGAAGAGGAGACAGAGTGAAAGTGGGATGGGGAAGGGAGAGGGAGGGAATTACTGGGTTGGAGAATTCGATGTTCATGCCAAGGAGCTGGAGACTACCCAGACAGTATATGAGGTGTTGCTCCTCCAACCTGAGTTTGACCTCATCATGGCAGTAGAGGAGGCCATGTATGGCCATATCCAAATGGGAATGTGAAGCAGAGTTGAAGTGGGTGGCAACCGGGAAATCCTGTCTGTTGTGGCGGAGGTGCTCGACGAAGTGGTCCCCCAATCTGTGTCGGGTCTCGCTGATGTAGAGGAGGCCACACCGGGAGCCCCAGATGCAATAGATGACCCCAACAGGCTCACATGTGAAGTGTTGTCTCACCTGGAAGGACTGTTTGGGGCCCTGAATGGTGGTAAGAGATGAGGTTAGAGGACGGTATATGAGGTGTTGCTCCTCAGGTTTAGGAGGAGCACCTCATATTACGTCTGGGTAGTCTCCAGCCCCTTGGTATGAACATCAAATTCTCCAACTTTTGGTATTTCCCTCCCTCTCCCTTCCCCCATCCCACTTTCACTCTGCCTCCTCTTCCAGCTGCCTATCTCATGATTCTGCCTTCTTCTACTACCCGTAGTGTTTTCCCCTTACATTCCTTCTTCACCTTTCTTGCCTATCCCCTCCCTGCTTTCCCTCCCGCACCCCTTGATCTTTCCTCTGATTGGTTTTTCACCTGGCACCTACCAGCCTTCTCCTTCCCACCCTCCACCCACCACTTTCTTTATAGGGTCCTTGCCCCCTCCTCCTTCAGTCCTGACGAAGGGTCTCCGCCTAAAATGTTGACTGCTCGTTTGCACAGATGCTGCCCGACTTTTCACATTGAAATTTGTCTGCTCTAGGCAGCTACAGATAAAGACATAAATGCATGGGATTGCAAGAGGCTACAAAAGTTTGTAGACTCAGACATTGCTATTACAGCAACAACCCTCCTTACGATTGAGAACATCTTCAGGATGAGTTGACTCAAGAAGGCAGCACACAGCATTAACATTCAGCTGTTCAATTTAATATCAGAGAATGTATACAGTGTACAACCTGAAATTCTTACTCTCTACAAACATCCACAAAACATTAAATTGTACCTTTGAACCGGAAAAAAACCTAAAGAACTGGTGTCCAGTCAGCGACACTAGTGAGGAATCAGGCCATCCACAAGACCATCAACATCTAGAAAACACCCTACTCTCATTACTATTATCAGGGAAGGGGTAGAAGACCCTGCTGAACAATTTGGGAATAAGAAGCCTTTTCTCTTCTACCATCAGATTTCTGAACCACCCATGAGCAACACCCTCATTCTTTTTTGCACTATAATGTAATTTACAGTAATTTTATGTCTTGGCCTAGTACTGCTGCTGCTCAACACTGAACTTCACGTCAGATAATACAGTGATAATAAACCTGATTCTGACCATTATTGTAAAACAAAACTCCAGGTAGGGGAAATAATAGTTTGAGGGGATGTAATTAAATGAGATCTGAAAAATAATCCCATCAAAAACATCAGGGATTTGAGCAAAGCTCATTTTCCCCCACTTCCTTTGAGCACTACATTGGATAATAAAATTACCCTTACAGTCAAGGAAAGTCACAACTCAAGCATGGAACTCCCTACTTTGATTAAAAGATGTGACAATGTGGTTCACCTTCTACTTAAAACTAATACAAGGGAAATAACACAAGCTATGCAGCACTGTAATGATTAATTCCATTAGAATTTTATTTAATTATTTGAGATACAGTGTGATATAGACTCTTCTGGACCTTCGAGCCATACCGTCAGCAATCCCCCAATTTAACCCCAGCCTAATCACAATTTTCAATGACCAATTAACCTACCAACCAGTACGTCTTTAGACTGTGGGAGCAGTCTGGAGCATGTGGATGAAACCTACACGGTCACAGGAAGAATGTACAAACCCTTTACAGGTAGAGGTGGGAATTAAACCTGAGTCACTTTACTGTAAAGCATTGTGCTAATCACTACGCTACCATTAAAATTACTTCTCATCAGCACATAACACATATGCTAATATTGTGGCAGTGGGGATTCACAGCAATACAAGGGCTGTTGCACATTTAGTGTTCAATATAAAAACGTCATTGAATGAATGCAACTAACCCCAAACGTTATTTAACATTTCAACAAAAAGTCACATCAACTGACTGTGGAATTCAGCTGTGGGAGAAATGGCTGCTGCTTTTGCTGAGAAGGAAATTACTGCACTTAAAATTCCTGAAACATGCTGATGTGCAGAAACCAAAATTTTGCAATGAAAATGCATTTTGACACAAAGCTGAATTAATAACAATACCTTCAGCAATAAATTCCAGTTATTGCACTTAAGTGTTCAGTCCCAGTGCCACTTCTAATTAAGACAGTTTCAAAGTAGGCCAAAACTGACTGACATTTTTTGGTGAGATTTTTATTTGCAAGTGAATGTAAGCTGCATGTAGTAACTGCAAAATTATAAACTGCTGATAGAGAAAAGTTAAATTTAATCTACAGCGCTCATTAGTCATGGAACATAACACTTGACTTACACTCATATACCTATGCAGGCCACGAAGCACATGCTAAGACAATTCTCTCCCTTGTCCAGCAGTTGTTGACACACACAAGTGGCTCAATTATCTAAACCAAAACCAAAATTCCAGCAGGAGAACAGGTGCTGCCAAAACAGACTTAGTTTCCAAAAATGCCTCCTTAGCTGAAGTCTGAAGCATTTAAAAAGCTCAAGTCAAAGATACTGTGTGTTGACGGACTGTATTCATGATCTGTCTAAAACTAAATTCTTGAGCCCGATTCCAAACACCAAGAAGCACAAAACATCTTTTTTAAAGTGCTAATTCAAAACTATGCTGCAAATTCACTTTCCAAGTCAGAATCGAGCCTGATGTAAATTTTGGTAACAATAATGTTAGAAATAACTGAGAGCACAAAGTATTTTTAAAAAAGTGGAACTCCAACATTCATTAAAGTGCACGGTAGCATGCTTTCTAGTAGCAGCAACCCGGGTTAAATTCCTGTCACTATCTGTAAGAGGTTTGTATCCTCTCCCTGTGACCATGTGGTCATTGCAAATTGTCCTGTTAGGGTTAAATCAGGGGTTGCTGGGCTGAAGGGCCAGGAGCATGGATATTAGTGTTTATTGCAATAGAGGGGACACAGACCATAGAGTTAAACGTTGTTTGCCCATCACAACTATGGCTATACCAGACTCAAAAACAGTTACTTTCACCAAGCAGTAAGGATGATAAAAAATTTCACCCACTAACTCATCCCTCCACAGATCCAACATCACTACTTTTTCTGCAGATGCTGGAAATCCAAAGCAACACACACAAAATGCTGGAGGAACTAAGAAGGTCAGGTAACATCGATGGAAATGAATAGACAGTCAATGTTTCAGGCTGAGACTCTGACCTGAAGGGTCCTCCAACATTTTGTCCGTGTTGCTTTATTATATCCGTTCAATCTCCTTGTGTACAGACACTACTGTTTCTAGGCAATGCACACGAAGAAGAGTAAACAGTTGACATTTCAGGCCAAGACCCTTTATCAGGATGGGAAAGGAAGACAAATTAGCATAAGGTGGAGGGAGGGGAGGAAGTAGTACAGGGTGATGAGTTAAACCAAGACAGGGAGGGGGTTTGAAGTAAGTTGGTGAAAGAGATACAGGGCTGGAGAAAGTGTGTGGTGGGGTGGAGTTTGACAGAAGACAGAAAACCACAGGGAAAAGGGGGAGGAGCACCAGAGGAAAGTGTTGGGCAGATAAGAGAGGGAAACAGGAATGGGGAATAGTGAAGGGGGGTGGCAGGCTCAAGTACTGGAAGTTCGAGAAATCAATGTCCCTGCCATCAGGTTGGAACATGAAGCATCGCTCTTCCAACCCGAGTGAGACCTCATCACGACAGTAGAGATGGCTATATTGGAATGGGTGGCCACCAAGAAATCCCACTTGTTGTGGCAGATGGACAGCATGTGCTCGGTGAAGCTGTCTCCCAACGTCTGTCAGGCCTCACCGATATACAGAAGACCACACTCGGAGCAGCAGATACAGCAGATGACCCCAACAGACTCACAGGTGAAGTGTCGCCTCATTTGGAAGGACTGTTTAGGGCCTTTACCGAGCATTATTCTATGGACATACCCATGTATAAAAGCTATCTTAAGAACTTGTATTTTTTGTATTTTTTATTATGATATTTATCTTATTGTGTGTTATTTTTGTGATGCATCAGATCCAGAGTAACAAATATTTCATTCTCTCTAACACTTGCAGACTGGAAATGATGTTAAAATAATCTTGAATTAACCTGCCAGTCTACTGAACTGCCATCCTGCAGGAAATTATCTAATGCACAGATCTATCACTGTGGCAAGGCTTTACAGCAATATTCACACTTCCACATCAGCAGCAAGATCAAAAGTCAAGGCAGTAGCTGGGCTCACAAGTCATTTCCAACTACAGAGGAGCCAAACAGCAGAAGTTGCAAACAGCTGACAAGCTGCCTTCAAGATCCTAACCCACCCCACTTTAAATCATGGGATGTTTTGTCATGGATCATTCTGAACACTGAAAACCATCCTACAATCACTCCCACTCTTTGCGATTAGAGATTTCGCTTGAAGCAATTGCCTGATCCAAAAGCACACAGCTCATCTTCAGAACTGGAGCACCACATCTTTATTCAGATGACTCATGTCACAATGCAAGATCAAATACCAGCATTTCACTAAAGATATTTCCCACTCAATCCTTAATTGCATAGAGTTGAAGAGACTAAAAATAAGGTAAAATTATGGACAAGCATAATCACTCAAGAATATAGGCAAATCCTCAAAAACCAAAATAAAAACAAGATTTTAAGATAAACTCTATTTGTCACACATACATCAAAACATACAGTGAAATGTATCATTTGAGTGCAAGGATTGTGTTGGGGGCAGCAAGTTTCATCAAGCTTCTGGTACCAACAAACTCACTAATCCTAACCTGTCCGCCTTTGAAGTGAAGGAGGAAACTGGAGCACTCAGAGAAACTCACTTGGTCACAGGGAAAATGTACAAGCTTCTTACAGACAAGCCAGGAATTGAACTGCAATCTTACGGTTGGTGCTGTAAAGCACTACATTTAACTGTTCCACTACTGTGCCATTGTACCAATCCTACCTGGCTTGTTTCAATCTTTGTCTGACGAGGGATGATTCACAAGTTTCTGGCCTAAGCTAGGAGTCAATTTTAGAAAACCCAGCACATTTATTTTCCCTACATTTACACACTTAGCCCAGCGGTCGTGGAGCAGACGGATCCTTCTTTGTAGAAGTCGGTGTCTTGGACCTCCAGAAGTGATTCACGGCATGGGGTGATTGATAAGTATGTGGCCTAAGTAGAAGGAGATGGGTTATTAACTTCAAACTTTCTGCATTTTCACTCAGAGTTGAACTGCATGTGCATGTAACGAGAGCTGTATAAATCATCTCCTTCTACCTTAGGCCACAAACTTATCAATCAACCCTGCTATGGACCACCTGGAGGTCAAGACGCTCTCATTACAAATGATAATGTAAAGTTAATAACTCATCTTCTTCTTCAGGCCACAAAATTATCAATTACCCCTGCTGTGGACACTTTCTGGAGGTGCTCCACGACTGTTGGACTAAATGTGTACACATAGAAGGGGTCTACGTTGAAAAATAAATGTGCTAGGTTTTCTAAAATTGACGCCTTCTACCATAGGCCACAAATTTATCAATCACCCCTTGTACTTTGAGATGTTTGAAGTCACTTGTTGTCGCTCGTCTTTCAGAGTCGAAGACAACCACAACTTCTGTCAGGTGGAGGGTTTGTGACTGTGAGTCCGGAGGTGACTGGTGAGGCCAATCTGGGCCCTGAAAGCTCACCCACATGTGGGACACATGAGGGAAGGTGCTGCAGTGGAAGTGGAGGTAGCTCGAGCCTTGCGCATGGCGCGTTTCCTCTGAGCCGCTGCGGTGCGTCTGATTTCTGCTGCACACGCTCCTTTAGTGGTCCTGCTCTACCAGGTTGGGCGGTCCAGAGCAAGCGATTCCCAGTTACTGGGATTGATGTTGAGGTCTTTGAGGGACACTTTGAGGCAGTCTTTGAAACGTTTCTTCTGCCCTCCAACTGAGCGCTTGCCCTGGCTCAGCTCTCCATATAGCAGCTGTTTTGGTAGTCGACTGTCAGACATCCTGACGACATGGCCAGCCCATCTGGCTTGGGCTTTCTGTAGGAGGGTGTAGACGCTGCAGGTGCTAGCCCGCTCCAGGACCTCCGTGTCAGGAACTTTGTTCTGCCATCGTACGTGGAGAAGTCTGCGGAGGCAGCTCAAGTGGAAGTGGTTGAGCTGTTTAGCGTGTCTGCTGTAGACAGTCCCGGTCTCGCTGGCATAGAGGAGGGTGGTGAGAACCACTGCTCGGTAGACCTTCAGCTTGGTGGTAAGGCTGAGTCCTCTCTGCTCCTATACATTCTCACGGAGTCTCCCAAAGGCGGCACTGGCTTTGGCAATTCTGTTGTTGATCTCTGCATCTATGTTCACCGCTCGTGATAGAGTACTGCCCAGATAAGTAAAGCTGTCGACTGCCAGTAGCTTCTGCCCCTTTACTGTGATGTGTGGTTCCTGGTAGGGTTTTCCAGGTGCGGGCTGGTACATAACTTCGGTCTTTTTGATGCTCAAAGTCCAAAGTTGTCACAGGCTCATGAGAAGCAGTCCATTTCTCGCTGCATCTTCTGCTCTGTGCTGGCGTTGAGGGCACAATCATCAGCGAATAAAAGGTCTCTGATGACGGTCTCCTTTACCTTAGTAACTGCCTGTAGATGCCGGGTGTTGAATAGCCCACCGCCAGTCCTGTATCTGACGTGTATACCATCCTGACAATTGTGGAAGGCATCATTCAGCATAGCAGAGAAGACCATGCTAAAGAGTGTAGGGGCGAGAATGCATCCTCGCTTCACACCGTTCGTCACTGGGAAGGCTTCTGACTTGTCACCATCATCCAAAACTTTCACCATCATGCCATCGTAGAACTACCAAACAATCGTGGTGAACCTGCTAGGGCAGCAAACTTCTCCATTATCTTCCATAGCCATCTCTGCTGACCGTATCAAATGCCTTGGTCAGATCGACAAAGGTCATAAAGAGGTCGCTGTGCTGCTCTTGACATTTTTCCTGGAGTTGGCGTGCAGCAAATATCATGTCGACAGTTCCACGCTCTGCACGGAAGCCACACTGGCTTTCTGGGAGGAGACCTTGCTCAATGTGTTGGAGAAGGCGATTAAGCAGGACATGAACCAAGGTCTTCCCAGCTATGGACAGGAGGGAGTTGTCTCGGTGATTGTCACAAGACTGGCGGTTGCCTTTCTTCTTGTAGATGTGGACTATGCTGGCATCTTTCAACTGTTGCGGGACCTTTCCTTCGTTCCACATAGACTGGAAGAGCTCAGTCAGCTTCTGCATCATGAATGGGCCTCCTGCTTTGTAGACTTCAGCAGGGATTGCATCTGATCCTGGTGCTTTGCTACAAGAAAGTTGTCTGATGGCTTTTCTGACTTCTTCTGTGTCAAGGTCCAGGTTGATCTCCACCTGAGGTAGGCGAGCAATGGCCTCATCATTGATTTCGACAGGGCAGTTGAGGACCTGGTTGAAGTGTTCAGCCTATCTTTCCAAAATCTGCTTTTTCTTTGTCAGTAGTTGAGTCCCATCTGCACTGAGGAGGGAGGAGCCAGAGGACTGAGGTCCATACATAGCCTTCAAAGCATCGTAGAAACGCTTGGTGTCATGACTGTCTGTGTAGCCCTGGATCTCATCAGCCTTATTGCTGAACCAGACATCCTGCATCTCATGGAGTTTCTTCTGCACTTTCCGTCTTGCACTAGTGAAGGCATCTATCTTTGCTTGTGATGTGGGATCGTTCTGGTGTGCTCTGAACAGTTGGTGTTTCTCTGACAACAGTGCCTGTATCTTCTCGTCGTTCTCACCGAACCAGTCTTGATGTCTATGGATTGCTGGTCCGAGGTGTTCGAGAGCGGTAGAGTAGACTGCATCTCTGAAAGCCGTCCACTGCTCTTCAATGCTGGTGTGGTCATCCTGGGGTATGTCAAGCAGCCTGCTATCTAGGTCTTCACGAAATTCTTCTGCAACTATGCTGCTCTTCAGCTTGCAGACATTGAACTTCTTTGCAGTCTTCTGACTTTGGGGTCTTCTCACAGACAGGATGCGAAGTTTAAACTTGGACACTATGAGCCGATGATCCGTCCAGCAGTCGGCACCACACATGGCCTTTGTCACTCTCACGTCTTGCCAGTCCCTCCTTCTGGTGATGACACAGTCGATCAGATGCCAGTGCCTGGAGCGTGGATGCATCCAAGATGTCTTGTTAAGGGTAGGGAGGCAGAATACGGTGTTGGTGTTGACAAGGTCATGCGTAGCGCATGCCTTGAGGAGCAGCAGGCCATTGCTGTTACACTTGTCAATACCATGTCTTCCAAGAATCCCTTCCCAGGTCTGGTAATCTGTCCCCACTCTGGCATTAAAGTCCCCGAGGACAATAAGCTTCTCTGACCGTGGGACTGCTGCAATGAGGGCGTCAAGTTCTTCATAGAACTTATCTTTGATGTCATCGGGGTTGGTCATTGTTGGGGCATATACGCTGATCAGCATTGCACTCCTCTTATTGTCAAGTGGGAGCTGAAGCGTCATCAGGCAATCGTTGATGCCCTCTGGAAGCTTGGCAAATTTATGAGCGAGGTGGGATCGGATGGCAAATCCAACGCCAGCCTCTCGTTGTTCAGTGCTGCTGTGACCGCTCCAGAAGAAGGTGTACCCACCACCACATTCTGTAAACTGGCCCTTGTCCACTAGGTGTGTTTCACTGAGTGCTGCAAAGTGAAGGTGCTCAACCTTAGCACGTGGAACATGCGAACTCTGCCTGACGTCACCAAGTCTGTCAGACCAGAAAGAAGAACAGCACTGGTCGCCAAAGAACTAACCAGGCAACATCGACCATTTTCACTGAATACTCAAAGGCTGAAGTAGAGTGCGTGTAGAAAGAACATTTCCAATAGTGAAAGAGAACAGAAGGATGTCCCTTTAGAATCAGACGAGAAAGAATGTCCTTACTCAGAGGGTTGTGAATCTATGGTATTCATTGCCTGACAGCTGTGGGTGCCAAGTCACTGGATATATTTAAAATGGATTAGTCTGGGTGTCAAAGGTTACGGGGAGAAGAGAGTTGAGGATAGTAAATCAGCCATAACGGTATGGAAGAGTATACTTGATGGGCCAAATGGCCCACCCCACCACCGTGTCTTTTGGTCTTAAGATTTCTATATTGAGTGTGAGAATGTTAATCTATACCAGAGGTCCAATAAATACATTATAATTGATTATTGGCAAAAGAAAAATATTTAGATATCAACATTAATTCAAAGGCAAAGTGTTTAATTTTGATAATCAAAGGAAACATTACCTTTTCCAAGTAATTTGCAGAGCTTGAAGTAATTTTTATCTTTAATTACTATATTATACTACCATAATAAATTAAGGCACAGCCCATGACACTATGAATACATATCACGCACAAGAAAATACTTGCTTCGATTTCAGTCCACTGCATAAACTTACTCAGCAGCTCATTTCCATGAACTGATTAGATGTCAAGGGTTACCGCCAGCTGATGCAAATGAAAATTAATCTTCTCACTCTCAGTAAAATCTCACTCAAGATCACAATACCCCATACAAACATGTTATCCCTTGCTCTGGCAGCACTGTTCAGTCACTCATACATTCAATGGCCTCCTGTACCTAATAAAGTGACCACTGAGTGCACATTTGTGGTCTACTGCTTCAAGGTTTGACATGTTGTCCAAACACAAGAAATTCTGCAGACGCCGGAAATCCAAAGCAAGACACACAAAGTGCTGGAGGAACTCAGGTGGTCAGGAGGCATCTATAGAAAAGAGAAAACTGTCGATATTTCGGCCCAAGATCTTCATCAGACCACGATTTTTCCCCTTCTTTTCCAGTTCTGATGAAGGGTCTCAGCCCGAAATGACTGTTTACTCTGTTCCACAGATGCTCCCTGCCCTGCTGAGTTTCTCCAGTATTTTTGTGTGTTGCTTTCAACATGTGTGTTCCCACCTCTCCAATAATTTTAGTAACTTCTCCCTCCCACTTTACATTTATGATAATTTTTTTGGGAATTCAGCTCAATTTTCAAGGCTGCTCTCTTGATTACAAGATAGCATTCCCCATTTCACCACCCAAGGTCATCAGAAAGCCAAGTTTTCTAGCCAAGTGCCAAACCATCAAATTCAAACATTCTAATTGCTTTGCAGTGGAGGTGGGGAGGGTTGGTAAAGAGCAAATGTAAAGGAACTATCTGAACAATTTACAGTGATAGAAGACAAGATTTTTTTTAAAAAATGAGATTGACAATTATATTCATAGAATATTGAAATCTATTTAAAATATGTACTGCGCACAAACAAAAAGTGGAGATAATGGTATTGTGAAGATATCCTTAATTCCGCACAAACCAGTTGAACCCCATTTATTCTTATTATTTGTAAAGCCATTCTTAAGGCAATGAAACAAGCAAATATTTCATTTTCTTTTCTCCCTCCTCATTCTGATTTGCAGAAAAACCTGTGAGCGAACAAACTTGGGGAAGCAGTAAATCATGACCAGTTTCTCCCTCTGCTGAACAAGCAGTGAAAGTAAAAAATGTAATTCACCACGGATGTGGGACTTCAGCAGCCAGGGGGCGAGGGGAGAACTGAACCAGTATAGACAAGGTGGTTACAGATGCTAGTAAAGGGCACGTGAGTACAGTGATTACTTGATAATGCTAATGAGAACACAGAATTGCAAATCAAAAGGGTCAGACTATTGTAATGCTAACAGCATGGATGAGGTAAAGAAAGCTTCCATACTTCCTAGCTTAAGGAGTACTAGAACATACAGTCACTTACGCAAC
This sequence comes from Hypanus sabinus, assembly GCF_030144855.1. Lineage (NCBI taxonomy): Eukaryota > Metazoa > Chordata > Chondrichthyes > Myliobatiformes > Dasyatidae > Hypanus > Hypanus sabinus. Next base: position 73,081,168 of record NC_082723.1, on the reverse strand, counting down.
TCCTACAGCCAGCTCGCAAGACATTCAATGAAATTGTTGCAACTTTACAATCACTTGAGCCCAAAACTGTTAATAATAGCTGGGAGATTTAGATTTCACAAAATGAACCACAGGATGAAAGCATTTCTGAATATACTGCAGAACTACATAAATTTTCCCAATACTGTGACTACAGAGATGGACTTTCTGATGCATTAAGGGAAAGGCTTGTATGTGGCATGCATAATCAAAGCACTCAAAAGAGGCTACTGTCAGAAAGAAACCAAACATTAGTATGGGCATTCACCATTGTAATATTGTTGGAGACAGCAGCAAAGAATGCAACAGACCTGTAGAAAAAAATTAGAAAGTGAAATGCATAAAATGTCCCTGAATGGCGCAAAAAGCCAAAAACTTTATCGATGTGGCAATCCTTACACGGTGCAAATAACTGATGTTTCAAAGAAATAGTTTGCAGAATGTGTTACAGACAAGGCCACATAGAGAGTGTGCAAGTCAGACAAAATGCAGAACCAAAGAGAAAAAAGAGTGAAAAGTTTCAAACACAAAACTAAACAAATGTATAAAGTGACTGAATGTGAAACTGATTCAGACAACACAGAAGGTGACGAAAGTGCGTTGTCATGCTGAGAACTGTATTTTTGAAGCACATTGCAAAGTCATGTGGATCCCAACAGATGTGCCGGTGTAAAACTGAAAATGGAGCTGGGTACAGGTAAGCTTTGTCTATAATTTCAGAGGCTGATTACAACAAACTGTTTACTAACCTACCTTTAGAAAATACCTCAGTGACACTAAAGACCAACACAGGCTCTGGTTAGTGCTACCGTTTGGGCTGCAGTTGTCTGTTGATGACACATTGAGAGATTTGATTGTGTGCCAGTCTGATTGGACTTTTCTCAATCATTCACATCCGAAAAGTGCTGGCCCTTCTCTTTTCAACACACAAAGCTCGAACTGCTGTGTTTGGCCTCTGTAGATTACATACAAAGACAAAATGAAACTGAATATGATTTATGGAGCTTGGAGGCATCCAGCATTCTCTCCAAGGTAAAGTGGAGCAAACTGAGCCATGCCCATTGTACCAGTGATCAAGAAAGGGAAGGTCAGAGCTGTTCCCTTGTCATGAATAGAAGACACTTTTGCATCTTTGGCAAGTAGGGAGAAGTTTTCAAAGATTGACTTGTCACCAGGCTGAGTGAGTACAGTCTGTGCACAAAGAGAGTTTTTCAACAATGAAATCTCATTGTGGATATGTTATTGCTAAGCATGGCTTACATAAGTATTACAGGCACCCAAATCGGAAAATCTGTCACAACTTAGATCATATTTGGGCCTTGTAAACAACTATCCACCAGTTTCTCCCAAACATTGCTACAGAGCTGCACCCACTGAATGCATTGTTGTAGACAGAAGCAAAATGGGAATTGTCAGAAAGATGTGTGATGTCACATCCCTGTGTGACATTGGTGCAGTTCTGACACACACTATAAAAGATGGATCTGAACTTCCAATAGCATTTGCTCCAAGATCACTGACAAGAACAGAACATAACTATGGACTATTTGATTCAGAGGCTCTTAGTCTAGTATAGGGAATAAAGAAGTTTCACCACTAGCTCTATGGACAAAAGTTTACTCTGGTGACAGATTACCAGTCCCTTGTATTTATTTTCAATCCCAAGAAGAAAATCCCAGTGATGACTACTACTTTCTGTGATCCAGCAGAGGTGTTCCACACATCATTGATGGACCAGCTGCCAGGAACAAATTCTAAAATACAGAGAGAAACAAAGAATGACCCAACATTGTCAAGTCTGTGATATCACTATGCAAGGATGGTCAGCTCTTGTCAAATTCTATGTTTCTACAGTGCTTAGTGATAAGAGACCAATAGTCAATGCATGGAGATTGTGTTCCGGTTCCCTCTAAACTGCACACCAGAGTGTTAGAAAATTTGCATGAAGGATACCTGGGTACCTGGGATAAAGAATCTTGCCCAGAGCTACATGTGGTGGCCGGGGATAGATAGACAGATTGAAGACTTCACCAAAAGCCATTCAGAATGCCACAAAGTTCAAAACACACCCGCAGGCACCTTCACACCTGTGGGAGTGGCCGTCTTCACCATGGCAGAGTGCATATTGATTTTACTGGGGCATTCATTGACCCCCCCCATGTTTCTGATTGCTATGGATGCTCATTTGAAGTGGCCAGAGGTCATACCAATGAAGTCAACCACATCAGTTAAGACTGTTTCTACAGTACACATTGGAAGAGCTCGGATGATTCAGGAAGGAAAATGACATAAAACATTTCAAGTAAGATCCTTACTACCTAGCAATGAATAGCTTAGTTGAAAGATTTATCCAGACCTTCAAGAAGTCCATCAAAGTATGGGCAAGGAGGACATTTCTCTACAGCACAAGGTGGCCAACTTCCTTTTTGTGTATTGGAACTCTGTTCATGTGACATCAAATCAAACACTTACAATGCTGTTCGTGAGCAGGAATCTGATTCGCAGTTGAAACCAGACCTACGGAGAGAACCGCAAAACAAACAGTTCTGCCAGTTGCCAAGTAAATCACCAAGGAGCTTTGAGGTTGGACAGGAAGTCCTAGTGCATGATTATTGAGAAGACAAGCGGACACCCAGTAGGATATCTACAAGAATTGTACCACTGACATACACAGTGGATATTGGACATCATACTTGTGTCCCTCTCAATCTTCACGGGTAGAGACTAGGAGAGTAGGCCATGCCACTTTATAGCCCATTATTGTCCCTGCATCTCCCTAACCTCTACCCACGAAGCTCACTGCACATCCAGTGATGGGATTCCCTACCCACATCACCAGTGAGTTTCCGAAATAATGATCAATCAGTTGATTGGTGAGTATATAAAAGCTAAGCATTCAGAGGACACACCTCAATCCGCAGCACACTAAGAATGTCTCCTCACATGCAAGTAAATTGCCAAGATCAGAGAACAACTCCACACAACCATCCACCACCCAAGCTAAACATCTTCCGAATTATTTCCAACAGCAGAATTCTTAGCAGTTTGGAGGAAGAGAGGATACACTAAATGCTAGTGCCCTTGATAGTGCTGACTATGTTTACAACCCTCTGCAGCTTATTTCGATCCTGTGTAATATGTCGGGCCCAGGGTAGATCCTCAGAGATATTGACATCTAGAAACTTCAAACTATTTACTCTTTCCATTTTTGATCACTCAGTGAGGACTAGTGTGTGTTTCCTCGTCTTACCCTTTCTGAAATCCACAATCAACTCTTTGGTCTTACTTGTGTTGAGTGCAAGGTTGTTCATCTCATTGGAAAGAGCCTCAAAACACGTACTTTCTTTTATCATTTGGTTCTCGCTGATTCATTATTCTCAGCAATGTGTAGAAGACTGGAAAAAATAATTTTCGTTTCTTGCTACCCTCACTACTGCTCGAGATTAAAGTTAATCAAAGCAAAACAAAAACAGGCGACTTTGCACTCCACAAGTTGTCAAGGTACGTAGTTGCAGAGCTTTCCCTGGGGTTGATTTGCATTCTGCTGAACGTGAATTCCTAGCTGACAAGGTCTCTGACATTCTTAAGTATATTATGCAAAATGCTTTTCCTTCAAAAAATATCCAAGGGTATGAACCACAAACCAGAATGACATACATGAAACAGAAGGGAGATAGCTGTATTGATCACTGCATGGACAGGCAGTTGTGAATTTAACTTATTCAGTTTCTGGGTCTGGAGGAGTTGTAAAGAGAGAAGATGAGATTAATTATGATAGGAGGTAGCACACAGACAACCCAAGTGTCACTCTTGCCCAATAAATTCTGTGGTCCAGATTTTCTGCAAATCATAACACTATTGATGATCACCACTCTGCCATGAAGCCAACAAATTGCTGGATTATTAACTTAAATATTTAAAGTTGCTGGTCTATTGCCCACAGAGGATACACTGCTTCCACAATGCCAATGTTTCAAAGCAATTAAGGGTGTCAAGTTTCTGGTAGTCAGTTTATGACAAAATACCTGGATTACATTTAATACCTTGCTGCTTAGTGTCCAAGCAAATTTTTAAATAATATTTTAACCAAACTATTGACTGCCTCCCAAACTTTATGATTCTAAATGCAGATAATTCATTTCAAAATATATATACATAGAACTTCTCCTTCAACATTATAAACACAAGAAAGTCTGTAGGTGCTGGAAATCCAAAGCAAAACGCAAAACGCAAAACACACACACACACACACACACACACACACACACACACACACACACACACAATCAATGTTCCTTGAGCATTTTGTGCGTTTTGCTTTAACTTTAGGGGCAGCACAGTAGAGTGGTGGTTAGCATAATGCTTTACAGTACAGGTAATGTGGGTTCAGTTCCCGGTGCTGCCTACAAGGAATTTGGACGTTTGCCCCATGAATGCATGGGTTTCTTTTGGGTGCTCCAGTTTCCTCCCACAGTTCAAAGATTTAATTAGATATTGTAAATGATCCTGTGATTAGGCTAGGATTAAATCAGGGGATTGCTAGGCAGCATGGCTTGAAGGGCCTATTCCACGCTGTAACTCAAAAATATCATGTCCATATGTCTACTTAAAGCTTTGTAAAATGCTTAAAACATCATATAGAAGTGGCACTATTTCATCGGTGAACTAAAACCTCCTTAAATCTTTAGTTTCTGCATGCCAGAGATCTCCAAATCAGATTCCCAATAGCAACTGTCATTGGAGAAAAGAAAGTCCTGACAATGGAGAACATCAGACCTTTGTTTTCACCCATTCAAACAAATCAGCAGCTTCTCAGTTGACTGAAATTTCAGGCCTATATTATCAATCATCCCTTCTGCACTTCACCTTAAGAATGCACTCTGTGTTGATTTAAATATTAACAGCTCTTAACAGGGGAAAAAATACAAATGCAGCTCACTTTCAAACTTGTCCTGTCTCTAGGGAATTGAGTACAAATTAGTATAGTGCCACAGCAATTTGTAATTTCAATATGCTGCGCTAGATTGGTTGATTTGATCAGCCTTCAACTGCTTAATGAATGAATAATTAACTTCCTCCTGTTCATGCAATAAGCAACAAACCCAGTTCTATTGCAGTTTGATGTTTTGTCAGTCGAGACATGCTGATACCGTGTAACATTTAAGATTATTGGGTGACCATAATCTTTCATCACCATACGTGGAGTCATCATCAGTGCAGTGTTGACTGTGCTGTGTCCTCTGAATGCTTGGCCTTTATATATGTATCAATCAGCTGATAGGCCATCATTGCGGAAACTCAATTGCAATGTGGGGAGGAAATCTCATTAATGATTAGCTGCATGGCGAACTTTGTGCGTTGTGGTCTGGAGTTTTGCCCACAATGGCTCATTAATAGGATTGAAGTCTGCATGTTTGTTTATAGAATTGTTCACAGAAAACCACACTTCTAGGTATTCTCCTGCATTCTGTATGTTTGCTTGCACCATGACTTTCACTTAGCCCAGTCGAATGTGCGTTCCTCTTGATTTTCTTCAGCTGATTGAAAAGTATATAAAGGCCAAGCATTCAGAAGACACACCACAATTAACAATGACTCCACATATGGTGACAAAATATTTGGAAGGAAATTGCCAAGATCAGAACACAACTCGCAACCATCAACTTCCTAAGCTACACATTTTATGAATTATTTCCAATGTTTAGGATCTTCAGAACCGCAGCATATCCTTTGTTTAATTGTTCAAGTCCTTTTTGCCATTTCATTAGATCAAGTCAGAACTGCATCCATTTCCATCAATTCCACAATCTTTAATACCCTTATTAAGAAAGGTTTAACTCCAATGGGAGTTGATCTTGTATTTTGTCCACCCACACTGTCAGCAATAAGAATTTTGTACTAAAAATGATTCTTCCCCCCTCTGAAATCATAGCTGCAACTGTAGTGGAGGTCAAAATTTCTTTTAAAAATATCTGCTTTTATTGTCCAATTCCATCAGTTCAAGAATTATCATTTTGAGCTTAAAGATAAAAGTTGTATATTTGTAATTCAGAATTACATTCACTGAAGTACAATTAAAAGACAGAGCAGTATTTTTAAGATTTAGATATAGAGATAGAGTGCAGTAACAGGCCCTTGAAGTTGAATGAGCCTGTGCCGCCCAGTGACACCTGTGTGACCAACTAACCTACTCATCTGTACATTTTTGGAATGTGGGAGGAAACCAGAGCATCTGGAATAAACTGATATGATGACAGAGAGAATATACAAACTCCTTACAGTCAGCAGTGAAATTGAACCCGGATCCCTATTGCTATAATTGTATTCTGCTAACCGTTCCGCTACCTTGCCACCAACTGAGTTTTAGACTCAAGCTTTTACAAGTGGAGGTCCCAACCTGGGGATCCATGGACCCCTTGCTTAATGGTATTGGTCCATAACAAAAAAGCTTGAAAACTTCAGCTTTAAAGAAAGTCAAATAAAAATATTAGGAGCTACTTTCCCATTTCCTCCCACACCTCTAGACTGTGCTGGTAGATTAACAGGAAACTGTAAATGACCTCTTAAGTAAATTAACGGCATAAAGAACGCAAAGGAGTTGGTAGCCACAAGAAAATAAGCTGGACAGAGGGGGAAAATGGGAAAAGTAAGTTTGGTCCCTGGAAAATGGCATGAATCTCATGGATTGAGTTCAAAGTTCAAAGTAAACTTCATTATCAGATTACACATGTCACCACATACAACCCTGTGATTCATTTTCCTGTGGGCATACTCAATCTATAGAATAGTAACTCTAAAGGATCAATGGAAGATCAACCAGAGTACAAAAGATAACAAACTGTACAAATGTAAATAAATAGCAATAAATAATGAGAACATGAAATAACAAAGAGTCCTTAAAGTGAGATCATTGGTTGTGGGAACATCTCAATGATGGGGCAAGTAAGTATCCACTTTTATTCAACAGCCTGATGTTTGAGCGATTGTAACTGTTGAACCTAATGATGTGAGTCCTGAGGCTCTTGTACCTTCTACCTGATTGCAGCAGTGAGAAGAAAGCATGGTCTGGATGGTAGGGATCTCTGATGATGGATTCATCCCTATTTTGCTGGAAGTTTTCAGCTTTGAGAGAGGAGTCAAATATTATGCTGTAATTTGAAAGGGCTATGCACTAAATTTAGCTTTTTTCAACTGTTTGCTGGCCAAAGCAAGATCAGAGCATAGCCGGGGTGGTGAGTATCTCTCATGATGGATTCCTATAATGCTTTCCTATGGCAGGGTTTCATGCAGATCTGCTCAATTGGAGGACTTTACCTGCGATATACTGGGCTGGAACCATCATCTTCTGTAGGATTTTCATTAGATTTTGAGGAACAGTTTCAAAGCTTTGTGAACAGGGCAAAATTACTCACTTCACAAAGTCTGCTTCTCAAAGTTGGGTTTCTTGTCACATTCAAAGACTCAAAGTATGCACAGGCACAAAACATCATACAATAATTTTAAAATACAGCAGGATTTTAATTTTTTTTAAATATTTTATTGAGATACAGCACGGAATAGGCCCTTGTGGCTCTTGGAGCTGCGCAAGCCCAGCATTCCCCAGATTTAATCCTAGCCTAATTACGGGACAATTTACAATGGCCAATTAACCTATCAACTGGTTTGTCTTTGAGATGTGGGAGAAAACCAGAGCACCTGGAGGAAGCCTATGCAATAACGGGAAGAACGTGCAAACTCCTTACAGGCAGCAGCAGAAATTGAATCCAGGTTGCTGGAACTGTAAAGCACTGTGCTAACTACACTACCATGCTGTCTTTAAGTATAATCAGCCAAGCCACCTTAAAACTTTAGCTCAACAAACCAGAACTCCTTTTGCATGAGAAAGAAAGACTGGCTTTCAAGTCATTCCTGACTGCACAGCTAAATTCCTGTACAGAATTTTCACCATAAACACAACACACACAGATGAGCCATGACAAAGAATGTTAGTTATAGTTTTTAATTATTTATACAATATTATCCCAATGATATTTTTACAGAGACGATCAGCTTTTGATAAAATCAATAAATGTACTGCCACAGTGCAATAACAAGTTTACAGACCTCAGTATTTGACTTGGAATTCTTATTATCATAAACAGTCTTTAGGTCCAACAGTGAGTGCCAATTGAATACAAGCCAGATGTATCATAATTTTTGTAGAAGATAACCATTTTTGACTCCAAACTATTGCACAGTACAGGCTCTGCAGCCAACCCTTTAACCTACTTCAAGAGCAATCTAACCCTTCCATTTCTTTCTTTTCTTCATATACCTATCTAACAGTCTCTTAAACAACTTTAAACAATTTCTGTCATGTGAAGATTAAAGGCAAAGTTACCTGTAACACTAGATGCTGCCATGCAAAGGACTCACTGTTGCCAATGTGAGATATACTCGCTCTGTCTGAGGGAATACTGGCACGCTCAAGTTGCATGGATACATTACGACGCTCCTCCTCAAGTGCTCTGGTCAACTTCTCAAACCGGGCTTCCTGTTCTTTAACCGAAGCTAGAATGCTAGCAGCAGATCTTACATCGTAATCATCCATGATCGTCCTGAGGCTCTTGCCTGCTGACTGATCAGGCAACCTTTGGGTTAAGGATTAGAGGTTAGTAGTTCAGTGGAAGTTAGACAATCAAAAGGGAATGCTCATTCATACTTAATAAATACAGTTTAGTCAAATAGCTTCTGAAGTTAAAGACCTGGAATCACCTGCTACAGTTGCAAGGAAGAATTGGAAAGCAGACCAACAGTCTCAAGCAAGTATCAGGAAGCTGCAGAGAAAACCAAGGGAAGGAAAGAGAAAGAGGTTATAGCATGAAAACAGTTAATTATCAGGTAAGTAACTGAGGTTAGAATAATACGAGTTTTATGCACATGCAAAGCAAGAAGCAACTTTAAATGATAAAGGACATGCAGGGGGGAAAAGCAGTAATTTTTTGAAGCCACTTATGAAATTCCACAAAGGAAGCTCTTAATCTTAAACTACTCAACATTTATAACAAAATCCCTGTATCTTGTTTAAAATGATAAGCCTGCATCAAGAATTTTTAAATACTTGGTTGTTCATTGCCAAGAAGAAAACTAAAGTTTACAAAATAACTGGCAAATCATTCAAAACTTATGACTGTGTGGCACTTTAGGCTACTGAAAACCCCAAGTGGAGCAATACGAACTGCAGTTAAAGACCTGGAGGGGAGAAAAGTTGTTGAATCAAAGTCCCAAAACAATGCCAAACATTCAGATTGAAAGACATGGCAAAGATGACAAAATGCTCCAGTTTTGGTTTTCAGTGAAACAGAGCCTTGATCATTTTTTTTAAATGGGAAGAATTGGGTCAAAAAGCATATTTATTCACTTAAAGCAATTTTTTTGATGAAATCAAGAGCACATATTATCACAAGGAGTGACAAGACAGTAAGGGGACAGTGTTGAAGGAAATTTATTAACAATTAACAAAATATGCTTAAGGGTAAGGGAGATGTTGAAGAATGGAAAAGCAACAGAACAGGAATAATTATAGAAAACAAAATTTTTCAACAATTAACGACTAATTAATGACACTGGGAAAGTGAAACAGTCATAAATATTTTGGAAAGAGTGATGCCAACTTGTCAATGGAACACAGCAATGGTGTCAATGCTCAGTGAGGAATTTAATTTGCTGACTGACAAGCTAAGATAGGCTTCAGTAGAACTATTTTAGCCTTGCTCTTTCTAGTCATCTTCCATTTAGTAGTCTTAGGAATGATAAGACTATAGCAACACCAAAGTGAGATCATCAAATTGAATTGCAGAAAGCAATAGATCTATCATACCTTGACCAACACTACACCTCTTAACCAGCTGGTAAACAGAAATTCCTCTAAAAGATTATCTTTCATTTATAATATATTCCATTTTCTTCACATTAATCTTCATTCCTGTTGTAGTTGGAGAACACCAGGACCCTGTTTGACTCCAAACATAACTGTTGAGCAAACAGTAATCACCCATTTCTGGACAGTCCTGGACTCCACTTGAGCATAACCATTCCTTTTGTTTCCCTTCCCTCTTCTCTCTGAATTCAAAATACCTTTGTCTTCTCAGTTTTCTAGTTCTGATACAAGGTCTGTTAACCCAAAAACCCTCCAGGAGGACCACAACCTTGCCATGGTCAGGAGGCCTGCATTCCTCAGTGACCCAGAGAGCTATGTCAGCTGGAGTCAAGGCCTTGTATTTTAGCTCTTGGTAAGGTCACAAATGCCAAACAGGTCAAAGAGTAGGGGCCAGACTAAGAGTGTCCTCCGGATTCGGAGTTCCGCTCAGGGCCAACAACCCTAACTGGCAAAACAAAATTGTTACAGAAAGAGCAATGAAGAATCCTTCTACAAAATCAGAATTATTCTTACCAGCATGTGATGTGAAATGAGTGCAACAGGATTACTGAGTCTCCGCCTGGGACCTCCATGGCTGAAAGTAGTGAAAACCAAGAGAATGCTATGACATGATGAAGGAAGCCCTGGACACTGTCAGAGATGGAGGACCTTTATTGCTGCCCTAAACACCAGCAGCATAAGTAACCAAAAATACTTGTTTCTCCAACAATGTTGACTCATCTGCCAAGCATCTCCAGTATTTGCGGTTTTTAAATCCCAAGCTCTCTCGACTTGGGTGGACAGTGGCCCAGGACCACTGTGAATGAGTTTGTGATTTCATGCAGCAAACCAACATGAGGGAATCTTCTGCACTGTGATATCCTCCTCTGGCATATGGACTGAAAAAAGATGGCTGACAAAAATTAAGAAATCTGATCAGAAAAGATTTGCCATTGTCACCAAAAGCATGAAATGAATATTGGAAGAATGAGAAAGGATGGCAAGGAGCTACAAGACAGCTTTGTTATGATTGACAAAGAGGGTCACCAACTCAAAAGCACCCTCAACAAAAGCAAATATTTTGAAAGCTAAGTTACTTTAACACAAAACATGTGGCTTTGCATCAATATTGATAGAACATTATTGATTTATTTAAACATTTGACAGTCAAGGCTTGAATCTTTCTTTCAACTACTGACAGGATTATTTATTGATTGATTGATTGATTGAGATACAGCACAGAATCGGCCCTTCCAGCCACGTCACCTGCCAATCCCTCAATTTAATCTGAGTCTAATCATGGGACAATTTACAATGACCAATTAACCTCCTGATCGGTATGTCTTTGGACTGTGGGAGGAAATGGGAGCACCCGGAGGAAACCCACGTGGTCAAAGGGAGAACATTCAAACTCCTTAGAGGCAACAGCAGGAATTAAATTCAAGCCACCTCTTCTGTAAAGTGTTGTGCTGACCACTACACTACAATGTTGCACATTATGGAATTCAGTGCAACCATTTTGTCTTGATTTGCACATACTTGAGCCTAAAGTGGATAAAATTAGATAAGCACACTATTTCTACACAAATTCAGAAACAGACTACTCTGTCTGCCTCAGCAAAATGTTCCGCTCCAAGACATAGCCTCTCCTGGAGAGTAAAGACTTTATCTATGCAAGTTCTAAGCACCACAATAAGGCTGAGAACTACACCATCATCATCCTTCATTTCTAATTCTCATCGAGTTATCAGACAATACCCTCAAGTCTTTGATTGGAATATTGCACAGACACAACAGAAGTATTTCCATACAGATCCAGTGAAGAGCGTTAAAAACTCAGTTTCTAAGAAGGAGAGGTACCACCAAGTGGAGCGGCCATTGGAGTAGTCCAAGTCAGAGCTGTGAGGCTCAACAAGGCTTCAGCGAGAACAGGTGGAGGCAAGGTAAGTACCCAAGTTCATTCCTTATTTTTTATACTTTTTCCTGAATTAACTCAAGAGAATTGTGGACATATGTCATGGTACATATTGGTACCAATGACATAGGTGGAAAAGGGGACGAGTTCCTGAAAACAGGATACAGGGAGTTAGGAAGGAAGCTGAGATGCAGGACCTCAAGGGTAGTAATCCCAGGATTGCTGCCTGTGCCACACTTCAGTGAGATTAGGAATAGAATGGGGCGGATAAATGCGTGGCTGAACAACTGGAGCTGGGGGCAGGAATTCAGATTTCTGGATCATTGGGACCTCTTCTGGGGCAGGTGTGACCTGCACAAAAGGGATAGGTTGTACCTGAATCTCAGGGGAACCAATATCCTTGCAGGCAAGTTTGCTAGAGCTTTTGGGAGTATTTTTTCCAACCATATTTTATCTTTTTTAAATAAAGAGAACATAGTATAAAGGAGAATTGTGCAGTGCATAACAAATGTATCAAATGTACAATTCACATTTATGAAAGAGGTGCACCCTTAGTACAAACATGCTTTAACGTCTCACCCCTCCCAGTCCCCAACTCCAAGCCAGCAATGCATTGGCAAAAAGGGTTAAACAGAACCTTTGTCCCCACAGAGAAGGTGTGAGGTGTATTTTTCTAATACATATGCTGTAGTATGATAACAAATTTGAGTCCGAAGAGTTTTACTGGAAAATGCTGGCGGTCAGGGATTTATGTACTGAGGAAAGGGAGAGAGAATGGACCTTTAGTCTGGCTAGGAATTTTCAAAATATTCAAGAAAAGATCCCCACACCTTTTGGAACTTCATGTCCGAATTGAGGATTGAATAGTGGATCTTCATGGAGTAGACTGGACATGATGTCCCTGAGCCACTGAGTGTGGGTGGGGGGGGGGGGGGGGGGGGGCAGCATCCCTCCCCCTGAACAAAACTGCATGCCTGGCCAACAGAGAAGCAAAAGACAGTGTGCAACATTTAGTTGGACTTAGGTGCATGTCCCCCTCTCTGGAGGTGCCGAAAAGAGCAATCAAAGGGTTGGGTTCCAAATTGGAATTAAGTATTTGGGATCGAGTTTGGAAAACATATTTCCAGTATTTTTCCAAACTAGGGCATGTCCAGTACATATGGATAAGGGAAGCCTTGCCACTTCTGCATTTGTCGCAACAGGGATTAACATCTGGGTAAATGTGAGATAATTTAGTTTTACACATGGGCCCTGTGTACAATCATGAACTGTAACAGGCAGTGGCGGGCACATAAGGGAGTTGTTTAAATTAATATGGCAAGGGTATAGAAACCACTATGATAGAGCTGAGGATGAGCTAGCAGGTTTACAAGTTGATGATTATAATATTTAATATGAATTTATGGAAAGACAAGCCAATGATTGGGTACAAATGCAGACAGAATTAAATTGTACCACAGGCAAAATTCATAAGGGCAAAGAATGCAAGATTGAAGGTGCTGTATTTAAATATACTTACATTTGAAATAAGATGGATGAACTCATGGCGTGGTTAGAGATTAGAGCCAGGCAGGAAGGCATAAGCAGTGGTGTGGCTCTTTTGGTAAGAGATGGAATTACATCTTTAGAAAGAGGTGACATAGGGTCAGAGAATGTTGAATCTTTGGGGGTGGAATTAAGAAACAGAAAGGGTAAAAAAAACACCATTATGGGAATCGTATACAGGTCTCCAAATAGTAGCCAAGATGTGAGGTTAAGTTTGCAAAGGGAGCTGGAAAGGGCATGTAATAAGGGTAGTATTATAATTGTAATGCTGTCTTCAAAATGCAAGGGGATTAGGAAAATCAGGTTGATGTCAGATCGCAAGGGGGGGGAATTTGTTCAATGCCTACAAGATGGCTTTTTAGACCAGCTTGTGCTCGAGCCTACTCAGGGTAAGGCCATCTTAGATTGGGTGCTGTGTAATTACCCAGATTTTATTAGTCAACTTAACATATAGGAACTAGTGATCATAATATGATTGAATTCATACTGCAATTGGAGAAGAAGCACAAGTGACATTTATCAGTACCGCAATGGAATAAAGGGAATTATAGAGAGATGAGTAAGGAGCTTGCCCAGGTGGATACTGGTGGGGTGATGGCAGAACAGGGGTCGCTGAAGTTTCTGGGAATAGGTCACAAGGTGCAAGATATATATGTCCCACAGAAGTAGTAGTTCTCAAATGGCAGGGCTAGACAACCGTGGCTGACAAGGGAAGTTAAGGACTGTATGAAAGCCAAGGAAAGGGAATATAAGGTACCAAAATGAATGGTAAGTTAGATGACTGGAAAGCATTTAAAATCCAACAAAAGGCAACTAACAAAGCTCTAAGGGATAAGATGACATACAAGGGCAAACTAGACAGTAACATAAAGCAGGATACCAAAAGGTTTTTCAGTCATGTAGAGAATAAAAGGGAGGCAATACTGGACCACTGGAAAATGATGCTGGTGAGGTAGCAATGGTGGACACAGAAATGGCAGATTAAATTAATGAGTACTTTGCATCTGTCTTCACTGTGGAAGACACTAGCTGTATACCAGAGGTCTGTGAGCAGAAGTGAGTCGTAAAGGAAAAAGTTAAGTCACCTGGACTGAACAGACTACATCCCAGAGTCCTGAAGGAGGTTCCTGAAGAGATAACAGATGCATTGGTCATGATCTTTCTAGAATCACTTGATTCTGGAAGATTGCAAATGTCACTCCATTCTTTAAGAAGGGAGGAAGGCAAAATAGAGGAAATAATAGGTCCGTGAGCCTAACCACAAGTCTGTGGGTATACTCGAAGTGGAAGTTAATAGATTCCTGATTGGTCAGGCCATCAAGGAACATGGTGAGAGCGCAGGAGTATGGGGTTGAATAGGATCTGTGATCAGCCATGACAAAATGGCAAAGTTGACTTGATGGGCTAATTCTGCTCCTGTGTCTTCTGGTCTAAATCCTTCTGCAATCATTGCAATTATTGAGGGTATTTATTAACAGTTTCTAGTACCATAAACTGAAGAACAAGTTTACAGTTTTAGTTCAATTTTTCCAAGGAAAGATAATGGTACTGAAGGAAGATCACAAGAGATTCACCAGGCTAATGCCTGGGATGAGAATGTTATCCTATCATGAACACCTAATTAATTTGGATCAGTATCTTTTGCATTAAAAATGATGAGTAAATATACATGATACAAGAACCTTTTTCTTTTTTTTAAAAAAAAGGGTACTTTTGGGTTTCTATGTTTTGTGGCTGCCAGGTAAGGAGATGAATCTCAAGGTTGTATAAAGTATACATACTTTGATAATACATGCACTTTGAACTGTATATGGGGAATGAGAGCATTTACCGCACGTTAAGATAGTTCCATGAGTGGGAGAGTCTTAAACAGGGTGACATAGCTACATAATGTGGTCATTAAGAATTTCTTCTTACAGGGGGTACTCTGGATCTCTGGAATTGCCTATCCCAGAGAACTCTGGAAGCAAAATTACCAAAGGTATTTGAAGAGGAGAGTTGGGAATTCAGAGTTAACGGAAACTGGCACAGAAGAGAAGTTGTAGTCTGGGGCAGACCAATCGTGATCACATTGACAAAGCAGTGATGTGGAGAGGACTTGACCTCCTCATCAGGAACACACAAACAAAATGATGAATATCAATCAATTATCCTGTTCTCAAAGCATCCTCATTGAACAAGGTTGCTTTGGAAGCACAAAGTGCAAAGCCATGAATGTATAGGGGTATTTTGAAAAGTCTATCTGCTGTGTAGATTGTCTATGGCTGAGGTGGCCACACGAAATCTATGTACTTAACTTCTCAGGGATAGGGGGACAGTGTAAACTGATGCTGCAGATTATGTTGACTGTCAGATTCAAAACATGTTACTTTCCCCAAGTAGTAAGGCTGATAAACACCCATCCCTCCACTCCCATGCCCTCACCATTACTCTCATTTCCTGTCAGTCACCTTATGTACATACACTCCTGCGCCTAGTGTCACTTTATGGACATACAATATATATATGCTATCTAGTGTATATTGCTGTTCCTTTCTGTGCCTTGTGGTGCATTGGGTCGCAACCTTGCCATTTCTTTAGCACTTGTCTGTTTTTTTCTTTACAAACTCAAGTTGCTAAACCCAGCACAGATGTAAAGCATACAAGGAATTGGCCAGATTTGAACCCAGGACCACTTGCCTCAAAGTCTGGTGTGGATGCCACTACACCACTGGCACATTGTGTGTCTGTGTCTATACTGTATGTACTGTATTTACATTGTTTTTAAATTGTGTTCTTTCTTATTGCATTTTTTTGTGCTGCATGAGATCCAGAGTGACAATTACTTCGTTCTCCTTTACACTAATTTACTGGAAATGACATTAAACAATCTTGAATCTTTAATCATGCTCTCTAAACTAAGTTTCACTATTTCACAAAATTCATTTGCCAGTAAAATTAAAGTTAATCTATTTTAAAACATTTGCAAAAGGGTCATGCCAATTCATGCTGTGGACAGAATTCATTGGGTTGCACATTGTGTAAAGTTGTATCATGGTATGAACTGAGAAACCTAAAACATGTACATGCCTGTCTTCATAAAACACTGTTCAACAATGGCTCTATAAATCAGATGTCTAAACTGCTGGCAGATTCAAGAAATTGCCGACTCTTAAGTACAGATGCTAAAGTAAACCACTGCAGTTATCAAGCTGTTCAAGTTTCATAACCAGCATATTATAGAACCAACAGAGCATCAACAAGAAATTCAAAGGTCTATCACAGAGCTGTTCTCCAAAACCATTCATAAACACCTATTTTTCTTTTCAGTAATTTTCCCCTTTCCACTCTGGCCTCTTAACTCCTGTCCTCACCAACCTCCTAACCCATCACCAACTCCTAATGGCCCCCCACTTCCCTTTCTCCCATGGTCCATTCTCCAATCAGATTTTCTCCAGTTCTCTGCCTTTTCCACCTATGACCTCCCAACTTCTTACTTCAGCTCGGTCCCCAACCGTCTGGCTTCACCTACCAACTTCCAGCTCGTCTTCCTTCCTTTACCCCCACCTTTTATTTCTGGTATCTTCCCTGTCCTTTCAAGTTCTGATCAAGGGCCTTGACCCAAAATATCAACTGTTGATTCATTTACAGAGATGTTGTCTGACGTGTTGAGTTCCTCCAGCATTTTGTGTATTTTGCCCTGCTCATTCTCAGCTGCTCTGTTACAATGACTTCTGCATTTTACTTATACCTTTTCCACAATTGAAAGAGCTCTTCTATCCCATTCATCCTGACACTTAGCATGCACTTCAGATGAAAGAAAATGAAAACTAGGTTTACTAAGTTGAAAAATGGCTACAAACACCAGAACACCACGTAATAATATGAGATATCTAAATCAACCAAAATACTTAAATCAATGTATTAAGTACAGGAGATGGGATGTTATGTTGAAATTGTACAAGACATTGATGAGGCCTTATTTAGAGCATTTTGTGAAGTTTTAGTCATCTACCTACAGGAGAGATGTAAATAAGGTTGAAAGAGTACAGAGAAAATTCACAAAGATGTTGCTGGGTCTGGAGGACCAGAATTAAAAGGAAATATTAAACAGATTAGGACTTTATTCTTGAGTGGAGATTTGATAGGGGTATACAAAATGATGAGGGTACAGAGAGACTAAATGCAAGCATGTTTTTCCACTGAGACTACAATCAGAGGTCATGGGTTAACGGTGAAAGGTGAAAAGTTTAAGGGGAAAATGAGGGGAAATTTCTTCACTAAGAGGTTGTGAGAGTGTGGAATGAGCTGCTGGCACAAGTGGTTTCTGTGCTGTACTTTACTATGACTCTATAAGCAGTGCAACACAGAATTAAAATCGCTCCCAAGAGTCAAACGACTAGTAATTCATAATTGTAATGCAGCCCAATATGCCAAAGTTAAAATATCTTTTAAGAAACTTTCCACCACCATCTTAAAAACAATAAAACACAACCAAAGCACATGCAATGAGGTATGACACCTATGCACTAAAGTTTATTAAATCTGGTGATAAAAGGAGGTTTTAAGATAGGGAGAGACATGATGAAGGTTTTTGTATGAGGTTTTGAAACTTGGACAATTGAGAAGACATACACTATTTGCAGACTGACTAAAACAGAAAGCAAAGAGTACAGATATCAGAACTGCAGGACTGGTGTGGTTACAGATAAGCAAATGGTCGAAGTCCTTGTGGAAAACAAAACAGATCAGGAATTCAAACAGAGGAAATGAGAGACCAATGCCAACCAGAACAAAGGTGAAGAATGATTAGGATCTGCTAGTAATCTGATGAACTCATCCCCCAAATCTAGCTGCATTTATTGAAAAACGAAGGTAACTGCATCAAGTCTCAATGCTCCCCCCACTTGACATTTAAGTTATGCTCTAAAATCTGCAATATTTTCTTGGATAGCTTTATATACACTAATAGATAACTGCTCTAAATCTCACCTAAAGCACTAATTCAGCACTTGTCCCATTCTCTCAACTGTTCTTTCACAAACGCATGTGAAGAACTGGGTTCTTTGCTCCAATTGTTTGCTCAGCCACAATAACTGAAACACTATACACCATCTAGGACACACATCAGTTAAAAACTGTACTTTTCTGATTGGCCATCAAATGTCACATTAAAACATGGTGCTAACAATCACAAATGCTGTGTTAAGACATTGGTGAGGTCTAATTTGGAGTACTGTGTGCAGTAACTCAGCAACTCCATGCAGAGAAGTGATGGGCCACATACGAAGTGCATCCAAGTGAAGTTTGGATAAGTACATGGATGACTGGGTGTGGAGAACTACGGTCCAGGTGTGGGTCAAAAGGGACACAGCAGCTCAGCATGGATTAGATGGATTAAAATGACTGTTTGCGTATTCTCAGCTCAGTGTCAACTACTGAACTTGGTCGAGTCCAAAAGCAGAGCCAGAGATCAAACGGGGTGCCATCAAATCAGTGTAATTCGTAATTCACATCTGCAGGGGTACAACCACTCAAACCAGTAACAAGTTGTCACATGCACCGCAGCAACCAGTCTTTCCCTGCGGTACCATTGATGGCATCTAGCCCAACAGCTCTGCCACATGGCCAAGTCTTCGGTGTCATGGCTTGGTACCGAGACTAAAAATGAATCTCACAGATCAGGACGGATTTTAAGTTATATTAGGAAGTGACAGGCTAAGCAACGTTATTGGGCTTAAACAGTCAAAACAAAGAGGATTGATTATATGTGTTTGACACCCAATAACTTTTTCTGAAAATAAGTAAGCTTAAAGTTAGGGTTAGATAAGTAGTCTTCACTACATTGCTTTAAGGCTGGACAACTTGTCAAAACTAACACAAGAATGATTAATATGAGGTACTCTTGTATACACCCATAAGATTGTTGCTGTTCTTCTGTGTACCTCATGGTGCATCTATCTTTCTTTCTTTAGCATTTATCTGGGTTTTTTTTTAGGCTGAATTGCTAGCTCAATGCTCAATGCAGCACAGTTGAAAAATGTTCAAGGAGCCAGCTGGATTCGAACCTGAGACCACTCATCTTGAAATCTAGTGCAGATACCACTACGCTACTGGCTGGTTACCCATGAGATTACATCCCTGTAAACAAAAACCTATTCAGGGACCCAAGAAGTGGCAGATAATGAAAAGAAATGGATTTTCTTTTACTGAATTGCATAATATTTGGAGAAGAAACAAAATAATTAGATTCTCCTTGAATCATCCTTCATGATTAATGGAAGTGTATAAAACAACTGCAGATTTGAATAAAATGTGCCACATTTTACAGTACATAAAGCAATGTCATATATATTGACAATGATGGCGCAAACAGAATCCTCATCTTCATGCACACACAACAAGCATTAAGATGCATCTGTTCTGGTGTCACTCACCTTCATATTCAGGACACGAGGTGAATTTCAATGCTTCATGAGACAAATGACTAATTGTGAAAAGATTACTGCAGGCATCCAACCCAGCTCAACTAAAATATCAACCATAACAGCACTAATTCACTGAGATCTTATAGGCACAGGCTAAAACCTTTCAACTTAAATCTACTTTCCATGTACCAAATACAACCTGATTTCCCATCCTTCATAAATGGTAAAGTACACAATGATTGAAACCAAACATTCAGTACTTGTGTCGTATCCTGCATTTGAAAAGAACTGATTTAAAATGAGAGACTGTGCTATTATTTAAACTCTCCTAATATACAGAAAAAAACACTATGTTCAAGTATGTCTCAAATAAGTAAACATGTTCCAACAAAGGACTGTGAGAACGATATAAGACCATAGCGGTTTCCCTACCATCCATTGAGGGCATTTATCAAGACTTGTGCATACACAGGGTCCTTTGTATTATCATGGATCCCATACATCCAGCATCCGCTTTGACTTTCTACCATCAGGCAGAAGACTTCGATGCACACAGACAAGAACAATCAGGATGGGAAACAGTTTCTTCCCTCAGGTCATTAGGCTTCTGAACTCCCTGCCGTATCTCATTTGTAATATCGCCAGCTAATTTGTTCTGTATCCTACAACATTTAATTTATGTACTTTACTTTGTTTAACAATTTATGCATATTTCATTTGTAGATTTAATTATTACTTTAGGTTATTGTGTATTATGTGTACTGCTGTGCTTTACACCTTGGTAAGGAGAAAAGTTGTTTAATTTGATTGTATACATGTATATATTAAATGATGTCAAACTTGACTTAATTTTTACCAAAGAATGGTTTTATTGAACAGGATGCTGCATTGCTCTCAAGCAGGGATTCCCAGCTGGGGTCCATGGACCCATCAGTTAATCGTAACAGTCCATGTCATAAAAAAAGGATGGGATCCTCTGCTTTTAAATAGAGAACTTTCCTTCTTAATTTTAATATTGGTGGTGCTCAGCTCAAGCTGCATTAGAATTTACTTATCCCAACTCCCATAACAAATTCAAACCCATGAAGATCACTTATCAAACCTTTCACTCTTCCTTTCAGCTTGGTTGCCAGAATGATTTTCCCCCTTTCATACATTGTTGAAGAGACATCGTTGATCACCCTGTGATTGCTAAACAGCAAAGGACCACAGTCAACGCTTCAAATATGTTAAGCTAGTCTGAAATGGAATGTAGAGCAAGCTTAAAAATAAAAAGCTAATGAAAGGTGAATCATTAAGTATTATGACGAGCAGTAACATATTTTATTGAGTTCAAATAGTAAGTTGTACCCGTTTGCCAATCTTCAAAATATTGGAAAATGTATCTGTGGCTTTCATTGCTCAAGCCTGGACTTTATTATAGCATGGCTGTATCTTACCGATATTTTTATGTTCTTGCCATCTTGTATGTGCAAAGTGTGCTTTGTAATGTGTGTGACTGTTGGTACTGTGTTTTGCACCTTGGCCCCAGAGTAACACTGAATCATTTGGCTATATTTATAGGTATTTATGCATGGTTGAATGACAACTGAATTGAATTGAATCAAATCAAATCTGTCTTTCTGTATATCTTTTTCCCCCTCTATGTGCTTTGTGCTGTGTGACTTTGTACTGTGTTTCGTACACCTTGACCCTGGAGTAACACCAGCTCATTTGGCTGGATTCATAGGTATTCATGTATGGTTGAAAGACAATTAAACTTGAACTGAATTGAATTTAAGGATGTATGCTGGTCAAGATACTGTCACAAAAAGATACCTGTTGTACTTTTCTGTGCCAAGAACTTAAGACTATAATTTTATCTTCCTTCGATGGATTCACTTATCAAAAGGTACATTTAACTTCACACAGACTTCAAGATTTCATGACGTAAACTGAACTTGCCAATCGAGCAGCAAAATTATCTCCAAGGGAAAAGAAAAGGAGCTAATTGCTTTCTTCTCACTGCTGCCATCGGGAAGTAGGTTTAGGAGCTCAGGACTCAAACTTCAATTATCAGTCTCCTGAAACAAACTTACTCAACTTCACTTGCCCCATCACTGAAATGTTCCCACAGGCAATGGACTCACTTTCAAGGACTCTTCAGCTCATGTTCTCAAATTTATTGCTTACTTATTATTATTTCTTTCCTTTTGGACTTGCAGGTGTTGTCTTGTGCACTGGTTGAACACCCAAGTTGGTGCGGTTTTCATTGATTCTATTATGGACATTATTCTATTATGTATTTATTGAGTATGCCCACAAGAAAATTAATCTCAGGGCTGTATATGATGACATATATGTACTTAATAATTTACTTTAAACATTAGTATTTAAATTTGTTCTCCATTAAGAGAAGATAAAATCATGGAACAGTTTCAGTCCAACTCACATGAGCAACAGCCCTGAATTCAGTTAATCACCAGGTCCATAACTAATGAAGGAAATACAGAAATGTCACACTAATGGAACTCTTCAGAAACCATGGGGAAATATAGATCACTGGTACAATAGAAACGGTATTAACTATTAAACAAGACCCTTGTCCAACTACAAGCTTATCACTGCAATGCTTAAAACTCTTCACTCAATCCTGAACACAACTCTTCATCCTTGTACAAGAACAATTTAGTTTTAATTAACATATATTACTAGAGTAGTTTTTATGACTTCACCACCTTAACCATCTGATAACAACCTCATTTTATTTACGCTACTTTGATATTAATATCACTGGCTACAGTCGTAAGAAGGCTCCTGTACTGTAACAATCCCCCCCCACCCCCGTCTTTTCATGGAGATTGAGAGCCTGTCGGTTCTCAAGACGGTGGGGGGGGGGGGGGGGTGTAAAACCAACATGGAATATTGTAACATCGGAACAGTGAGTTGCTTGTCTGCACTCTCATTGTTGCAGGAGAGAGCACCCTCTCTCTTGATAGAGCCTATCTGGGACACCCAAGTGCTGGATTATGGACTTTTTGCTGGACCTCCGGATCAAGGTCTGTTTAGGGGATTTTTGCTGTTGCTTGCAGTGGGGAGAGGGGATGTGCTTCTACTAGCATGTTGGGGGGGGGAGAGGGCTGATGCTTCTGCTGTGTAAAGGGAGGGGAGGGATTCACAGGTCTGATGTTTCTGTCATTCATTCTATGGGCTTATGCTTTGTGAAGTACGAATTTCAGGTTGTATACTGTATACATTCACTGATATTACAATGAACCATTGAATTTTGTCATTTATAATAATTTTACATCTTTGCAGTGTACTGTTACCACACAACAAAATTCATGTCAGTGACTAATCACAAAAAAAAGAGTAGAATGATCAACATAAAGTGTGGGAATGAAAACAATGTAAAGTTCAGTTTTTAATGTAACATTCCAAGCAACCTGCAACAAAAGAAAACAAAGCATCTTTACAAGAGCATGCTTTTTAAAAAATATACAACAGAATCAAAATAATTGATGTGTGTCCAAGGGAAATAGTTAAATTCCAATAGCATACGGTCTCACTTAGAGGATGTTCAACAGTATTTTATAGGTGAAGAACCATCTGCCCTACTTTCATGAACCATTCTTCGCTTCCCTTCACTTGATCATCCTTTAAAGTTTGTGGATTCAGTTATTAAACATGAAGTGGAAAAGATCTGCTGCAGGAATGTGAAGATATGAAGTGCCCCCAAGGGCTATAAGCCTGCATTCTGCAGATAAAAATATTAACGCTTACCTTGTGCCACTTGTTCTAGAGGAAAATTTACTTCTGTAAGAAACAGAACATTTGCTCCACGACTGGTCAGCGCAGACTTTTGGCAAATTTTTTGCTCTGGGGAAAGGGTAAAAGAGAGAAACAAAAGAAACACATTACAGCCCAACATCTATTTCCTTTTGGGAAGAAAAACAACCAAAAAAAACATTGACCTTTAAACAGCAGTTAGCCCATAAGACATAGGAGCAGAATTAGGCCATTCAGCCCATTGAGTCTGCTCTGCCATCTCATCATGACTGATTTATTATCCGTCTCAACACCATTCTCCTGCCTTCTCCCATGGTCCTTGACAGCCTTACTAATCAAGAAACTATGAACCACCACTTTAAATACCAAATCACTTGGCCTCCACAACCATCTGTGGCAATGAATTCCACAGATTCACCACTCTCTGACTAAAGAGAATCCTCATGTCTTCTAAAGGGGCACCCTTGTACTCTAAAGCCCCTCTGGTCCTGGACTCCCCTACTATAGGAAGCCACTTCGACATGCCCACTATCTAAGGCCTTATAGTTGAACCTGTTGGGTTTTTCTTCCACTTGTCCTTCACAAGAAAATCTGCTTTCAAGTGCAAGCATGCAAAATGTGTGCCCAACCCGATACTTCAGGTGCTGATACTTAGGTAAGCAATGAACTCCAATTCAAGCAGATTGGGTGTGGAACACAATCTACCGTGCACCGATTCTCCATTGCAATGCTGATATTTAAAAAGAAACCTAAAAGAACATATGAAGTAGTATTCATGGCATCAATGTCTATTCAGAAATCTAATGACAGAGGGGAAGAAGCTGTTCCTAAATCACCGAGTGTGCACCTTCAGGTTCCTGTGCCACCTCCCTGATGGTAACAGTAAGGATGCATGTCTTACGTGATGGGGGTTCGTAATAATAGACGCTGGCTTTTTGAAGACCCTTGAAAATGACCTGGATGCTGGGGAGGCTGGTGCCCATGATGAAGCTGGCCAAGTTTACAACTTTTTGCAGCTTATTTTTAACCTTTGCAGTATACCCACCCTCATATCAGAGGGCGATGCTGCTAGTTAGAATACTCTCCACGGTAGATCTATAGAAGTTTGCACGGGTCTTTGGTGACATGCCAAATCTCTTCAAGCTCCTAATGAAATATTGTCGCTATCAGGCCTTCTTTGTATCTGCATCGATATGTTGGGCCCAGGATAGATCCTCAGAGATACTTGAAATTGCTCACCGTTTCCACTTCTAATCTCTCCATGAGGACCGGTGAAAAAAGATTTCACTAAGGACAGTCTTCTGTTCAGTAAACTTGTGTCCAAGGTGAACCTTGAAACAGTTGAATTGAACACTGCCCTCATCCAGAACAAGAATCATAATTGCATTCTGGGTGACTATATTTCCATGACAACTTAATCATAGTACAGTTTCAATGTTAACTGATAATGTTGGTGTACCAAATCCAGCAGTGGTTAACATATACCATTAGCCTTCAGCAGGGACACCTCATGTCATATTGCCACAGTCTAGTACTCGTAGTAAAACAAAAGCAAGATCTCAGTTGCAACTGAAATTGGAAGAGTTCAGCCTTCTTATAAATAGTGAATTTCTCAATTATGAGCAACTTCTCTGTAACATTACTGTCCATGGAACAGAAATTGCTCTCAGTCAACAGTTTGGTTCCAGACTATAAAACAATGCCCACACATGACCATAAAACATACTGCTCCTTGAAAACAACAGTTGCCTTTTTCACCAACAGAGTGCCAGCGAGATTTGGTCTGTAAAAGAACATGATTGAAGTGAAACCCAATGAATATTGAAAGGCCTAGATAGAGTAAACTTAGAGAGGATATTTCCTATATTGGGGGGAGTCCAGGACCAGAGGACACAGCCCCAGATTAGAAAGATGTTTAGAAGAGGTAAGGAGGAATTTCTTTATCCAGAGTGATGAATCTGTGGAATTCACTGCCACAGATGGCTGTGAGGGCAAGTCATTGGATATATTTAAAGCAGATGTTGATAGGTTCCTGATTTAGTCAGGCTGTCAAAGGTTGTTTTCTGTGCAGCATAGTTAGCCTACAAACCAATGGTTTTCATCACACGCCATGCCATATGACATAGATGATCATGGTTTGCCATTGCCATTCTTCTGGGCAGTGTCTTTACAACACGAGTGACCTTAACCATTATCAATACTCTTCAGAGATTGTCTGTCTGGCGTCAGTGGCCACGTAACCAGGACCTGTGATATGCACCAGCTGCTCAAACGACCATCAACCACCTGCTCCCATGGCTTCACACGACTGATTGGATTGAATGGGGGGGGGGGGGGGGGTCAGCTAAGCAAGTAGTACACCAAGGGTGACCTACAACTAGTAGCACCTTACAACCTCATTTCATGGAGACACATCTCCCTCCCATGGTCCAAAACCCTAAAGTCCAAACACTAATTGGAAAACTAAGATAACCAACACCCACTGTTCCTTTATCATTCCCAGGCAACCCAATTTCATCTCCAACCCTTCCCATACCCTTCTGACCAAGGGTCTCATTATCCTCTTGCTCGTGGATCCATCTGCCCATCAACTTTCAAATCTGATTCCACCCATAAGCCTCTAACCCTAACAACCCTTTTTCATCCACCTACTAAATGCTATTTCATCCTTCCTCTCCCAGTTTCATCCATAGAATAGAATAGCAAATGCTTGCAAGAATTTCATAAATATTTTGACAAGACTTGCTTCAGTGAATCAAGTGGCCATTTTATGTCCAAATAAGAGTGGGAGACAATTCTGTGCACTGAAATGAAATTTGATCACTGACCAATTATAGTACTTGAGTCTCTGACAGCAGATCATGGCACAAGAAAGCACAAATCAAATGACAAAAATGGAAGACATAGTTGACATTCCATCTGATAAATAACTTCAGTTTTCATTTTACCATTCAAAAACAAAACCAAACATAGGTTTAAGGTACAAAAAAAAATGTCTGCACAGCATTAAACTACATGCAATTTAGCAGGATAACTCATGTCATTAGCTTTTCAAAAATTTTTACCTTCATTGTGCCCACTCTCAAAAATGATAGTATGCAACTTGACCAAGCGTACATTATTCCTTAGCTAAGTTTTTACTTTAAACACAAGAGTGTCTGCAGATTTAACATGCACAAAGTGCTGGAGATCAGCAGGTCAAGCAACATCTATAAAAGGGAATAAAAAGTTGATGTTCCAAGCCAAGATCCTTCATCAGGTCAGGAAAGGAAGCCAGAATAAGGTTTTGGGGGGGGGGGGGGGGGGGAAGAAGAGTAAGAGAGAGATGGTGGAAGGAGTACAAGCAGAGAGGTGATCGGTGAAATGAGGTAAGAAAGAAGGTGTGTAGGTCAGGTGGAGGAAATTAAGAAGGTAGGTGGAGGCAAAAGGCTGAAGAAGGAACCTGACAGGAGAGTGAACAATGGGAGAAAGGGAAAGAGGAGAGGCACCAGAGGAAGGTGATGGGAAGAGAAAGGTTAAGAAGGGAGTCAGAATGGGAAATGGATAAAAGAGAGAATGAGGATGGGGGGATTACCAAAAGTCAGAGAAATAGATACTCATGTCATCAACTTGGAGGCTACCCAGTTAGAATATGCGGCATTGCTCCTCCAACCCGAGTGTGGCCTCATTGTGGCTGGACAGGAGTTCTGAAGAATGGTTGATGCCTCCTTTTTTGTTGTAAATTAAAACCCATTACTTGACAATTAAAAACAATTCATCTTAACTTGAAAAAAATATAAATTTGAATTTCTTTTGCACCTCTCATTCCCTCAGAAAATTTCAAAATAAGGCCATTAATAGCCACATAGGAGATTGGTGAGTAAAATCAGAGCTCATGGCATTGGGGGCAGGGTTTCAACATGGATAGAAAACTGGTTGGCAGATAGAAAGCAAAGGGTAGCAGTGAATGGGTGTTTCTCAGACTGGCTGGAGGTGACTAGTGGGGTACCACAGGGCTCTGTATTGGGACCACAGCTCTTTACGATTTATGTCAATGATTTAGATGAGGGCATTGAAAACTATATCAGCAAGTTTGCTGACGATACTAAACTGGGTGGCAGTGTGACATGCGAAGAGGACATTAGGAGAATACAGGGAGACTTGGATAGGCTGAGTGAGTGGGCAGATACTTGGCAGATGTCATTCAATGTGAATAAATGTGAAGTTATCCACTTTGGAAGCTGGAACAAGAGGGCAGAGTATTGTCTGAACGGTGTCGAGTTAGGTAAGGGAGAAATGCAAAGAGACCTAGGAGTCCTAGTTCACCAGTCAATGAAGGTGAATGAGCAAGTGCAACAGGCAGTGAAGAGGGCAAATGGAATGTTGGCCTTTGTTACAAGGGGAATTGAATACAAGAGCAAGGATGTTCTTTTGCATTTGTACAGGGCCCTGGTGAGACCACACCTGGAATATTGTGTACAGTTTTGGTCTCCAGGTTTAAGGAAGGACATTCTGGCAATTGAGGAAGTGCAGCGTAGATTCACTAGGTTGATTCCTGGGATGGCAGGGCTGTCTTACGCAGAGAGATTGGGCTTGTACACGCTGGAATTGAGGAGATTGAGAGGGGATCTGATTGAAACGTTTAAGATAATTAAAGGATTTGATAGGATTGAGGCAGGAAATATGTTCCAGATGTTGGGAGAGTCCAGTACCAGAGGGCATGGATTGAGAATAAGAGGTCAGTTATTTAAAACAGAGTTGAGGAAGAGCTTCTTCTCCCAGAAAGTTGTGGAGGTGTGGAATGCACTGCCTTGGAAGACGGTGGAGGCCAATTCTCTGGATGCTTTCAAGAAGGAGCTGGATAGATATCTGATGGATAGGGGAATCAAGGGATATGGGGACAAGGCAGGGACTGGGTATTGATAGTGAATGATCAGCCATGATCTCAGAATGGTGGTGCAGACTCGAGGGGCCGAATGGTCTACTTCTGCACCTATTGTCTATTGTCTACTGTCTATTAAGACATAGGAGCAGAACCAGGCCAATTGGCCCATTGAGTCTGCTCCACTATTCCATTATGGCTGATTTATTATCCCTCTCAACCCCATTCTCTTGCCTTCTTCCCATAATCTTTTAACGCCCTTACCAATCAAGAACCTATCAACCTCTACTTTAAATATATCCAATGACTTTGGCTCCACAGCCATCAGTGGCAATGAACTCCACAGATTCACAACCCTCTGGCTGAAGAAATTCCTTCTAGCCTCTGTGCTAAAGGGGTGTTCTTGTATTCTGAGGCTGTGCCACCTGGTCCCAAACTCCCTCACTATAGAAATCACCTTCACCATATTCACTCAATTTTGGCCTTTCAATATTGGATAGGTTTCAGACTCCAGCAAGTACAGATCCAGACCCTGTAACATTTCTCAAAATGCTGTTAAATGCTCTAGTACAGGAAACATCATTGCAAACTTGCTTTTAAAGCAGAAGTTCCCAACCTGAGGTTTATGGACCCCTTGCTTAACGGTAATTGGTCCATGGCATAAAAAATGTTGGAAAACTCCTGCTTTAAAAGTGATGTTTTACTAATGGCACAAGAACAAAATATTTCCAAGGCACTGGACAGAACTGTCCTGCTCATTTGAATAGCCACTACGGAATGTAACATATTTTTTAATATAGTGATTAACCTCCATATAATATTTCACTTAGAAGATGAAAAATTCAGCACACTCAAGTTTCAATACCACAATCCCTGGAGTGGGGCATCCACCCCAATATTTCCTCACTCAGCCAAGAAAGTAACCACGGACCCTAGACTGACATCAATTGTTAAACAGTTTTTAATATTGCATGAATCAGGATTTGCAACAAGCTTGCTCGAAATATTCATACTAATCTGAATCTCTCTATAGCAAGATAAATACAGATTTTGAAAGCACTGGGTTTTCAAATGATTAAATGGAAAAAAAAATGTACTTCAGGTTCTTACTAAACTCAGATTTTACTCTAAAACGTATCACATTCCAGATGCACTTGAAAATGCAAATAATATTGAAAGCTACACTACAATCCGCTGAAGAGCTGTGGTTCAAATCTTCAAAGCAAATATATGTTAATCTTCCAAACGTGCTTAGTTCAAGCTTTGCTGCTCATTTTAAAGACCCTAAGAACTTATGAAATAGAAGCAGGAGACTGACAGTCAGTGACACATGTCTGCTTCACCATTCTGTAAGATTATGGCTGACTTTTGAGTTGAGGAGGCGGAGCTAAGTAGTTATGGCGCCCAACGGCAATTCCTTTGCTTGTATCTTTGAAAACAGCTCTATTTCCATCTTTAATATCTCTATTTTTCCCTTTCAGGGTTCTTTTGAAGACCCTGACCTGGAGTTACACGCTGTTACGGTTCTTTGCAGGAATGGGACGTGTGAGGTTCCACAATCAGCCGCTATTCGATATGCCAAAGGCTTGGCTTGAGATTTTGGCTTGGATTCGGAAGCTTGGGATCTCGAAGAACTGGAAACAGGTGGATCAAAGGACATGTGTCATTGGGGGAGTGGGAACATCTGCTGTGTGCCTGAGGACCCAGGATTCTTGTGATCTTCAGAATTAAAAATGGTGGCTACTGTAAAGTCCTTTTTCTAGCAGATGGAGTGTAGGTGCTCAGTGAAGTGGTCTCCCAATCTACATCTGATCTTGCCAATATACAGGAGGCCACACTGGATGCACCAGATACAGTGGATGACCCCAACAGACTCACAGGTGAAGTGACACCTCACCTGGAAGGACTGTTTGGGGGCCTGAATGGCAATTTGTTCTGCTTGCAAGGATAAGTGCCAGGAGGGAGATCTGTGGGCAGGGACAATTGGACAAGGGAATTGCTTAGGGAGCTATACCAGCAGAAAATGGCAGGAGAGAAAGATGTGCTTGGTGGTGGGATCCCATTTGAGATAGAGGAAGTTACAAATAATTATATGCTGGATGCGGAGGCTGGTGGGGAGTTAAGTGAGAACAAGAGGAACCTTATCCCTGGTGGGGTGGTGACAGAATGGTGTGAGGGCATACATGCACAAAATGGAAGAGATGTGACTGAAGGCAGCATTGTTGGTGGAGGAAGAGAAGCCCCTTTCTTTGAAAGAGGGGGCAACTGGGCATTCTGGAATTAAAAGCCACACCTGGAGAGCCGATGCGGCAAAAACAGGGGAACTGAGAGAAGGGACTGGCATTTTTACAAGCAACAGGGTGGGAACAGGTATAGTCCTGGCAGTTGTGAGAATCAGTGGGTTTATGAAAGACATCAGTAGATAACAATTCAGCACAAACATCCATCATTAGGAAGCCCCACTACCCAGTCCACACTCTGCCATCAGGTATTGATTTATTTCTTACATCCTTCACATACTTGGGAGTAAAAATCTTTACATTACGTCTAAATCTGCAAACATAGTAATTTATAATAAATAGAACAATGTAACATAGAATACACTCAAGTCAGCTTGAGTTCATCAGTCTGATGGCCTAGTGCAGGGGTCGGCAACATTTACCACTGAAAGAGCCAATATGGACCCATTTCCCACAGAAAAGAAAACACTGGGAGCCACAAAACCCGTTTGACATTTAAAATGAAATAACACTGCATACAACGGGTTTTTTTTTGCCTTTATGCTATGTATAAACAAACTATAATGTGTTGGATTTATGAAATTGATGAACTCCTGCAGAGAAAACGAAATTACATTTCTGCATGCAACAAAAACATTTTGAAATCCGAATAAAAGACGTTGGGTTGAAGGTTACTCCATAGTTAGCCTACCTTGGATCGAAGAATTAAAAGAAAGCGCGCACTGGCGGGTGTCAGGCATTGGCAGTGGTGATGTATATTAACAGCGATAAAAAACACGTTGTAGCGGTGTGCTACACGCAGCGCTAAAATAAAGACACTGCAGTCAAAGGTAACTTTATTCGAACTAAACAGCCTTGCTTTAAAGCCTCCCTCAACCCGTCCCCGTGGGTGCAGATGCTCCAAAAGACACGTACTCACAAACCCCCGTAGGCTATCTCCCTTAGCCAGAACGGTAGCTAATTGTGAGCCGGTTCGGATGAGCCAGGAAATGGGGTCTCCACAACGTTTTTAGATTGTGCAAGATCACCATAATCTTCAAAGTTCGAATTACATTTCAAAAACTAACAAACCACGGGGAGCCGCAGCACAGAGAAGAAATAGTTGCATGCGGCTCTGGAGCCATGGGTTGCCGACCCCTGGCCTAGTGGAAGAAGCTATCCCAGAGTCTGTTGGTCCTGGTTTTTATGCTGTGGTACCACTTCCTGGATGGTAGCAGCTGGAATAGATTGTGGTTGGGGTGACTCGGGTCCCCAATGATCGTATCGGCCCTTTTTACACACCTGCCTGTAAATGTCTGAATCATGGGAAGTTCACAACTACTGTGCTGTCCACACCACTCTCTGCAGAATCCTGCGATTAAGGGAGGTACAGTTCCCATACCAGGTAGTGTTGTCGCCAGTCAGGATGCTTTCATTTGTGTCCCTGTGGAAAGTTCTTTGGATTTGGGGGCCCATACCAAACTTCCTCATCCATCTGCGGTGAAAGGGGAGCTGTTGTGCCTTTTCCACAACACAGCTGCTGTGTATAGACCACATGAGATCCTCGGTGATGTGGATGCCAAGAAACTTAGAGCTGTTTGCCCTCACAACCCCACATCCATTGACGTCAATGGGGGTTAGTCCATCTCCATTCCTCTTGTAATCCACAAGCAGCTCCTTTATTTTTGTGATATTGAGGGAGAGGTTGTTTTCCTGACACCACTGCATCAGGCAGATGACTTCAGAGGGTTGGAGGTGAGGGAGCTCATTCTTACCACCTGCTGGCGATCTGACAGGAAGTCCAGGATCCAGCTGCTCAAGGCAGGGTTAAGGCTAAGGTCTGAGCTACTTGTTGAGCCTGTAGGAAATTATGGTGTTAAATGCTGAACTGTAGTCCAAGAACATCATTCTCACATAAGCATCCTTCTCCAGATGTGTAAGGACAGTATGTAGAGCAGTGGCTATTGCACCATCTGTCGATCAGTTGTGCTAGTAGGCGAAGTGCAGGGGTCCAGTTTCTGTGGTAGCAATCTATAGATGTAATCCTTGACCAGCCTCTCAAATTTGCTTATGATTGAGGTGAGTACGACAGGATGCTAGTCATTCAGGCATGTTATCTTGGTCTTTTTTTGCTTCAAGGACAATGGTAATTTGAAGCAGGAGGACACTCTACACTAGGAGAGGAGAGATTAAAAATGTCAGTAAACACACCTGCCAGTTGTGCTGTGCACATCCTGAGTACTCACCCTGGGATGCCATCCAGTCCTGCAGCCTTGCGACTGTCCACTCATTGAAACATCTGTGGACCTCTGCCTCAGAGATGACCAGGTGGCAGTTTGTACTGTTGGCTTTCCTCGGAGGCTCAGAGGTAGAGACATCAAACTGAGTGTAAAAGCGATTGAGCTCATCCGGGAGAGAAGCCATGATGTTGGCAGCACCACAACTTTTGGCTTTGAAGTCTGCGATGGTATGCAGCCCTCGCCACAAGTCACGTGTGCTGTTCGTTGTGAATCTTAACTCAATCTTGTCCCTGTATTGTTGTTCCACAGCCTTGATAGCTTTGTGCAGATCGAAGCTTTCTTTAGCTCCTGCTGATTGCCAGCAGCATAAGCCCTATGTTGTGCAGCAAGTGCTGCTCACACTGAACTGTTGGTCCAGGGTCTGACTCAGAAAGACCCTGACCGACTTCTAGGGGACAATATCATCAATACACATCTGGATGAAGCACGTGACTCCATCAGTGAACTCGGAGACATCCTCATTGTGGAGACATTCCTGTCGATGTCATCAAAGCAGACCTACAGCCATGGAGGCCAAATGTTTGGACCAACAGCAGCCTGTTTTAACTATGGCCACCTCCTCTTTCAGCTTCTGCCTGTACATCGGCAAAAGCAAGATCAAAGAACGATCTGATTTTTCAAAAGCTGGGCAAAGGAGAGCTTTGTTTGCGTTGCAGAAGGAAGTGTAACTGTGGTCAAGT
Organism: Hypanus sabinus; assembly: GCF_030144855.1. Taxonomy (NCBI): domain Eukaryota; kingdom Metazoa; phylum Chordata; class Chondrichthyes; order Myliobatiformes; family Dasyatidae; genus Hypanus; species Hypanus sabinus. Next base: position 73,047,557 of record NC_082723.1, on the reverse strand, counting down.
GTCTTATCTCCACGAGTACTTAATGACTCTCGATTAAAGTCACCGGCAATGATGAAGGCAGCCTCTGGATGTGCAGTCTCCAGCATGTTGATGGCCTTGTACAGTTCCTTGAGAGCCAGGTCAGTATCAGCCTGTGGTGGATTGTACACCGCTGTGATGATAACAGCCGTGAACTCCCAAGGCAGCCAGTAGGGTCTGCACAACAGCACCAGGTATTCCAGGTCTGGCGAACAAAGTACATTCGGATTCTGAGGATTACACCAAGCATTGTTGACCATGCAGCATACCCCTCCTCCTCTACTCTTCCCAGAGAGTTTTTTTCTGTCTGCCCAGAACAGGGAGAACCCAGAGGGCTCGATGGAATGATACAGCATATCCTCTCTCAGCCAGGTCTCCACAAAGCACAAAACATTGCATTCCTTTGTTTCCTGCTAATAAGAGATTCTGGTTCACAGTTCATAAAGCTTATTGCCCAGGGACTGAACATCAGCCAGGAGAATGCCAGGGAGAGGCGGCCAATTTGCAAGCCGTCTCAGCCTCACCAGGACACTGGCCCTTTGAGTCTCCCCTCTGGCACTTCTTCCGAGGTAGTGGCAGTGTAAGAGATGAGTCTCCCATTGATCTTGCAAGCAGGAGATCCTAGTGTAGGAAAGGCAGTGTAGTGGGTAAATGCCGACTTTCTGATGTTCAGAGAGGTTAGTCTATCATATCTGACGTATCAGCTACTTGAACAGAAAATGGTAAGGTAAAAGATACAAGAGCCTCAGGACTCGCACCACCAGGTTCAAGAACAGTTACTGCACCTCAACCAACAGACTCTTGAACAAAAGGGGATAACTACACTCACTTGCCCCATTGAGATGTTTCCCCACAATAAATTATCTCACTTTCAGGACTCTTATCTGATTATCTTATGCTCTTGTTATTTATTGCTATTTATTTATATTTGCATCTACACAGTTTGGCATCTTCTGCACCCTAGTTGATCTTGTTATATAGCCAAATATGGCAGAAGAAAATGAATCTTCGGGTTGTATATAGTCATACGTTTACTTTGATAATAAAAATTACTTTGAACTTTTAAAACATAGGGAGAGAAATGAAACTAATTGCAATTTATGACATATTTGGGAGAAGTAAACCCAACTTCAACTGTTTCAGTGATGTTAACAAACTTGCCAGGATTACAGAAACTGAAGTTACCAAAGCTCTATAACAGTGTGGGGTTACCCACTTTAGACAATAGGTGCAGGAGTAGGCTATTCAGCCCTTCAAGCCAGCACCGCCATTCAATGTGATCATAGCTGTTCATCCACAATCAGTACCCCATTCCTGCCTTCTCCCCATATCCCTTGACTCTGCTATCTTTAAGAGCTCTATCTGACTCTTTCTTGAAAGCATCCAGAGAATTGGCCTCCACTGCCTTCTGAGGCAGAACATTCCATAGATCCACAACTCTCTGGACGAAAAAGTTTTTCCTGAACTCCACTCTAAATGGCCTACCCCTTATTCTTAAACTGTGGCCTCTAGTTCTCTGGCTCTCACCTTGTACCACATTTCCACTATTTTACAATTGTTATTCCTCTCCACACCTGTGGTGCATGGCTGTTTCTTTCACACTTAAAACAAGGTCAAGTTGCAAGCTCAACCCTCAACCCAACAAGAAGAGCTGGCTGGATTCGTACCCGGGACCACTTGCCTCAAAGTCTAGTGCCACTACACCACCAGCTCGTTGCAGATGATGTCTCTAGTCTTCAATATTCCCTGAAGATTCACATACTAGAAGATGCATAACTTATTTTTGTTCCCATTTCTTAAGTTCCCAAAACCTTTTTTATCATGCTGATTAAAAATGTACTATTTATAATTTAGCACACCAAATTCACTGATCATTCAGTACTGAGGAGATCAAAACCAACTTTCTGCAAGACTCCATGTTCAAATCTGTAATGGCAATCCAATGCTTTTGACATCTTAAGCCCACTACCCCCACTCCCATCCCAACTCAAAAGGTACTGCAAATGCTGGGAAGCTAGAGGAACACACAAAATGCTGGAGGAACTCAGCAGGTCAGGCAACATCTCTGGAGAAAAATAGAGCTTCATTCAGAGTTTGAAATTTGGTTTGTCACCAAAAACTTTGCAAATTTCTACAGATGTACAGTGGAGAACATTCTAAATGGCTGCCTCATGATCTGGTATGGAGGGGGGCTGGTTTGCTATACAGGATCAAAAAGAAGCTGCTGAGAGTTATAAGCTCAGTCATCTCCATGCATAGTATCCAGGCCATCTTCAAATCTTCAAGGCGGTATCCATCATTAAGGACCCCCCCCCCCCCAAACACCTAGAACACTCCCTCTTCTCATTGCTACCATCTGAAGGCACAAACACAATGATTCAGGAACAGCTTCTTCCCATATGCGTGTGCGTAACACACACACACTTACTGCAATTCAGCATTTTCCCATTATCATGCATTATATTGTACAGCTGCCGCAGTGACAACAAATTTCATGATGTATGCTTGTGATATTAAACCAGATTCTGATTCACTCCTCAGATAGTGCCTGAACTACTGAATTCTTCCAGCATTGTGTTACCTTCTACTCCCAACCCGTATTCAACCAACTATTACTTCCACTCCACAGATACTAATTACTTGTAACACTTTCAAGTTATCTTGCTTTATTTTCCAAATGTAACAGTGCAAGCTATTAAAATTAATCAGAATCAGAATCAGACTTTAATCGCCAAGTACCTGTGCACATACAAGGAATTTACTTCCGGCAGATGTTGTCTCTCTGCTCATAACAGATGATAAATATAAATGAAAATATAGATTATACATACAAGTAGTGCAATCCAAGTAATAGTTAGCCGACAGTTAACTGGCAGTTAACTGTTCAGCAAAGTGACCGCAGTAGGAAAAATACTTCTCCAGTGCCTATTAGTCTTAGTCTGGAGGGATCTGAAGCGCTTAACAGACGGAAGCAGTTCAAACAGTCCGTGCGCAGGATGGGAGGAGTCCTTTATGATGTTCCCCGCCCTCTTCTTCAACCTGGAAGAGTACAGGTCCACAATAGAGGACAGGGAGGCTCCAATGATGCGCTCGGCAGTCCTCACTGTGCGCTGTAGTCCGGTTCTGTCCTGCTTGGTGGCGGCTCCAAACCACACAGTGATGGAGGTGCACAGGACAGACTCAATGACTGCAGTATAGAACTGCAGCAGCAATTCCTGAGGCAGACCATATTTCCTCAAGAGCCGCAGGAAGTACATCCGCTGCTGGGCCTTCTTCAGGATGGAGCTGATGTTCTGCTCCCACTTCAGATCCTGAGAGATGGTGGTTCCCAGGAACCTGAAGTTCTCCACGGTGGACACAGGGCTGCCGAGGACTGTGAGGGGGGACATAACGGGGGGATGTCTCCTGAAATCCACTATCATCTCCTTTGTCTTGAGCGTGTTCAGCTCCAGATTGTTCCGACTGCACCAGAGCGCCAGTTGGTCCACCTGCTGTCGATGTGCAGACTCATCACTGTTCTGGATAAGTCCGGAGCTCGATCATTGGCTATGGTCCTCAGTGAATGCATGTGCTGGCACGTACTTCCATTGAGAAGTGAAGCAAGTCAAAAGACCAATCTTAATCACATTCTTGTTTATAACCCAAAAAGCAAAAGCCATTACCAATACAGTAGAGAAAATAATTTCCTTACTGCAAAGTTGTTGGATTATTTGTTTATTACATAATATTTCAGTTATCTTTCCAAGCAGTGACTGCTGCAGCAAGCTATGAGCTTTAAAATCCAATGAAACAGCGTCTGATAAACAGTATGATGAAGCAAGACTTGATTTAACTGAAAAGGCCTTTTTCATTGTCAGCATTACACATCCCCATGACCCTTCTCTTGACCATTCCTCCCATTCAGTTAAACTGGATCAAAAGAATACATACATTTCCTGAAAATGACTGGCTTGTTCCACATGATTAACTGTGCCTGTCATGCGAAGTAAACACACAATATCAGCATACTTTGCTTGCTTTTCTTTTCAAGATAACACACTTTAATTTCAAATCATTACATAGTTCAAAACGTTGTGCAGCATTTGACACAATACATTTGTCTTGGGAAACTTGGGCTCTTTCCTTTATGAATATGAGATACTTTTCTGGCATCAATATGCTGTCTCATGAGTGGCAGGGTGGAGATAGGTCTGTACCAGAGATGCAAGGCACTCCTCTCCAGTATCCTCCAGATCACCCTTGGGCATGGTATAGCACTTGCTCAGCTCCCCTGCAATCAGTGTCAAATGAAGCCATGGGTGCAGATGGAGGATGATCATATGAGCAACTGGAGCACTTAACAATTGCTAGTTATGCTATCACCGATGCCAGGCAGACAATCTCTGATGTGTATTGATAATGGCTGGGGTCATTTGTCTCATGAAGAGACTGTCCAGAAAGCAGCAGTGGCAAACCATTTCTATAGAAAAATTGCCAAAAACAATCATGGCCATGGATGATGAAGATGCCATCTCCATAAAGAACCTTATACATTTGCCACAATTCACCATTAGTAGGTTGGGTAAACCTGATGCACCTTGGCTATGCTTCATGATCGCAATGGTCACATGCGGAATTTTTTTAAAAACTTGATCATCAAAAATTTGCAAAGTAAAACTTCAAAATTGTCTTATCTCAGTCTCCCAGGAGAAAGACAGAATCAGAATTCAGAATAAGCATCAGAATCTGGTTTAATATCACTGGCCTATGTCGTGAAATTTATTAACTTTGCGGCAGCAGTACAATACATAATACAATGTGAATTACAGTAATTTCTATGTATACATTGTTAAATTAAATAAGTAGTGTAAAAAAATTTAAGCATTGAGGTACAGTTCACAGGTTAAATGTCCATTCCGAAATTGGACTGCAAAGGGGAAGAAGCTGTGCCTGAATCGTTGAGTATGTGTTTCATGCATTTGTACAGTATCTCCTCCCTGATGATAGCAATGAGAAGGAGGCATGTCCTGGGTGGTGGGGGCCCTGAATGATGGATGTTACCTTTCTGAGGCACCGCTCCTTGAAGATGTCCTGAATGCTATGGAGGCACAATGATGAGCCAACTATATTTACAACTCTCCGCAGCTTACTTTGATCCTGTGTGGTAGCCAGTTAGAAGGCTCTCCATGGTACATCTGCAGAAATTTGTGAGTGTTTTAGTTGACATACCAAATCTCCTCAAACTCCTAATGAAGCACAGCCACTGTCTTGCAGACCTTACAGCTGCATTGAACATTGGGTTCAGGTTGGGTCCTCAAAGATACTGACAACCAGGAACTTGAAATCGCTCACTCTTTCCTGGATGGTGGGAGTCCCTAATGATCAATGCTGCTTTCCTGTGACTGTGTTTCATACAGATGTGCTCAATGGTTGGGAGGAATTCACCTGTGCCATATCCACTACTTTTTGTAGGATTTTCTTTTCAAGGGCTTTGGTGTTTTCATACTAGGCTGTGATGCAACCAATCAATACACACTCCATACTGGGAGTGGGAACTCAGCAACTCCCTTAGTAACTGCCACACACAAAGTCTTCAGCACATAGGGCAATGGGAAGAAATGTCTAGGGCATATCATTTTAAAAGCTTTCTTGCCCAGTTCCTTGAATTCTACATAATGAATTACCACATCTCCTGATGCACAACAGTCCAATTAAGAAAACCTTCTGTTGAAAGCAACCAACTCTTCAACGTTTAATAGAGGGCGAACAACTTTCAAAAAGCAGAACACACAAAAAAAAGTTTTCTTTCAGCCCTCCACAGATCCTTCCAGAAAGTGTATTGTTTAACTTGGAGCTGCAGAAAAGTAGTCTACCTTACGCTTATTTATATTCGCCAACGGAATCCAATGGTTATTTTCATTAATATCCCCAAAATGATCATCTGGATCAACAGCAGATTTCTAAAGATGTACCATGGAGAGCATTCTAGCTGGTTACATCATCTTGTATGGTGTGGGGAGGGGGGGGGAGGGGTTGCATTGTTCAGGATCGAAATAAGCTTGACCCCTTGTCAGCTCCACCATGAGCATCTCTGTAGTATCCAGGACATCTTCAAGGTGCAAACTCTCAAAAAGACAACATCCATCATTAAGGACAAATACATATACTTACAAACTCATCGTAATTCACCTTTTTTCTGTTATTATATATTACAATGTACAGCTGCTACAAAGTCAACAAATTTCACAACATATACCAGTGACATTAAACCAGATTCTGAACTATCCCACGCTGATAGATTTATGTTGACTTACATTTCAGTCAGCCTAGACTCTAAGTAAATTTCTATACATGTACTGCGTAGAACATTTTGGCTGGTTTTATTACCAATTGGTATGGTGGCCCCAATGTGCATCCATCAAGAGATGTTCCAGAGGGTGATAAGCTTAGTCACCTCCATCATGGGCATAACCATCCCCACTATCAAGGGCATTTTTTTTTAAAAGAGGTGCTGCCATAAAAAGGCAAGATTTATCATTAAGGACACTCACAACCTGGGACTTGCCCTGTTCTCAATACTACCACAAATAGAAGGGACAGGAGCCTTAAAACCCACTCAATATTTTAGGAACAGTTTCTTTCCCTTCATCAGAACATTACTGCACCGTCTACGAACACCACCTCTAGTCTTTATTCTTTCCCAACAGATATCCAGTAGTCAAATACAACAGATTTAACAACTGGAAGATGACAAATACAAGTTGTTGCTGTCTTGAAAAGAGCAAATTTTTCCTAATTTGAAGCTACCAAGGAACTGAAGTTGACAGCTCTTCTCGGCAAAAGCCGGTAAAGCATCTAGGAATTTAGACACTGAAACCTGCTGCATCTGGACAACAGGCTAGGTGATTTTGTGAATCCACTGCATAATACATTAGCAGGTTTTTTTTTAATTTTGGAAGTCCATGACAGCTATTTTTCTGCAAATTTCTACAAGAACACACAGTATCAGGTGCCTTTTTATTAAGATCACAGGACATTGGAGCAGAATCGGGCCATTCAGCCCATCAATGATCCTCTGCTATCCATCACAGCTGATTTTTTAACCCTTTCAACCCCATTCTCCTGCCCTCTCTCTGTAACCTTTGACACCTTGATTAATCAAGAACCAATCAAACTCTGGCTTAATGACTTGACCTGCTTTGCTGCCTGTGGCAATGAGAATTCCACAGTACACCTCCCTTTGGCTAAACAAATGTTTCCTCATCCATGGATGTCCCTCTATTCTGAGGTTGTGCCTTCCACTCCAAGACTCCTCCACAAAAGGAAACATCCCCTCCACAGCCACTATGTAGGACTTGCAGTAGTACAGTCAGCCCTCCTTATCCGTGAGTTCTGCATGCGCGAATTCAACCAACTGCGAATCGAGAAAACCTGGAAGTGCTCTTCCAGCACTCGTTGTTTGAGCATGTACAGACTTTATTTTCTTGTCATTATTCCCTAAACAATGCAGTATAACAACTATTTTACATAGTATTTACATTGTATTAGGTATTATAAGTAATCAAGAGATTATTTAAATTATACAGGAGGATGTACGTAGGTTATCGTGGACTGGGATCGAAAAAACAAACGGAAGTTCTCTTACGAACAGGTACATCCGGTATTACTTAGCATTAGTTAATCAAACTTTTGTCTTGGCATATAGTATATATTTTACCTTTCTATGCATATAAACCAATTAAGAAACATAATTTTCAGAGCTGGGCATTACAGTGACAGATCGCTCCCGAGTCCTGGATATTATGATATTGAGACCAGCCCAGCTGTAACACATGCCTTAAAAGAAGTTGATGAGTCAGTCTCTAGGTGTACATTAAGCCTCTTTCATAGTGTGTGCTTGCAGGACTGGATCCAGTTGTGGAGTAGTGGCAGATTCTCTCTGTCACAGTAAGTTTCTGGCAGCAACTCAACCCAGGAGCAGTGCTGGGTTGATGTGGAGGATCAAAAGGCCAATAATTAAACCACTGCGTTGCTTAGTAATAATTGTAGTTTTCATCAGGGCAGGGTCTTTCTCACTTTATCCTTTAAAATTGTTCCGATCGTTGACCAACGTAGCCTAACGCTTTTCCAATGACCGATGGAGTTTCACTTCTTTCCACTTTATTTTCAATCGTGATCATGATTATTTTCGTGAACAGAAACACTGCAGGTTCAGAGCTCCCCTTCCAGGTCCTAATGTCCACCGCACAGAGACAGATTAAATAAGGCCTGGGGTTCCGCTGGGTCCTAAGGTCCACCGCATTAAGACAGTTTGAATAATAGACTTGAACATCCGCAGTTTTTGGTATCCGTGAGGGGTCCCGGAACCAATCCCGCAGATAAGGATGGCCGACTGTATTTGATTTGTCTCAATGAGAAATCCGCCCACCCGCCCTATTCTTTTAAATTCCAGTGAAGGCAGGTCCTGGGCCATCAAACACTCACATGGCCAAGTATTTCATTTCAGGAACAATTACTCTGAACCCTCTCCAATGCCAGCACATCTTTCTGATAAGTGGCCCAAAACCACTCACAATACTCCAAGCAGGTCTAACCAATGTCTTAGAAAGCCTCACCATGACATCCTTGTTTTTATAGTCTTGTCCTCTCGAAATGAATGCTAACATTGCATTTGCCTTCCTTACCAGAGACTCGATCTGCAAGTTAATCTTTAGAGAATCTAGCACTAGGATTCCCAAGTTCCTTTGCACCTCTGATTCCTCCCTATTTAAAAAATAGTCCATGCCTTTATTTCTTCAATGAAAATGTATAACCATGCACTTCCCTACACTGTATTCCTTCTGCCACTTCTTTGCCCAATCTGCCCAAGTCTTTCTGCAGAGTCCCCGGTTCCTCAACAGTACCTGCCCATCCATGCTGCTTTGAATCATCTGCAAACTTGGCCACAAAGCCATCAATTTTGTTATCCAAGTCACTGACATATAACAGAGAAACACTGAAAAACCTACAGCACAATACAGACCCTTCGGCCCACAATCCTGTGCCGAGCATGTACTTACTTTAGAAATTATCTAGGGTTACCCATAGCCCTCTATTTTTCTAAGCTCATGTACCTATCCAGGAGTCTCTTAAAAGGCCCTATTGTATCTGTGAAAAGATGTGGTCTCAATGCTGACCACTGCGGAATACCATTTGTCACTGGCCTCCAATCAAGAAGTTCCTCCATTATTTCCATTTTTTGCTTCCTGCATGCCAGCCAGTCTTTAAATCCATGGTAGTATCTTTCCTGTCATAACATGGGCTGCCTTATGTGTGACATCCCACTTTGTCATTCCTTACAATTTCCTTAACAAATTGCAACAGACATGTCAGAGAATATTTCCCCTCAAGGAAACCATGTTGACTTATTTTGTCATGTGCCTCCAAGTATCCTGAAAACTCATCCTTAATGATAGACTCCAACATCTTCCCAACCCCCGGGGTCAAACTAACTCGACTATCATTTCTGCTCTTCTGCCTCCCACCCTCAAAGAGTGGAGTGACATTTACAATTTTCCCATCCTCCAGTACCATTCCAGAATCTTGTGATTTTTCTAGGATCGTTACTAATGCCTCCACAATCTCTTCAGCAACCTTTTTTTTGAACACTGGGGTGTAGTCCACCTGGTCCAGGTGACTTATCAACCTTCAGGCCTTCCAGTTTCCCAAGCACTTGCTCCTTGGTACACACTTACTTCTGCATTTCTGGTATTCTGCAAGTGACTTCCACAATGAAGACTAATACAAAATACTTCCTTAACTCATCTGCGAGTTCTTCCCTACACCCTCCCACCCCAAGATCATTTTACAGTGGTCCAATATCCAGTCTCGTGTCTCTTTTACTTTCATATCTGAAAAATTTCTTTATATCCTCTTTTATATTACTGGCCAGTTTACCTCTTTTCATCTTTTCTGTCTACGGCTTTTTAGTTGCCTTCTATTGGCTTTTAAAAACTTCACATCAACTTTTGCTATTTTATATGCCCTCTCTTTTGCTTCTATGCTGTCTTTAACTTAACTTGTCAGTCACACATACCTCATCCTTCATTTTGAATACTACTTCATCTTTGGGAAGAATCTTTCTTGCACATTCTGAACTACCCCCAGAAACTCCATCTGTTGCTATTCTGCCATCATCGCAGCTCCTATCTCATGCCTCAATATTCCTTTACTCCACTGTAATGCCGATACATCTGATTTTTGCTTTTCTTTCTCAAAGTGTGGGGTGAATTCTATCATACTATCACTGCCTCCTAAAGATTCCTTTCACTTAATCTCCCTAATCAAATCTGGTTCATTACACCACATTCAATCCAGAATTGCCATTCCCATAGCAGGCTCAACCACAAGGTATTCTGAAAAGCCATTTCATAGACATTCTACAAATTCCCTCTTTTAGGATTCAGCATCAACCTGATTTTCCCAATCTGCCTGCATATTGAAATCCCCCATGACTAGAGTGACATTGCCATTTTGATGTGCCTTTTCCATCTCCCATTGTAATTTGAAGCCCACATCCTGGCTACTGTTCAGAGGCCTCCATACAAGTCCCATCAGGCCCCTTGAAGAAATTTAAAACAAGTCCCATCAAGAAGTTTAGTAGGGGTTAGGTAGCTTTGAGAATGATGAGAACCCTCTACTCCTTGATGTACTGGTAGGAAGCAGTCAAGATTCTCCTTCCTTTAGGGTGATCACAAAACGAGATCCATTTCAGGGAAAGGACTCTTCATCTCGGTTTCTCAATATTTATTGGTTAATTATAATTTTTTCTTCTTCCGTATTTGCAGTGGTTGTTTGCCCAACCCGTTGGCAGCAGTTTTGTATTACAGGTGTCCCTCGTTTTTCGAACGTTCGCTTTACACACCTTGCTGTTACGAAAGACCTACATTAGTTACCTGTTTTCACTAACAGAAGATGTTTTCACTTTTATGAAAAAAAGGCAGCACGCACCCCAAGCAGCCAAGCTCCTCCCCCAGAACTGCATTCTAGCTGCCATTGCTTAAACACATGCCTGTGAGCATCTGTGCTTTATCTCGATTTATTTTGTGCATCCGTTAGCAAGATGAGTTCTAAGGTTTCAGAAAAGCCTAAAAGAGCGCGTAAGGCTGGTACACAGTGTAAAACTAGACATAATTAAACGTTTCGATTGTGGTGAACAAAGCATGGATAAAGTGAGTTTGGCTTGTGGAAGCTGATGAAGATGATGTTGAAGAGGTTTTGGCATCCCATAACCAAGAACTGATAGATGAAGAGCTAATGCAATTCAAAGAGGAAAGGATAATAATCAAAACCGAATGCAGTAGTGAACGGACTGAAAGTGAAGTCATCCAGGAAATGAATGTGAAGCAACTGCAATTGACAATGCTGCAATGATTGTAGAAAAGTATGACTTTAATTTTGAAATGGTATGTAGATTTAGGGCATATTTGTAGGTTATTTGAGTGCTTACAAAGAACTTGTATGATACAAAAACGCACGAGGCTAAGCAGTCAAGCATACTGTCATTTTTCAAGCCTTCTACATCAGCCACAGCAGACCATATAACCATTACAGCATGGAAACAGGCCATCTTGGCCCTTCTAGTCCATGCCAATGCTTACTCTCACCTAGTCCCACTGACCTGCACTCAGCCCATAACCCTCCATTCCTTCCTGTCCATATACCTATCCAATTTTACTTTAAGTGACAATACCGAACCTGCCTCTACCACTTCTACTGGAAGTTCGTTCCATACAGCTACCACTCTGAGTAAAGAAATTCCCCCATGTTACCCTTAAACTTTTGCCCCCTAACTCTCAAATCATGTCAATGAACCTTGACCTTCAACATCGAGGCAGGCAGACAAAGAAGATGAGCTGCCTGCCCTGATGGAAACAGACGACAATGAGATGACACTGTCCCACCACCCCAACCTCCGACGACTCAGCCTAACACATCATTATCAGTGTACTCGCTGTCTTCCCGATTCCGGTAAGTGATTCTACACTGTACATACATTATTTCTACTTTATATAGGCTGTGTATTTTTATGTGTTATTTGGTTTGATTTGACAGCTTCATAGCTTAAAGATTACTGGAGAGAGGGCTTCTGCCGAGAGCGCTTGTGCCGAGTGTTTCTGCCAAGGGCGCTTGCGTGAGATTTTCGCTACCATGGACAGTGCTGCAATGATTGCAGAAAAGTATTTCTACTTTATATAGGCTGTGTATTTATCATATAATTCCTGCTTTTACTATATGTTACTGTTATTTTAGGTTTTATGTGTTATTTGGCATGATTTGGTAGGTTATTTTTTGGGTCTGCGAACGCTCACCATCTTTTCCCATATAAGTAAATGGTAACTGCTTCTTCATTTTACGTCTTTCCGGCTTGCGATCAGTTTCATAGGAACGCTCTACCTTCGGACGGCAAGGGAAAGCTGTTCTATTACAACTTTTGGATGTATTTTGTATTTGAATAATTCTTTGTCCTTTGCACACTGGTTGAATGCTCAATATGCTGCAGTCTTTCATTGATTCTATTATGGCTAAAGGATTGATTGAGTATGGCTGCAAGGAAACAAATCTCAGGGTTATATACGATGACATATGTGCTTTGCTAATAAGTGTACTCTGAAATAGGAATCTCCTTCTACAGTTAATAGGATGAATGCTCAGTTTCAAATTAGTTTATTGTTATATGTACTTGGATGCAGCAAAATCTCTTGCCTGCATGAAGCTCAAACTCAATGTGGTAATAATAAAAGACTGTAAAACATTGAGTGCAAAGCAACAGAATGGTCCAAAAATGGTAGTGTAATCTGAAGTAGTGTTAAGAGAAATGATTAAGTGGCAATAACTGAAATAGGTGCACAAGAATGTGAAATGGTTCACATAGAAGTCAAAGATTCAGAAGCTAGACAGCATTGGAGAAGCAACTGTTCTTTGTTTTGGTCATCTGGGGTCCAAGTGGCCTCGGGTCTTCTGGAATGCCTCATTCTATCAAGATTGAATCCAGACAGAGTTTATTCATCTGCTACTAATTTTTTTATGACTTGGTTTAGAAAAACCAATGCCAAATGGCCTCAGAAAATCCTACAAAAGGTTGTGGATTCGACCCAGTACATTGCATGCAAAGCCCTCCCAATCACTGAGTACATCCATTTGAAATGCTATTGTAGGAAAGCAGCATCCATCAGAGATCCTCACCACCCAGACAATGCTCTTTTCCTGCAGCTGCCATCAGGTAGAAGGTACAAGAGCCTCAGGTCTTGCACCACCAGGTTCAAGAACAGTTACTACCCCTCAACAAAAGGGTTAACTTCATTCATTTGCCCATCCACTGAGATGTTCCCACAACCTAATATCTCATTTTAAGGACTCTTTACCTCATTTTTATTATTTATAACTATTTCTATTTGCATTTGTACAGTTTGTTGTCTTCTGCAATCTGGCTGATCTTTCATTGACCTCGCTATAGTTACATAGATTTGTTGAGCATGCCTACAGGAAAATTAATCTCAGGGTTGTATGTGCTTACATACACTTACTCTGGTAATAAAATTTACTTTGAACAACTCAACCAAACCAACTCTTTTCACCCCATCTATAATACGTCTACAGTAACAGAAAAGGAAATGCCCACACAGACATTTCTATAATTGCTTCCCAGAAATAACAAGCATCAGCATGAAATACAGATGAAGAATATCACTAACTTCTGAGATGTAGCCACCAGCTCAAATTCCCTAGGGGCCACTTATGCAAACGAAAGATACATTATCAAAATCTAGTAAACACTTCCAAAAAGCCCAAACATATTTTTGTGAAAATAAGCCGAAACGATAAGAAGCAGCAACAAGATGACCACCAGCTGCTGCTGACAAAGCACTGATTATTTTTAACACTCATTTGAAGCTTCGCTCTGGATTTGGCCACAATTTTAAAAAACAGACACACGCACACAATATGAATTAGTCTATGTTGCTTGCTCTTTCTTCTTAGGAAGCAAACAGACATGGAGCTGCATTTTCATATTAAGATAAGTTCAGTAAAAGAAACATGAAACATGCCATTTCTAGAAATGATCTGTTCATTACCAACTCCTGTTCACAACTTGAGGACCACAGGCCACTTGTTCAATGTTATTAGTCCCTGGCACAAAAAAAATGGTTGGAAACCCCTGTTACCTAGATGAATCCTAAACTAGGACATGCACTGTATCCAGAAAGAACATGAAACAATGGGAAAGAGAGTCAACTGAATACGAAAGAAATGTTCAGGTACAAACCTTCAAGTGAAATATGCCCAAACTATAATCCCAGTAGAATGCTACTACCACAAGCTATTCCTATTAACTGTTCAAACTCAAACCAATTTAGCTTCCATTCCCAACCACTGCGCTCATATCAAGAATCCTCTATGTTACATGTGCATTCAAAATACAGTATCAATGTATACTTAAGGCAGCCAGAAAGAAACCTCAAAAGAGCCTATTAGTGTTGTTAATTTCCTTTGATTTATCTTTTGCTGTAAACAAGTAGTCGCTGGATCTCTAGCATACAAATAAAACACAATTTAAGAGCTTTATTTCTCTCCTGGTTTCAGCTATCACCTGCCATTTTCTACTTCTTCCTCCCCTTCCCCCACCTTCTTCCACCCTTTCCAGTCCTGATGAAGGGTCTTGCCCTGAAATGTTGACTCTTTATTCCCATCCATAGATGCTGTCTGACCTGCTAAGCTCCTCCAGCACAGTGTATTGCTCTAGATTTCCAGCATCTGCAGTACCTCTTGAGTCTATGTACATATCAATATGTAATATTTACATAACATTTGAATATTCTTTTCACTTTTTGAGTTAATATGAAAATAATGGCACTCCAGATAAGATCAGAACAGTTTCAATGGGCAGTTTTAAGAGTCTTGAAAATATAAAGAAGTGTTTTGAGTACATCTACAAGAAATGCTACAGCAAGAAAGCAGAATCCAGAGATTGCCACCACCCAGGTCCATTCAGGATATGTTTTGCTTTCATGGTAATTTCTATCTGAATACTTTGAAGCATTTGTATCTCAGCACACCGATTGCACTAGAACTTTTACACAAGCCAAAATCTGAAAACAAATTTAGTAGACAATCAATTGCGATAGCTAGTGTCAAGACAGTCATGATCAGCACATGTACTGGTTTAGCACAATAACTGAACTGTGCCCCAAAAGCATATTTAACAAAATGTTAAAACATACTAATTGCTGGAAGAACTCAGCATCTTTGGAAATGAGCAAACAGTCAACATTTGAGCACTTCATAAAGATTGGAAAGTAAGGGGTTGAAGCCAGAAGCTATTTGTGTGTAGAGTCAGCACACACAGGCCCTTCTATCCATCTAGTCCATACTGAACCATTTTAACTGCCCTCTCCCATCAAACTCCACTGGAATCATAACCCTGCATACCCCTACCATCCATGTACCTATCCAAACTTCTCTTAATCGTTGAAATCAAACTCACATGCAAAACTTGCGTTGGCAGCATGTCACACACTCTCACCACCCTCTCAGTGCAGAAGTTTCCCCTCATGTTCCCTTTAACTTAATCTTCCACTTTCCAAGGAATAAAATCTGAACCCATTTAACCTTTCCTCTTAACTTGGGTCCATCAGCACTGGCAGTATCCTTGTAAATTTCCTCTATACTCTTTCAGCCTTATTTACATGTTTCCTGCATGTAGGTGACCAAAACAAACTTTCACCCTTAACCCAAGACAACGGGTTATAATCTGACATAACCTCACTGGATAAAGTCTGCTTATATTTGCCCTAACCACACTACTCAACTCTGTACATCTCTGTCAACTCTGCCCTCAGTCGTCGACGTTCCAAGCAATAAAGTCAATAAGACCAGAAGATATAGGAGCAGAAGTAAGCCATTCAGCCCATTGGTTCTGCCCAAATCTATTTAATCGTCCTTTATAATCCAGGCCCTCCAGCCCCAGTCAGGTCCTTGTAAATTTTCTGTACTCTTTCAACCTTATTTACATCTTTCCTGTAGGTAGGTGAACAAAACTGTGCACAGCATGTTAGAGAGTCTCAACCCAAAATATAGACTGCTCATCTTCCTCCACAGATGCTGGCTGACCTGCTGAGTTCCTCCAGCATTTTTGAGAGTGGCTCTGGATTCTCTTGTTTTTTTAACAAAATTATATCAAACAAAAAACTTGTAAGTTCTAAATATCAACACACACAAAATGCCAGTGGAACACAGCAGGCCAGGCAGCATTTTGTGTGTTGTTGTTGTTTGAATTTCCAGCATCTTCAGATTTCCTCGTGCAAGTTCTAAATATATTCACTTTTTATATATTCACATGAGAACAGCCAAGATGACATTTTTATTTGTCCTTCCTATTTTGATTCTGGGATAAGCATCATTTCATGCACTGATGAATAAATCAAATAATGACAATGGCTGCAATCTTCTCTAGTTGAAATGCAAGGATTAATTCAAACAATAAAAACTATACTAATTTACCAAAGTCAATTCATTGAGGAAATCTTACAATAAAATTAATACAAATTGGGTTCACATAGTGGAGACCTATCATCATATGCCGTGTGGTATGACATGGGCAATCATTATCTCATGACTATGATTGTTAGAACCATAGAACATTACAGCTCAGAAACAGGCCTTTTGGCCCTTCTTGGCTGTACTGAACCATTTTTCAGCCTAGTCCCACTGACCTGCACCTGGACCATATCCCTCCATACATCTCTCATCCATGTACTTGTCCAAGATTTTCTTAAATGTTAAAAGTGAGCCCACATTTACCACTTCATCTGGTATCTCATTCCACACTCCCACCACTCTGTGTAAAGAAGCCCCCCCAATGTTCCCTTTAAACTTTTCCCCTTCACACTTAACCCCGTCCTCTGTTTTTTTCCTCCCCTAGCCTTAGTGGAAAAAGCCTGCTTGCATTCACTTTCTCTATACCCATCATAATTTTATACACCTCTATCAAGTCTCCCCTCTTTCTTCTATGCTCCAGGGGAATAAAGTCCTAACCCAGGGGTCGGCAACCCGTGGCTCTTTCATCTCTGTGCCGCGGCTCCCTGTGGCTTTGGAAAATAAATGATGAGTATTTAATTAAAATGAGTTTTATGTTAGTTTGTTAGTTTTTGAAATGTAATTCTAAATTTGAAGATTATGGTGATCTTGTACAATCTAAATAAAACGTGTTTTTTGTCGCTATTAATATACGTCACCACTGCCAATGCCTGACACCCACCAGTGCGCGATTTCTTTAATTTTTCGATCCAAGATAGTCTAACTATGGAGAATTCTAAAAAAAGAAAAGTGACTGAAGAAAACAGAACGTTTAATGATACGTGGGCAGATTCATTTGCATTCACTGCTGACGAGACTGGTTTACCGGTATGCCTAATATGCAATGAGAAACTAGCGAACAACAAAAAGTCAAAAGTCGCAAGACATTTCCAGAATAAACACGCAGCCTTTGCTCAAAACTATCCAGATGGAGATGAGAGAAAAAAAGCCATTTCGGAACTGATGCAGAAGGTTGATCTGAGCAAAAATCATTTCAAGAAGTGGATGAAGTCTGGAAAATCAACTACATATGCTAGTTTTGTTGCCGCTCAGGAAATAGTCAGGCACGGGAAGCAGTTTACAGATGGTGAATATATAAAAGAATCTTTCATTAAGATTTCAGAACATCTGTTCACGGACTTTAAAAACAAGAGTGAAATTGTGCAGAAAATCAGGGATATGCCCCTCTCTGCAAAGACAGAACCATAAAAATGGCAGAAGACATCACAAGACAGCAAATTAAAGACATCAATTCAGCTGTGGCCTACTCGATTGCCTGTGACGAGTCTAAAGACAAAGGTGATATTGAACAAATAGCGCTGTTCTGCCGGTATGTAAACTCTGCCAGGCCACAGGAAGAAATGATTGAGTTTGCACCTCTAAAAGGCCAAACACGGGGGGGGGGGGGGGGGGGGGAAGGACATCTGTGAGGCTGTCTTGAATTGTTTAAGAGCCAAAGGAATAAAGACCACCCACCTGGTGTCAGTAGCTACTGATGGGACACCACCAAGTATGACAGGAGCGCACAAGGGATTTGTGGCTTTACTGCAGAAGTCGCTGGACAGAAAGCAGCTGACTTTTCACTGCATCTTGCACCAAAAGGCACTGTGCGCTCAAACATTTCCTCCGGAATGCACAGAAGTAATGGATGTTGTCATTCAGATTGTCAATAAAATAATGGCAAAAAGTTTAAATCACCGTCAATTCCGTTTGTTACTGGACGAGCTGGAAAGCGCATATTCTGATCTCCTGCTGCACAACAAAGTCCGGTGGCTGTCAAGAGGGGAGGTGCTGAAACGCTTTGTCGCGTGTCTGGAAGAAGTGAAAACTTTCCTGGACAGCAAAGGGCTCACCTTTCCTGAGCTGGAACAGCCAGAGTGGCTGGAAAAGCTACACTTCATGGTAGACATGACAGCGCACCTGAACACAGCTCTTCAGGGGAAAGGACGCACAGCCCTGCACATGTTGGAGGATGTTTTGGCATTCGAGCGCAAGTTGACAGTGCTTGCCAGAGATTTACAGAAAGGCACATTGTCTCACTTCCCCAATTTGAGAGAGTTCAAACAAGCTCATGACATGATAAATTCGAAGTATTTACATTCTGCAATCATCGCAATGCAAACATTGTTTGGGAAACGCTTCTGTGAGTTCAGAGAGGAAAAAAAAAACCACATTATCCTTCTCGGTCACTCCCCTAAGCATCGATCCATCCCTACTGAATATGACTGTATTGGCAGGTGTGAGTCAACCTGATCTTGAACTGGCCGACACAGCCGACAAAGACATATGGGTGTCCAAGTTTTGACGCTTGACAGCAGACCTTGAAGATGTTGCCTGTCAGAAGGCCGTTCTTGCTCAGAATCACAAATGGAGTGATGTTGAAAAGCTCCCCAAACCGGACAAACTTGTGTTCGAAACATGGAATGCTATCCCTGACATTTATGTAATCATTAAAAAGTATGCGCTTGGAGTCCTGTCGATATTTGGATCCACATATGTACGTGAGCAGGTGTTCTCCAACATGAACTTTATTAAAAACAAACATCGCGCACGCCTCACAGATGACAGCTTGTGATCCTGTGTAAAGATGAAGGTGACGTCATATAGCCCTGACGTGCAGACGCTGTGCGCTGAGGTCCAGGAGCAGAAATCCCATTAACCAACTATGATAAATATTTTAATTGCCTATTATTTTACATATATTCATATTTTTTTCATTGTTCAGTGAAATAATCCTTTTATTTTTCAGGTTGACAGCTGGCTGACGTTATTTTTGGTTTGCTGCTGGCGGACAATTTAAGTTCAGCGTTTTTCATAAATACAAGAAGGACTCAAATAGACATTGAGTATTCTACTTTAAAGTAACCTTCAACCCAACGTCTTTTTCTCGGAGTTCAAAATGTTTTTGTTGCATGCAGAAATGTAATTTTGTTTTCTCTGCAGGGGTTCATCGATTTCATAAATGCAACACATTATAGTTTGTTTATACAAAGCATAAAGGCAAAAAAACATTGTATGCAGTGTTATTTCATTTTAAATGTCAAACGGGTTTTGTGGCTCCCAGTGTTTTCTTTTCTGTGGGAAATGGGTCCAAATGGCTCTTTCAGTGATAAAGGTTGCCGACCCCTGTCCTAACCTATTCAACCTTTCTCTGTAACTCAGTTTCTCAAGTCCCAGCAACATCCCTGTAAACCTTCTCTGCACTCTTTCAACCTTATTAATATCCTTCCTGTAATTCGTTGACCAAAACTGCACACAGTACTCCAAATTTGGCCTCACCAGTGCCTTATACTACCTCACCATAACATTCCAATTCATATACTCCATACTTTGATTTATAAAGGCCAATGTACCAAAAGCTCTCTTTACTACCCTATCTACCTGTTCTTGGCAATTTTTTTTTCCACCAAACAGGTTTACCATTGCCATCTTTTGAGCAGTGTCTTTACAAGACGGGTGACCTCAGCCATTATCAATACACTTCAGAGATTGTCTGCCTGGTGTCAGTGGCTGCATAACCAGGACTTGTGACATGTACATGCTGTCCATATGACCATCCACCACCTACTCCCATGGCTTCACGTGACCTTGATCAATAGGGTTGGGCAAAGCAGGTATAACGCATTATCCTAGAGACACCTGCAAGCCATCACCTTACACCCCCTTTGGTACTTATTTCCACCCCGCTCACCAAGGAGACAGACATTACAAAATAATTATTGAAGAGTTTAGATGCAAAACCAAGTGATGGATGGATGAATGAATGTTCAAACAGTTCAAAAATTTATTCAAAATGTGGAATTAGCAGCTAAGTTTACATTTCTGGAACAGAATATCATGCATCACAAAGTAATTAGTACTGGTAGGAATGAGAGGGAGAGAATGAAAAACAAGATTTAGTTTTAAGTGTTCTCCTGAAGATGACTGACAAAATACTTCTCATTTTGTAGTTTTGCAGACAAAGATATTTGTAAAAGCTGCAAGCCCTCCAGTTCAGAACAGGATAATTCTATCTGCGATTACATACAGGTCAAATTCATCCGATGAAAACAATCACATACATGCATTAAAATGATTTATACCATAAGAAATAGGAGCAGAATTAGGCCATCTAACCCATGGAGTCTGCTCCGCCATTCAATCATGGCTGATCCTTTTCTTCTCTCCCTCAACTCCAGTTCCCAGCTTTCTCCCCGTGGCCTTTGATGCCATGTCCAATCAAGAACCCACCAATCTCTGCCTTGAATACACCCATGACCTGGCCTCCTCAGCTGCATTGGCAACAAATTCCACAAATTCACCACCCTTTGGCCAAAGAAATTTCTCTGCATCTGTTTTGAAAGGACACCCCCTATTCTTAGGCTGTGTCCTCATGTTCTGGACTATCCCACCACGGGAAACATCCTTTCCACATCTACTCTGTTTTGGCCTTTCAACATTTGAAAGTTTTCAAAGAGATCCCACTCCCCATCCTTCTGATTTCCAGCAAGTACAGACCTAGGGCCATCAAACGTTCCTTATATGATAAACCTTTCATTCTTGGAGTCATCCTTGTGAACCTACTCTGGACCCTCTCCAATCCCAGCAACTCTCTTCTAATGAGGCACCCACAACTGTTCACAATACTCAAGGAGAGGCCTCACCAGTGCTTTATAAAGCCTCAGCATCACATCCTTGCTCTTGTATTCTAGACCACTTGAAATTAATGCTAACATAGCATTTGCCTTCTTCACCACTGACTCAACCTGCAATTTTTAGGGTGTTTTTAGGGACTCCCAAGTGTCTTTGCATCACAGATTTTTGGATCTTCTCCCCGTTTAGAAAAAAGAGTCCACACTTTCATTTCTACTACAAAAGTGCATGACCATACATTTTCCAACACTGTATTTCATTTGTCACTTTCTTGCCCATTCTCCTAATCTGTCTAAATCCTTCTGTATCGTACCCATTTCCTCAACACTAACTGCCCTGCCTCCAACCTTCATACCATCTGCAAACTTAGCAAAAAAGTCATCTATTCCATCATCTAAATCATTTATATACAGCACAAAAGAAGTGGTCCCAACCAACCCCTGCAGAACACCATCAGTCACTGGCAGCCAACCAGACAAGGATCCTTTTATTTCCACTCACTGCCTCTTACCATAAATCAGCCAATGCTCTAACCATGTTAGCAACTTTCCTGTAATACCATGGGTTCTTAACTTGGTAAGCAGCCTTGTGTGGCATCTTGTCAAAGGCCTTCTGAAAGTCCAAATATACAACATGCACTACATCCCTTTATCTATCCTACTTGTAATCTCCTCAAAGAATTAGTCAGGCAGGATTTCCCCTGAAGGAAACCATGCTGACTTTGTCCTATCTTGTCCTGTGTCAACAACTACTCTATAATCTCATCCTTAACAATTTATGAACATCTTCCCAACCACTGAGGTCAGGCTAACTGGTCTACAATTTCCTTTCTGCTGTCTTCCTCCTTTCTTAAAAGAGTTGAGTGACATTTACAATTTTCCGGTCCTCTGGAACCATGCCAGAGTCCAAAGGTTTCAAAACGTCATTTCTAATGCCACCACAACCTCTAACACTACCTCTTTCAGAACCCTAGGGTGCTGTTCATCTGGTCCAGGTGACTTATGTACCTCTGGGTCTTTCAGCTTTTTGAGCACCTTCTCTCTTGTAATAGTAAATCCACCCACTTCTCTTCCTTCACGCACTACATCAGGCATACTGCTGGTGTCTTCCACAGTGAAGACTGATGCAAAAAAATTATTTAGTTCATCAGGCATCTCCTTGACCCCCATTATTAGTTCTCTTCCCTCATTTTCAAGTGGTCCCAGATCCATTCTCATTTCTCTTATTTTTATCATACCTGAACAAAAAACTTATTATCCACTTTGATATTCTTGGCTAGCTTTCTTTCATATTTCATCTTTACCCTTCTAATGATTTTTAAAGACCTCTGTAGATTTTTAAAAACTTCCCAATCCTCTATCTTCCCACTACTTTTTGCTTTGATGTATGCCCTTTCTTTTGTTTTTACGATGGCTTTGACTTCACTTGTCAGCCATGGTTGTACTATTTTACCATTTGAGTATTTCTTCATTTTTGAAATACATGTGCCCTGCACCTTTTTTATTTTTCCCAGAAACGTACACCATTGCTGCTCTGCTGACATCCCTGCCAGCAGCTCCTTCCAATTTACTTTGGCCAACTCTCCTCTTATACCACTAATTTCCCTTACTCCACTGAAACACTGCTACATCAGACTTCACTTTCTCCCTATCAAACGGCAAGTGGAACTCAATCATATCATGATCACTGGTTCCTAAGGGTTTTTTTACCTTAAGCTCCCTAATCGCCTCCAGTTCAGTACCCAACACACAATCCAGTATAGCTGATCCTCCAGTAAGCTCAACAACAAACTGCTCTAAAATGCCATCCCTTAGGCATGCCACAAATTCACTCTCGAGATCTATTAAGAACCTGATTTTCCTAATCAACCTGCATGTTAAAATCTCCCATGACTACCACACTTTTGACACACTTTTTCTATTCTCTGTAGTAATCGGTGATCCATCTCCCAGCCACTGTTGGGAGGCTTATATATAACTGCCATCAACATCCTTTTAGCCTTGCATTTTCTTAACTCAACCCACAAGGATTCAACATCTTCCAATCCTACGTCACATCTTTCTACTGATTTGATGCCATTCTTTCCAGTAGAGCCGCACCACCCCCCTTCCAATCCACCCAATATAACATGTAACCTTGGACATTCAGCTCCCAACTACAACTGTCCTTCAGCCACGACTCAGTGATGGCCACAACATCATATCTGGCAATCTGTCCTACCCTGGGTCCCTTCACTCCGGTTCCCGCTCCCCTGCAAAATTAGCTTCAACCCTCCCCAACAGCTCTAACAAACCTGCCCACAAGAATATTGGACCCCTCAGGCTCAGGTGCAACAGGTTATACCTCCCCCAGAATGATCCAAGAACCTGAAGCCCTGCCCCCTGCACCATCTTCTCAGCCACACTCTTATTTGCCAAATCATCCTATTTCTACCCTCACTAGCATGTGGCACAGGCACCAATCCAGAAACTACTACCTGGGAGGTCCTGCCTCTCAGCTTTCTACCTAGGTATCTAAAATTCTCTTTTTAGGAACTCTTTGCTTTTCCTTCCTATGTCATTGGTACCAATATGTAGGAAGTCATCTGGCTGCTCTCCCTCCCTCTTTAAAATGTTGTGGACACAATCTGAGATGACCCTGACCCTGAGGAGGCCACACACTAACTGGGTGTCCCGTTCATGTCCACAGAATTGCCTCTCTGTTCCCCTCACTATCGAGTCCCCTATCACTACTGCTCCCTTCTTCTCTCCCTTTCCCTTCTGCACGACAGACCCATGCTCAGTGCCTGAGCCCCAGTCGCTGTGGCATTCTCCCGGGAGATCATCCTCCAACAAAAGTATCCAAAGTGGTATACTTATTTTTGAGGGGAATGGCCACAGGTGTGCTCTGCTCTAACTGCCTATTTCCATTTCTTGTGACAGTCACGAGGCTACTCGCCTCCTGCAACTTCAAGGTGACTACTTCCCTGCAACTTCACTCAATTACGTCCTCACTCTCCCGTACATGCCAAAGGTCATCTAGTTGCTGCTCCAAATCCCTAACATAGTCTTCAAGGAGCTGCAGCCAGACACACTTCACATAGATGTAGTTCCCAAGGAGACTCTGTGTTTCCCAGTTCTCCAACATCCGGCACGAAGAACATACCACAGCCATTTAAAAGTTATAATAAGAGAAAAAAAGGAAACCTTAACCAACACTTTACACAGAACTGACGCCTCTTCTGAGCTGAAACCTCTTTTGCCATCTACTCTTTCCCACTACTCCCTTTACACTTATGACTGTGACCAAGCACAACTTCAATGTCATTTTTAAGTTTGCTGATGACACCACTGTCGTTGGCCAAATCAAAGGTGGTCACAAAATCAGCACATAGGACTGAGGCTGAAAATCCGGCTGAGTGGTGCCACAATAATCGCTCAACTCTATGACAGCAAGACCAAAAGGCTGTTTATTGATCTCAGGAGGAGGAAACCAGAGCTCCATGAGCCAGCCCTCATCGGGGGATCAGAGACAGAGATGGTCAGCAACTTTAAATTCCTTGGTATGATCATTTCAGTGGACCTGTCCCAGGCCCAGCACGTCCACTTCCTTTGAAGCTTGCAAAGATCTAGCATATTTAAAATGTTGGCCAACTTCTGTAGATACGTGGTGGAGAGTATATTGACTGAATGCATTACAGCATGGTATGGAAACACCAATGCCCTTGCACAGAAAATCCTACAAAACGTAGTGGATACAACCCAGTCCATTACAGGTAAAGACCCTCCCCCAATTCCTATGTAACACTGTTGCAGGAAAACAGTATCCATCTGCAGAACCCACAGCACCCAGGTCATGCTCTCTTCTCGCTGTTGCCATCAGGAAGTTGGTACAGGGCTCTCAGTAACAGTTATTACCCCTCCACCATCAGGCACTTGAACCAAAGGGGAAAACTTCACTCAATTTCACTTGCCCCATCACTGAACTGTTCCCATAACCAATGGACTTACATTCAAGGATTTACTAATATTTTTTACTTTTGTATTGTGAACAACAGATGACAATAGCCACAGCTCTTCGCACCGTCCTTACACATCTGGAGAAAAGGGATGCTTATGTGAGAATGTTGTTCTTGGACTACACTTCAGCATTCAACAATACAATTCCCTTCAGGCTTGACTAGAAACTCAGAGACCTCTGCCTTCACCCTACCTTCTACAGCTGGATCCTGGTCTTCCTGTCAGGTCACCGGAAGATGGCAAGAGTGGACTTACTCACCTCTGCCCCTCAATACGGGAGCCCCCCAGAGCTGTGTCCTTCACTCCTTCTTTACCCTCTGTACACCCTTGGCTGTGCCACCACACACAGCTCCAATCTAAAAATTTAATTTGCAGATGATACTACATTGATTGGCCTCATCTCAATTAATAATGAGGCAGCCTACAGAGAAGTCATCACCCTGACACAGCGGTGTCAAGAAAACAACCTCTCCCTCAATGTTGCAAAAACAAAGGAGCTGGTTGTTGACTGCAGGAAGAACAGAGACAGGCAAACCCCTATTGACATCAATGGATCTGGGGTTGAGAGGGTGAACACCTTAAGCTCCTTGGTATACACATTACCAAGGATCTCACTTGGTCTGTACATACCGACCGTATGGTAAAACAAAAACAGCAGCTCAGGAGGCCAAAGAAGTTCGGCATGAGTCCCCAAATCCCAAGGAATTTCTACAGAGGCACAATTGTGCATCCTGACTGGCTGGATCACTGCCTGGTATGGGAAATATACTTCCCTCTATCACAGGACTCTGCAGAGAGGGGTGCAGACAGCCCAGCGCATCTGTGGATATGAGCTTCCCACTATTCAGGACACTTACAGTGATAGGTGCGTAGAAAGGGCCCAAAGAATCATTGGGTACCTGAGCCACCCCAACCACAAACTGTTCCAGCTGCTACCATCCAGGAAATGGTACCACAGCATTAAAGCCGGGGCCAACAGGCTCTGAGACAGCTTCTTCCACCAGGCATCAGACCTACACAATTGCATTTTCTAAACTATATTGACTGTTCTGTCAAATATCTTACTGTAAATAATTTATTGCAAACTACTATAATTTGTACAGTTATAAGTAATGTACATATTTTTACTCATTTATGTGAAGGATGCAAGGAATAAAGTCAATTCAATTTGTCGTCTTCGGCACATTGGTTGGTTGTCACCCTGATCGGTGCAGTCTTTCATGTATTTTATTCGGGTTCTTTGATTTGCATTGTACTGCTGCTGCAAAGACAACAAATTTCACGCCATATTATGGTGATATTAAACCTGATTTGATTGTATACAGATGCTCCTGTGCTTGTGTCACTTTATGGACATACAATCAGTCTGTACTTACAAGATAGTGTATGTATTTATATTATATCTTCATTGTAATTTTTTTGCTGCATCAGATCTGGAGTAAAATTTTTGCTTGCCTTGTGTACTGGTAATTACAGTAAATAATCTTTAATCGTAATAGTCACAATATTAAGGCAGTGTTTTAACAAACTAAGAAATAGAGATGATCATTTACAACTTCAATAAGTCCATCCATTGACTTTGGCTTTATACTTCTGAGCAAAATGTACTGGTGTTTTTCTTCGATCAATTTAGGTAATTAGGCTCAGATTAAAATCAGGAGATTACTGGATGGTGTGGTTCAAAGGCCTGAAAGGTCCTTTCCACGCTGTTTCCCAATAAAAATAAAATAAATTACCCTTGTGTAGATGAGTAACAGTACCAGTAGAAGCTTGTGGAAAGGGTGGTGGTATGACTGGTAGGAGAGAGAGCGAGAGAGAGAGACAGCGAGAGAGAGCGAGAGAGAGCGAGAGAGAGAGAGAGCGAGAGAGAGAGAGAGCGAGAGAGAGAGAGAGCGAGAGAGAGAGAGCGAGAGAGAGAGAGAGCGAGAGAGAGAGAGAGCGAGAGAGAGAGAGAGCGAGAGAGAGAGAGCGAGAGAGAGCGAGAGAGCGAGAGAGAGCGAGAGAGAGCGAGAGAGAGAGAGAGCGAGAGAGAGAGCGAGAGAGAGAGAGCGAGAGAGAGAGAGCGAGAGAGAGAGCGAGAGAGCGAGAGAGAGAGAGAGCGAGAGAGAGAGAGAGCGAGAGAGAGAGAGCGAGAGAGAGCGAGAGAGAGAGAGCGAGAGAGAGAGAGCGAGAGAGAGAGAGCGAGAGAGAGAGAGCGAGAGAGAGAGAGCGAGAGAGAGAGAGCGAGAGAGAGAGAGCGAGAGAGAGAGAGAGTGAGAACACATTTCAAGGGATTAAATGTGGGGATGGGATTGCACCGTGTGCCAGTGCAGACTCAACAGGCTAAATGTCCTTCTCCTACACTGAGAAAAGCAAGACCAAGCATCTAGTTACGGTAATGAACAACTCTTTCTGTTCACTTAATACCTTTTCTGCCCTCATGATAAACTAGAATATTTTCATGTCAATAAATTGCACCTAAAGTGCAATCATCATGTTTAATAGACAATGTGAGCACTCAATCTACCAATGGATTAAAATAAAAGTAATGACCAAAGGAATATGAGCAAAATCCACCCCATAAGTGATGCCATGGAGTTTGAAATCACTGGTGAAACTCAAGTCATGTGGAGCCTCCATTGTGCCTCTGAATTCGTACAAAGCCCTGAAAGAGTTTGAGATGAGTTGAGGCTCCAGCCTCATTTCACATGAACAGTGGGTAGTCAGTGGTGTGCCACCAAAAGCCTATTTACTAATGAGGCCTCTCCACATCTCACTGCATGCATCTTGAGTGGAATGAATCCATTTGGTTCTCCCTGTATGCTCAAGACTGAAAAGTGGGTATTAAGGACTACAGCCTGGCTATGGAGCTCAGTTCAACTCTATTCAGTCCATGAATTTATCTGAGTAAGAGACAGTTGAGAGGGACATGACAAAGTTAAATCTGAAAAAAAAAACTTCAAGTACAAGCACATGGTAGTGCGGTGGTTAGCACAGTACAGGCAACCCAAGTATAATTCCTGCAGTTGCCTATGAGGAGTTTGGACATTCTCACCATGACCATTTGGGTGCTCTGCTTTCCTCCCGCAATCCAAAGATGCACTATTTGGTACGTTCAATCACAAACAAGAGAAAATTTGCAGATGCTGGAAATCCAAGCAACACACAAAATGCTGGAGGAATTCAGCAGTGCAGATAGCATCCATGGAAAACAAGAGTATGGTCAACATTTTGGGCTGATTTTCTCTTGTTTGTGAAGCTAGTGATCAAGCCATTTCCAATGATATAAAAATAGTCAATGACTGCTGCACTTCCAAAAAAAAATCCTAAATAGATCTGTTTCAGATTCTATTTAAATTGATTTATACTTTGCATTCGCAATCTGAAATTGTTAATTGAGCTGTTTGGGATCGCTAAAAATAGTCAGGAAGGGAAATCCAAATCTAAATCACAATCTGAAAATTATGTCTAATTTGTGAGTTGTTTGGTGGAAGATGGGGAGAAAATCTATCTAGATGTTCAACTGAAGACCAGAACAAATTCCAATGTATTAATAAACTCATAAAATGAGCAGAAATTTACAAAATGAATTTCACAGTGTTGAGAAACACAAGGTGTTTATATTCTAATATAAATGTGTTAGATGAACAAAAAAGGGATCTGAGGTATAAGTGCAAGATGTACCACAGGAGTGAAGGAGAGAGTATGGCCACAGAAGTTTATATTCTCACACCACACTGTAAGCAGCTTTGACTGAAGGGCAATAAGTTTTACAAGTGAAACACAAGAAATGCAACATTCTCTCTCAGGAATGGATGAACAGTGATTCCATGAAAGGCAAGTCCAAGTGGTACTTGGTGAAAAGCAGCAGCTCACTGTCTCAATGTGCAAAGGCAATTTTGGACTCTGACCAAGAAGTCAATAAAGGGAGCCTGCAAAAATGCTGATATCATTAGGTAAAGAGTTTGTGGAACTCAATGCACTAGAAATAGTTGAGGCCATGAGAATGAATGCAGCCAAATGGGTTTGATGAACAAGCAAAGAAGAACGGAAGAAATCTTTATGCTGTTAGGTGTTAGAGGGGTAAATGGGAGGGCACTGAAGTATTAATACAAGTACTATTAGATTATTCTTGTAAAGACACTGCCCAGAAGAAAATAATGGCAAACCACTTCTGTAGAACTTGCTAAGAACAATCATGACCATAGATCATGATTGCTCACATCATACAACATGACATATAGCAATGATGATTATTTGACAGGGTGAAATGTTCAGTTTCTCGGCTGTATGCTTTTGAACCAAACTTCAACCATATCCTTTTAAAAACAGCAATCAGCAGTCTCCACGTAGGGCTTAATGAAAGTCCTATCAACGCACATATCATAAAGTGTAAACAGTATCACATTCCACCCAAAATTTTCCATTTACACATAAAAGCTACATTTAAAGCAACTGATGAGGTAAATTGTTTAAAACTGCAAATGTTGAAAATATCAAGTAAAAACTAACTGCTGGCACAACTCAACATGTCAGTCAGCATCTGTGGAAAGAAATTCACATTTCAGGTCCAGGATCTGTATTAGAACTGAGTTTCAACAGCATTTGGTTTTTAATTTTCAAGTCCAATCACATTTCAACATTAATTGATACTTCTATCATAGTGCTCAAAAAAGATTAACACTATTTATTTGTTTCTTGGAGTGTCTTGCAAGAAATAAGATATTTCAATTATAGCAATGGGGACTTAGTGGAATCGTACCTCACCGTACAAATTGTCTTTGAAATCAGATAAGCATCTGCTTCTTCACAAGACATCAATTTGAAAATACCAAGCAAACTGCTATGAAGCAAAAAGTTAAACTATATTATATGAAACCTGGAACTTCCTATTTCTTTAGCTCCTTTACTGAAGCAAAAAATGCCAACATGCTTTGAGAAGTCATGACCAAGTAAGAGTTTGTTTCTATGCTGCATTACAAATATTGTTTTTAAGTTCAAAATAAACTCACTTATCAAAGTACCTACAGTATGTGTCACCAGATGCAACCCAAGATTACTTTTCCTGTGAGGATACTCCATATATCTTATAGAATAATAACCATAACAGCATCAAGGAAAGACTGCCCGATTTGGGTGTTCAACCTGAATGCAGAAGACAACAAACTGTGGAAATACAAAAAGGAAGATAAAAATAATAATAAGTAAAACAATAAGCGATACATATCAAGAACATGAGATAATGAATCCTTGAAAGTGGTTGTGGAAACATGTCAATGATGGGGCAAGTGAAGTTGAGTGAAGTTATCCCCTTAGGCTCAAGAGCTTGATGGTCGAGGGGGCTTCTGTACCTTCTTCCTGAGGCAGCAATGAGAAGAGAGCACGTCCTGGGTGGCAGAGTCTCTGATGTGGGATGCTGCTTTCCTGCAACATCGTTTCAAGTAGATGTGCTCAATGGCTGCTACACTTCAAAAGAATCATCAACTACATTAAGCAGAAATTTATTTCTATACCATCCCAAAATAATGGAAAGACATTGGTTCCCTTTTCATTTTAATTTACAGGGATTTTGGCATCTCCATTAAAGCTAAAGTTACAACTGAGTTGTGATCTGCCTATTTGATCCACAGTAATTCTGCTAATGAAGCAGTGTTATTGGGGAGGTGGTAAGAGTGGGCTCCCTCACCTCTGCCCCTCAACACCGGTGCCCCTCAGGGCTGTGTACTAAGCCCACTCCTTTACCCTTCGTATATCCATGACTGTGTTGCCACCCACAGCTCCAATTTGCTAATTAAATTTGCTGACAACACTACACTGGCCTAATAACAGATAGAGGCAGCCTACAGAGAGGAAGTCATCACACTGAAAAGTGGTGTCAAGAAAACAACCTCTCAAGAAAACAACAACTTCACAAAAACAAAGGAGCTGGTTATGGACTACAGGAGGAATGGAGACAGGCTAACTAATCAATGGATCTGGGGTTGACAGGGTAAACTGCTTTAAGTTCCTCGGCATAAAAATCACCAAGGATCTCACGTGGTCTGTACATACTGGCTCTGTGGTGAAAAAGGCACAACAGTGCCTCATTCACCTCAAATGGTTGAAGAAGTTTGGTATGGCCCCCCAAATTCTAAGAACTTTCTATAGGGGCACAATTGAGAGCATCCTGACCAGCTGCATCACTGCCTGGTATGGGAACTGTACCTCCCTCAATCACAGGACTCTGTAGAGAGTGGTGCAGACAGTCCAGTACATCTGCAGGTGTGAACTTCCCACTATTCTGGACATTTACAAAGACAGGTGTGTAAAAAGGGCCTGAAGGATCATTGGAGACCTGAGTCACCCCAACCACAAACTGTTCCAGCTGTTACCATCTGGGAAATGGTACTGCATAAAAGCCAGGACCAACAGGCTCTGGGACAGCTCCTTCCACCAGGCAATCAGACCGCTTCATACTGATACCAACTGTATTTCTATGTTATATTGACTACCCTATTGTACATAATATTAATTATAACTTACTATAATTGTACATTTGAACAATTTTTACTCTCTATATATATATGAAGGATGCAATTAATTCAATTCACCTCAACATAATTTAATCCTACAGAATGAGCAATTTTCCCAGAACACAAGAGGTTCCGCAGTTGCTGGAAATCCAGAGTAATGCACACAAAATGCTAGAGGAAGTCAGCAAATCAGGCAACACTTATGAAGTACAAACAGTCAACATTTCAGACTACAACCCTTCACTGGGACTCACATTGTGAGCAATATTTATAGGTCAGGATGTTTTAAGAATCGAAAAGAAAGACCTTGCAATCCCCTGCTATTCTTATCCTTCCTAGTGACAGATCACAGGATTCGAGACATACACTGTAACTGCTGTGAGGGAATCGATACTCAGATTGTTGGATGCGACACCAATCAAATAGATTGCTGTGTCTTGGAACTGCACTCGTTCAAGAGTAGAATATTGCATCAATGCACCGCTATTAAGAGAAATACTTTGCATTGCCATGAGAAAAGTCACACACCAAAGGATATGCACCAGTGACCCACTAGTGTTGCTACTGAATCTAGATTTTAGTTTGTGGAAGTGTTCAGGGACTTTGCAACTGCTGGTGTTACTATTGAATACTGGTGGTTAGCAAAGTCTTGCTCCCCCATGCCAATGTGGCAAAATATGACTTGCCACTAATTTATGGACATTCTCACAATACCTGCTGTAGGTGGGGATTTTTTTTTTAAATTGAGGACTTGTGAAAGGAATCAAATCAACCAAACCTCAAACCTTAAGTCATGTCTGGAACAATTCACCACTGATCAAGCACACATGAGATGACTACATATAGCTGGGTCATCCTGGCAGCCCTGGGAATAGTCTACAACAGGCATGGGCAAACTACGGCCCGCGGGCCATATGCGGCCCGTTAAGCTTTTTAATCCGGCCCGCAGAACTTGATGAAATTATATTAATAAACCTTATTAACGTTTTTTCCCCGCAATTCTGGCATTTTCCTAATAGATGACGCACTCTATATACATTTGTGGCGACCCATTTCCTGGCACATCCGAACCGGCTCACAATTAGCCAGCGTTCCGGCTAAGGGAGATAGCCTGCGGGGATTTGCGAGCACAGAGCTTTAGAGCCTCTGCACCACGGGGGGGGGGGGGGGGGGGCAGGTTGAGGGAGGCTTAAAAGTGAGGCTGGGGATTTCGAATAAAGTTTTTTTCTTCGACTGCAGTTACTGACTCCGTGTCGTAATTTTAGCACTGCATGTAGCACACCACTACACATTGACCTTTGTTGAGGTGCAGCGTATTACTCCACATTTGCACTTTACTCTTTGTTCGGCTCGACCTATTTGTGTGAACAGGCGTTCAGCGTCATGAACATCAACAAAGCCAGCAACAGATCCAAGTTAACTGACCAACACCTCAGATCCATCCTGAGAATCGCCATAACAAAACTAAATCCAGACTTTGATGCACTGGCTAAAAAGGGAGACCAACAACACTTCCCACTGAAATTAAAAATAAGTTTCTTCGTTGTGTAATGTAAAAAATGCATTCGAAAATATTTTTTTCAATAAGCCTTACATGTTACATGTCATTTCTGTTAAGTGATGGACATGAGTAGTGCACAGGTGCACGTACGTTCTCAAAATAAAAAATGCGCTCCAGATCAAATAACGTGCTCCGCATACTGGCGCGCTCTCACTGTTCTCTCCTTGTGCTGGGAGTTTTGGCACAGGGGACAATTGAATAAGAAGGAGCAGGACAAGTAGACCTGCATCTCCTACCGTTTTTGAAATAAAGAGTCAGGAGGAGAGTGATGATGATAATATCTTGAAGGATAACAGAATTTTCAGTGTTTTAAAAGTCATTTCAATAAATAGCTAAATACCATGGGACTTCAAAGACAGATATTTTGTTGTAATGCATTTGTTCATTTTCAATTGAAATTAAAGCACATGTTTTCTACATACCCCATGATATTTTATTTTCTCTTATGAGGTGTATTACCAAAACACTCCGTCCATCTGCTCCTGGTCCGGCCCCCCTGTCAAATTTTAGAATCCTTTGTGGCCCACAAGTCAAAAAGTTTGCCCACCCCTGGTCTACAATGATGTTCTCGGTCTGGGTTGATTGACCACAAACAGCCACAACCATCTTCTCTTACATGATCAAAATAAAAGCACTTTCCCTTGTTGCCCCATGACTTGATTTCTGCAGAGTCAAAATCAAAGACACTTAAACCCACTTCATTGTCAGACCCTCAATAGCCCAACTGTAAATGACCTAATAGATGGCTTCAGCAATTTGCTTCCATTTCAGTTTTTGACATGTTTTAGGTTTAAAATGTGTAAATTCCTGGCTTACTGAACAAAAGCAATCAAAAGCCTCCACCACCTCAACTTGACAATAACATCATCACGTGCCATTTCACATGACATGAGTGATCACGGTCTCACGGTCATGATTGTTCTTGGCAAATTTTCTGCAGAAGTAGCTTCCCATTGTCTTCTCCTGGGCAGTGTCTCTACAATATGGGTGAGCCCACCCCAGCCATTATCAATACTCTGATTGCCTGGAGACAGTGGTCACATAATCAGGATTTGTGATATGCACCAACTGTTCAAATGACCATCCACCACTTGCTCCCATGGCCTCGTATGACCCTGATTGGTGTGGACTGAGGGGGTAGGGGGAAGCGAAGTAGGTGCCGCACCTTGCCCAAGGATGACCTGCAGGCTAATGGAAGGAAGAGGTGTCTTACATCTGCTTTGGTAGAGATTTAACTCCATCCTGCCACCCCATAAACACACCAGTCATGAATCATCAGGGGTGATACAGTAGCATTGTGGTCAGCACAATGCTTTACAGTACCAGTGACTCATGTTCAATTCCCAACGCTGTCTGTAAGAAGTTTCTACATTCTTTCCGTGACCACATGGGTTTTCTCTGGGTGTTCTGGTTTCCTCGCACAGTCCAAAGATGTACTGGTTGGTAGGTTAATTGATCACCTTGGATAGTCCTTCCAGGTGACATTTCACCTGCCAGTGCGTTGGGGTTATATACAGTGTCTGGTACTCACTGTGTGGCCTCCTATATATCAGTTGGACCCAACGAAGATTGGAAGACCATTTTGCTAGCACCAGCGCTCCATCCACCAGAAGAAGCAGGATCTCCCAGTGGTCACCCACTTTAATCGACTTCCTATTCCCATTCTGATGTATCAATCCATGGCCTCCTCCACTGTTGCAATGAGACCACACTCAGGTTGAAACAACACCTTATATTCCATCTGGGTAGCCTCCAACCTGATGGCATAAACATCAATTTCTCAAACTTCTGGTAATAGACAATAGGTGCAGAAGTAGACCATTCGGTCCTTTGAGCCTGCAGCCTCCCTTCACTATTCCCCATCCCTTTTTCCTCTCTCACTTTACCTCCTTGCCTGCCCCATTACCTCCCTCTGTTGCTCCTCCCCCCTTTTCTCTCTTCTATGGCCTTGTCTTCTATTAGATTCTCTCTTCTCCAACCCTGTACCTCTTTCACCAATCAACTTCCCGGCTCTTTACTTCATCCTTACCCCTCCCGGTTTCAATGATCACCTTGTATTTCTCTCTCCCCTCATCTTTTTAAAACTACTCATCTTTTTCCCTCCAGTCCAACTGAAGGATTCACCCCGAAACATCGACTGTACATTTTTCCCATAGATGCTGTCTGGCCTGCTGAGGTCTTCCAACATTTTGTGTGTTGATTGGATCATAAACTGTCCAGTGATAGGCTAAGGTTAAATCGGCGAGTGCTGGGCAGCACGGCTCGAAAGGCCAGAAGCGCCTATTCCACACTGTATCTCAATCAAACAATAAAAGACATGTTATTTAAATTGAAGAAAATTACAATCTAACAGTTTGCAATGAAGTACAGTAAGTACAAAGTAACAATTTAAATCAGGAGGTTTGGAGATGAGCAGCCCCACAACCTTAAATTCAACACACAGTGTTGAATTTACATCCAATTTACACTCTGAAACTAAAATTTTAAGATAAATATTTATGGAATTTGGAGTCCCAAGACAACTATTCTCTAACAAAACTCTTGTTAAATGAACTCTGACATAATAGACACTAAATTAACTAGCTACGTTCCCACAAAGCAATCCATAATATATACTTCTGCATACTCAATCATTCCATTAAAATTCAAAAGCACTTAACCAACTGGTCAATGGTTCAAATGGTTAAATTTCAAATTAAATGGTTCAATTTAATATCACGAAAAGTATACAACATAAAATCTGAAATTCTTACTCTTCACAGACATCCACCGAACAAGAACTCCCGTAGAATGAATGATAGAAACATCAGAACCTCCAAGATCCCTCCCATCGTACAAGTAGCAACAGAAACACTGATCATTACCCTCTCTCCACTTGCACCGGCCCACCCACCCTCACCATGCAAACAGTAGCAAAAGCCCCCACCCCCCAAAGAGACCTTGATCTAAAGTCTCGCAAAAATACAGTCCATTAGTCCATTACCCAGCACTGTGGTATCTCAGTCAGGCTCTCACTCTCCAGCAAAAGATGGAGGGGTCACTCCTGCCACAAGAGCAGAGATCAGCAACTCACTGTTCTGATGTTACAATCAGTTATCTGGAATAGTTCTTTAATAAAAAAGTTATTTCACTCTTTAAAATCAATTTCCACATTAAAACCTTCAAATTCTTTTCATTTGTCAACACTGTTGTTGCAATATGATTAAGTAACATGGTATCAAGACAACAAACATTCCCTCAATGTCAGCAGAATAAAAGAGTTGGTCAACTTCAGAGGGGGTGGGGCAGTGCATGTGCTAATGTCCACTTATTTCTGTCTTCATCAACAGTAGGGTAGGAAAGCAGCTTCCTTTCATAGGGATCCCAACCACCAAGGCCATTATCTCTTTTCATTGCTACCATTAGGAAGGTGGTAGAAGAACCTCAGGACTTGCACACAAGGGTCAAGGACAATTATTACCCCTCAACCATCAGGCTCTTTAACAAAAGGGGATAACTATACTCAACTTCAATTACCCAAAAATTAAAATGCTTCCACAACCACTGGACTCACTTTCAAGGACTGATGTTCTCAATATTTATTGCTTAATTATTATTATAATTTTTTTTTGCATTTGCAGTTTGTTGTTTTTTGCACTCTAGTTGAATGACCTAGTTGGGTGGACTTTCATTGATTCTGTTATAGTTACTACTATTCATAAATTTGTTGAGCATGCCAACAAGAAAATGAATCTCAGGGTTGTATATAGTGACATGTACGAACCTTGATAAAAGTTACATTGAACTTTGGTTGGACTAGGATAGCCTATTAATGATTGCTCCTAAGAACTTGAAGCTCTCAACCCTTTCACAGAGATACTGGTGGGCTTTCTTGTGACAGCTACTTCCTTAGGAAGCCAACAAAAATTTTCAAGCACCATCGACTATTACCAATTTTTATTGATACACCACATAAAGCATCTTATCCAGATGCATTACAATTTACCTTTTTATAGTCTTGTACTTTATTGACTACCTTCACTGTACTTCCTCTTCAGCTGTTGCACCTTATTCTGCATTGTTATTGCCATTGCTCTCTGCACCTTGTGGTGCATTGGCACAACCTTATTTATTCTTTAGCATTTGTCTGCATTTGAGTTGCAGCATGGATAAAAAGCGTGCAAGGAACTGGCTGGATTCAAACACAGGACCACTTGCCTCAAAGTGCAGCACAAATACCACTGCACCACTGGCCAGCTGTTACTGTTCTCAATGTAGGGTCATGATTTGATCTGTATAAAAATTGAAAAGAGTCATCAGGACCATCACAGAGGCTGCTGAGTGAGCCATAAATGGCTAAGGATCAATAGGTGTGACCTCTGGATCAGCGCTGCTGAGACACAAACCAGGGCCTGATCAACCCTGGCTGGGTCACCTGATGCCTGATGACTCCAGGTTACACTGACTATGTGTCCCAGTGCATCAGAGCATGTATCTCAGCATCAAGGCAAGTGCTCCACTGCATCATAAAACCAATTACAATTCACCAAGTTATAAATGACTGCCTTTGTGAATATGAAAAAGTGAATCCTTTCATCTTCATCTTCTCAACCTGACAGCAACCACAAAGTATATCAAGGATCTATTCCTATAAAACTCCTAATCCAAATGCAAAAAAAAATTTCATTTCATCAAATGAATCTGACTGCTCTTCAAGATTTTATTCCTTGAACAAAAGAAATTTATCAGTTTTGTTTGTCAGAATCAGGTTTACCATCACCAACAACATGTCATGATATTTGTTAACTTTGCAGCAGTTCAAAGCTATATGAAAATAAGAGAGAAATTAAAACAGAATTACAGTAAATGTGTGTATGTATATATCTGAATATACATACACACACACACACACACACACAGTGCCTATAAAAAGTATTCATGTCCCTGAAAGTTTTCATGTTTCACTAATCAACAAAAAAACTTTCATGTCAAAGTGAAAACAGATCTCTACAAAATGATCTAAATTAATCACAAATATAAAGCATAAAATAATTTATTGCGCAAGTATTCAACCCCCACACCCCCCACCCCCCCCCCCCCCCAAGCAGCTTTGGCAGCAATTACTGCCTTCATAGGTCTCTATCAGCTTTGTCCATCTGGACCCCGCAATTTTTCCCTATTCTTCTTTACAAAACTGCTCAAGCTCTAACAGATCGTATGGGGATCATGAGTGAATAGCCCTTTTCAAGTCCAGTCACAAGTTCTCAATTGGACTGAGGTCTGAATTCTAACTTAGCCACTCTAGGACATTAACGTTGTTGTTTTTAAGCCTTTCCTGTGTAGCTTTGGCTTTATGCTTGGGGTCATTGTCTTGCTGGAAAACAAATCTTCTCCCAAGTCGCAGTTCTCTTGCAGACTGCATCAGGTTTTCCTCCAGGATTTCCCTGTATTTTGCTGCATTCATTTTACCCTCTACCTTCACAAGCCTTCCAGGGCCTGCTGCAATGAAGCATCCCCAAAGCATGATGCGGTCACCACCGTGCGTCATTGAGGGATGGTGCGTTTTTCATGATGTGCCTACGCCAAACAATGTTTAGTCTGATGGTCAAAAAGCTCAATATCTGTTTCAGACTATAGAACCTTTTTCCAGCTGACTTCAGAGTCTCACACATGCCTTCTGGCAAACTCTAGCCAAAATTTCCTGAGTTCCCCCCCCCCCCCCCAACAGTGGCTTTCACTTTGTCACTACCCCAGTACTTCACCAGTGGCAGCTTTAAGGGAAACAGTTGTTATAATTATAACCTCTCCTATCTCAGTCACTGAAGCTTGCAACTCCTGCAGATTTGTCATAGGTCTCTTGGTGGCCTCTCTCACTAGTCCCCTTGCATGGTCACTCCGTTTTGGAGGACGGCCTGCTCCAGGCAGATTTACAACTGTGCCATATTCTTTCCATTTCTTGATTGACTGATTTAACTGCACTCCAAGGTGACTTAGAAATTTTCTTGTATTT
This sequence comes from Hypanus sabinus, assembly GCF_030144855.1. Classification (NCBI taxonomy): domain Eukaryota; kingdom Metazoa; phylum Chordata; class Chondrichthyes; order Myliobatiformes; family Dasyatidae; genus Hypanus; species Hypanus sabinus. The sequence goes on along the minus strand of NC_082723.1, from coordinate 73,008,275 downwards.
ATCTCCTGCCTTTCTTCTCAATAACCTTTGGAGTGGTATTTTGTCTTTATGGTGTAGGTTTCACTAGGATACTGACTCAACAGCAGTTGGATCTTCCAGATACAGGTGTATTTTTACTATAATCAATTGAAACACTGACTTCTCCAAAAACAGATCTCCATTTAACGAATTACAGTCAGCCCTCCTTACCTCAAGTCCCTTATGCAACCTGTCTCAATACGGTGGACCTTAGGACCCAGCGGAACACCAAACCTTATTTAACCTGTCTCATTGTGGTGGACATTAGGACCCGGCTGCGGAGCTCTGAATGCGCAGTGTTTCTGTTCACGAAAATAATCACGATCATGATTGAAAATAATAAAGCGATCGGAAAGAGGTGAAACGTCATCGGTCATTGGAAAAGCATTAGGCTACGTTAGGTCAACGATCGGAACAATTTTAAAGGATAAAGTGAGAAAGGCTCTGTCCCGATGAAAGCTACAATTATTACTAAGCAACGCAATGGTTTAATTATTGGGTTTTGGGGTTTTGGGTTTTTGATCCTCACACCAACCTGGCACGGTGGAAAGCGCACTCAGAAGAGGTCTGTCACAAGTCCCGAGAACTTCCTTTCCCAAGCCCGGCACTGAAACATACATTCTTAAGTGTTTTATATGCATAGAAAGGTAAGATATATACTAAGACAAACGTTTGATTAACTGACACTAAATAATACTGAATGTACCTGATCCATCTTACTTAGTAAAAGAACTTCTGATTTTTTCGATCCCGATCCACAATAACCCACGCACATCCTTCCATATACTTTAAATCATCTCGATTACTTATAATACTAATACAATGTAAATGCTATGTAAAATGGTTGTTATACTGCATTGTTTAGTGAATAATGACAAAAAAAAGTCTGCACATGCTCGAACAAGTGCTGGAAAAGCACTTCTGGGTTTTCGTGATCCGCGGTTGGTTGAATTCGCGCATGTGGAATTCACGGATAAGGAGGGCCGACTGTATGTGGCTTCTAAAACCAACTGGCTGTACCAGCAAAGATTTGGTGTGTCATATTGGGGGGGGGGCTGAATACTTATGCAATCAATTATTGTGTGTTTATATTTGTAATTAATTTAGATCACTTTGTACAGAGTTGTTTTCACTTTGACACAAAAGTCTTTTTTCCTGTTGATTAGTGTCAAAAAAGCCAAAGTAAATCCACTGTGATTCAATGTTGTAAAACAATTAAACATGAGAATTCTGGGGGGGGGGGGGGGGTGAGCATGTTTTATCACATTAAATAAGTTGTGCTGAAACAGAAATTTTAAAAAGTAGTGATGTAGTGCTCTTGGGTTCAATGTCCACTTGTAAGTCAGATGGCAAAGGAGAAGCTGTTCCTGAATCATGAGTGTGTGCCTTCAGGCTTCTATATCTCCTCCTTGTTGAAGGCAATGAAAACAAGGCATGGCCTGGGTGATGGGGGTTGTTAATGATAGACACTGCCTTGAAGATGTTCTGGATAATCCAGAGACTGGTGCCCATGATGGAAATGATTAAATTTACAAATCTCTGCAGTTTATTTTGATCCTGTGCAGGGCCCCTCCCCATATGAGACGGTGTTCTCCATGGTAATCTTTAGAAATTTGCGAGTAGAGCACATAGTACAATGTGAAAGCTCAACACTGACAAGCCATTGATCCACATTTGGTGACAGAATGCAGAACATCTATTAGCTATAGAGTAATTTACATGAGAAGAACGTCAAAATCTTCAGATGGTAAATTACGAGCTTTTGACTACCAGTTGCAACAATAAATACTGACACATTTAATTAGCAAGCCAACCATATTTATTCTAAATCACTTGTTCGGTCCTCTTACTGGAATTCAGTGATGCCTAAAAACAAATTAAATTTACCACACTCCATTTAATTATTATTGCTGTATAAATTTTTAGCAAGGTAAATATACAGCTGGCGAAGCAACTATTGGTTAAGTGGCTCTGGAACACAAATCTGTGTTTGACATCCAATCTGCTATCCAATTTACAAGTCGATATTGTCAGCTGTGCACACATCTACAATCACCAGTTGATGGGGTTCATCAGAATTTTAACTTGTACGTTGTGCTCTGAAGAACCATCTGGTGTGTCATTCACAATCAGACAGATAAAATTGATATACTCAGGAAACTAGATTCAGAAATTGATCCTGACCTGATACCTTTTGCTTACTTCATTTGATCCAACCAGAATGTCATCTGCGATATTCGCCAAATTTTTACAGATGTACTGTGGAGAGCATTTTAACTGGTTGCATCACTGTCTGGTACAGAGAGGGCCACTGCACAGGATTGGAAGCAGCTCCAGAAAGTTGCAAACTCAGCCAGCTCCATCATGAGCACTAGACTTAAAAAGGCACCCCAGGTTATAAATAGCTTCATAAAAAGCTTTTGGCACATCAATGTATTGAATACAGGAGATGGGTTGAAGTTGTTTAAGATGCCGGTGAAGCCTAATTTTGTGTGTTGCGTGCAGTTTTAGTCACCTACCTGCAGGTTGAAAGAGTACAGAGAAAATTTACAAAGATGTTGCCAGGTCTGGAGGACGCAAGTTTAAGGAAAGATCAAATAGGTTAAAACTCTATTCCTTGAAATGTAGAAGTTTGAGAGGAGATTGAATTTGACAAAATTATGAGGGATATAGAGAAGGTAAACAGAAGTAGGCTTTTTCCACTGAGGTTGGGTAGGACAACAACCAGAGGTCATGGGTTAAGGGCGAAAAGTGAAAAGTTTAAGGAGAATGAAATGAGAGGAAACTTCTTCACTCAGATGGTGGTGAGCGTGTGGAATGAGCTGCCAGCACATGCAAACTCAATTTCAACATTTAAAAAGGAGTTTGGATAGGTACATGGATGATAGAGGTTCAGAGGTCTATGGTCCCAGTGTAGGTTGATGGGAGGAAGCAGTTTAAATAGTTCAACACAGCCTAGATGGGCAGAAGGTACTATTTTCCTTTAACTCTGAAGTATCTTTAACAAATTCATGCCAATGCCTAATATGGTAGAACAAAGGTTCACAACTTCTTTTTAATGCCATGGACCAATACTGTTAAGAAAGGAGTCTGTGGACACCAGATTGGGAACCCTGTGAAAGAGATTTCTAGTTTTAATGAGAAAACAGCCATTAATGGATTGAATACAATGGCAATGCTGAACTAAGCATCTTTTTAAATTAATCCAGCAGTTGAAAGAAAGCAAACAGCATCTTTGACCAATTCCTTTTTCTGTGTGGCTGATACACAATTAATTCACTTTTTTTCTCCAGCAACTTGCTCATCAAAATATATAATACAACCAAGTTAATCTAAAGCAGAACACTGCACAATCAAATTTGCTGCACCTACGACATTCACCAACTGCACATTTCTAGTTCACATTTTCCCCAAAGAACAAAGATTTACAACATTGCCAATAAACTTGAAGAACTTAGTTGACAATTGATAAATCATGTTTAATCCCAAGTTTCAAATTTCCAAATTTAGAGGCAAACTGTAGAAGTATGCAAACTGAAATTTACCATTCAAATCAAATTTCAAAATTCAAAACAATTTCAGATGCTTTTACTTTACAAGATTGAGTAACTGTTCTACTTAATTCTAATCTCCACAACATTAAACTTACAGTAAATACATATTTATGGTGGTGTGTATGGGGTGTCAGGGAGGGGTTGCATCTCTGGTAAGGGGACCCACTGGGTTCATTCTGGGGCAGCTCACAACTTCAGTTCCCACTGGACACTCAGCTCTCACCCATGGCTCCAAGTAGCTGTTTGCGTGCCACAGTACTCAAACTAGTCAGACGGGCTAAACCCGGTGGACTGGCTAGATGTGATCAACAGTGAGATCCAACAGACAGAAGGTGGTTCTGCAACACTCTTTGAAGAGTAATGGGCACGAGTAGTCACGGACATCCACTGCAACCCCATTTGTGATGACTATGCTTACAAACTGGATTTGGGACTTCTGAGGTTGAGAGTGTGGAACTGCCCCAGTGCAACAGATTTTGTAAATCTGGCAGGAGCAAAGGATGTTGAGAATGGCAAAGACATAGTGCTGCAGGAGGGGGAGTGGGCCAGGTGGCAGAGGAGTGCCAAGAGCAACAGGAGATTGGCACTGATGCAGATACACTCAGTCCTGAGACACCAGGCGAAGCAATTTGATTCCAAACAATTAGTTTATCATTACAGAATGTCACGTTTCCCACCACACACACTGACACGCAATTACCAAGTTTCATAGTCTACCTTTGGATATGGCTGAAGCAAGGGTCAAGGTCAATTGACTAAATACTTAGCATTACATTTCACTAACTTCCATCCAAATAATTTTAGATATTTAGGCACTATTTTACTGTTGCAGCATGAAAATATTACTGTTAACAATTGACACACTGGGATTTAAACTTTGGAGTTTTAATGACACAAAAAAAATCAAATGGAGAAAATCTTTTATGTTCATTGATAGAGGTGTGGGATCCAGGGAAATTTGGCCAGGTGGATTCAGAATTGGCTTGCCTGCAGAAGGCAGAGGGTCGTGGTGGAGGTAGTACATTCAGATTAGAGGGTTGTGACTAATAGTGTCCCACAAGGATCTGTTCTGGGACCTCTATTTTTCGTGATTTTTATTAACATCCTGGATGTGGGGGTAGAAGGTTGGGTTGGCAAGTTTGCAGACGACACAAAGGTTGGTGGTGGTGTAGATAGTGTAGAGGACTGTCAAAGACTGCACAGAGACATTGATAGGATGCAGAAGTGGGCTGAGAAGTGGCAAATGGGGTTCAACCTGGAGAAGTGTGAGGTGGTACACTTTGGAAGGACAAACTCCAAGGCAGAGTACAAAGTAAACGGCAGGATACTTGGGAGTGCGGAGGAGCAGAGGGATCTGGGGGTACATGTCCACAGATCCCTGAAAGTTGCCTCACAGGCAGATAGGGTAGTTAAGAAAGCTTATGGGGTGTTAGCTTTCATAAGTCGAGGGATAGAGCTTAAGAGTCGCGAGGTAATGAAGTAGCTCTACAAAACTCTGGTTAGGCCAAACTTGGAGTACTGTGTCCAGTTCTGGTCGCTGCACTCTCGGAAGGATGTGGAAGCATTGGAAAGGGTAAAGAGGAGATTTACCAGGATGCTGCCTCGTTTAGAGAGTATGCATTATAATCAGAGATTAAGGGAGCTAGGGCTTTACTCTTTGGAGAGGAGGAGGATGAGAGGAGACATGATAGAGGTGTACAAGAAATTAAGAGGAATAGATAGAGTGGATAGCCAGCGCCTCTTCCCCAGGGCACCACTGCTCAGTACAAGAGGACATGGCTTTAAGGTAAGGGGAGGGAATTTCAAGGGGGATATTAGAGGAAGGTTTTTTTTTACTCAGAGTGGTTGGTGCGTGGAATGCACTGCCTGAGCCAGTGGTGGAGGCAGATACACTAGTGAAAGTTAAGAGACTACTAGACAGGTATACGGAGGAATTGAAGGTGGGGGATTATATGGGAGGCAGGGTTTGAGGGTTGGCACAACACTGTGGGCCGAAGGGCCTGTAATGCGCTGTACTATTCTATGTTCTATGTAACTCCATGTCAGCAATATGATAAACCTGCAGAATTTGTTACTTCCAGAGAGCCCACATATCTTTGGTGGGCTGGATGCAGAGGAAAAAGCAGTAAGAGGCAAGTGGGATAAGAAACTCAAACAAGACGTTCTGCAGGAAATCCCGAGCAACACACACAAATGCTGAAGGAACTCAGAAGGATCAGACAGCATCTACAGAGAGGAATAAAGGCTTGACATTTCTAGCCAAGATGCAGGCTTGATGAAAGTCCAAAACTTTGACTTCTTTCATTCCTTTCCAAAGATACAGGCTGACCTTCTGAGTTCCTCCAGCATTTTGTGTTTCTCTCTAGGTTGGGAAATTGAAGATTTACAAGAAAGGAAACAAACATTTTGCAAAAGAGCTGATTTGCACATTCTCTGATACACACTGTGGCAAGTCGTTTTGCAATACACCACAATTACATCAGATTTACAACAATCTGAGTGAGGCTTTTGAGAATCGTGTGATGCGCTATAAAAATGGCAAAAATCAGAATGCACGGTGATTTAGTTGTACTTAACCATGCCAAATGTTGATCACTTACATATTCTTTTAAATTGCCAAAATGTCTAAATTGGATCAAAATCCAAATTTTAAAAAAAGGGCTTTAATCCCCAAGGACAATTCGTGGCACTGTATTGCCATTTACCACACAATCTGCCAGAATAATATACCTGTTACATATGAAGTGTAAGTTTATGAGCAGAACTTTGTGTAACCCAAATCTTCCAAACTCAGAAACTTGAATAAAACTACAGTTATGATAATCAGATATTTTCACACTGATGCTGAGAGTAAGGGGAAACGTGGTTAACATTTAATATTTTGAGATGTGGTATGTCACTAAAACCTCTTGCAGATTTTTATAGATGTACAATGGAGAACATTCTGACTGGTTACTTCACAGCCTGAGATAGAGGCTCTGTTGGGGTGTTTATTAATTTCAACAGCAACCAGCCTTCTGCTTTCAATGTGGATTGAAGACTGAATTTAAAACACAGCTCAGAACAATTAGACCTGTGGGGCCTGTTGCTCATTTTTGCTGAATAAACACTACCGGTTTCCCCCGCTATCCGAAAGTAGAGCATTCCTATGAAATGGTTCGCAAGCCAAAATGTTGTAAAGCAAAGAAGCAATCACCATTAATTTATATGGGAAAAACTTTTGAGCATTCCCAGACTCCAAATCATACCAAATAGCACATAAAACCTAAAATAACACTAACATATAATAAAAGCAGGAATGATATGATAAATACAACACAGCCTATATAAAGTAGAAATAATGTACAGTGTAGTTTCACTTACCAGAATTGGGAAGATTTAGCCAAAACCAATTTGCAGAAAAAAATCAGAATGTACACGCATGTACGCACACCTGCCCGCACAAGGCTTCACTGTCATGGTAGTCTTTCTCGGGGTAAACACAAGTTTAAAGTGGGCGCTTTTTGTAAAAGCAAAAATCCTCTTCAGATTTTTTTCGGTTAGCGAAAACAGGTACTAATGTAGGTCTTTCGTAAAAGCTAAGCGGCGTAAAGTGAACTTTTGTAAAGCGGGGACACCTACTCTAGCTTCAGTGTATCTCCAGTGACTTCGTAAAGCAGGGGACAGACATTTGACTGCTCCAATGCACAGGATTACACAAGTCTGCAAAGAGTTGTAGAATCTACCAGCTCCATCACAGGCACAACCCTCCCACCTCTGGGGACATCTTCAAGAGGACGCATCCCAAGAAGGGAGCATTCATCACGAACGACCATCACCATCCACGACATGCCCTTTTCTCATTACTACCATAGGGGAAGAGGTATTGTAGCCTAAAGACCAACACTCAATATTTAGAAACAGATTCTTTCCTCTGAAAAGAGTGCTAAATGGTCCATGAACAGTACTTCATTATTTTTTTAATAGTAGCTTTTATATGTTTGTACTGTACCGCTACTTCAAAACAAACTTCATGTCATGCATGACAATCAATTAATCACAATTACAAAACTGGCTAAGATGGTGTTGTGAATGAGAAAAGAATTCTCCAATTTTTTTCTTTACTGATCTCAAAGACAGTGCTCAATTAAAGGGCTGCAGAGTTCATAGCCTCTTACTTTTATAATTAACAGTACACTCATTCGAAATGGCTGATCCTTTGAGGCAAATATCCATTTCATATTCATGGGGGGGGGAGAGTGAGGACAATAGATAAATCAGCAGAAAAATCTGTAGTTTAAAAAAATTCAGTCCCTTCATTCCTAAACACTGCAAATGATTTAGAAAGACAAGATGGTGGCACATTTCCAAATGCTTACATGACAAAAGCTAATGAAATAAACTAAATTGAGGTGCAAAGACAATCAATTTCCTTATTTGCAGGCCACTGGCATGCTTGAAAACATCCATAACAAATCATTGAATGGACTTTTCACTGCAGTGGAATCACAGATAGATTAAATTTTAACCAACAGTTAAAGCTTAACCTGCACTGGTGCTGGTTTTTTATTACAAGCACACAAATTAAATTCAGTACCATATGCAATTTTATCAGTTGTGGGTATACATATCTCAGGCACAAACATGTTGCCTTTTCACAGGAACCATGGACGATGACTGGCACATCTCAAAGCATTAATTGGTTTCATTCTGTTTCTCAGAATGTTGAACTGCAGAGATCTCGTTACAGCTTCACAATTAAATAGATCAACTTCATTATTCCACCTATGATGCGGGCTTTGCGATCAAGGAGATCCAAGACAATAACGGTGAGCCACAAAAACAGGAGTTCTCAACCTGGGGTCAACAGACCCCTTGCTTAAAATGGTATATTTAAAAAAAGGTTGGGAAGCCCTGCACAGCAGCAATCCTAAAAGTGATGACACACCCACATTATCCAAAAAGTAGGGATGACCAGAATAATGCCCCAATGACAGTCAGGGAATGGCAATGCTCATCAGGTTGTTGTGTGATTTGGAGAACAACTGTTATGATTGTGCTCTGTATGTTTTTTCAACTTCATAGCCTTCAAAACTTGGCAGTTTGTGCAGTTCCTTTTATAGCTGGTGCACACCAATGAAGTACTTACCAAATGGGTTGTATTTAAAAGCTTGAAATGTCCTTTGTTGACAAATACTAGTTACTGCAAAATACCTCAGAGGCCTGGCCCTATGGTTACCATCATCTCTGTGCCTCGCCCAAATAAATTTTTAGCCTGTTTTGATGTTGGGGATTTTCTTTGGGATAGCAATACACACTTGAAAAACAGCTTACAAGACTGTTACCACTTATCAGAATGCACATACATGTGCATGTTTCCTGCCACAGCACGGCACATACATGGTGTTGCTATAAATGGAACTGAACATGGCAGTCAAACATTTTTTTTAATGTAGAAGTGCAAGTGAAATCGTTTGGGTCTCAGATGCCAAATTATACAAGGTTTGTATTTAATTTTGCAGATCTTTCTCTTTGCTACCCATAGGAAACTGTCATCTTCTGGGCTAAGCAGTGATTTATAGAGCAGTGTTGAGAGGTGTGCACTAATGCCAAGATCTTAATGATGAGGAAAATTTAAAACTAGCACTGTGTTGCAATTATAACATTTAGGGCATATGATTCCTGTTATGTACAACAGATACACAAAGCATACATTTACCATATTAGTTCTTACATGCCTACTTCACAATCATAAATTTAACTTTAAGAATGTAAGTTACAACAACTTGCACATTTTGTTGTTCTTTGCAGCAGCACGATAGCATAGTGATTAACACAGGGGTCACCAACCTATTTTGCACTGTGGACCGCTTTAATATTGACAATATTCTTGCGGACCGGTGGGAGAGGGGGGCAGTGTGGGTGTTAATATCGACCAGAATATAGGTGATAAGTCAACTATAAGTCACTTATAAATGGCTAATACACTCAATTTCATTTCTAAAAGGGTTTATCTAACCTCATATGAACATATAAAATCATTGCAACACACCAGTGAGAGGACAAGGTAAGGGCTGGAGGTCCCCGTACCGGGGCCGCGGCGGTCACAGTCCAGAGAGAGCAACCGGCCGAGGGAGGAGTGCGACAGGGCGTGCGCCCGCCCCCCTTGCTCTGCTACCTACGAAACCGAGCCCAAATTAGGTCGTCTGCGAATATTTTAGCACTGGAATCCCCACGAACATTCGGTGTGCTAAACAGGTTTACAGGCGGTGCCGATCTGTCCGTGCTCCAGGCCAGTAGCAACGGCACTTCTTGCCGGCCGCACAAGGCAGCTGATTATCCAAGGCCAACCAGTGATCCCTGGCGCAAGGGTATCAGTGCGTTTAGGCGACTGATGACCTCGCGTGCGTTCAAGTTCAACAGTGGGCGTGACAGGGAATGAGGAAAGGTGCAGCTGAGTCATATCGCCAAATCATATCGTTTCCTCGCGGCCCGGTACTGGATTAGCACAATGCTTTATGGTACCAGCGACCCAGGTCCAATTCCCACTGCTGCCTGGAAGGAGGCTGTATGCTTTCCCCACGACCACGTGCGTTCCCTCCAGGTGCTCCAGTTTCAAAGACAGAGGTTGATGTGATAATTGGTCATTGTAAATTGTCCTGCGATTAGGCTAGGATTAAACTGGGGTATTACTGGGTGGTGCAGCTCAGTGCGTCGCAAGGGTTTACTGCACGCTGTACATCAGTAAATAATTGTAAAATGGCCAAAATAGAGTTTCTAATAAATACTTCTCTGCTGCATTCACTGTTGCAATATAGAAAGTGTGACAGCCACTTTGGCCAAGCTCCAAAATAGCAAAGGAATCAATGAACAGATAAACTACTAAAAGGTCTTGATTGAAAAATAAATATTGGCCGGACACAAATGAAAATGCACAGTAAAACCTGAATGTCTTCTGCTTGTAAGGACAATTAACAGACCTAATTAACAGGCATGCTACTTAATTTTTTTCCCCTGTGATATCCTTTCAAACACAAGATTTGGCAGCTCAATCTTGTGTAACCATGTAGCTAACTGGTAGATCTGTAAAAAGAATGGAAGGAAAAGAAGCCAACTATCACAAGTCAAACCATATGGTTAATGTTTCTTACAGGGTTTAACTGTGGATGAAGCAAGAAAGGTCTCCCTGACGGAGGAGCATAAAACCATTTTGAATAAGAGATGGGCCATGTAGGACACTGCTGACACCAGATGGTCAAGGAAAAGGAAACAGAACTGTGGAATAGATGTCCTTTAGTCACAAACCTTGGATTGATGATTGCAGGCAGGACATGTGGGTACTAAATAGTGGCAAGTCATCAAATTCAGGGAGAAAAATATTCACGGGCAATTTCAGAATTATGAGCCGTAATAATCTGGGACCTACCAAAGCAAGGGTGAGAACCATGAGCCTCAGGCTCAGAAAAGCTCCGGAGAACCTGGATCAGATCCACCAACCGTAATAAAGAGTTTTAAAAACAAAACTAAAATGACTGATGCTTTGTCTGGTACACCAGCTGTCTAGAAGAGTCAAAACATCTTCTACTTAAAAAATAAATGCCTTATTAAGCATGGTCCATTTTGCTCAATTACCTTTCAAAGACAGGTTTATATGAATTCAGTGACCAAGTTGAGAAGAATTCTAAAGAATCACTGCCCTCTGCAACAAGAACACAAGGAGATTCTGAAGATGCTGGAAATCGAGAGTACTCCGCCACCTCCTCCTCCTCCCACCACCTTATCCTGATTTCCTCCCCTGTCCTTTCCCATCATAGCCTAAAACGTTCATTCTTTATTCCTTTCTATGAATGCTGCCAGAAATGCTAAGTTCCTCCAGCATTTTGTGAAGGGGACTGATAATGGCTGGGGTCACCTGTCTTGCAAAGGCACTGCCCAGGAGGCAGCAAAGGCAAAAATCACTTCTGTAGAAGAACTTGCTAAGAGGAATCCATTTGTCATGGATAAAGAATAAGTACAACTGCATACAAATTAAAGACATTTATGATTGCCTATGCCATATGACACAGCACATAATAATGATGGTAGCTATATCCTTCATTACAACTTTGTCCAATTTCCCTGCTATTGACATGTACCCAACAGGCTAGCTTTCTGTTTTCTCTTCATTTCCTTTCTTTAAGACTAGGGTCTCCTTTGGCAGACTGATCTGCCGGAACATCTGTGGAAGATGAGTAAGTATTCACTGCAGCCACCTTTTTCAAGCTTCTGGGATATAGACCAATGAGCCTTTGGGATTTACCAACTTGGCATCTCATAATTTCTAGTACCAATTTCCTTCAGTTCCTTATTCTAACTAAACACTTAGTGTTTTTTTAAAGTAGTTCCAGCAGCTTCTAGGAAAGATCAAGGAAGACAGAAAACAGTTATTTATTTCTGATGCACCATCAATAACTCTCGGAGACGTGAGTCAAGGTAGGCTTTTATTAGCTGGAAGAAAGCACTGTCAGCAGCAAGAGACCACCACACAACATCCTGGAGACTGAGGGAGGAGCAGTGCCTCCAATCGCCTTTATACAGGGGTCTGTGGGAGGAGCCACAGGAGCAGTCAGCAGAGGGGCGTGTCCAGACAGGTATATGTAGTTCACCACAATTTCCACTGTTACTTCCCTGTTACAAATCCATCTGCCTGTCTATCAGGGACCCACATTTTTCTTTGTTTTTTCTCCTTCCACATACCTAATAGACCAAGCCAAGTAAACGTGTCTTATCAGTTTACACTTGAGCTGCCCTTGATGGACTTCTTAGCTTGCCTTTCAAACTTGCTATCAATACAAAAGATTTCTAAAAGGGCCTGTGTGGTGTGTGCACGCGTATGTATGTATGTATGTGTGTGTATATATTTATCTATATCCTGCCTTGTGTGTGTGTGTGTGTGTGTGTGTGTGTGTGTGTGTGTGTGTGTGTGTGTGTGTGTGTGTGTGTGTGTGTGTGTGTGTGTGTGTGTGTGTGTGTGTGTGTGTGTGTGTGTGTGTGTGTGTGTGTGTGTGTGTGTGTGTATATACACACCCCCCTATACATATGCTTACTGTAATTCACTTTTTTTCTATTATTATGTACTGCATTACATTGCTGCTGCAAAGACCACAATTTTCACGACATAAGCCGGTGATATTAAACCTGTTCTGATGAGTTCTGATGGAATCATGACTGAATACTTGGGACGTGATGCAGCAAAATCTTGGGGCTGAGATGATTAGCCACCAAGAAACAATCACTTACACAGAACAGTTGATAATTTAATGGAGAGCCTGCATTCACTTACAGGAGTGGCTCTGCTGAGCTTCCAGCTACCTGTCAATTTTGTTCTCCATCTTTCTCCCAGCCTTCTCTGTTGTCTCCTGCACTGTGCTAACTTACGTCGATACAAGTTTGAAGAACAGCATCTTATATTCCCTCTGGACACTCTGTTGCCTTCCAAAATCAATAATGAAATTTTACAGTTTCAGCTATCTTATTTCTCTGTTTGTATTAGAACTGGCTGCTTTTACTGTGGGTTATTCATCCATATTGATTTCAGTTTTCCTCTTAAACATGTGGCGCGACATGCACTTCCTCTAGAGCAGGAGTTCTCAACCTTTTTACACTATGGACCAATACCATTCAGCAAGGGATCCGTGGATCCATATTGGAACCCCCGCTTCAAACTGACTGAAGGACATTTAATTTTGAGCAGCCACATGCACTGAGTCAATCCTACTTCCCACTCTGCAGTGCCATGTAACACAATGGAGATTATCTTTAGCATTAACAAAGTGTTTTGACGTTACAAGAACTGTGGTGGTCACTTCAGTCTTTGACATTGTGGATGATAGAACCTGCCAAAAATGGAATAGCAGGCTCAAGTCGGTTTAGGCCTCAAGTTAAATTGCTCATTACTTGCTATAAACCCATTCTGGTAGCCAATATTTTACTTCGCTCATACAAGTGCCCGCAGTCTTAACTGGAGCAAGTCACCAATCGTGGAGCTATAACAATGGGTCAGAATCACATATGCTGTTAGTTGCTCACCCAGCTACACTTTTCCCAACTGTACTCAGAACCCAGCCATGCAGCAAAAGCTAGTTATGTGAAGGGCCATAAAATGACTACCCTAAACAATTCCTATCCCTATTGCTGGTGCCAATGTGTTGGTCAACATCTTTTGCTATGATGAGGCCACTTTCAGGGCAAAGGAGCAATACCTCATATTCTGTCTTGTCGCCCCCAACCTGATGGAATGAACATCATTTTCCCCTTCCAGTAATTTTTTCCTCCGCTTCTATGTTGGCCTCTTACCTCTTCCCCCTTCCCCAAAAAGCCTCTGCTTCTTCCTTTTCTCCCATGCTCCACTCCTCTCACTCTTTCTTCTTCAGCCCTTTACCTTTCCCATCCACCTGGCTTCACCTATCGCCTACAGCAACAGACAAAATACTGGAGGAACTTAGCAAGCCAAGACAAGACCCTTCGTCAGGGCTATCTTCTAGGATGTCTTCCTTCCCCTCCCATTTTTATATTCAGGTGTCTTCCCCTTTCCTTTCAGTCCTGAAGCACAGTCTTAGCCTGAAACATCGACTGTTTACTCTTTTCCATAGAGGCTACTTGACCTGGTGAGTTTCTCCAGCATTTTGATTTGTATTTCCAGTATCTGGAGTATTTTGTGCTTAGCCTAAATATCTATTGCCTTCACTACCAAAGGATTACAATGAGTGTACATCAACCATCAATGGACTCTCCAGTTGTACATTTGTATGATCCAGATTGAGAGCGGCAGCAGAAAATACCATCCCAATATTCCCTCCCAAGCCGACCTGGAAACTTATTTCCCAATGCCACTAAGTCAGTATTATCACACTCATGTCTAGAAATATTGTGCGTGTTTCTGAAACACATCCAACACAGGCTCACAAACATTGTTAATGGCAACAAAAATGGGCAATGCTGTGACTGTGGACAAACTTACCAGAGAGACACCAAAACTAGTGGATATAGAATTCTTTATCAACAAGAAAATAAGCAGCAGGCATCATGTTCAAGACTCTCAAAAGAAGCAGCCTGCCCAGCCTGCCTGACCCAATATTACAGACATTTTTATATATTAAATATCAAAGGACAATTCTATGGTTATAATGTATCTACAATGAATTACATAATTACATATAAAAGTTTCCACCGCAATCTGAAGGTACAGCGTTCCTATGAAACCGTTTGTAATCCACAATGTTGTAAAGTGAAGAAGCAATTACCATTACTTTATATGGGAAAAATTTTTGAGCGTTCCCAGACCCAAATAATAACCTAACAAATTAAAGCAAATAACACATAAAACCTAAAATAATGCTAACATACAGTAAAAGCAGGAATGATATAATAAATACACCCTATACAAAATAGAAATATTGTAGGTACGGTGTAGTTTCACTTAACAAACTCCGGAAGACAGTGAGCCAAAATCGATTTGGGAGAGAAAAAAATTGGCATGTACACGCATATGTACGCAGATGTGTATGCACGTACACGTATACGCAAACAACTGCCCGCACAAGGCCTCACAGTCATTGCAGTCTTTCTTGGGGTAAGCACACGTATAAAACGGGTGTCTTCTTTTCATAAAAGCGAAAATCCTCTTTGGTTAGCGAAAACCATTTCCAAGATGGCGGCGCGATGCAGCTTGCAGCGGCCACCCTGGAGCTGATTATCTGTTATTTGTGAAGTGGGGTGCCGTGCGCAATCATGATCGATTGAAAACGGATGTGGGAGCACGGAGGAACATAGGGAAATCTCCAGGAAGGCCTTCTTCGTTGTTGCTGCTGCTGTGAGGTCCGGGACTCTGCTGGGAAGAACAGGCCCCCCAGTCCTTGGGGTCACGTTGGTGGGGCCGTCTTAATATGCTCAGCAGAGGATGGTGCTTGGAGAAGCTGTGCCGGAGGGGATGGTCGTCAGCTCGGAAGTTCGACAGACTTGGAGTCCGCTGCGGTCAGGTCGCTTTCGGTGTGTGCTGTGTCCGACAGAGCTTTCATTATGTGCTGCATCTGTGAGGCTGAGTCGGGCGGTGCCGTGGAAGTCCAAAGCAGGGGTATTCTCTTCTGCTGCTGGAGTGGGATGGCGAGTCTGTCGAGACCCTGGGGACTTGTAGAAACTGTGTCGTGATTTCTTTTGAACTTACAAAGTCCTTTAACATCTTTGGATTATTTTTACTGTGCCCATGGTCTGATGTTTTATCAATTATGCTATTGTTTGCACTGTTGTAACTATATGTTGCAAGTATGTGGTTTTGTGCAGGTCTTATAGCTTTAGTTTTTGGTCTTGTTTGTCTGGTGGATTTGGAACTCCTTTCCGGGGAACGCGCTAAGACGGTAGCGCGGTATTAATACGCAGCAGCCTCCCTGGGCTCTGGATTGTGGATTGCCAAATATTATGTGGATTTTCTGGTGTAGTCTGTTTTGTCATTTACTTTTGTGATATCATTCTGGAGGAACGTTGTCTCATTTTTTTAACTGCATTGCATTTGTGGTTTCTAAGCGACAATAAACTGAATCTGGAATCTGAAAACAGGTACTAATGTAGGTCTTTCGTAACAGCGAGTTGTCGTAAAGCCAACGTTCAAAAAGTGGGGGCTGCCTGTATTTGAATTACATGTTTTCAAATATCTCCATCTGCACATCATACTCCACACATCCAAAATGAATGTTATATTAGCTGCATTCATGCATATACAGGCACCAGAGGTCAAATTGAGTATCTGTTTGCAATCAACCCTAAAATACAGCTCCAGGATGGTAATTGTTCAGAGCCACATTTTACTTTCAATCTACAATCCATGCTCAGGTCTGAAGACTGGTTGCTATTGAAAGAAGTATTTGGTATATACCATAACTCTAGCATATGCCCCAACAGGTAATATCAAATTGGCCCCATCAGCAACAACAATACCACATCAAATCATAGCCAGCCTGTTGAATCCATCACCTTTCAGAACATCCAATCTATCCATCAGCAGCGCACAGAAGCTCCACTTCAGCAGCACATTGATTCATGAGCTATTTGCTTGCTTAGCCACCATCTACCCTATAGGTAGTTCATCCCCAGACCTCAAAGTACCATTAACTGTTCTTAACCCAAACAGTTTGCAAGTTGGAAATACAAGTGGCAAAACATGCCTGCGGCCAGCAAATCCACACTGCCAGTCTCCCAAATACTCGTTTCCACCCAAAACCTGCACACAAGCTGACTGTTCATCAACAAAGAAGACCTGTATGGAACTATACCAACCCCACACTGGCCTCAGCCACAAGTCTACAAAACTGGAGTAGAAGTTGTTCTCAACATTAAGGGACTGCTTAAAAGCAACAGAAATAAAGTATAGATATTTTCCCATGAATACAAGCATCTACCAGCCACAAATGGTTAAAATGCACAACATGAAACATGTTCAACTTGGATTCAAATGCTTTATCCATACTAGCTTGCATTTTTTTTACCATATACTTCACAAATACAGTAAACATCTCAGACACATAACTCAAGGATGCCCAAGACAGTTGCACAGTACAGGTGGCCTGTTTTTTGAACGTTCACTTTACTACAGCTCACTGTTACAAAAGACCTACATTAGTACCTGTTTTTGCTAACCCAAGAGGATTTTAGCTT
Source organism: Hypanus sabinus (assembly GCF_030144855.1). Classification (NCBI taxonomy): domain Eukaryota; kingdom Metazoa; phylum Chordata; class Chondrichthyes; order Myliobatiformes; family Dasyatidae; genus Hypanus; species Hypanus sabinus. The sequence goes on along the minus strand of NC_082723.1, from coordinate 72,991,038 downwards.
TTACGGGAAAAAAAAGACACCCGCTTTATATGTGTGTTTACCCCGAGAAAGACTACCATGACCATGAAGCCTTGTGCGGACAGTTGTGTGCACATGCGTGCACATGCCGATTTGTTCTTCTCCACATCAATTTTGGCTCGCTGTCTTCCCGATTCTGATAAGTGAAACTACACCATACACACAATATCTCTATCTTGTATAGGATGTATATTTATATAATTCCTGCTTTTACTATATGTTCATGTTATTTTAGGCTTTATGTGTTATTTGGTTTGATTTGGTAGTTTATTTTTTGGGTCTGGGACCACTCAAAAATTTTTCCCATATAAATTAATGGTAATTGTGGTTTCATAGGAACACTCTACCTTCAGATAGCGGGGGAAACCTGTTCTTGTTAAATATTCGTCAATGTGGAGCAGACAGCAAGTTTATAAATCTGGCGGCAACAAATATTGAGAATGGCAAGGGTGGAGTGCCATGGGAGGGGTATGGGACAGATGAAAGAGGAGTGCTGGGTGGAGGGGGTGACTTTAGTGCAGACACCGAGGCCATTTGATTCCAAACAAATGGAGTATTATAATTACAGAATACCTTTCTGGTGCTTTCCACTCCCTTCCTCTTCTCCCAACGATGATTCCCCTCTCCCTGCCCCTTCCAATTCTCAGTCCACAATAGAGACCCAAACCTGAATCAGTTTTACCATCACTCACATATGTCATGAAATTTGGTTTTTTTTGGCAGCAGCAGAGTGCAATACATAAAATTACTATAGTACTGAGCAAAAGTCTTAAGCACACTGGCTACAGATACACACAGCTGAGATTGTTGCAAATTACACTTTTTAAAATAAAAACAGCAATTTCTACTTTGATGAATCCCAACTATAAAAGTCTATCTCTTGCTTTGAGGAAGCTCAAAAACTTTATGCACAAGGCAACTTCCGCTGTTATCCTCAATAGGATTAAATCTACTCAAGTTGCACCATTTAACTTCCCAAAGCAGTGATTAAAATGATTTGTGCTATAAATCTAATCTCAAAATTACAGGGATAACCTAGATATTATAACATAGAAATATACTCAGTCAGCAACATGACTCAATTTAATCTACCGGGCAAAAATGAAACCTTATAACACTACCTAACATTTTAACTTTGAGCTTCTTAAGACTTTAATTAAAAAAGTAATATGCCAACATAGAGGGTACTTGCACAAATTACTTCAATGCACATCAACAGAATGAACTACAGGGCATTTTTCATAAAATTCTCCCACAACATCTAAGCTACCATGCTTGTAATGACCATGCATCTTGAGTAACTCAAATGATCTTAACCTTTTCTAGCATCTACCAGAAAGCATTAATTGTCATAAAGAGTATAATCTTGTTAGCTTTTGACCTTAACGGAACAGGTATCTATATAAAACACAAAATGCCTGAGAAACTCAGTAGGCCAGGCAGCATCTATGAAAAAGAGTAAACAGTTGACATTTCAAGCTGAGACCCTTCATCAGATGGGTGGAGGTGAGGAAGCAGTACAAGGTGGTGAGTGAAAGGTGAAACCATTGAGGGCGAGGTGATGAAGTAAAGAGCTAAGAAGTTGATTGATGAGAAAGATACAGGGCTGGAGAAAGGGGAGAGGACATAAGTTCAAGGGAGAAAGAGGAGTGGGGAGGAGCACAAGGTGGTGATGGGCAGGCAAGGAGATCATGAGAAGGGGGAACAAGAATGGGGAATGATGAAGGTGGAGGGGGGAGGCAGGGGGAATTACCAGAAGCTTGAGAAATCGATGTTCATGCCATCAGGTTGGTGGCTATCCAAATGGAGAACAAGGTGTTGCTCCTCCCACCCGAGTGTGGCCTCATCATGGTAGTTGAGCGGGCATGGACTGACATTTCAGAATGGGAATGGAAATGGGAAGTAGAATTGAAATGGGTGGGCACTGGGAGATACTGCTTTTCGCGGAGAAGGTGCTTGGCAAAGCAGGCTCCAAATCTACGTCAGAGCTAAACAAGTCCCTCCAGCATTTTGTGTATGTTGCTTTGGATTTCCAGAATCTTAAGATTTTCTCATTTGGGTATCTACATAATTATATTTTAAAATGCAAAGATTTAATGCTGGTCCTCTTCCAAATAATTCAAATAGCTGCATAACCAACTACAAACCAACAGTGAGAAGTTTGTGAAAACAACCGGGAAACTGAGATTTTCCCTTTCTTGGCCAAAATTTGCCAAGAGAGAAGTACAAATAAAACCAAAGTTTAGCTTTCTCCAGGTTTTGTGAACACTGTTGTTAAAGTTCAAAGTACATTTAATATCCGAGTATGTATACAGTATACGGCCTGAAATTCCTCTTCAGTCATCCACGAAATATTAAATCCCTGAAGCCCTCTCTCTTTGCACAAGCAACAGCAAAAGGATCAGCTCCCTCCTCCACCCCTACCTATGTCAGCAGAACCACCAACACCCCCCACACCAAACAAACAGCAGAAGAGAATCCACTAAAACTACAGGAAATGCAAGCTCTGCCTGATTTGAAAGCAGAAGACTGCAGAGACAAACAAGGCACAATAGCGGCTATATTTCATTTGGAGCTTGAGGAGGTTTGTCATCTAAAACATTAGATGACATGTTTGATATGTCATCTAAAACATTCACAAATTTCTGTAGATGAACCATGAAGAGTATTGTAACTGACTAATCACCGTCAGATATTTTGGGGGGGGGGGGGGGGGAAGAAACACTACTGCACAAGGAAATGACAAAGCAAGCTTCATGGGTTAGTAAACTTCCTCAGCTCCATCATGGGCACCAGCCTCTGTAGTAGCCAGGGCAGCTTCAAGGAGTGATGTCGCAAAAAGAAAGCTTCCATCATTAAAGACTCCACCACCCAAGGCATGCCTTCTTCTCATTGCTCCATCAGGGAGGAGATACAGAAGCCAAAAGGCACACACTCAACAATTCAGGAACAACTTCTTCCCCTCTTGGGGGGGGGGGGGGGGAGAGAGAGGGGAAGAGAGGTGAGGATGCTACCTGCACCCCAAAGGGGCGCAAGATGGAATTTTCAGGGGGTGCGACAAAGAGTGGCTTGTGTCCTCGAGTGACGAGTCACGAGTCATCACTCAGCCAGCTGCCAGTGTGCCTTGAGAAGTGGTAGTAATGTTTGTCCCAAGCACACTCCAGTCCCCCGCTGCCCGAGTAGGATATGAGACACCAATGATTTCAATGAGGATTTGCAAGCTGCAAATTCAGAGACAGAGGAAAATTATTTCATTTTATTTAGAGATGCAGCACAGCAAAAATCATCTCATAATGCTAAAATCTTTATACATCCCGAATCAACCATCGAGTAATGACTTCGCATTAAAACCAAACCTGCAGACAGTAGGTAAATTATTCAATTATAAAATTTTAAAAAGCTGCAGTTTGATAAAAAGCAGCTGAAGTCATTCATTCGTATTTGTCTCAATGCATTAAAGTTTTTGAATTTCAAAGGTTTTTTTTCTCTTAAAGGTTTTTTTCTTGAATCGTTGATAATTTTGAATTGTGTTAGTTGAGGACTTTGAATTGTGTGATGGGAGTTCACATCTCCAGTAATCCTCAGAAATAGGTGTGTAAATTCAGTAGAGAGTAGCCTAATAAGTTGCATTGCATCCCCATAGCATTTCCACCTGACGATTTATCTTGGCGTAACCGCAGATAATATAATATTCAAAAGCGTATTTCTCGCGATACTTTGCTATAGGCATGTCTAGTTGAGTAAAGTGGTCATCCCTGACTTAGTCAGATAGTTTTTCCTCACATTAGCTCATATTTTTTCTCTTTGCCCTTAACCCTTCATCATGTCAAAAAGAAGGAAATAGAATGATGACTATGTGTGCTTTGGTTTTACTTGCACAACAGGAAATGATGGCTTGCAAAAACCCCAGTCTATTCTTTGTAGTGTTGTGTTTTCCAACTCAAATCTGAAGCCATCCAAGCTTCAAGAGAACTTCAAGAACAAGCATGGTGGAGCAGATGTTGAAGGACATGATGTTGGGTCATTGAAAATCAAAAGAGCTCGTTTTGATTCACAAGGAATTCTTCCAAAATTAGGTTTTGTTACTGTTGAAAAACCACTACTTCTTGCTTCATATCAAGTGGCATATAAAGTGGCCAAATCCAAGAAGCCCCATACAATTGCGGAGGATCTCATCAAGCCATGTGCACTGGAAATGGCAACAATTATCCTGGGCAAAGAAGCAAAAAAAAAATTTGAACAGGCTCCTCTATCAAATAGTGTCATTCACAACTGAATCAGTGATTTGAGTGAAGATATTTTGGACCAAGTCATCTCAGATGTCAGAGCTAGTCCTCTAAAAATCTCTATTCAGGTTGGATGAGTCAACTGATGTCTCCAGTTGGATGTTCCACAACACTTTTTGCCAGAAATGCACACTGATGTTTGGAGGAACAAGGGCACTGCACATCAACACCAAAACCTCATCCCAACTGTGAAGCACGGTGGAAAGAGCATCAGAGTTTGGGACTGCTTTGCTGTTTCAGGGCCTGGACAGTTTGCAATTGTTGAGGAAACAATAAATTCAAATTTGTATTAAGACATTGTACAGGAGAATACCAAGGCAGATGGATGATGCAACAAGACAAATGATCCACAAGACAAGTGTAGATCGACAACTGAATGGCTTAAAAATAAGAATATTTGAGCGTTAGAACAAAAGTCAGAGACCACACCTTAACCTACTTGAGATGCTGTGGCATGACTGGAAGAAGGCTCTTTATGCAAGGTATCCCAAAAATATTGATGAACTAGAACAGTTTTATATGGAGGAATGATCTAAAATTCCTCCTCGCAATTAGGCAAGTCTGATCAGCAACTACAGGAAACATTTGGAGGTTATTGCTCCTAAAGGAGGTCTAATATTATTATTATTATTATTATTATATATTTATTAAATACAAGGGTTTACAAACTTTTTCCAGCCTTGGCTGTGAATGATGAAACAACGTGTTCAATAAAGACATGGAAAGTACAATCGCTTGTATGTTGTTAGTTTAGGCAGATTCTGTTTGTCTATTATTGTGACTTAGATGAAGATCAGACCATGTCTCTTTTTTCATATGTTAAATAAGTAGAGCAAAACTAGAATTAAAAAGTAGTGAGTTAGCATTCATGGGTTTAATGTCCATCCAGAAATCGGATGGCAGGAGGTGTGGGGGATGAGGGAGAAGCTGTTCCTGAATTGAGTGTGGGCCTACAGGATCCTGTACCTCCTTCCTGATAGTGGCAATAAGTACAGGCACTTCACTACAGTAGATGTCAGTCACTGGGAGGTAGTAGATAAGCTACATTACCTTGATTTTCTTAAGTACCAGCATGATAATTGTCTTAAAGCAGGTGGGAACCAGACTGAAGCAGGGCGAGGTTAAAAAACAATGTCTGAAAATATCCCTGCCAGTTGATCTGCAGAGTACTTAATGAAAGAGCCAAGGACACCACTTGGACCAGCTGTTTTCCATGGGTTCACTTTCCAGAAGACTGATCTTACACCCACAATAGTGACTGCGAGTTCAGGTGCATTGGAGGCCGTCTGGCTGGGTGTTCAAAAGGTGCCTTGTGAAAGGATGCGCTATTAACAGTGATGCTGCCCAACTTTTGTTTTGTTAAGAGATGTTAAATTTTAAAATGAGGAAGTGGTCAAGGATCATAATCAGGTTTAATATCACCAGCACATGAAATCTGTGAAGTAAAAATAAAAATAAAAAAGTAGGAGATAGTGTTCATGGGTTCAATGTTTATTCAGAAATTAACTGACAGAGGTGAAGCAGCTGTTGAGTGTGTCTCTCCTTCCTGATGACAGCAATGAGAAGATGGCATGTTCTGGGTGAGAGGGGTACAAACACAACACTGAGGCATTTGAATAGTTACATGGAGGGGTAAGGGTTTGGACTTATTAGTCAAATGCAAGTAACTGGTTTAGTTAACTGGTCTTTTTCAGCTTGGAGCAACCTGATAGAGGTGTATAAGATAATGAGGGGCATTGATCAAGTGGACAGCCAGAGGCTTTTTCCCAGGGCTGAAATGGCTAACATGAGGGGGTATAGTTTTAAGGTGCTTGGAAATAGGTATCAAGGGGATATCAGGGGTAAGTTCTTCCACACAGTGGTGGGTGCGTGGAATGTACTGCCGGAGGCGGTGACAGAAGCAAATACAATAGGGTCTTTTAAGAACTCTTAGGTATATGAAGCTTAGAAAAATAGAGAGCAATGCGCTAGGGAGATTCTAGGCAGTTTCTAGAGTAGGTTACATGGTCGGAGGAGAGAGCGGGACATCCTTTTAGAATACAGTTGGGAGGGAATTTCTTTAGGAAGAGTAGTGAATCTGAAATTTGATGCCACAGGTGGTTGTGGAGGCAGTTTTTTTTGTATATTTAAGGCAAGAGGTTGACAGATTCTTAACTGGTCAGGGCATGAAGGCATACAGAGAGAAGGCAGTAGATTCGGTCTCGCAGAAAAATAGATCAGCTGTGATGAAATGCCGGAGCATTTCATGGACCAAATGGCCTAATTCTGCTCCTATATCTTATGGTCTGACTAAACATTTTAATTTGTTGTAGAAACAGATATCATGTGTAATGACATGAAGACTCCCACATGAACAAACAGGGAACAGGGGTATCACATTGTAGGCAGATGAGATGAATTCAATTTGGGATCATGGTCTGCACAGACGTTCTGGGGCTGAGAGCCTGTTCCTGTGCTGTTCAAAATTCTATGGAAGAACTTGTTCATTCTGAGAATTTGTTCAGATTGACTGACCACAGTATTATTAAGGTAAAGCGAAATAAATACACACTGAAGGAAAGCTGACTGCCATGGCACAAGTAAGCTGACCTTGGACAGGTCAAGCAGGTCTCTCTTCTTCAATGTTATTTCAGACAGGAGCTGTACTTAAAGCAGAGAACAACTTGAAAGAAATACAATTCTTGTCAGCAACAAAAGCAACACTTCGACATCAAACATCAGTAAATCTCCGGTCCATTGACAACCAGCAGTGGACACAATCCAATGCAGTTTTGTCCTGGAGAGTCAAGATATTCTGCCAGTTTCCTATGGAACATGCAAAACAGACTGAGGAAAAATGCCACTTACAGTGCAAATAGGAGAATAGGCATATTAGAAAACAATAAGCATTTATCCAAGTATTAACACTTTTTTTTTAAAAAGGAGATTCTTCATTAGGAAATGAAAGCTAACACTTTTGCCACATAGAAAATAATGGGGGAGAAAATGGAAGAAAAAAATTACACCCCAATTGCAGAGGAAGCTTCTGGGTTCAATGACCACATGTTTCCTTAATACAAAAAGGAATTGTCAAATCAACTATTCCACTGAGACAATACTATGACAATTTTGAAAATTCATCAAGTATGCAGTACCAAATAAAAGTGCCCAAGCAAAAAAAGACAGAAGGAGCTGCGCTGGGAGTACTGAAACACTAACTAGTCTTGAACAGTTACAATTTTAACTCAATTGTACAGAATTATGTCCCATGAACAAACTTCCCAACATCTGCGAAGAATTTTATCAAAAAGTACAGGTTTATTTATAGAATAGAACAGAACTTTATTGTAATTTCTCAAGACGAAATTGCGGTGCTATTCCAGACCGTGCAAAACAGGTATTTATAATGCCTGTGGTATGTTAGAGTATAGTCTGGATTTGGGATGTATAGCAAAATATTAACTTCAGCAACCAATCTTTAGACCTGAATGTAGACTGTAGATTAAATTTTAAATGCAGCTCTGGACAATAGGTTCCCAGAACTGTGAACAGAAGTCAACTGAAAAAAAACAATGCTGATTAACAATCACTTTGAATAATCTTATTTGACAAAATAGACATTCTCTGAAGGAAGAGGTCTGCTCGACCCAATACTATATGACATTTTATATGGTAAAGATTAAAGGACAATCATATATTTATAATGCATCTACAATGCTTCCTTTGAGTTATAAATAACTTTCACACCACCTTCTTTGCACCCACACTCCAGACACTCAAAGTGATTGTTAATCAGCATCATTTGGTTTTTCCAATCAACTTCTGTTCACAGTTCTGGGAATCTTTTGTCCAGAACTGCATTTAAAATTTAATCTATAGTCCATATTCAGGTCTGATGATTGGTCACAGAAGTTAGTTGGAGTTAACATTTTGCTGTACACCCCAAGTCCTAACATACGCATGCATTGTAAATATTTGTTTTGCACAGACTGAAGTCATCACAATCTCATTATCTTGAGCAATGACAATAAAGTTCTGGTCTATTCTATAAATATACTTTTATATCATTTGATAAAATACATAGCTTATGTTAGGACATTTCTTTTTCAGGATTCTGCCCAACACATCAATGGTCTATTCGTTTTCATAGATGCTACCTGACCTGCTCTGCCTTGCACCAAGCATGCTAACCTTTCCCCTCCCCCACCCTAAACCAATGCCCTCTAGTATTTGAGATTTTTACCTGAGAAAAGGATAGACATTCTTCTCTCATCATTTTGTATAGTTGTAACAGGTCAGCCTCCCAGCTTCCAAAACTCCAGCAAAAACAAACCCTCCTTACAGCTAATACACCCCATTCCAAGCAACATCCTCTACTACCTCTGCTCCAGCTTGGAGGCCAAATTTAGTTACAATGAAAACGAGACCATGTTTAAGGGGCAACAACAAAAAAAAGTGAAGACACAAAATATAAAACACAAAATCAAAATCAGTACAGTCCGGTTCAGTAGAGTGACAACATTTTCATGGCATTTAGATACTCTGACAGATAAAAAGGATTGGCAAATGGTCCCACCGATCCTTTGCCCCCTTCATCAAGGAATTCAATCACCTGAAGATGCAAGAATAAACATTCTTTTCTTTTTCAATCTTTTTATTACTATTATTAATATCAACAAAATAAAATTGATACATAGATAATGGGATTACAAACATACACATTTCAACTGAACATGAAAGAATACATAAGCAATGGTTACAGTATAAATGAGTCTTCCCAAATCATGGACGATACAATTTACAAATAAACAAGGCAAACCTAGGTATATCATAATATATATATAAAAAAAAAGAAAAAGAAAAAAAATTATGCAAAAGAAATAATCTAATAACTAATAAGGAAAAAAAAGAAAAATGGAAAAAAGGGCTGTTTATAATATCTCACAAAAATACAAAATCATCAATGTCATCAACTCCGATCCTCTCAACATATATAAAATCGAAACTGGAAAAACAAATATGCTTGGAACAGGGTCATATTACATCATATGAAAATATTGAATAAATGGTCTCCATATCTTTTCAAATTTAATAGAAGTATCAAATATAACACTTCTAATTTTTTCTAAATTTAGACATAACATAGTTTGAGAAAACCAATGAAATACAGTAGGAGGATTAATTTCTTTCCAATTCAACAAAATAGATCTTCTAGCCATTAATGTAAGAAATGCAATCATTAGACAAGCGGAAGAGGATAAATGGAGTGAGTCCATCATTGGTAAACCAAAAATTGCAGTAATAGGATGAGGTTGTAAATCAATGTTCAATACCGTAGAAATAATATCAAAAATGTCTTTCCAATATTTTTTCAAAAGCGGACACGACCGGAACATACGAGTTAAAGACGCTATCTCAGAATGACATCTGTCACAAATAGGATTTATATAGGAATAAAAATGAGCCAATTTATCCTTGGACATATGAGCCCTATGCACAACCTTAAACTGTATTAATGAATGTTTAGCACACATAGATGATGTATTAACTAATTGAAGAATTTTATCCCAATTCTCAATAGGGATAGTAAAGTTAAGTTCTCTTTCCCAATCATTTTTAATCTGATAGAAGGGCTCTGAACGTATCTTCATAATTATATTGTAAAGTTTTGATATTAGCCCTTTCTGAGAAGGATTTAGTTCAAACAAATTCTCCAAAATACCTGAAGGCACAAAATTTGGAAAAGTAGGAAGTACAGTATTTCAGAAATTCCTAATCTGTAAATATCTAAAAAAATGAAATCTAGGCAAATTATATATATTAGATAATTGTTCAAAAGACATAACAATTATCCAAAAATAAATCGGAAAATCATAGTAATCCTTTAGTCTTCCAAGCTGAATAAGCTTGGTCTATAATAGAAGGATAAAAAAAGCAAATGGATACAATAGGAATATTTAAAACAAACTGAGTCAACCCAAAAAATTTCCAAAACGTAAAGTATGTTTAACTATCGGGTTGTCAATTCATTTCAGCAATTTAGAAAAAGCAAAGGGAAGAGAAGTTCCTAAAATAGAACCCAATGCAAATCCTTGTACAGATTTAATTTCCAAGTTCACCCAATGAGGGCTAAAAGGTATATACCAATCCTTTAACCAACATATCAAATATTGGATATTAACTGTCCAATAATAAAATCTAAAATTAGGCAATGCCAATCCACCTTCCTTCCTTGCCTTCTGTAAAATTTTTTTACCTAATCTAGGATTTTTATTCTGCCATATATATGAGGAAATTTTTGAATAACATTAGCAAAAAAAGATTTTGGAATAAAAATTGGTACCGCTTGAAATATATATAAAAACTTGGGTAAAATAACCATCTTAATAGCATTAATCCGACCTATCAGAGATAAAGATACTGGTGACCATTTAGTAAACAAACATTTAATCTGATCAATTAAGGGTAAAAAAATTAACTTTAAATAAGTCCTTATAGTTTTTTGTGATCTTAATCCCTAAAAGAGTCATTAACTAATTTAAAAGGTAAAATTCCATAAATTGGAACTTGTCTATTAAAAAGAAACAATTCACTCTTATTAAGATTTAATTTATACCTGGAAAATTCACTAAATTGAGCCAACAATGATATAACTGCAGGAATGGATTTCTCAGGATCAGAAATAAATAATAATAAATCATCTGCATATAATGATAGCTTATGTATATCTGTCCCACGATTAATGCCAAAAATGTTCTGTGATTCTCTGATAGCAATTGCCAAAGGTTCTAAAGCAGTATCAAATAATAATGGACAAAGAGGACAGCCTTGTCTAATACCCCAAAATAAACGAAAAAAGGGAGATCTTTGATTGTTAGTAAGCACCGAGGCAACTGGAGTATGATATATCAGTTTAATCCAGGAAATGAATGTTGGACTAAAATTAAACTTCTCAAGCACATTAAATAAGTATGGCCATTCAACTCTATCAAATGTTTTCTCCGCATCTAATGAAATGACACATTCTGAAGTGCTTTGTGAAGGAGTATAAACAATATTCAATAACCTCCTAACATTGAAAAAAGAATAGCGATTTTTAATAAAACCAGTTTGATCTTCCGAAATAATTTGGGGTAATACCTTCTCCAGCCTGGATGCCAGTAACTTGGAAAAGATCTTGGAATCTATATTCAATAAAGATATTGGTCTATAGGATGCACAGTCAGTAGGGTCTTTATCTTTCTTCAATATTAAAGAAATGGAAGCTCTATAAAAAGATTGTGGCAGATTGCCCAATCTAATTGCTTCTTCAAAAACCCTGCAAAACCAAGGAGAAAGAGTAGCGGAAAAACATTTTAAAAATTCTAATGTATACCCATCTGGACCTGGTGCTTTCCCAGAATTCATAGAGGAAATAACCCCTTTAATTTTTGCATCCGTAATTGGAGTTTCTAATATTGAAAGATCATCTGATGATAATTTTGGAAAATTCAATTTCCCAAGAAAATCACACGTGGTATTATGATCATGAGGGAATTCAGAATGATACAGGGAGGTATAAAAATCTTGAAATGATTTGTTTATATCATCATGGTTAACTGTCAGATCCCCATTCTGCTGACGGATCTTAGTAATTTGACGTTTAACCAAAGCATTCTTCAATTGACTAGCTAACAGCTTACCCGATTTATCACTATGTATATAAAAATCAGATCTGGTTTTCATTAATTTATTTTCAATCGAAGATTTAAGTAATAAACTATGTTCCATTTGAAGTTCAACCTTTTGCTTGTAAAGCTCCTTACTAGGAGTAATCGAATATTTCTTGTCAATCTCTTTAATTTTATCAACCAATAAAAGAGTTTCCTTCTTAATGCGTTTTCTCAGATCAACAGAGTAGGAGATAACCTGTCCACATATATATGCTTTAAAAGTGTCCCAAAGTGTTCCGCAAGAAATATCATCCGTGGAATTAGTTGAAAAGAAGAAATCAATCTGTTCCTTCATAAATTTAATAAAGTCCAGATCTTGTAGTAAGGTAGAATCAAATCGCCATTGTCTCGCACTAGAAGCTGTATCCATAAATTTAATAGAAAGTTTTAATGGAGCATGGTCAGAGATGGCTATAATATCATAATTACAACCAATTACCGATGGAATAAAACAAGAGTCAATAAAAAAAAATCAATTCTCGAGGAGGAATGATAAACATGTGAGAAAAATGAAAACTCTTTGTCCTTAGAATGCTGAAATCTCCAAATATCAAAAATTCCATTATCAGTCAAAAAAGAGTTAATACAAGTGGCCGACTTATTAGGTAAAGTCTGAGTAGATATAGATTTGTCCAACAAAGGATTTAAACAATTAAAGTCACCACCCATTATTAACTTATATTAATTTAGATTAGGTAGAGAAGTAAATAAGGACTTAAAAAAATCGGGACAATCCATATTTGGAGCACAAACATTAACCATAGCAACCTTTTTGTTAAAAAGTAAGCCAGTAATTAACAAAAATCTACCATTCGGATCCGAAAAGGTATCGTGTTGGACAAATGCAACAGAGGAGTCAATAAAAATTGAAACTCCCTTTACTTTAGCATTCTAATTTGAATGGTACTGTTGACCCCACCAAAACCTAAAAAAGCGATAATTGTCCTCTTTCCTCACATGAGTTTCTTGTACAAAAATAATATGAGCATTAAGTCTTTGGAATACTTTGAAAATCTTTTTCGTTTAACCGGATGGTTTAAGCCATTAGTATTCCAGGAGACAAAATTAATGGTCTGAGCCATATTACTGAAATTAACCCTTTGATATATAAAGGGTTAACCAAATTATGAACTCATGCACCTGGAAGAGGAACAAAAATAAGGGGCGGACCCGGAAGTGATGACATCACAGACATTTTAGTAGTTTAAAATCAGCCCAAATGAAGAAACTAAAACAAACTGATATAAGGAACATAAGATTTAGAAAAAAAACCCCACCCACCACCGAAGAGGAAAAAAAGACCACCCCAGCCAGAAAAACGGCTGGGAAAAAGGACAGATGAAACTAAATCTACCCCCATATCAGCAGAAGACAACTCCGTATATAAAGGATAAAAAAGATCCACCCAAACTCTAAAGAAATAATAATCACTATACTAAAACCAAACTTCTTAATAGAATTGATAGTAAGAAAAACAAAAATATAATCACTAGTAACTTATAAATCGGGTTAAAACCCAAACAAAAAAAAATTTTTAACTGTGATAAGAAATGCATTATAGAAAGAAGACGAGAGAAAAAAAAATGTCGAAATTGAAAAAAAAAGCCAAAAATATTTTAGAGAAGAAACCGCCATCTTAGTAAAAAAAAATTCACCTTCGAAGGATTAATAATAATGACCAAAGATAAAGTACAGTAGTTGAAGTAAAATAAAAAGATCAGTATGTCGAAAAAAAAACTTTAATTAGAGTATAAAATATAGAGTAAACCTACATCAATAGCCAGAAACAATATCTAGTTTTGGAAACAAAACCCATCTTGCACGATCAAAATCACTCATTTATTAGAGATGAGAATCCATAGCAGTAGTGAAGTTCTCACTCAGAAAGCTTCTCACTTCAGATGTGGAAAGGAAAACACGCCGAGGTGCATTCAAAGGTGAGATTCTGAGCTTTGCAGGGTATAAGAGCGCAGGTTTTAGATTTTTCTCATAACATTCGGACGTCAGAGGTTTAAAAAGAAGCCTTGCCTTCATTACTTCTGGACTAAAATCCCCCACTAATCGAAAATTGTTATCTTGAAATTTGACCATCCCCACACGCCGAGCCACACGAATAAGTTGCTCTTTAACATGCACATAGTGAAATCGGACAATTACAACCGGTGGTTTAGCTGAAGTACTTGGTGAACGATGCATAATTCTGTGAGCGTGATCAAGTAATGGAGGACTGTCTGGGAATACAGAAGGGAATGCATCCTTTAAAAGTTGAGCAAAGTACTTCCAGGGGGTCCCCTTGTTCAATACCTTCCGGGAGACCAAGTATGCGTAGGTTCTGTCTTCTGGACTGATTCTCAAAGTCAGCACTCTTTGCTTTAAGTGTTTCCACCTGTTTAATCGTCGAAAGTAATTTCTGCTCCAGTTTTTCAATTATCAAGTCTCGTTTCCGAGCGTCCTCTTGCAAAGTTGTGATTAGAACTTGCTACTGGTTAACTACTGAATCCGTCTTATTCATATAATCTTGAAAAGCCTTTATATCTTGTTTAAAAATTTGTCGTTCTTCGAATTTTTCATTTAAAACCTCCAATAATATTTCATAAGTTAATTCAGTGCACTTAGGATCAGTCTTTTTCTTCTTCCCATTCCCGTTAGAATCTTGCCCAGATTCTCGCCCTTTAGATCCAAGAGCCATTTCTGTATTCATTTCTTCAAAAATTCACAATAAACTCATAAAGTCCAGAAAAGTAGCAAGAATCTTTTGGTGTAGGTAAAAGTAAGTTAAATAAGGGTGATCATAGGTTAAGAAAATAAAGGTTATGGAGTGAATCTGAAACAGTGCTCACTCCATGAGCGTCTCCTGCTGACCTCAATTAGGAATAAACATTCAATGTACACTTATTATCAAAATATGTATGCAGTATACAATCCTGAGATTAATCTTCCCACAGACAGCCATGAAACATCAAACTCCAAAGGGCAAAAAAAAATCCTACAAATGGCAAAAAAAGTGATAAAACACAGAATATTAAAAAAAAAACAATCAAGCCACAAAGTCAATGAAATAGTTCAGAAATGTTCAGTTCCAACTCAGTTCAGTTCAATTTGGTGCTGTGTTGTTCATTGACTGCAGACCAGAGGCAGTCCACCCCAATCAAAATCTTACAAAAGAACAATAAAAAGCAATAAGCAGAAACACATCAAACATGAACTATACAGTCTAGTCCACAAACCACATCAATTCAACCTTGCCCAAGGCACCACCACCATCCTCCAGCTGCAATAAGCAAGACCAAACACGGGCACCGTCCTCCGGATATGGAACATGGTAAGATCAAAAAAAGTAATAAGAACTGGATACATCACCAAATATTCCTGCAGATTTCTACAGCAACACACACAAAATGCTGGAGGAACTCAGCACTCAGCAGGCCAGGCAGCATTCACTGGGGGGGGGGGAGAGTACAGTTGACATTCTAGGCTGTGACCCTTCAGCAGGATTGGAGGGGGAAGAACGATACGGAGTAGAGTTAAAAGGTTGGGGGTGGGGGAGAAACACAAAGTGATAAGTGAAACTGGGGGGGGGGGGGGGGTGAAGTCAAGAGCCAGGAAGTTGATTGGTGGAAGAGATACAGGGTTGGGGAAGAGGAATCTAATAGGAAAGGACAGGTGGCACTGGAAGAAAGAAAGGGGGGAGAAAAAGGAGACCACCCGACAAGGAGATTAGAGAAAAGTGAGAGGCAAAGGGGATGGGGAACGGTGAAGTGGTTGGGGGGCGGGAGGCATTGCCAGAAGTTCAAGCAATTGATATTCATGTCATCAGGTTGGAGGCTACCCAGACGGAATACAAGGTGTTGTTCCTCCAACCTGAGCATGGCCTCATCGCAACAGTAGAGGAGCGATGGACAGACATAACATAATGGAAATGGGAAGAGGAATTAAAATGGATAGCCAGTGGGAGATACCACTTTTTCCTGGCAGACAGAGGGGGAGTCTCTTCACTCAGAGGGTGGTGAGAGTTTGGAACGAGCTACCAGAAGAAGTGATGGATGCGAGTTTTACTTCAACATGCAAGATAAATTTGGATAAGTACATGAATGGGACTAGGCAGAAAAATAATTTGGCATGGATTGATGGGCTAAAGGGCCTGTAGCATTGTAGCATTCTGCAGCATGCAGAAGGTTCTATCCAAAGCCACTTAATCCACAAGCTTGAGATCAAATGGACTCGGTTATATATAATTTAAAGATGGAGGTTATTTGCAAACATTTTGCACCCAAGTTGACAAAACAATCACATCTGTCAATCTGCCAAAGGTCCAGGATGCTATGGAATTAACCACAGTAACAGAATTTGCAAAAGTGCACATTTTCTGATTAAATGCTTCTCCCATATTTATGGCTCACATTCTGGCTGGCCTTGCACAAGCAGAGGAAAGTTGTCTTTAATTGCAGAGGGCTCCACAGTATTAAATGCAGTGAAGTTCAAGAGCTGCCAAGCTACATGGGGCTCATGGAAAGACATGAATTATGTAGATGGTGACAGCAAACTGCATTTGCACATTAAAATGTCCGGATCTGCTCAGATGTAAATGAAGTTTTATGACCACAGTAAAATGATATTCTATCTTACAACAGAAAGGATGCATTCAGCATATGGAACTCATGTAGTTTCTGTGAGCATTCAAACTTAAGTTTCCATCCCAGCTTTCTCCACATGAAATATCTTCAAATTCACACCCAGAAGGGCAAAGAACATGAAGCTTTGCATTAGTCAGAACAAAATTCCCTGTTAAAATTCCAAACAAGACTGCCTTACTTTTTTTAAAAAAAACTATGTAGGAACTATGTATCTTTATTTATTGAGATACAGCACGGAATTGGCCCTTCCAGCATTTCGAGCCATGTTGCTTAGCAACCCCAATTTAACCCTAGCCTAATCATGGGACAATTTCCAGTGATTGATTAACCTACCAAATGGTACATCTTTGCACTATGGGTGGAAACCAGAGAACCTGGAAGAAACCCACGCAGTTATTATGGAGAAGATACAAACTCCTTACAGACAGCAGCAGGAATTGAACCCAGGTTGCCAATAAAGTGTTATGCTAACCACGTTAACATTTGCTTTGTATTGTGTTGCACTTTTATCATTTTTATTCTGGAAACTATTCACACTAGTGGAGGCATGGTAAAAGTGAAGGGAATAAGTTGCGTATTCTTACTTATTATTTCTGGCAGTCTGTAGCTCAGGACTAGTGAAGATCATATCTTTGCTGACTGCTGACCACTCAGTAATGCTTAATTGTATGTTTGCTATCTCCAAGTTGTGGTTTGGAGGCTTGCGGGCCTCAATGACCTCCGCAGCCATGTTGACTGGAGTTTGTTCTACCATAATCCTCAGTGCCCTACCGTTCACTGTGTAAGACCTACCCTGGTGGGTCCTACCAGAGAAGCACAAAACCTTGCGCTTGTCTGCATTAAATTTCATCTGCCATTTTTCAGCCCATTTTTCCACTGATGCAGATCCCTCTTCAAGCCATGAAACCTCCCTCACTGTTACTACACCTCCAATCTTGGTGTCATCTGCAAATTTGCTGAGCCAGTCAACCACATTATCACCTAGATCGGGGGTCGGCAACCCGCGGCTCCGGAGCCACATGTGGCTCTTTTACGTCTGTGCTGCGGCTCCCTGTTGCTTTGGGAAATAATTGGTTGTGGCGACCCTTTTCCTGGCACATCCGAACCAGCTCACAATTAGATAGCCTACGGGGGTTTGCGAGCACAGAGCTTTGGAGCCTCTGCGCCATGGGGGGGGGGGGGGGGCAGGTTGAGGGAGGTTTAAAAGTGAGGCTGAAGATTTCGAATAAAGTTTTTTCCTTCGACTGCAGTTACCGACTCCGTGTCGTAATTTTAGCGCTGCGTGTAGCACACCGCTACATGGTCAGTATTTAATTAAAATGTATTTTATGTTAGTTTGTTAGTTTTTGAAATGTAAATCTAAATTTGAAGATTATGGTGATCGTGTACAATCTAAATAAGACGTTGTGGCGACCCATTTCCTGACACATCCGAACCGGCTCACAATTAGCCAGCGTTCAGGCTAAGGGAGATAGCCTACGGGGGTTTGTGAGTACGTGTCTTTTGCAGCATCCGCGCCCATGGGGGGAGGGTTGAGGGAGGCTTAAAAGCAAGGCTGTTTAGTTCGAATAAAGCTATCTTTGACTGCAGTTTACTGACTGCGTGTAGCACACCGCTACAACGTGTTTTTATCGCTGGCTGTCCAGAGGGGAGGTGCTGAAACGCTTTGTCGCGTGTCTGGAAGAAGTGAAAACTTTCCTGGGCAGCAAAGGGCTCAACTTTCCTGAGCTGGAACAGCCAGAGTAGCTGGAAAAGCTACACTTCATGGTAGACATGACAGCGCACCTGAACACGCTAAACACAGCTCTTCAACGGGGTAAGGACGTACAGCCCTGCACATGTTGGAGGATGTTTTGGCATTCGAGCGCAAGTTGACGTTGCTTGCCAGAGATTTACAGAAAGGCACATTGTCTCACTTCCCCAATTTGAGAGAGTTCAAACAAGGTCACGACATGATAAATTCGGGGTATTTACATTCTGCAATCATCGCAATGCAAACATCGATTGGGAAACGCTTCTGTGAGTTCAGAGAGGAAAAAAACACATTATCCTTCCCGGTCACTCCCCTAAGCATCGATCCATCCCTACTGAATACGACTGCATTGTCAGGTGTGAGTCAACCTGAACAAGTATGATAAATATTTTAATTGCCTATTATTTTACGTATATTCATATGTTTTCATTGTTCAGTGAAATAGTCCTTTTATTTTTCAGGTTGACAGCTGGCTGACGTTATTTTTGGTTTGCTGCTGGCGGCAAATTTAAGTTTGGCATTTTTCATAAATACAAGAAGGACTCAAATAGACGTTGAGTATTTTACTTAAAAGTAACCTTCAACCCAACGTCTTTTTTTCGGAGTTCAAAATGTTTTTGTTGCATGCAGAAATGTAATTTCGTTTTCTCTGCAGGAGTTCATCAATTTCATAAATGCAACACATTATAGTTTGTTTATACATAGCATAAAGGCAAAACAAAATGTTGTATGCAGTGTTATTTCATTTTAAATGTCAAACGGGTTTTGCGGCTCCCAGTGTTTTCTTTTCTGTGGGAAACGGGTCCAAGTGGCTCTTTCAGTGGTAAAGGTTGCTGACCCCTGACCTAGATCATTCATATACATGACAAGAGGACCAACACCAATCCCTACCGTACGCCACTAGTCGCAAGCCTCCAGTCAGATACATGCATCTCTACAACCCCTGTCTGGCTTCTCCCACAAAGCCAATGTCTTAATCCAATATACTACCTTATCCTGAATGCTGAGTGATTGAATCTCCTTCACCAGCCTCCCATGCAAAACTTTGTCAAATACCTTACTAAAGTCCATGTAGATAACATCCACTTTCCTAGCAACTTGCTTGAAAAACTCAACTACACCTTGGTTGGCTGGTTAATAGACAAGTTGCCCCTCGTGTGTTGGTGAATTTGGTGGTAGTGGTGCTAGCTGGAAAGAATTAGTGAGAGAGTGGGGGAATTGCAAAATAGTGTTTAATTGAAGTGAATGGGTACTTAATGGAACAGACTGAGTTGGCTAAAGCGCCCGTTTTCATGCCGTGGAACAACTCGGGAAGAAGAAATAAAAAAATAGCAAACATAGACATTACAGCCAGGCATCCAGTAAGGCAAGCATGAGGTAGGACATTTGGCAACAGTAAAGAAATTCAAATGATAGCAACTACAGAGCATCACTATTTCTAAACTTGCAACTTTTTAAAATGGTAACACCACGACCAGCCTGTTATAAACAAGTCAAAAGGAGAGAGGAATCTGAGATGGCAGCCTAGATTATCAAATGCCCTCATGTTGCACATTTAAATTTCTGGTTTTATGGCATTGACTTGCCTTTTTCTGATTAAAAACTGCTCCTGAAGTTAAACTAGATGAATCAAACGGTCAAGGAGATCTAAACACAGTTGCAGGTAGACTAGAAATAACAATGGAGTTGAAAAGAAAGAGGTACAGTTGGTCCTCCTTATCCGCGACGGATTGTTTCTGGGACGCCCCTGCGGATACCAAAATTCGCAGATGCTCAAGTCCCTTATTTAACCTGTCTCAGTGCGGTGGACATTAGGACCTGGCGTCGCAGCTCTGAATCCGCAGTGTTTCTGTTCACGAAAATAATCACAATCATGATTGAAAATAAAGTGGAAATAATAAAGCGATCGGAAAGAGGAGAAACACCATTGGTCATTGGAAAAGTGTTAGGCTACGTCGGTCAATGATTGGAACAACTTTAAAGGATAAAGTGAGAAAGGCTACAATTATTACTAGCAACGCAGTGGTTTAATTCTTGAGTTTTGGGTTTTTGATCCTCCACATCAACCCAGCACGACGGAGAGCGCACTCGATAGTGATCTGTCACTTGTTCGAACTCGGGAACCTCCCGAGCCCGGTGCTGAAACATACGTTCCTAAGTGTTTTATATGCACAGAAAGGTAAAATATATACTATATACGAATGCAAACGTTTGACTAACTGATGCTAAATAATACCAGATGTACCTGCTCAGACTTACTTAGTAAGAGAACTTTCGATTTTTTTCCAATCCTGATCCATGATAACCCATGCACATCCTCCCATATACCTTAAATCATCTCCAGATTACTTATGATACCTAATACAATGTAAGTGCTATGTAAATAGTTGTTATCCTGCATTGTTTAGGGAATAATGACAAGAAAATAAAGTCTATACATACTCAAACAACAAGTGCTGGAAGAGCACTTCCAGGTTTTCCCGATTTGCGGTTGGTTGAATTTGCACATGCAGAATTCGCGGATAAGGAGGGTTGACTGTACAAATAGTTCTAATGATGAAACAGATACAGAGGAAAACACAGAACTATATTGTTTTTAATCAATTGTTATTACTAATTTTTTTTAATCAATGCAGCATTGATGATCTGTCTGGGTGAATCACATCTTTCTATGACATAACCACAAGAAACTGCAGAGTGTTATTCAAACAGCTTGGCTCATCACAGAAACCAGACTCTGACTACACTTCAATAAAGCAGGCAGCATAACCAAAAATTCTACCCAAGACTTGCTTTATTTGGTATCTCAACTTTGAGTCTGCAGACCCCTTGCTCAATGATATTAGAACATGGCATAAAAAGGTTAGGAGCCCCGAATCAGCAAAAGATACAAAAGCTTGAAAACACATACCACCAGGCACAAGGACAGCTTCCACCCCGTCACCAAACTCCAGACTACACTTCTTGTACAATAAGGTGGACTCCGCCTCGCAGCCGACCTGGTTATGATCTTTTATTTTATTGTTTACTCGCACTATACTTTGTTACTGTTACAGTTCATTCTGCATTGTTATTGTTTTGCCTTGTCCTATCTCAATGCACTGCGTAATGTTTTGATCTGAGTGGCTGGATGGAGATACTTTTCTACCAAAGGAGGCAAAAAGTGCTCCTTCCCTCCACTAACCTGCCAGTCACCTTTGTGCAAAGCTGTAGCACCTACTTATACCCCTGATCAGGGTCATGTGAAGCCATGGGAGCAGGTGGAGGATGGTCAAATGAGCAGCTGCTGCAATCACAAGTTCTGGTTATGCAACCACTGACAACAGGCAGACAATCCCCAAAGAGAAGTGATGATGGCTGGGGTCACCCGTATTGGAAAGACACTGCCCAAAAGGCAGCAATGGTAAATCACTTCTGTAATGTTGATGGTGACAGTGGTGATGGTTCTGGTCAGTATGAACAAACTTTTCACTGCATCTTGGTATATGTGACAATAATGGACCAATACTACACTCAAACACAGAGCTGGGCTCAACTTCAGATCACGTCCTGTAAGTATGTGCAGAGTAGAAAACAGTGAAAGTGGGCTTTGGAACTGTTCTGAGAATAGGCTAACTTTTCGCTTGGCAACAAATGAAAACTGCAACCATTCAAATAGAGCACCAATAAAGGAATTAGCATGATTCTGGAAGGTTGGTGGGGGTGGTAAAAGAAAACAAAAAACATATTGTTTTATGTGAACAACAGCTACCTTAGGAAACACCTTTATTGTGAGTCATCTTAATTAGATTAGCATTGCCTACCCGCACACATACAATCACACACAAATTGGGCTCAAGCACAGGTATACTTGCCCTCTGCCACCTTCCTGGCCATGAATCACTTTGTTAGATTATATACAAAATTATGGATAGCATAATTCTGGATGAACTAAAATGAGGGCCAATCTTCAGCAAATAAAACCTGAACAAAACTTATCTCCCAACTGATTACCTTATGGCTTATGAAACCACAAACTGTGGATGGATTTGTTTGCATGTCATACATGTTGACAACGAGAGACTCGGGGGTATCTTTTGCGAAATTACATGAATGGATGTGGGACATTCTGCATCTGTCCCATTGAAACAACATTGGGAAAGGCATGAGATTAGGGGTCCCCCCACCCTTTTATCTGCCATGAAAGCCTGCCACTAACAAAGGGGCTCGTGGACACCAGCTTGGAAACCCTTGCACTAGATCAGGGGTCGGCAACGTTTACCACTGAAAGAGCCAATATGGACCCATTTCCCACAGAAAAGAAAACACTGGGAGCCACAAAACCCGTTTGACATTTAAAATGAAATAACACTGCATACAACTGTTTTTTTTGCCTTTATGCTATGTATAAACAAACTATAATGTGTTGCATTTATGAAATTGATGAACTCCTGCAGAGAAAACGAAATTACATTTCTGCACGCAACAAAAACATTTTGAACTCCGAAAAAAAGACGTTGGGTTGAAGGTTACTCCATAGTTAGCCTACCTTGGATCGAAGAATTAAAAGAAAGCGCGCACTGGCGGGTGTCAGGCATTGGCAGTGGTGATGTATATTAATAGCGATAAAAAACTCGTTGTAGCGGTGTGCTACACGCAGCGCTAAAATAAAGACATTGCAGTCAAGGTAACTTTATTCGAACTAAACAGCCTTGCTTTAAAGCCTCCCTCAACCTGTCCCCGTGGGTGCGGATGCTCCAAAAGACACGTACTCACAAACCCCCGTAGGCTATCTAGCCGGAACGGTGGCTAATTGTGAGCTGGTTCAGATGTGCCAGGAAATGGGGTCTCCACAACGTTTTTAGATTGTATAAGATCACCATAATCTTCAAATTTCGAATTACATTTCAAAAACTAACAAACCACGGGGAGCCGCAGTACAGAGATCAAAGAGCCGCAGGTTGCCGACCCCTGCACTAGATGAATGGTCCTGCTGTTAACACATTGTTAAAGGTGCAACCCTGTTACAGTTCAGGACAGATCTGTTTGTCATTTCATGTTCTGGTTAGTTGTATAATCATGGAGTCATCCTTCAGCACTGGGAAATGTGGAATTTGTTGCCATAAATGGCTGTGGAGGCTAGGTCACTAAGTGTATTTAAGGTAGAGGTTGATAGGTTCTGGATTAATCAGGGCATGAAGAGTTATGGGGAGAAGGCAGGAGAATGGGATTGAGAGAGAAATGTATCAGCCATGATGGAACAGCAAAGCAGACTCGATCGGTCAAATGGTCCAATCCCGCTCTCATGTATTATGGTCACTTTGAACTAAGGGGGTATATTTTGGAAGTCTAGAGTTTGTACTGAGGCTTACAGAACAGACACTGGAACCCTGTATATTCAAAGGAACCCTGCTAGCAAGGATTGTCGCCGTTGTAAACCTGTAATTCTGTAAATTTATCCAAATACATTTCAAATGTTAATATAAATGATCAGAGCAAATGAACTGGTAGTTAATTGTATCTTTGTGTTAAAGAGGTATAAAACAGTGTCAGGAAAGTGAAATTCTCTGGTACTCTCTCCCCTCCCCCCAGAGGTTTGCTGAGTGAATAAATAAAAACTTTTATATTTCCTATCACAAATAGAAATATCTGCAGATGCTGGAAATCAGAAGTGGAGAAAAAAAGATGAGAAGGCAGTTAAGAAGATGGGGGAAGGAGGGGGAAGAAATACAAGGTAGTAAGTGATAGGTGAAATTCCAGAAATAAGAAGTCCTCCTCCTTCAAAGAAAGTCCACCACATTTTTCATTAAATACATGTTTGCTTTCACTCCATCTTCCTGCCACGCCACAAAGGATGGGGTTCCTCTTGTCCTCACTTACCACCCCACCAACCTCCTTTGCCAACACACAATTCTCTACCTTCTGCCATCTCTAACAGGATCCCACCAAGCACATCTTCCCTCCCCCTCCTTTCTTGCTTTCCAGAGGGTTCGCTCCTTACATGATTCTCTTGTCCATTCATCCCTTCCTACTGATCTCTCTCCTGGCATTTATCCTTGGAACAAGTGCTATACCTGCTCCTACACCACCTCCCTCACTAACATTCAGGACCACACACAGTCCACCTTCCAGGTGAGGCGTCACTTAACCTGTGAGCTTGTTGGGTCATTTACTGTATTTGGTGTTCCTGATGTGGCCTCCTTTGTACCGGAGAGACAGACTGGGAGACAGTGCCGCCGAGACCTACGCTCCATCTACCAGAAAAAGTGAGATCTCTCAGTGGCCACCCATTTTACTTCAACTTCCCATTCCTATTCCGACATGTTAGTCCATGGCCTCCTCTACAGCCATGATGAGATTGAAGGAGCAACACCTTATATTCAAACTGGGTAGCCTCCAAGTTGATGGTATAAACATCAATTTATCAAACTTCTGGTAATGCCCCCACTATTCTCCCTCACCATTCCCCATTCCCTTCCTCACCTTATCTTCTTACCTGCCCATTACCTCCTTCTGGCATTCCTCCCTCCCTCTTCACTTTCTTTCATAACCTTCCATCTTCTCCTGTCAGATTCCCCTTCGCCAGCCCTTTATCTCTTTCATCAATTGACTTCACCCCTCAATCCCAGCTTTACTTTATCACCTGCAACCTTGCATTTCATCCTCCCTTCCCCCCCCCACCTTCTTACTCTGACCTCATCTCCTTTCTCCTATTCTGATGAAGTGTCCCAATCTGAAACATCAACTGTTTACTCTTTTCCATAGATGCTGCCTGGCCATCCAAGTTCCTCCAGTATTTTGTGTGTGTTGCTGTAGTATTTCCTAGTTGCAGCTTCTGTGGAGTACAGTTTTAGTCAGTCACAACACTTTCACAGTGTTTCCTCGACTCCAGCAGACCTTCACACTCTTTCTCTCCCGATCAAAGCTGCCAGCTGCACTCACCCCGTTCCCAAACTGTAGGAGCTGCATTCTAAGCTGATGGGAATCATTGCGGACTCAAAGGGCACTTCAATGAAGAACATTATCTTGTACATGAGAGAAAGACGACAAAAATAAGAAAGACATGTAGAAGAAATTCAAAGGTCAAGTTCTGACTGGGCTCAAAACAGGCAGATTCTTCATGGCAAAAGAATGCAACTCTAAGAATGATAAATGAAGAAACTTATTTTTGTAGTTACAGTACTGCAGCAGTTAGCACAATGTTATTACAGCTCAGTGCATTCTGGAGTTCAGCATTTAACTCCAGTGCTGTTCTCTGGGGAGTCTCTGTATGTCCTCCCCATGGATAGATTTTCCCCGGGTGCTTCAGTTTTCTCCCACATTCTGAAGATGTACCGGTCAGTAGGCTAATAGGCCATTGTAAATTCTCCATTAAAGAGTTAGGGTTAATCTGAGTGAGGTTGCTGGCGAAGCATGGCTTTAAAGTCCAGGAGGGCCTACTTCATGCTGTAGCAATAGATAGACAGAATTTGTAAAGTACTTAAATATTGCCAAAATGAACAAAATAATCAAAGCTCGGAAAAAGCCATATGCAAGCCAAAATATACGAATGTCACTGTTTAATCAAAGCAATAGCAAAGTAACAATTGTTGCAGGAACCAATGGTTGCATATACATATCACATTTTTTTAATAATGTCCTGCAAGTAGTTAGCATTTGACAGTGTATTAGCAATGTGTTGTCAAATACTATCAAACAATGGGTATCACGGCAGCACAATTACATCACCAGCAACCTAGGGTTCATATATCACCTCCGTCTGTAAGGAGTCTGTACATCCTCCCAGTGACTGCGTGGGTTTCCTCTGTACGCCAGTTTCCTCCCACATTCCAAAGGCAAAGCCCAGGCCCCCGACAGTTGGAAGTGGCAGCGAAGCCTCCCTTGACCTGGAGTGCCTGACGACTCGACCCGCCGATCAATCCCCGCAGGACGCGTCCACCAACCTCAAAGAGCTGCCAACAACACACTGCATCGATGGAAACCAGGAAAGATGCACAAATTACCAAGGAAGCGTGGGAAAAGAGCTGGGCTGCTGGTCAGATTGAAGCGGAGGGGCTTTAGAATCCCTCTGCCCACCATCCTACTAGCTAATGTGCAAGCCATAGAGAACAAGTTGGATGATCTTAAAGGGAGACTCACCTACTACAGGGAGATGCAGAACTGCCGTGTATTCTGTTTGACAGAGTCCTGGCTCTCCCCTGCCACCCCTAACTATGCCATCCGACCAGAGGGATTTTTGATCCACTGGATGGACCGCACGGCGTCTTCGGGCAAGACGAAGGGAGGTGGTGTCTGCCTGCTGACCAACACTGCATGGTGCTCGGACACAGTGGCACTGACAAGCTCCTGCACTCCGGACCTGGAACATCTGTCAGTGAAGTGTCTTCCCCATTATCTGCCACAAGAATTCACCTTGGTCATATTGACAGCGGTCTACATTTCCCCCCCAGGCAGACGTGGAGTGTGCTGTGAATACACTGAATGCCAACATCAGTGAACTTGAGACCAGGTATCCGGAGACTTTGCTCATTACAGCCCAGAAGTTTAACCAGGCCAACCTCAGAAAAGCGCTGCCAAAGTTATACCAGCATGTCTCCTGCTCCACTGGAGGCCCGAATATACGTGACCACTGCTACATAGCAGTCAAGGATGCCTACTGTTCTGTCCAACGACCTCACTTCGGAAAATCGGACCATCAGGCCGTATTCCTCCTCCCGGCTTACAAACAGAAACTGAAGCGGGAGGTCACAGTGTCAAAAGTGATGTCGCATTGGACAGAGGAAACGGATGAGATCCTCCGTGACTGCTTTGAATTGGTAGACTGGTTAGTTTTCAGGGACTTGGCAGCTAACCTCGATGAGTATGCCTCAGCTGTCATGGGCTTCATCTGGAAATGCACAGAGGACTGTGTGTCTCACAAGACGATCCGGGTATTCCCTAACCAGAAACCTTGGATGACTTATGAAGTCCAGTCCCTTTTGAAGGCTAGAGCTGCAGCTTTTAAGTCCAGAGATTCCAGTCACTTCATGGAATCCAGGCATGAACTCCAGAAAGCCATTAAGGGTGCCAAGAGGCAATATCGAGCCAAGTTGGAAGCCCAGGCTAACCAGAGGGATGCCAGTAGACTATGGCAGGGTCTAAGTGAGATCACTAGGTGCAAAGAAAAGGCTGGGAATATCAATAACTATTGTGCTTCTCTTCCTGACAAACTTAATGTATTCTACACAAGATTCGAACAGAAGAGGAGCGTCCTGCCCCCTCTGGATGAACTGGACCTGGTGACATCAAGATTCATCGTCACCGAGGAAGATGTTAGAAGAGCCTTCCTGAAGCTAAGTCCAAGGAAGGCGATGAGCCAAGATGTCATCCCGGGATGGGTTCTCCAGGCCTGTGCAAGGGAGCTAGCTGGAGTGTTTGCTGACATCTTCAACAGCTCCCTGCTTCAGTCTAAGATCCCCTCGTGTTTAAGAAGGCAACGATAATCCCGGTGCCGAAGAAAAGCAAGGTGGCATGTCTGAATGACTACCGACCTGTGGCTCTGACATCAATTGCTCTGAAGTGCTTCGAGCGATTGGTTATGGCACACATCAACCATAACCTACTGGTCAACCTCAACGCTTTGCAATTCGCCTACCAGAGCAACAGGTCAACTGCAGATGCCATCTCTCTGGCACTACATTCCTCCTTAGAACACCTGGAGAACAAAGACGCATATGTAAGACTCCTTTTCATCGACTACAGCTCTGTCTTTAATACCATAATTCCAAATAAACTGATTCCTAAGCTCCGGAACTTGGGTCTTAGCACTCAGATCTGCAGCTGGATCTTCAACTTCCTCACAGACAGGACCCAGGCTGTAAAAGTAGGGGACAAGCTCTCCTCTACAATCACTCTGAGCCACCGGTGCCCCACAAGGCTGTGTACTCAGCCCCCTACTGTACTCACTGTACACCCATGATTGTGTAGCCCAAGTTTACATCAAACTCAATATATAAGTTTGTTGATGACATCACAATTATAGGCCATATCTTGGGTAATGATGAGTCTGAGTACAGAGAGGAAATTAAGAACCTGGTGGCATGGCGCGAAGACAATAACTTCTCCCTCAATGTCAGCAAGACAAAGGAATTGGTTGTTGACTTCAGAAGGAGTAGCGGACTGCACAACCTCATCTACATTGGTGGTGCGCAGGTGGAACAGGTCAAAAGTTTTAAGTTCCTCGGGGTGAATATCACAAATGACCTGACTTGGTCTAACCAAGCAGAGTCCACTGCCAGGAAGGCCCACCAGCACCTTTACTTCCTGAGAAAGCTGAAGAAATTTGGCCTGTCCCCTAAAACCCTCACTAATTTTTTTTTTATATAGATGCACCATAGAAAGCATTCTTCTAGGGTGCATCACAACCTGGTATGGAAGTTGTCCTGTCCAAGACCGGAAGAAGCTGCAGAAGATCATGAACATAGCCCAGCACATCTCACAAACCAATCTTCCTTCCTTGGACTCACTTTACACCGCACGCTGTCGGAGCAGTGCTGCCAGGATAATCAAGGACACTACCCACCCAGCCAACACACTTTTTGTCCCTCTTCCCTCCGGGAGAAGGTTCAGGAGCATGAAGACTCGTACGGCCAGATTTGGGAACAGCTTCTTTCCAAATGTGATAAGACTGCTGAAGAGATCCTGACCCGGATCTGGGCCGTACCTTCAATATATCTGGACCTGACTTGCACTACCTTACTTTCCCTTTTCTATTTTCTAATTATGATTTATAAGTTACATTTTTTTATTATATTTATTTTGATTTAGAAACATAGAAAATAGGTGCAGGAGTAGGCCATTCGGCCCTTTGAGCCTGCACGGCCATTCAGTATGATTATGGCTGATCATCCAACTCAGAACCCTGTACCTGCTTTCTCTCCATACCCCCGATCCCTTTAGCTACAAGGGCCATATCTAACTTCCTCTTAAATATAGCCAATGAACCGGCTTCAACTGTTTCCTGCGGCAGAGAATTCCACAGATTCACCACTCTCTGTGCGAAGAAGTTCTTCCTCATCTCGGTCCTAAAAGGCTTCCCCATTATCCTTAAACTGTGACCCCTCGTTCTGGACTTCCCCAATATCACTCTGGTGATTGTATGCTCTAGTATCAATTGATTGGTGACAATAAAGTAAATTTATTAAGTTAATTCGTCACCAAGGTGTAAAAGGGTGACGAGGATGCATTGCCCGTTACCATTCTGTATCTGTGCTGTGGTGTATGAAATTTTGTAAAAATATCAGGTGGGAGTATGAACTAATCCAAATGACACCAAATCTTTGAGGTTGCAGCATGTAGGGTGTCTGTACAAGTTAAACACTGTTGGTTTGTTATTGGCGACTGGATTCTTGCACTGGAGGTTTGTTAAATGTCTGCTAATAGTGGCTGCATGATCCTCTCTTAGCCTCAAGGCACCAGTGGCATGAAAACAAAAGTCCAAAGAGTTCCAGTCTCTGCATGTCTCAGCATGCTTCTGGATTGAACCCGTTTATTGGGATACCTTTCGTTTGGTTCTTGGGACCACCTAGACCAGGGGTCGGCAACCCTTACCACTGAAAGAGCCATGTGGACCCGCTTCCCACAGAAAAGAAAACACTGGGAGCCACAAAACCCGTTTGACATTTAAAATGCATACAACGGTTTTTTTGCCTTTATGCTATGTATAAACAAACCATAATGTGTTGCATTTATAAAATCGATTAACTCCTGCAGAGCAAACGAAATTACATTTCTGCATGCAACAAAAACATTTTGAACTCCAAAAAAAAGACGTTGGGTTGAAGGTTACCACATCATTAGCCTACCTTGGATCGAAAAATTAAAAGAAATCGCGCACTGGCGGGTGTCAGGCATTGGCAGTGGTGACGTATATTAATAGCGATAAAAACACGTTGTAGCGGTGTGCTACATGCAGCGCTAAAATAATGACACGGAGTGGTTAAACTGCAGTCAAAGATAACTTTATTCAAACTACACAGCCTTGCTTTTAAGCCTCTCTCAACCTGCCCCCTGTGGGCATGGATGCTCCAAAAGACACGTACTCACAAAGCCCCATAGGCTATCACCCTTAGCCAGAACGCTGGCAAATTATGAGCCGGTTCGGATGTGCCAAGAAATGGGTCGCCACAACGTTTTATTTAGATTGTACAAGATCACCATAATCTTCAAATCTAGAATTACATTTCAAAAACTAACAAACTAACATAAAATACATTTTAATTAAATACTCATTTATTTTCCAAAGCCACAGGGAGCCGCAGCACAGAGTTGAACGAGTCGCATGCGACGCCGGAGCCGCGGGTTGCCAACCCCTGACCTAGACCAAGGAATCATGATTGGTTGGTGCCTTGGACAGGCCCAGGGTGGTTTCGCGAGTTGGAAATCTAGGTCCCCTCTGACAACAGCAACAATTAAGGTCACCCAACGATGACAACAATCAAATGGAAACTAAAGATTGTGAGCCCCGAGATCTTTGCAACTGCTTACAAAGTATTTAATATGGTTTTATATATGCTTTCTGTTTTATAATGAATTAGGCTCATTACTTTTGCTGTGCTTGTACAAGAGGTGATTGATATATTTGAAGCCTAAGGTAAAAGGAGTCAATTTTCATATACCTAGCACATTCATTTTTCAACATAGTCCCCTCCTACATTTACACACTTCGTCCAGCAGTCGTGGAACATACGGATCTTGGACCTCCAGAAAGTATCCACAGCAGAGGTGATTGATAAGTTTGTGGCCTAAGGCAGAAGGAAATGATTTATACAGCTCGTTACATGCACATCTCAACTCTGAGTGATTATGCAGAAAATTTGAAGTTAATTAACTCACCTCCTTCTACCTTAGGGCACGAACTTATCAATCACCCCAATGAGCCCCATTGGAGGCTGTATCTAAAACAATGTGTCAAGAGTACAGGAAGGAGACGGAGAGCTTAGTTACATGGTGTCATGAGAACAACCCTTCCTTCACGTCAACAAATGAGCTGGTCAGTGACTTTGGTACTGGGGGGGGGGGGAGAGAGAAGAAAGAGACTAAGACAGTGCACATGCTCCCATCAAATTCAACAGCATTTAGGTTGGGAGGGATTCAGAGTTAACTTTAACTTTTGTTTCAAGTATCTAATTCACCAGTACGTTTGAATTTATTTTTACACTTGATTTAGGATGCAACTAGAATTTTAAACTAATTCTGCAGATACTGGAATTTGAGAGCAATACACACACACAAAATGCACTAGGACCTCTCCAGGAGTCCCTTCTCCAGGACTTAAAAAGGAAGAAGACTCCAGAATAAAAAGATAGGGGAAGGGGAAGGCAGATTGCTGAAAGGTGGTACTGAAGCCAGGTGGGTAGGAAAAGTAAAGAGCAGGAGAGGAAGGAATCTGATAGGAGAGCAGAGTGGACCATAGGAAAGGGCAGAAAGAAAGGTGATAGACAGGCAAGGGGTAAGAGACCAGAGTGGGGAATAGAAGAGGAGAGAGGAAGGGAAATTTTATTTACTGGAAGGAAAAAATGATATTCGCTCCATCAGGCTGGAGGCTACCCAGACAGAACACAAGAACACTGATTTCTCTGACTTCCAGCAATCCCTCCCCCACATCATTCCCCATTCCCTTTCTCACCTCATCTCCTTATCTGCCCATCACCTCCCTCTGGTGGCTCCTCCCCTTTTATTTCTTCCATGGCCTTCTGTCCTCTATCAGATTCCCCCTTCGCCAGCCCTGCATCTCTTTCACCAATCACCTTCCCAGCTCTTAACATCACCCCTCCCCTCCATCTTCAACTCTGACTCTAATCTTATTTTTTCTCCAGTCCTGAAGGTGGTTCTTGGCATCAAAACATTGATTATACTCTTTTCCATAGATACTGCCTGGCCTGCTGAGTTCCTCCAGAATTTTGTGTGTGTTGCTTGGATTTCCAGCCATCTGCAGGTTTTCTGTTTTTTCAGAATACAAGGTGCTGCTCCTCCATCCTGAGAACAAGAAGCGGTCATGGACTGACATTTATTTATTGGAATTTACAGATTCAAGCTTGCATATCCCTTGTGCATTTCTCTTTTAGTGTTTTTAATAAAGTATCCCAACAAGCTCATGAAACTCAAAATGAAGTCAGAGGGTCATTTTGACCTATCAATCAAATCCAACATGCTACGGTGAACAAATTAAATGACTGATGCATCTGATAGTTACTCAAACGTAATCTGAAGTTCAAATCTACAGGCACACTGTTCCATCAATTCCCTTATATGTAGTGGGAGGCCAACACAAACTACTTAGCTTCATTTCACCACCGATGATTTATTATTTTGTCTTGCACCAAACTGAAGAATTTTTAAATGTTTCCCAGTGCCACAACTCAAGAACCATGAATGGAATACTGGAATAACCAGCCAGGTGATCCACAACCATATTGTACACTTGCTTACAAAAAGGCATGTGCGCTTTGCTGTTGTCTATATTTGAAATGTGTGGAATAGCTTTTCTTAGTGCAACAGAGAACAAAATTATAAATTCACCACACTGACATAAAACTCAGCAAACAACTGGGCTTTTCTTAAAGTATGTGCAGCATCTACTCAAATAAACCAACAATGCTCAGAGACTAAGCGGGGGGGGGGGGGGGGGGGGGGGTGTTTGACCTTGTATGACGGGCTTTCCAGTCCAAATAACAATAAGGATCCAAAAATCAAAGAATACATTCAGTCCTTGATTAAGAAACTAGCAAAACAAATGATCTCAAAGTGACAAAAGTAAGTAATGAAACTAAAAGTAGGGATAAAACAATATAAACAGACTTGGCATATTAAACATATTTAAGTGAGTTTGCTTAATTATGTTGAAGAAAGCTTAGTGATTGTAAATGTAATTAAGTGGTCAACAAAAAAATGATAACACCCCTAGCTTACTTCCTTAGCTAGACTAAACACAAAAGCATGAATGAGTAACTAAATCTCTTCAACTTCCCATGCCCCTACCCAACTGACTAACTACCATAATAAATGTGGAACACAAAATAAAATACAGATAGAAAATAGATGCATAGCTCACAATTTAACTGTTTAATACCATAGAACACTACAGCACAGGCCCTTCAGCCCTCCATGTTGTGCCAACCCATATAATCCTTTAAAAAAGTACTAAATCCACAACCCTCCATTTTCTTTCATCCATGTACCTGTCCAAGAGGCTCTTAAACACCCCTAATGTGTTAGCCTCCACCACCATCCCTGGCAAGTCATTCCAGGCACTCACAACCCTGTGTAAAAAAACTTACCCCTGATGTCTCCCCTAAACTTCCCTCCCTTAAATTTGTACATATGCCCTCTGGTGTTTGCTGTTGGTGCCCTGGGAAACAGGAACTGACTTATCCACCCTATCTATGTCTCTCATAATCTTGTATTATCATTAGATTCCAACTTGGATTGTTGAAATAAAAATTGTTAATAACATGAAAACATTGCCGTTTATAAATTACTTAAAATCTAGAAATATAAAGGAATAAAGTCTGAGCAACACACACAAATTGCTGGTGGAACTCAGCAGTCCAGGCAGTATCTATGGAAAAGAGTAAACCTTAGAAATTTGAGCCAAAAGAGTGAGAGTGCACTAGAATGTGTGAGTGTCTTGTATTTCCAAGATCTGCAGATTTTTTTGTCTCTGAGCTAGAAATGACAATGTTGTCATTTGGTACATAATGAATTCTTGGTCAGCAAGGGAAAATAAAATGTCATTAAGTGGTGAATAAAAGTTATAAAATGCTGAACAGTTAATCATTAAAATCTTGATTGGAAGAGGTCCTTAGAGACAAAAGTGTCATCATCGCTACTGACTGATAATTTAAAATAATGGATGTCAAGTAAAAAACCACAGCTCAGGGTGAACAAACACTGATTCAGAGGTAGGTTCTGAGTATCCTCAACAAGAATGAAAATAGCAATTCCAGAAGACAATTGTTAAAGCTACATCTCCCCAACAGTGATCAATAAACCTGCAAATTTACAATTGCATTTCTGGAACAAAACTGAAATTTATTTTTTTTAAAGCTTCTTCATTAGGAAAGGATGAAGTATAAAGACAGGTTCAATTAAAGGTGAACAAACTGACAAATCAACTACGATGATCCATGAAGTAACATTAAAAATAAATCTGAATTGTCACATGACTTCAGCATCAGGAGCAGTGAACTGGGCCAAACCCCCTCTGCCCCCGCTTTAGTGAACTAATTAAAAAGTACAGCGTGGGAAAGGAGGATAAAGAAAAGAATGCTTCACTGTTGTTCAATTGGCAATTAAAAGAAAAGACAATTAATGTTTACAATCAACTGCCTCCTCCCCGTGCCAAAACACTGAATGAGAACCATGCTTTACACATTATACGTTTTACATATTTACACACAGCACAGTGTTGAAACACCAAGGTTCAGAAAGTGTCCTGTACTTCACACTTTATCATACTTGCCTATATACACATATATAGTACAGTACAGCACAGAAACAGATCCTTTGGCACATCTAGTTGTGCCAAAACATTTAAACTGCCTGCTGTCATCAATCTGCATTGGGACCATAGAGCTCTACACTCCTGCCATCCATTTACCCATCCAAATTTCTCTTAAACTCTGACATTGAGCTCACATGCATCATTTGTGCTGGTAGCTCATTCCACACTCTCAGGACCCACTGAAAGAAGCTGTTTCCTCTCATGTGCCCTTTTAAACATTTCACCCTTTACCCATGACTTCTAGTTGTAGTCTCTCCCACCCTCAATGGAAAACGCCTGCTTGCATTTACATTATCTATACCCCTCATAATTTTGTATACCCCCATCAAATCCCCTTCCCAATTCTTAGGTTGCAAGGAATTATGTCCTAACCTATTTAATCTTTCCTCAACTCAGGTCCTCCAATCCCAACAAAATCCTTCCAAATTTTCTCTTTACTCTCTTTACATATTTCCTGTTGGTAAGTGAACAAAACTGCACATAATACTCAAATTAGGCTCACTACCGTCTTCTACAACATAACATACATTTCCTTTACTCAATATATTGATTTATGAAGGTCAATGTGCCAAAAGCTTTATTTACGATCCTACCTACCTGTGACTCAACTTTCAATGAATTATGGACCTGTATTCCCAGATCCCTTTGTTCCACCACACACTCAGTGCCCGACCGTTCACTGTGTGAGACCTACCTGGTTAGTCCTACTGAAGTGCAACACAACACACTTGTCTGCATTAAATTCCATCAGCCAATTTTCAGATCACTTTTCTAACTGATTCAGATCTGTCCTCAAGCCACGATTACCTTCCTCGCTGCCCATTACACCTTTTATTGTGGTGTCACCCGCATATTTATTGATCCAGTTAACATTATCATCCTGATCATTGATATAGATGACAAACATCTAGTCTGATATTATCCAGACTGTAACAGCACATGACTGAAGCTCAGTAACCAGTGTCCATCCAGTTTGGCATAATTTATTCTTAAATAACCATAATTTTAAATGATATTCCACTTACCTAATTCTATTTGTCTTGGGAAATAGCTCTGATATGGAGTAGTTATACAAGCTGATGCCTGAAGAAAAGAAAAAAAGCAATTTATTAATTATTGATTAGATTATGGCAAACCTAAATCACATATTCAAGATATGTAAAGGAGTGATCGATAAGTTTTATTGCAATAGAGAATGGATTGTGTGAGGAAAAATAAAATTTTGTTTCACAGGATTAAGAATTCACCCAAATCATCATGGTGAAATACAAGACTCGTGTGTCTACATTTATTTACAATGATTTACAAACATCTTTAAAAAGGCCAGAAACAGAACTTTGCAATATCAACATATTATTTTTAACCAAGGTCACATTTCATTGCTCCATATCAGTGCTTGCTCACAATCAGCTTCATGTTACTCATTACAAAAGAATTTGAGCATCTGGCCCTGCAGGATTTTTGTCTACCTGGCACAAATTGTAGCTGCCAAAAATTACCACCATTCCATTGCATTGAAACAATTCCAGACACTCAAAATATACCGAGCAACAATCCCCCCACCACCAAAAAAAAAGAGCTGCTTCCTCAGAATTGTTTTTTGTTTAGGATATACCACTTGAAGTTGAACACAACTATAATTTCAGATGCTCTGTCCTTCCACGAGCCTGCAGGTCACAACTGCGCATGTTTCAGCAACTGCTTAGCCCCTGGATCAGGATCATGCAAAGCCATGACAGCAGGTGGTGGACAGTGATATTGAGCAGCTGGTGCAAGTCCTGGTTATGTGATCACTGATGCCAGGAGAGAACCTCTGAAAAGTATTGATAATGGCTGGGGTTCACACACCTTGACACTACCCAGGAGAATACAACGGCAAACTACTTCTGTAAAAAATTTTACCAAGAAAAATTCATGTGCATGGATAGAGAATTATAAGATTAAAAACAGATGAAAGATCTTGATTGCACATGTCATACAACACTGCACATGATGGTGATTTTTAAAAAAAACTTCCTCCTGGGTGCAAGCAGATCAAGGAGATAACCTGATCTGCTTATAAATCTATTGATTAAAAGGTCCTGAATAATTATCAAAGCCCAAAACATTGATTGTTTATTCATTTCTATAGATGCTGCCTGACCTGCTGAGTTCCTACAACAGCATTTTGGGTGTGATGCTCAAGGGTTAAACAGCTTTCATTCTATTAGTTGATAACAACCCTGTTGCAAACTGAGTTAAAAGGAGGAAATTTGGGGAAGAAACAAGCTGTGCTGGAGATTCTCTACAGGTCAGGCAGCAGTTGTGGAGAAAGGAAGAGTAAACATCTCAGTTCAATGACCTTCAAGTGTCTGTAAAATTTCAGACTGCTCTTGTACTAAGTTCAAATGAAGGATCAGTGATCTGAAACACTAATTTCAGTTTTGATTCTCTTCATAGTACTGCCAAATACCCCCAGTATTTCCTGTTTTTATGTTGACATATCAGAATCAAAATATTTTCCCCCGCCCTTAGGCTAAAGGAGGAAATTGATTAAACTTCCCCCAATCGGAAACGTCACAAAAACAAGTTCAGGCAAATCCAGGGAAAACCATTTCATCACTCCAACATATTTTGAAACTCTAGTTCTTTTCAAAGGAATTACTTACACTGTAGATTTGAAATTGTAAATCTTCGTACCAGACAAGTGTACATAGAGCAACCAGAGCAACTGGTTTGCTGCTGCTCTGCCGCTGACTGTGCATGGGGGAGGAGCTTTAAGATTCTAACATTTAACTGTTATTCATTCTTTGGGGCACTACTGTTTTTGTGGATGTTTGCAAAGAAAAAGAATTTCAGGATGTATATTGTATACATTTCTCTGACATTAAATGTACTTTCCAGATATTTTGAAAAGAACATCACACTTTCAAAGCCTGATGTTCAATGGTTTCACTTAACACAAATGTGACTGAGCAACCACCTCTGGCCTTAAGAAATGTGTACAACTATAGTAAGCTCAATACAGCTCAAACGAGAGCAACTCTTTTCCATAGTTCCATGACACAAAGCTCTGAAACTTTTTTTTATAAGAAAAAAGAAAGTCCAGTCAGCCCTCCTTATCCGTGAGGGATTGGTTCTGGGACTTCCGCAGATACCAAAAAAACACGGATGCTCAAGTCCCTTATATAAAATGGCGTAGTATTTGCATATAACCTACATACATCCTCCCATATACTTTAAATCATCTCTCAATTACTTATAATACTTAATACAATGCAAATGTTATGTAAATAGTTGTTATACTGTAATGTTTAGTGAATATTGACAAAAAGAAATCTGTGCATGTTCCTCTCACTCATAACACAAGCAGCGAACAAACAAGACGCGAGGCAAACAATGATTAAACAACAAGAAAAACTTGTAATACCTGTACAGTAGTTGTTACACTGTCTTGTTTCAGGAATAAGGACGCTTTGGAGGAGGCTCAATAATACTAAAATCAGGAACTATGGAGGTTGAGGGCTGAGAATCTTCAAGCGTAGAACGTCAAGACTTCAGAATTGCAGGTACTTTAGTTAGAAACATTGTTATAGGAAGCTGTCTCTTCTTTTTCCTTGCATCATCAAACAAATCTTGCAGTGGTTGTAGGCATTTTGTTATCTCTCGGGTGACACGGAGGCTTCATTCCCTTGAAGGATCATAGTCAAGGATCATATCCTTTAACACTTGGAAAACTGCTGCAAATTTTTCGTGTCCAAATTGATGATTCTGCCTCCTCTAAATCATCATCTTCTGTAGAGGATTTCAGCAGATCTTTGAGTTCCTCGTAGGTAAGGGTTTCTCTATGCTCTTCTATGTGTTCCTCGACGTTGTCCTTGATCATGTCAGAGAAGCCTTCCCTGCCAACTTCCCTTGCAACATTCAAGATAACCCTGACTTATGCATCGATAGTGGGGATCCCCTGAAATCACTGACTGTCTCACTGCACAGTGGGTTCCAACATGCATTGACCGTCTTAGGCTTTACAGCGTCTACCGCCTCTGCAATAGCACAATTGCAACTGTAATTGTGAATTTCTTCCATAAACTCATGATGCTGCAGTCAGGGTTAGCATCAAGGTTAGCATCCTCCCGAAGGTGAGGCGGGTGTAAGTCACCTTAATGGACTTGATGAGGCCTTGATAAATTGGCTGCAGCAATGATGTAGTGTTAGGAGGCAGGAACATCACTTCGACATTGTCGTCGGCGAAGCAGAGAGATCGGGGATGGCCGGGAGCATTGTCAATTATGAGGAGGGTCTTGAATGGCAGCCCCTTCTCTTCAAAGTATTTCTTCACTTCAGGAATGAAGCACTGGTGGAACCATTCCAAGAACAAGATCGCCATCACCCAAGCCTTCTTGCTGTATTGCCAGAACACAGGAGGGCAAATTCTGTTTTTGTCCTTAAGGGCCTGGGGATTGTTTGCTCGGTAGACAAGTCCTGGCTTGATCATGCGACTGGCTGCGTTGCCACACAGCACCAGAGTAAGGCAATCTTTCCAGGCCTTGAACCCCAGGGCCTGCTGGGCACCCTTATGGTTGTAGGTACGATTGGGCATCTTCTTCCAGAAAAAGCCTGTTTCATCCCATTTGAAGACTTGCTCTGGAAGGTAGCCCTTCTCTTCTGTGAGTTTCTTGAGCTCCTCTGGGAACGCTGCTGTGGCCTTGGCATTAGCTGATGCCTGTGATCTTTACGTTCTTGAGGCTGTAGTGTTTTACATAGCCAGCCAGCCATCCCTCACTGGCCTTAAACTCTTCTCTCTCACTCTCATCAATCCCGTCACAGTAGTGCTAACAGAGACCAAGAGCTTTTTCACATATAATTTGGCCATCAACAGGGAAATGCTTCCGTCACATGTCCTCTCGCCACACACTTAATGCTTTCTCAGTCTTTGCAAGCACTTTATCACAAACCAGTGACACCATTTTTGCCACTGTAGGGGCAGCACTAACAAGAGACAATAGGTGCAGAAGTAGACCATTCGGCCCCTTGAGTCTGCACCGCCATTCTGAGATCATGGCTGATCATTCACTATGAATACCCAGTCCCTGCCTTGTCCCCATATCCCTTGATTCCCCTATCCATCAGATATCTATCCAGCTCCTTCTTGAAAGCATCCAGAGAATTGGCCTCCACCGTCTTCCGAGGCAGTGCATTCCACACCTCCACAACTCTCTGGGAGAAGAAGTTTTTCCTCAACTCTGTTTTAAATAACTGACCTCTTATTCTCAATCCATGCCCTCTGGTACTGGACTCCCCCAATATCTGGAACCTATTTCCTGCCTCAATCCTATCAAATCCTTTAATTATCTTAAACGTTTCAATCAGATCCCCTCTCAATCTCCCCAATTCCAGCGTGTACATGCCCAATCTCTCCAATCTCTCTGCGTAAGACACTTTCAAAAAATTCAGCTTCTTTCTGCTTTATTGTGTGAATGGTCGATTCGTTCTTACCGACCTTACGGCCCACTTCAGAAAGTGGCATGCCACTTTTCAAAAGATCTAATATTTCTACTTTCTCAGCGAGAGACAGCACTTTAGCCTTTGAGGAATTGCTTTGACCACATATTTGCTTTTTAGGAGCCATTTTTTCCCACAGGAAAAAAGTAGTGAACGAACAAGATGCGAGGCAAACAATGCTCAAACAAGTGCTGGAAATGCTGGATTTTCTCGATTCGCAGTTGGTTGAATTCACGCATGTGGAACGCGCAGATAAGGAGGGCTGGCTGTACTTTAATTTTTATCTAAACTTACCCTCGCCTTCTTTGCATTATTTGTGAGCTCAGAGAAAAGGTGAACCAATCTGGCTCTCTTAATGTTATCATGCTGACATTAATGTTATCATGCTTACGTCTAAAACCTTGACAAACTTCAATAGTTGATGTGCAGTGGAGAGCCTATTGACTGGCTGCTTTACAGCCTCATATGGAAACAACGTCCTTGAATGGAAAATTGTACAAAACAGCAGTATATCCAGCCCAGTCCATCTCGGGTAATGCCCTCCTCACCTATTGAGCACATCTACATGAGGTATTGTCACAGGAAAGCAGCATCCATCATCAGGGATCCCCACCACCCAGAACAGGCTCTCCTCTCACTGCTGGCATCATGAGGGTAGTATAAGAGCTTCAGGACTCACACCACCAGCTTCAGGAACAGTTATTACCCCCTCAACCATCAGAAACATGAACCAAAGAAGATAACTTCACTGAGCTTCACTCACTGACTCATTTAAATGTTCCCACAACCTATAGACTCACTTTAAAGGACTGTTTCCTGCCTCTAGCGTGTCCAATCCCTTAATAATCTTGTATGTTTCAATCAGATCCCCTCTCATCCTTCTAAATTCCAGTGTATACAAGCCCAGTCATTCCAATCTTTCAACATATGACAGTCCCGCCATTCCGGGAATTAACCTTGTGAACCTATGGTTCACTACCTCAATAGCAAGAACACCCTTCCTCAAATTTGGA
The DNA here is from genome assembly GCF_030144855.1 of Hypanus sabinus. Lineage (NCBI taxonomy): Eukaryota > Metazoa > Chordata > Chondrichthyes > Myliobatiformes > Dasyatidae > Hypanus > Hypanus sabinus. Next base: position 72,949,640 of record NC_082723.1, on the reverse strand, counting down.
GACAAGAACTGCACACAATACTCCAGGTGTGGTCTCACCAGGGCCCTGTACAGCTGCAGAAGGACCTCTTTGCTCCTATACTCAACTCCCCTTGTTATGAAGGCCAACATGCCATTAGCTTTCTTCACTACCTGCTGCACCTGCATGCTTACTGAACAAGGATACCTAGATCTCGTTGTACTTCCCCTTTTCCTAACTTGACACCAGTCAGATAGTAATCTGCCTTCCTGTTCTTGCCACCAAAGTGGATAACCTCACATTTATCCACATTAAACTGCATCTGCCCACTCACCCAACCTGTCCAAGTCACCCTGCATTATCATAACATCCTCCTCATATTTCACACTGCCACCAAGCTTTGTGTCATCTGCAAATTTGCTAATGTTACTTTTAATCCCTTGATCTAAATCATTAATGTATATTGTAAATAGCTATGGTCCCAGCACCGAGCCTTGCGGTACCCCACTAGTCACTACCTGCCATTCTGAAAGGAACCCATTAATCCCTACTGTTTGTTTCCTGTCTGCCAACCAATTTTCTATTGATGTCAATGCCCTACCCCCAAATACCATGTGCCCACTAATCTCCTGTGTGGGAACTTATCAAAGGCTTTCTGAAACTCCTGGTACACTACATCCACTGGCTCTCTCTTGTCCATTTTTATAGTTACATTCTCAAAAAATTCCAGAAGATTAGTCGAGCATGATTTCCCCTTCATAAATCCATGCTGACTCGGACCGATCCTATTACTGCTATCCAAATGTGCAGCTGTTTCATCTTTTATAATTGGTTCCAGCATCTTCCCCACCACTGATGTCCAGCTAACTGGTCTATAATTCCCTGTTTTCTCTCTCCCTCCTTTCTTAAAAAGTGGGATAACATTAGTTACCCTCCAATCCACAGGAACTGATCCTGAATGTATAGAACGTTGGAAAATGATTACCAATGCGTCCACAATTTCTAGAGCCACCTCCTTAAGTGCCCTGGGATGCAGACCATCAGGCCTTGGGGATTTATCAGCCTTCAGTCCCATCAGTCTACCCAACACCATTTTCTGCCTAATGTGAATTTCCTTCAGCTCCTCCATTACCCTAGGTCCTCTGGCCACTATTACATCTGGGAGATTGTTTGTGTCTTCGCTAGTGAAGACAGATCCAAAGTTCCTGTTCAAGTCGTCTGCCATTTCCTTGTTCCCCATAATAAATTCACTCATTTCTGTCTTCAAGGGCCCAACTTTGGTCTGAACCAATTTTTTTCCTCTTCACATTCCAAAGAAGCTTTTACTATCCTCCTTTATATTCTTGGCTAGCTTACCTTTGTACCTCATCTGTTCTTCCCATATTGCCTTTTTAGTTATCTTCTGTTGCTCTTTAAAAGTCTCCCAATCCTCTGGCCTCCCATTCATCTTTGCTATGTTATACTTCTCTTTTATTTTTATACTGTCCTTGACTTCCCTTGTCAGCCACCCCTTTACTCCTCTTAGGATCTTTCTTCCTCTTTGGAATGAACTGATCCTGAACCTTCTGTATTATTCCCAGAAATACTTGCCATTATTGTTCCACTGTCTTCCCTGCTAGGGTATGTTTTCAGTCAACTTTGGCCAGCTCCTCCCTCATGGCTCCAAAGTCCCCTTTGGTCAACTGTAATACTGACACTTCTGATTTTCCCTTCTCTCTCTCAAATTGTACATTAAAGCTCATCATATTATGGTCACTACCTCCTAATGGCTCCTTTACCTCCAGTTCCCTTATCAAATCCGGTTCATTACACAACACTAAACCCAGAATTGCCTTCTCCCTGGTAGGCTCCAGTACAAGCTGCTCTAAGAATCTATTTCGGAGGCACTCCACAAACTCCCTTTCTTGGGGTCCAGTACTGACCTGATTTTCCCAGTCTACCTGCATTTTGAAATCCCCCATAACAACCGTAGCATCACCTTTGTGGCATGCCAATTTTAACTCGATTCAACTTGCACCCTATATCCAGGCTACTGTTTGGGGGCCTGTAGATAACTCCCATAAGGGTCTTTTTGCTCTTACAATTTCTCAGTTCTATCCACATTGACTCTACATCTCCTGATTCTATGTCACCCCTTGCAAGGGACTGAATTTCATTCCTCACCAACAGAGCCACTCCACCCCCTCTGCCCACCTGTCTGTCCTTTCAATAGGACGTATACCCTTGAATATTCATTTCCAGTCTCTGTTATTCTTATTCTGATTAATAATTAATGACTCTGTTAACATCATACTTGCCAAGTAACACAAATACTTTAATAATAAATTTACTTTGAACTTTTAATAAGGTTGCTTGTGGTCTTTAAGAATTTTATACTGCTTTAGTGAGCAAAGGAATGATACAATCTAAGTATTTCAAAGACAAATCTAATAGCTTAAAGGAATTTGCTTCTAGCAAAATGCTACAGGTGATAACAGAAGAGGAAGGAAACCTTGAACAAGATTCAGAGATTGTAGCATAAAGATTTGCTGTCTGAAACAGATCAGATGTATGGCCAAAAGGAAGAGGAAATGAAGTACTTGTAGCTGTATTTGTAAAATCAGAATTCTTGTATCAATGCCAAAAAAATGGACAAATTCAGCCAAAGGGTCAAGTTTCATATTGCAATATTTTCAAAACAAAACATATCAAAAACATTTTTTCCAATTCCCGCAAGGTTCAGGATGATGCACTTCCACTTGAGGCTAATGAGGTCAATGCAGCGTCTGCAGACTCTGCCATTGCTGCCCACAAGTAATGCATTAATAACTTGGAAGATACATCCTCATTCTATCATTAATGTGAAGCTTCTGCATGCTTCCAGCGAATGGACAAAATTGTTCTCCAATGCAGCATCAGGTTTAAAATCACTGGGATATGTCGCAAAATTTGACGGATGATGCGATACATAACAGAAGGATAAACTTGTGCAAAAAAAAACTGGGAAAAAAGTAGTGAGACAGTGTTCATGGGTTCAGTGTCCATTCAGAAATCGGATGGCAGAGGGGAAGGAAGAAGCTATTCCTGAATCATTGAATATGTGACTCGAGTCTCCTGTATCTCATCCCTGATGGTGGCAATGACAAGAGGGCATGTCCTGGGTGATCGGGTTACTAATGATGGATGCCACCTTTTTGAGGCATCGCTCTCTGGCGATGTCCTGGATACTACAGAGGCTAGTACCCATGTTGTAGCTGACTAAGTTTACAAATTTCTACAGATTATATCAACCTTGTGTTGCAGCCACCTCCACCCCATACCAGATGGTGATGCAGCCAGTCAGAATGCTCTTGATGGTAGAAATTTGAGTGTTTTAGGTGACATACCAAATCTTCTCAAACTCCTAATGAAATATAGCCATTGTTATGCCTTCTTTGTAGCTATATCGATATGTTGGACACAGGATAAACCTTCAGAAACACTGACACCAAGGAACTTGAAATTGCTCACCCTTCCCACTTCTGATCCCTCAATGAAGACTGATTTGTGTTCTCTCATCTTCTCCTTTCTGAAGTACACTGTAGTTCGTTGGTCTTACTGATGCTGACTGTAATGTCATCCTTAATGCTCCTAGAGATCATGGACAAAAAACTCCCACAGACTTGAGGGAATGTCACACATCTTCAAAAGCTTTTGACAACATGGTTTATTCTTTTCCTCTGTTCACCTGGTTATTTTCTGCCACAATGATGTCAGCAAACATCTGCCCCTTCCACAAGTCTGGTCATCACGGACATTAACAACTTTGTCCATCTACAGAGTTGACAGTGTAATAAGACCATCAGTGCTGGGTATGTTGGCTTGGGAGAGAATTATGATATTGGTTTGACTTTCCTGCCAATGGATTTGAAGAGTTTTGCTGAAACAGCAGTGACAGTAAGTATTCAGGTGCTTTAAGGTGCATGTTACCAACAATCAAAATTAAAACCTTAGAGAGAACAGGGATCATTACTGCTTGATAAACTATGAGCTACATTCAAGGATTGGATCTCCAACACTTTGCAAAAGACAGCTCATGACCTTTGGCCCATTCAAAGGTTACGTTGAATTTCATTAATAATGCCTTCACTGAAAAGGTTTTGTAAAATGGAAACTGGCTTACATTCTCCAAGGTCCAGTTGTACATTATCAAATTATGTATACAAATACAACTCAGACTCATCCTGCCGACAGCCATAAAACAAAGAAACGTACTGGAACCCGTTCGAGAGAATATCAAAACACCATAAATAACATAAATGGCAAAAAAATTAAATCAGACAACACAGAACATCAACCCAGGAGACCAGTAATATTCAGTTTAGTACAGTTTAACACTGTGTTGTTAGCCCATCATATGCCGCAGGGCAAAGCGAGCCCACGATGATTGCCCCAACCGAACCAATCAAAAACAGCGAAAGAGTAACTAGAATCCAGGAACACAAACAACATGAACCCCAAAGTCCACCAAAATGAGTCTGTAGCCTCTCCAAACAATCACTGCAAAGTGGATCCAAGGGCTCCCCCCCACTCCCATAATGGAATTGCCCATTCCATCTTCAACACTTCCTCATGATGATTGTGGCCATGTCCTCTTGATGACACTGAAGGAGTGCAATTGGAGATCTTTTTTGGCCAGAAAATATGCAGGATTTTCCAGAGGCTCATGGTGTGGAATGACAACAGCTTTGCAAGATCACTCTGCCATTCGCCAGCATTCAGATCCATACAAGAGTGTGGACAGAACACAGTTCTGATACAGCTTCATCTTGGTGTGGACATCCTTAGCTCTAGGGCGGAGGCAATGTAGACTGAAGTTTTCTGTCTATCTTGTAAATTAGATCCACTCAAGCAGATATCCGTTGGGTTTCTTCCAGGACTACGATAATTAAGAGAGCAGTATTGGGACGACATAGCATTGATTGCATGGAATTTGTTCAGCAGCTGTCAGCTTATTTCACAACCTGGACAATCATGAGGAAGGTACAAGACAACTAGTTTCTACAGGGAAATTCAATTTGCAATTAATGCACTGTAGTAACTCTCAACCGAGTCAAAGACTTTTGAAATCAAAAAGGCCAAGCCGAGTCGTTTCTGAACACAAGAGATTCTGAAGATACAGGAAATCTTGAGCAACAACCACAGGAATTTCAGGAATTCAGCAGGTCAGGCAGCATCTATGAAGGGGCAACACGCACCACGGATGCAAAAATTACAGACTTTATGTAGTGCTTGTACAAACACCATTTCCAGAAAAGTTGGGATATTTTCCAAAATGCAATAAAAATAAATCTGTGATATGTTAATTCACGTGAACCTTTATTTAACTGACAAAAGTACAAATAAAAGATTTTCAATAGTTTTATGGACCAACCTAATTGTATTTTGTAAATATACACAAATTTAGAATTTGATGGCTGCAACACACTCAACAAAAGTTGGGACAGAGGCATGTTTACCATTGTGTTTCATCACCTTTCCTTTTAATAACACTTTTTAATCATTTTGGAACTGAGGATACTAATTGTAGTAGATTTGCAATTGGAAATTTTGTCCATTCTTGCTTGATATCAGACTTCAGCTGCTCAACAGTCCATGGTCTCCGTTGTCGGATTCTCCTCTTCATGATGCACCATACATTTTCAATTGGAGATAGATCTGGACTGGCAGCAGGCCAGTCAAGCACACGCACTCTGTGTCTACAAAGCCACACTGCTGTAGCCATGCAGAATGTGGTCTGGCATTGTCCTGCTGAAATAAGCATGGACGTCCTGGGAAGAGACGTCGACCTGACGTCTCTAAAATCCTAATATATGCCTCAGAGTCAATGGTACCTTCACATACATGCAACTCACCCATGCCGTGGGCACTGATGCATCCCCATACCATCGCCGATGCTGGCTTTTGCACTTTTTGCTGATAACAATCAGGATGGTCACTTCCATCTTTGGCGCGGAGAACTCGACACCAGTTTTTTCCGAAAACTAGCTGAAATGTGGACTCTTCTGACCACAGCACACAGTTCCACAATCTTTCGATCCATCTCAGATGAGCTCGGGCCCAGAGAACTCACCAGTGTTTCTGCATAGAGTTGACGTATGGCTTCCTCCTTGCGTAATACAGTTTTAAGTTGCATTTCTGGATGCAGCGATGGACTGTGTTAAGTGACAATGGTTTTCCAAAATACTCCTGAGCCCAGGTGGCTATAATTGTCACAGTAGCATGACGGTTTCTTAGGCAGTGCCGCCTGAGGGCTCGAAGATCACAAGCATTCAACGGTGGTTTCCGACCTTGCCCTTTACGCACTGAGATGTCTCTGAATTCTCCAAATCTTTTCACAATATTATGTACTGAAGATGTTCAAAGACCTAAATTCCGTGCATCTTGCGTTGGGAAATGTTCCTTTTGAACTGACTAGCAATTCTCTCACGAATTTTGGCACAAAGGACTGAGCCACGACCCATCCTTGCTTGCAAAGACTGAGCCTTGATGGACGCTACTTTTATACCCAGTCATGATACCTCACCTGCTACCAATTAGCCTGCTTAATGTGGAGTCTTCCAAACTGGTGTTACTTGAATATTCTGTGCACTTTTCAATCTTATTGTAACTCTGTCCCAACTTTTGTTGACTGTGTTGCAGCCATCAAATTCTAAATTTGTGTGTATTTACAAAATACAATTAAGTTGGTCCGTAAAACTATTGAAAATCTTTTCTTTGTACTTTCGTCAGTTAAATGAAGGTTCACATGAATTAACATATCACAGATTTTTGTTTTTATTGCATTTTGGAAAATATCCCAACTTTTCTGGAAATGGGGTTTGTATATCCAGCTCTCTGTGGTTACATTATCTTCCCCTGAAGATCCCTCCAAGAAGATTAGATCAACTCAATTGTCTCATGTACCTTGAAACATTAAAAGCCAGTCAAATGCGTCATTTGCATCAAATCAAATTAGTGAGGATTGTGCTGGGCAGCCCGCAATGTTGTCACAGTTTTGGTGCCAGCACAGCATACTTGCAACTCACTAATCCTAACCTGTACATCTTTGGAATGTTGGCGGAATCTGGAGGAAACCCAAGTAGATACAAGGGGAAAATACAAGCTCTTCATAGACAGCAGCAGGGAATCGATCCTCAATCTCACAACCGGTGCTGTAAAGCGAAGCACACCGGCTTTGCGAACATGACGCCCCAAGTCAAGTTTATTGTCATTTAGCTATGTACATGTATACTGTCAAACGAGACATTTCTCTAAACCAGGGTATAAAACACATTAGTACACACATCACCATGTAACACACAATAACTTATGAAAGGATAAAATCTACAACTAAATTATGCATAAATATACAAAGCTAAGTGCTTAAATTAAATATTGGAGGGTACAGAACAGATAAACCAGTGACTCTTCGAATGTGATGGAGGAGGGAGCTCAGAAGCCTAATGGCCTAAGTAATTATTTCTCATTCTGACCGTTCCCAATTTTATGCATCAAAGTCTCCTGTCTTATGGCAGAACATCAAAGAGGATGCTGGATGGTTGGGATCCTTGATAATATCAAGGGCCGTGCTTATGCAGCAGTCCTGATAAGTGTCCCGGATGGACACTAGGAAGACCCCCATAATCTTCTCAAATGTTCTCACAGTCCTTTGTAAGGACTTGCAGTCCAATACTCAGCTGCTCCCATACCAGATTAAGATGCAACTTGTAAGGATGCTTTTGTAGCGGTGTGCTACATGCAGCGCTGAAATAATGACACGGAGTCAGTGAGCTGCAGTTGCAAAAGAGGTTTATTCAAACTTCGCGGCCGATGCGTATTCACAGTCCCGTCCCGTGCGTAGGCTTTTCCCCTTGCTGGTGAAGCAGGCTTGGCGCCCTCTTTGGGACTGGCCTCAATGCCGGCGGCGCTCCGCTTTGTGAGCCAGTTCGAGTGCGCTGAGAAGCGGGTCGCCACACTTTTAATGGTGCTCCTATATAATTAAGTTAAGGGGAAGCCTTACTTGCTTCAATGGCCTTTGGAACAGTACCAACAACAGACAGGATACTGCAAGTATGGTCAGTGCATTACTTTTCAATGCCACTTCTGTCATTCACTAATGACCTGTGATCACAAGTAATGAAATAATGAAAGATTTCAAACAAAGGCTATGTAAATGAGATTACACATGTTCCATCTTCTAAAATGGTGCAAGACAATGGAAATAGACAAGCTCTTTTTGTTAGGCCCCAGCTACATTTCTCCTTTTATCAATTGGTTTTAAACTAAAAACCTGCTAAACACATTTTTCACCAGACCATAACAAACACCAAAATATCTCTGCTACGCAGCTGACCTGAAATGAGAATACAGAACTGTAAAAGCAACCTTCTGCGCACACCTTTACATTCCAGTACACATACACACATACATTCTGCTACAGTCGAGTAATTCAGCATGGAAATATGTCATTTGGCTCAAATGGTCTTTGTCAATTACATTCTTCCTGCTAGTCCCAATTGCCCATATTTGGCCAATAACACTTCCTCTCCTCTACCAACCCAAATGCTCTTAAATTGTGCCACTGTCCACCCTTCCTGTCAGCTCATTCCAGATACAGCCCTGTGAGAACAAATGATTTCTTAATTCTCTGCAACACACAAAATGCTGGAGAAACACAACAGGTCAGGCAGTATAACATGTTGGCCCAACAGCCTTTATCAGGACTAATTCTCTTTCAAATCACTTCCCTCTTAACTTTTCTTTGCCCTCTAGTTTTTGGCTGCCCACCTTCCCCACATCCCTTCATGACTTCATAAACTATTGTAAGGTCACCCCCTCATTCTCCTTCATTCCAAGGAATAAAGTTCCAATGTGGCCAAGCTCTCCCCTCTACTACATATAACATTTTCTTAAATTTTTCCTGCATCTTCTCCAGCATGACAACAGGATGACCAAAATTACACACAAGATGCTAAGAGTAGCCTGGCAATTTATACATCTACAAGACAATGTCCCTTCTCCTGAACTCTAAACCTGACTGATGAAAGCCAGCATGCCAAATACCTTTTTCACCACTGACGTGTGCAGCTGCTTTCAGTGAACTGTACACTGAACAGTAGTATTCCCAGGTCATTGTTCTACAACACTTGTCAGTGCTCTGCCAAGTACCCTGACTCCAATGTCCAAAATGCATCACCTCACACCAAGGCAAGTCAAAAACTATTTGTTACTTCTCAGCCCACCTCCAATTCATTTATTGTAACGTGCTTCACTATCAACAGCATACATCTCCCTCTCCAGTTTAGTATCATCAGTAAACTCGCTATTCACACCAAGTATCTACTTGCATCCTGAGGCAATTATAAATGCATGCATACCAGAGACAAGAGGAGCTAAGTTTTCCTTCTGTTGAAAGTGAGGGGGGGGGGCATTCAAAACAAGAGGCATTGGTTTAACTTGGGTGGTGGGGTGTAGAGTTGCCTCTACCTAAGGAGGTTTAAGGTGCTCCTTCTGTAGGTCACCCTTGAGCAATGTGTAGCACCTGCTTAGTTGCCTGATCAGGGTCATGGGAGCAGGTGGTGGATGGTCGTACAAGCAGCTGATGAACATCACAAGTCCTGGTTATGCAACCACTGACACCAAGCAATCTCTAAAGAGTATTAATAACGACTGGGGTCACCTGTCTTGTAAAGAGACTGCCCAGAAGGCAGCAATGGCAAACCATTTCTGCAGCAAAATTTGCCAAGAACAATCATGATCAAAGACCATGATCGCCTATGTCACAGGACATGCCAGATAACGAGGGCAGGTTTTACATCAGAGGCAAAAGATCTACAAAGGATACAGGAGGCAGCTTCACACAAAGGGTGGTATGTACTTAGAAACACCTGCCAGAAATACTCATTGAGTTGTTCATATTAACATTTAAAATCCATTGAGGAAACTACATGGATGAGAGCGGTTTAGAGGGCTATGGACCAAATGGGATGCTTGCTGGCACAACACCACATCAGCATGGACCAGTTGGGCTGAAAGGCCTGTTTGCATACTGTATGAATGTGACTGGTGTCTCTGCAATTCTTTTAGTTATACTTTCTTTTATATATTTACAATTCTATTTGTTCTGATGAAACATCATTGTGTGAAAACACTTCCTCCAGTCTGACCTGCAAAGTATTTCTATGCTTTTTAAATTGAGATAAATTTAGAATTCCAACATCTGCAGTTTTAGTTTTAAATTGGGTTTGATAAATGAAAAAAATTAGAAAACTAGTGGTTATCTTTAAAGTGATAGAAACCTGAAATAAAAGAAAAAGCTATTAAGCGAGATTGCTATTAAGTTAAATCGTTCAGATAGAGTCGCACATCTCAGAAACAGCACCTTGGCCCATCCTATCCATGTCAAACAAGATGTCCATCAAAGCCAGTTCCATTAGATCATATTCAGTTCATATCCTCTAAGCTGTTCCAATCATGTCTTTTAATTATTGTTAGCATACCTGCCTCATCCACTGAAAAAAACCGTGTACTGTTCTTTCCCTCCACTGATGCTGCTGCATTCCTCTAACAGTTATTTTTTTGCTCGATGTAGCATCTGCAGTCTCTTAGCTCTCCAGTAAACCAAGTTCATGTTTCAGTTCAGTAACCTTTCAGAGCCAGGCAAAGGTTTGAAAGTACAGGCATATTTTGTATTGCAGAGATTACTAGTGGAATTTAAGCAGGACCCATGTTAAGCTCTGACATGCACATATTTTAAATTTGCCCCAGAAATACTGAGATGGCCATCAGAAGTAACTTATATATCTGAGGGTTAACACCAGAACTCCAGTGAAGGCTTGGAATAGAATGGGAATTTCAGTCTATGCACTCGGAGTCAGATACGAAATAGTAATGGCATGTGAAGTATCGGGAAAATAGACCCAACCTATTTGTTCATTCTGCAAATTCACCGTCAATTATTGTGAAAATACTGTGTTGAGATCAGTAGCTTATATAAATATACAGTGAGTAGACACACATGGTTTGGTGCAATGGCATAGATCAGAGTGAAAACTACAAGCTTAAGAGGCATCACAAACATGAGAAGATCTGCAAATGCTGGAAATCCAAAGTGAAACCAAAAAAAAATGCTGCAGGAACTCAGCAGGCTATGGAAAAAGAGTAAACCAGTCAACATTTTGGACTGAGACCCTTGATCAGGACTGAGAGGTGGAATGACGTCACATAACCATCTAGGGAATCAAAAGATGGGATTCAGAAAATGGTGTTCAGCAGGTTTGGGGGACTTAGAAAAGCCTCAGAGGGGTGAGGGTAAAGAATCATTTGCTTCCACTCCTTTTCCATGCACTCTGAAATGGTTGTTGAGTCAATGTGTTTGAGGAGAGGTAGCTGGTAATATGGAAGTGGCATTTATCTTCCAGCATTTTTTGCTGAAATTCTTGGGCGACTAGGGGGCTCAGTGACCTCATGAATGCTCGTCTATTTTCCAACGGAGATGAATTTAGGTCTCCAGTGCATCTTTGGAATAATTGGTTAGAGTCAGAGTTAGCACATCATTTTACAGATGTACTGAAGTACAACTACACAATAGTGTATCAATGGAACTATACACAATATTTTCCCCTCCAAGAAAATGCATAAAAATATATACTGTAATAACATTCTTTCCAACACACTCCTTCATTTAGCAAATGCCAACTTTCAAAGTCAGCATTTTGATCCAGCTTACAAACTCAGTCCATCAAGTAGTGAAATGGACAGCAAAACAGCAAGAGAAATGGAGGTTCCATCATCTATCATAACACATAACCTTTTCCAACTGCACAGAAGCCTTAGAACCATGCACTAAGAGCTCTCAAGAGGAATTCTTCCCACACACAGCTGGCCTCAAACTCAAGTGCATTCCAGGTCTGCAAAACAATAACAAATGCTATTTTTCTCATGAACACATCTACCAAAGGCTCAATCCCAGTAGAGACTTGGCTCAATAAGAGATCGCATATGACAACAATCAGAAGGAAACAAGTCCAAATACAGCAGATTTTGGCTATTTAGACTTTCAGTTAATCAGGGCAGGTACCTATTTGGGACTCTGTGCCTCTTAATTGGGACAGGAAACTGGTGATGAACTGCTTCTAACTAATGTCAGTCGTATGCACTCTGAGGCCATTGTTTACTACAGTGTGGCGCGTGGCCAAGTGGTTAAAGCGCTCGTCTAGTTATCTGAAGGTCGCTAGTTTGAGCCTTGGCTGAGGCTGCGTGTGTGTCTGATTAGGAATAGTCAGCATGGATTTGTGCGTGGAAGGTCATGTTTGACAAATCTTATTGAATTTTTGAAGAGGTTATGAGGAAAGTTGATGAGGGTAAAGCAGTGGAGGTTGTCTATATGGACTTCAGTAAGGCCTTTGACAAGGTTCCACACGGAAGATTAGTTAGGAAGGTTCAAACGTTAGGTATTAATATTGAAGTAGTAAAATGGATTCAACAGTGGCTGGATGGGAGATGCCAGAGAGTAGTGGTGGATAACTGTTTGTCAGGTTGGAGGTCGGTGACTAGTGGTGTGCCTCAGGAATCTGTACTGGGTCCAATGTTGTTTGTCATATACATTAATGATCTGGATGATGGGGTGGTAAATTGGATTAGTAAGTATGCAGATGAAACTAAGGTAGGTGGCATTGTGGATAATGAAGTAGGTTTTCAAAGCTTGCAGAGAGATTTAGGCCAGTTAGAAGAGTGGGCTGAATAATGGCAGATGGAGTTTAATGCTGATAAGTGTGAGGTGCTACATTTTGGTAGGAATAATCAAAATAGGACATACATGGTAAATGGTAGGGCATTGAAGAATACAGTAGAACAGAGTGATCTAGGAATAATGCTGCATAGTTCCCTGAAAGTGGAATCTCATGTGGAGAGGGTGGTGAAGAAAGCTTTTGGTAAGTCAGCCTTTATAAATCAGAGCATTGAGTATAGGAGTTGGGATGTAATGTTAAAATTGTACAAGGCACTGGCAAGGCCGAATTCGGAGTATTGTGTACAGTTCTGGTCACTGAATTATAGCAAAGGTATCAACAAAACAGAGAGTACAGAGAAGATTTACTAGAATGTTACCTGGGTTTCAGCATCTAAGTTATAGGGAAAGGTTGAACAAGTTAGGTCTTTATTCTTTGGAGCATAGAAGGTTGAGGGGGGACTTGATAGGGGTATTTAAAATTATGAGGCGGATAGATAGAGTTGACGTGGATAGGCTTTTTCCATTGAGAGTAGAGGAGATTCAAGCAAGAGGACATGATTTGAGAGTTAGGGGGCAAAAGTTTCAGGGTAACATGAGGGGGAATTTCTTTACTCAGAGAGTGGTACTGTGTGGAACGAGCTTCCAGTAGAAGTGGCAGAGGCAGGTTCGGTATTGTCATTTAAAGTAAAATTGGATAGGTATACGGACAGTAAAGGAATGGAGGGTTATGGGCTGAGTGTGGGCCAGTGGAATTAGTTGAGTGTAAGCGTCAGCATGGACTAGAAGGGCTGAGATGGCCTGTTTCCATGCTGTAATTGTTATATGGTTATATGTGTCCTTGAGCAAGGCACTTAACCACACATTGCTCTGTGATGACACCAGTACCAATCTGTACCGGTCCTAATGCCCTTCCCCTGGACAACATTGGTGGCGTGGAGAGGGGAGACTTGCAGCTTGGGCAACTGCCAGTCTTCCATTAAAAAAACCTTGCCCAGGCTTGAGCCCTAGAAACTTTCCAAGGTGCAAATCCATGGTCAATCGAGACTAACGGAGGCCTACTACTATGTACTACACCATCCCTAAGAGTGATCAGTTTTTAAAAAGTCAGTTGCTCGTTTCTGTTCAAAAAGCAGTGATTGTTTTCACGGATAGTTGGCAAGAAATAAGCAGTAAGACAATTCAGAACAGTTTTACTCACTGTGGTTTCAAGCATTCAGGCTTGATGATGCCAGAAATGGCTGGGATTAAAAATGAAACAATTTCACTACTCAAGTACTGTCAATTATCTTTAATGTTATAATGAAAAAGATTTGAGCAGTCAATATCAAATTTGAATTGTTCTGAGGCTAGCTCAGACGGCAGTCTCTTTTTCCAAGATTCTTACTTGTTTGGCGGAATAAAGACCTCTATATCCACCAGCTTCAGTGTCTCTCTGGTGACTTAATTCACAGTCACAACACAAGTTATCTCCAGGTTCTCCAGTTTTGTTCCACTGTCCAAAGATTAGTAGGTTAATTGGTCATTGTAAATTGTCCTGTGATCTCACTAGGTTAAATTAGGGGTAGCTTGGCAGTTGGATCATCATTATTTTATATATTTTTTAAAACTTTTTTTTAATTGAGTTTTCAAATAATTACAGAAATAAAACATATCAAAAAATATATACCCTTCCCCCCTCCCCTCTAACATCCCTATAGAAAAAAAAGAAAGAAAGAAAAAAAAAGAAAGAGTGCCTGGATATCTGAAGATCCCCACATGCTCCATGGAGTTCGTAATAACTTTAGTATATTTATTTCTTTCCCCAAATAACCAATTATTTCATCTTCGGAGCACCTATATATTTAATCCTGTCTTTTGTAAATAAGGGCGCCAAATTTTCAAAAATGTTTCATATTTATCTCTTAAATTATGAGTAATTTTTTCAAGTGGAATACAGCCATAAATTTCCTTCTTTCAACGATCTATACTTAAGTATGTATCCGATTTCCAAGTAACTGCAATAGCCTTTTTGGCTACTGCCAGTGCAATTTTTATAAATTCTTTCTGATATTTATTCAATTTGGGTTTTGGTTTTATCTCTTCAATATCACCTCGTAAAAATAATATTGGATTATGTGGAAGTTGTGTTCCAATAAAACTCTTAAATTTGTCCAAAAAGGTTGAATTTTAGAACAAGACCAAGTAGAATGTAAAGTACCGATTTCTTGCTTACAGCGGAAACACTGATCGGATAAATCTGGGTTTAATTTATTTATTTTTTGTGGTGTAATATATAATTGATGTAAAAAATTATATTGCACTAATCTTAACCGGACATTTATTGTATTTGTCATACTATCAAGACATAGTCTTGACCAATTTGTTTCTTGAATATTAAAATTGAAGTCACTTTCCCATTTTTGTCTTGACTTATGAACTCCTTGTTTAACTGCCTGTTTTTGAATTAGGTTGTACATACAAGAGATAAATTTTTTAATCTTTCCTTTTTGAATTAAAGTTTCTATTTCATTAGATTTCGGCAATAACATTGTTTGACCTAATTTTTCTCTTAAATAAGCCCTTAGTTGGAAGTAACAAAAAATAGTGTTGTTTGATACTTTATATTTATTCTTTAATTGATCAAATGACATTATTATACCTCCTTCAAAACAATCTCCTATATATCTAATCCCTTTGAAACCAAGTATATAAAAGTTGATTATCCATTGTAAAAGGAATAAGTCTATTTTGAATTAAAGATCTCTTTGCTAATAAAGATTTTTGTCTCATCATCAACATTTATCTTATTCCATAAGTCAATCAAATGTTTTAATATAGGAGATTCTGTCTTTTCCCGTATCCATTTAGATTCCCATTTATATATAAAATCTTCTGGTGTATTTTCTCCTATTTTATCTAGTTCTATTCCAATCCATGCCGGTCTATCTTTCTCAAAAAAAGATACAATAAATCTAAGTTGATATGATTTATAGTAAGTCTTAAAATTTGGAAGTTGTAACCCTCCTAGATCAAATTTCCATGTCAATTTTTCCAACAATATTCTTGACATCTTACCTTTCCAAAGAAACCTCCTCACATATTTGTTTAACTCTTGAAAAAACTTCTGGGGTAGTTGTATTGGTAGTGATTGAAATAAGTATTGTAGTCTAGGGAATATATTCATTTTTACAGTATTTACTCTACCTACTAATGTTATTGGTAATACCATCCATTTATCAAGATCTTCTTGAACTTTTTTCAGTAATGGCAAGTAATTTAATTTATACAAGTTCTTTACATCATTATCAACTCTTATACCTAAATATTTTATACCATTTGCCGGCCATCTAAATTGAGGTATTAATCGACATTGACTATAATCTCCTTTAGTAAGAGGTAAAATTTCACTCTTATCCCAATTTATTTTATAACCTGATATTTTCCCATATTCTTCTAATCTATAGGATAATTTACACAATGAGTGCAATGGGTTTGTTAAATAAAGCAGAACATCATCAGCAAATAAGTTAATCTTGTATTCTTCCTGATTAACTCTGAAATCCTTAATATCTGGGTCCATTCTAATTAATTCAGCTAATGGTTCCATCGCCAACACGAATAAAGCAGGTGATAATGGACAACCTTGTTAACTGAAATGGTGTTGAAATTTGACCATTTGTCACCACTTTAGCTTTGGGATTAGTATTTAAGGTTTTAATCCATTTTATAAAAGATACTCCTAATCCATATTTTTCCAATACTTTAAATAAAAAATCCCATTCCAATCTATCAAATGCTTTTTCTGCATCTAAAGCAAGTGCCACACTCATTTCCTCCCTCTTTTGCGCCAAATGAATTATACTAAATAACCGAGTTACATTATCTGCCGATTGTCTATTTTTAATAAATCCTGTTTGATCCATATGTATTAATTTTGGTAGGTATTTAGATAATCTGTTAGATAAGATTTTTGCTATTATTTTATAATCAGTGTTTAATAAAGAAATAGGTCTATATGATGCTGGCTTTAAAAGATCTCTATCTTTTTTTGGCAATACTATTAAAATAGCTGTCGAAAAAGATTCTGGAAGTATATGCATTCTTTCCGCTTGATGTATTAACTCCATAAAAGGAGGAATTAATAAATCTTTAAACTTTTTATAAAATTCAGGCGGAAAACCATCTTCTCCTGGAGATTTATTACTTTGAAGTGATCCTAGGGCTTCTTCGACCTCTTTCAATGTAAAAGGCATATCTAATCCCTTCTGTTCTTCCGTATTTAATTTTGGAAGAGTTATTTGTGATAAAAACCTTTCTATCTTGACATTATCATTTTGTGATTCTGATTTATACAACTCAAGAATAAAAATTCTTAAAAGTTTCATTAATTTCTAAAGGTTTATAAGTAATTTTATTTACTCTTGTTCGAATTGCATTTATTGTTTTAGAAGTCTGGTCTGTTTTTAACTGCCATGCAAGGACCTTATGCGATCTTTCACCTAGTTCATAATATCTCTTTAGTTCTCATAATTGCTTTTTCTGTTCAATATGTCTGGAGTGTATTATATTGTAACTTCTTATGAATAAGTTGTCTTCGTTTTTCTTCTGTCATATTTCTTTGAGATTCTTTTTCTAATTTTGTAATCTCTTTTTCCAATTGATCTATTTCTATCATATATTCCTTCTTAATTTTAGAAGTATAACTTATTATCTGACCTCTTAAATATGCCTTCATTGCTTCCCACAATAAAAATTTATCAACTGAATGTGAATTTGTATCTAAAAACTGAATCTGCTTTTTCATAAAATCACAAAAATCTTGACATTTTAGTAATATTGAATTAAATCTCAATCTATAAATTGATTCCTCTTTATCTGTCATTATCATTGTCATTATCAAAGGAGAATGATCTGACAATATTCTCGCTTTATATTCCACATTTTTAACTCTATCTTGAATATTCGTTGATATAGGAAAAAAATCTATCCTTGAATATGTTTTATGTCTATTTGAATAAAATGAATAATCTCTTTCTTTTGGATTAATTCTTCTCCATATATCAAATTTAAGTCTTTCATCAATGATAGTTAATTTTACTACTTTTGATTTTGTGACAACCTTTGTTGATCTATCTAAAACTGGATCTAGACAAAAGTTAAAATCTCCACCTATTAATATTTTGTCATGTGTGTTAGCCAAATTCAAAAAGACCTCTCGTATAAATTTTACATCATTTTCATTTGGTGCATAAATATCCATAAGAGTCCATAGTTCTGAAAAAATTTGACAATGTATAATTACATATCTCCCCACCAAAATTAACCAAAATTGCAACTCCTCTCGCCTTTGAATTAAATGAAGCTGCAATAACATTTCCAACCCAGTCTCTTTTTAATTTCTGATGTTCTATGTCTGTTAAATGAGTTTCTTGTAAAAAAAAAAGCTATATCTGTTTTCATTTTTTTTAATGTATGTTAAAATTCTTTTTACCGGTCCATTAAGCCCATTAACATTAAAAATTTAAAAATTCAGTAAATTAGTCATTATTTTTAATTATGTTACTCCAATCTATAATAATACCTAATCTTTCAATTTGCGTGGTATCTTGGGAAATCTTTTTTAAATTCTCCATGTTGCTATGTGTGTCCCCACTGATCATCCAGGCAGAAAGACAGAAGAAAAATAGAGTATAAAGAAAAAAAACAAAATACCCCCCGACTAATGTTGTGAAAAAAAAACACAACATTACCCCCCTCTGTTGTACGGGTCATGGCGATTGCCATGATTACACACGTGAATCCCGCAGTAACCGATCCAAACCTCCCCAGCCCCCCCCCCGCAACATAAAAAAGTATATATATATAAGAAAAAAAAGTACTATTCTCAATCAGTATTTCTGAAATTTTGCTTTTCTCCCCTGTAACATCCTTAAATGTCCATCACTTCCGTTCACTGTCTCTATCTTGATCTTTAATCCATTACGCTTGGAAGTCTCTATGTGTAATTAGTGAATAAATGGAAGATTTTGTGCAAACTCCTCCACTTCTCGATAATCGGTAAAAAAAAATCATCTTTTTCCCTCCTCCAAAAAAATTATCAGTGTTGCTGGGTGACACATTATAAATTTATAACCCTTTTCCCATAAGACTTTTTTCGTTGGGTTAAATTCCTCCTTTCTCTTCAAAAGGTTATAACTTATATCAGGATAAAAAAGAACTGCCTTCCCTGCTATCATCAATGGCCCGTTTCTCTTTTTGGCACATTGGGCAGCCGCCTTCAGGATCTTTTCTTTATCTTGGTATCTTAAGCATTTTATCAAAATTGATCGTGGATTTTGATCAGCTTGAGGTCTT
This sequence comes from Hypanus sabinus, assembly GCF_030144855.1. Lineage (NCBI taxonomy): Eukaryota > Metazoa > Chordata > Chondrichthyes > Myliobatiformes > Dasyatidae > Hypanus > Hypanus sabinus. Next base: position 72,930,619 of record NC_082723.1, on the reverse strand, counting down.
GACCTTAAGGCTCTATGAGCCCTTTCAATCTCAATTAGAGTTTCTCCTTCCATTTCCAATTTTTGAAAAAAATTTATTGGATCTTCTCCTTCTACATCTTCAAGTCCAACAATTTTAATATTGTTTTGTCTACTAAAATTTTCAAGCTTATCAATTTTTTCCATAAATTGTTTTCTTTCTGATGTCCAGGCAGTAGTATCATCTTCCATTTTATTCATTCTTTCAACCATGTCTTCCGTTGTAGCTTCCAAATCTATAATTCTCTTTTCCATTTTTTCCTGTCTTTGTCATTTTATCAAACATAATCTCCATATTTGTCATTTTTCTTTTGATTACTTTTAATGTGCCTAATTTACGCATTATTTGCATCAAAGTCTTTTCTATATTTCCAGAAAAACTTTTACCTCCATCTTCGTCTGATTTTTCCAGAGAATCTGACTTTCCCTCAGATTCACTTTCACTTTCGGGTTTCAGTCGGAACTGGGATTTGTAGTTCTGGTTGCTCTCGTTTGTGCATGCTCCTTCCTTCATGTTTGCGCAGTTCTCGTTGGTCTTTTTCTTTAAAAATAGTCGATGTTGCCGCAGTTTCCTGTTCTGTACCTGAGCCCGCGGTTCTTTACCAGAAGTGGGCCTTGATTCTGTTCCAACTTGCATTGTCTTCACTGTAGTAGTTTTCTTCATCTTCTGTTTGTGGGGCATAACTTGAAACAATCCGGAGTAGTTTATAAGTAACTTTTAGAAAGTACTAACTAACTTTTCTTCACTTAAACATTAATTTATTGATTTTTTACAGGAGAGCTGGGTTCCAGCGTCTCGATCCTACGTCATCACGTGACGTCCCCCTCGGATTATCATCATTGATACACATCATGAAATTGGCTGTTTTGTGACAACACTAGCGCAAGACATTAAAATCACTACAAGTTACAAAAATAAATAAATAGTGCAAAATAACAAACAGGCATTCAAAACTCATGGCAAAGGAAAAGAAGATGTTCCTACAATGTTGAATGTGAGTCTTCTGGTTCCTATAACACCTCCTTGATGGTAATAAGAGGGCAGGTCCCATCTGGCCTGAGTAATCACTTAGTCTTATTTTGGCACTGCCTCTTAAAGACATCCTCCATGGAGGAAGGGTTGCGCCCGTGACGGAGCTGGATAAGTCTAAAACCCTCTGCAGCATCTTGCAATCCTGTGCACCACACTGGGTATCTTGCAATCAGTTGGAATGCTCTCTACATGTGCAATACTATTTGGTGGCACATCAAATCTCTCAAAACTCCGATTGAAATAGCTATTGGCAAGCCTTCATGAGCATTTGATGGGCCTGTACTCACTGAAATTCAGAAAAGGCAGGGGGAGGGGTGCAGTTGGGCCTCAATGTCAAAAGGCTTAGATACAGTGGATGTGAAGAGGATGTTTCTTTTGGTGGGGGAGTCTAAGACCAGAGAACACAGCCTGTCCATGGCCTGTACAGGGATATCCATTTCAAATAGAGATAAAAAGGTGTTTCTGAAGACAAAGAGTAGTGAATCTATGGAATATCTATGAAATCTATGTTGCCACAGACAGCTGTGGAGCCAAGTCATGGGGCATGTTTTAGGCAGAGGATGATAGATTCTTGATTAGTCAGGGCGTGAAGGGATACAAAGAGAAAGCAGGAGGTTGGGGCCAAGAGAGAAATGGATCAGCCATGATAAAATGGCAGAGCAGACTCAATAGGCCAAATGGCCCACTTTTACCCCTCTATCTTATGGTGATGGCATCAATGTGTTGGCACCCAGTATTGTTGGTGAAAGAGATAATTAAAAAACAATTAAAAGTTAGATCTTCAGAATATATTTAGAGTAATAATGAACAGTAGCATAGTGGTTAGCACAACGCTCTACAGTACAAGTAACGAAGGTTCAATTCCTGCAGCTGCCTGTAACGAGTTTGTATGTTCTCCCCATGACCATCTGGGTTTCCTCTGGGTGCTCTGGTTTCCTCCCAGCCTCCACTGCCACCTTCAGCAAAGAATTCCACATATTCACCACTCTTTGGCTACAGAAATTCCTCCACATCTCCACTCCAAATGGACATCCCTCTATTCTGAGGCTGTTTCCTCTGGTCTTTGACTCACCCCACCAAAGGAAACATCCTCTCCACATCCATTCTATCTAGGCCTTTCAACATTCAATAGATTTGGTAGGTTAATTGTCCCATGATTAAGCTCAGATTGCTTGGTGGCACAGACTGAAAAGCTGGAAGCACATATTCTGCACTATATCTCAATAAGATAAATAAAAGATTCCTGTCTGCATTCATGTGCAACTAAAACCAATTACTCAATGTCACATTTTGCCAATTGTACTGTACTACCTGTCTTTTGTATGCACTTTAATAAAAATTTACTTTTCAGTTGGAGGGATCTCAAAGTGGAGATCAAAAGGAGCAACCAACAAACACTGGTCTTTGGTTTATTGCTGTGTCTATCTGAATAAAAGCAAGTTCAACATTTCCGATATTCAAAACATCAACTCAGAATCCAGCCAAACATACAGACACAAAATCATCAGTTCTCCCTATAGATCAAGCTCAAACAGACGTACCTTCAGAAATGCACAAAGCTGCCCGCTGTAAACAAGCACTAATGTTCATGCCTTAACATAATTGGGGCTAATCAAGTATGTGTTAATATTTGTTACATCAAATTATCTATTCTCTCTCCGCCTCAGCTAACGAAATCCAAGGACAAGTTCATATTACTAACATACACAAATCAAGTTCAACAGGCTGCAGTTCACATGGCAACACAGATTTTTTTTTAAAATTTCAAAATCATGTTTTCTTCAGTCAACCAACTCTCACAGACAGTGAGGGAGGGTAGCCCAGTTTACAAAATGTCAGAGGCAAGTTGTTTTTTCTGCAGAGTGGTAAGTGCATGGAGTGAGGGATGGTGGTAGAGGCACATACATTATGGACATTTACGAAGTTCTTATGTGGTTGAAATAAAATTTGAGGGTTATACAGGAGGGAAGGATCACAGCAATCTTAGAGTAGGTTAAAGAGTCAGCTGAAGGCCCTTTACTGTGTTCTATGTCCTAATTATGTTTATCAGCTTCTAACAGCATTTTATTTCTCAAAATATTCCTCTAATCAAGTGTCCAAATGTATAACTGGCCTTAATCTCAGAGCTAAATTAGAAAGCATACTTGCAGTTTTTGTATTGGGTACCTTACTATTTGAATCTTGGTACAAGGCTGAAAATTTTAGCACCCAACTAGTACCTTGGATGAGGGCTGAAGGAGCTGTAACCAGCTGAACTAGGAATCACAGAGAGCTTCATTTGCGATCCCTCCAAGAGTATCATAACTTTGTCATGGTTTGAACACTTGCTTGCCACAATGACCTGGAGAGCAATGCTGGCTGGAGTCAGGGCTTTATGCTTTGGCTCTTAGTAGGATCACCAATGCTAAACAGGCCAAAGGGAAAGAGGCCGGACTACAAGTGGATCACCAGTCCTGCAGGTTCAGGGATTCAGCTCCGTACCAAGAACCCTGACTGATAAAACAAAACTGTTAGAGAAACAGCAATGACAATTCCTGCTACCTCTGAATGTAACAGTATTCCTGAGTTTACACCAAGGACTTGCATGAATGACAGGAGTGAAAATCTAGAAGAGGAAACCCTGAACACTGCCATAGATGGAGGACCTTCATTGCTGTCCTAAACATCAGTGGCGTAATGGACAGTAAGCAAGTCACTTGCAGACTAAGGAGTTGAGTCCCAGCCCTCAGAGTTTGCTGATGAGCATGCTTGGATGTATAACGTTGAAGGCAGACCTGTAGTCAATAAACAACAGTCTAGCTAAGGTGTCTTAACCATCTAGATGTTCCAAAAATGAATGTAGGGCCAGGAAGATAGTATTCCCCATAGACTTGTTATAGCAATAGGCAAAATGCAGTGGGTTAAGATTGCATGGGAGGCTGGGTTAATGTCCATCATGACTAGCCTATCAAAATGTCATTAACTGTTGTACCTCGTTTTCCCTTGGGTACTGGGATGACAAGAACTTCAGATTAAAGCAGACTGCGTATACCAGTCAATCTGAACAGATACAAAACAATGGCTGTCATGGAGGTTGGTGAAGATTTTCACTAATAAAATCTAACTGAATCACAAGAGGCAGGGTAGAGCTATGTCTCCACTAAAGGATGTGTAAGGCACTCCTTCCTCTGCTAGCCTGCAGGTCAGCCTTGTGCAAGGTGTAGCACCCGCTTAGCCCACCGATCAAGGTCACATGAAGCCAAGGGAGCAGGTGGAGGGTGGTCGTATGAGCAGCTGATGCTTATCACAGGTCCTGATTACCAGCCTTGTCAAGACACAGCCCAGGAGGTAGGAATGGCAAAACATTTTCATCAGTTGTACCACAATTCAGAAGCATTAAGGACACTTGCAAAACAAGTTTCTTATCATTATGGCCCTTATAAACCTTGCACAACAGTAATTTTGAAATTATTTCACAAGAACTGTATTGGTTAAAGATGGCCACAGCACTTTCAAAGTTAATCTGGAATGTGCACTGAACACTGGTCTTCCCAGCACCCTTATAAACAAATCAAAAGAAAAATTATGAACCCAAGATATGTCCAAGAAATATAGCCATTTTAACATAGAACTGTATAGCACAGGAACAGGCCATTTGGTCCACAATATACCAGCTAAAAAGTAAAAAAAATCCAAACACTAATTCCCCCTACCTACACAATGTCCATCTTTTGTTACATCCATGTGCCTATCCAAGCAACTCTTAAAGCCTCACTGTACCAAATAGCACATTCCAGTCATCCACCACTCTGAGTAAAAATACTTGCCCCTTACATCCCCTTTAAACCAACCCCCTCTCACCTTCAATGCATGTCCTCTGGTGTTAGACATTTCAACCCTGGGCAACAGATACTCTGTCCACTCTATAATGATCATACTGTAAACCTCTATCCAATCTCCCCTCAGCCTCTGCCGTTTCAGAGAAAACCCAAGGTTATCCAGGCAATACCCACAAAATGCTGGATGAACTCAGTCAGCCAGGCAGCATCTGTGGAAAAGAATAAACAGTTGATCTTTCAAGCTGAGACCATTCATTAGGACTGGGGGGCGGGGGGGGGGGGGAAAGATGAGAAGTCAAACTAAGATGGTAGGGTGGAGGAAGTACAAGGTAGCAGGTGATAGGCGAACCCAGGAGAGGTGGAGGGGCTTTAGTAAAGAGCTGGGAAGTTGAATGGTGAAAGAGATGGGAAGGGAAGTCTGATAGGAGAGGACCCAGGACAAGAGAAGAAAGCTAAAGGGGAGGAGCACCAGAGGAAAGTGATAGGCAGGTGAGGGGGAAAATGGGAATGGGGACTGGTGAAGAGGTGGGGGGTTAGCAATTACCATAAGTTTGAGAAATCAAGTGTTCATTCTGTCAGGTTGATGGCAACCCAGGCTGAATACAAGGTGTTGCTCTTCCAACCTGAACGTGGCCTTATTGTGGCAGTAAAGGCAGCCGTTGAATAACATGTCAGAGTGAGAATGGGAAGTAGAATTGAAATGGGTGACCACCAGGAGATCCTGCTTTTTAGGTGGACCAGGTGCTCAGCCAATCTATGTCAGGGCTCATGGATATACAGGAGGCCACACTGGGAGAACTGGGCACAAGTTAACCCCAAAAGACTCACAGGTGAAGTGAAGTGTCAGCTCATCTGGAAGGACTGTCTGAGACCCAGGTTTATCCAGCCTCTTGTGATAGCACACGTCCTCTAAACCAAGCAGCATCCTGGTAAAAACCTTTTCTGCACCCTCTCCAAACCCTCAACATCCCATAATATTGTATTTTATGCAGCAAGAACATTTTATTCAGTTTGTATTCTTTACACTGGCATGTTATCAAATTTTTTTTAAATGAATACTAAAGAATGCTTTCATGTCGTGAATGAGGTATTAAACCAGAAACAACGCACAAAAAAACTCAGGCAGCACCATAGAGAAGAACAAACAGTCAACCTGTTATCAGCACTTGAAAGATTCTAGCTTCTTCCCCTTTCCTTCCCAGTTGTGATGAAGGGTCTCTTCCCAAAACATATTGATTGCTCTCCATAGATTCTGACTATCTGACTAACCAACACCAGAGTGTTGGAGGAACTCAGCAGGTCAGCAAACAGTCGACATTTCAGGCAGAGACCCTGCAGAATCTAAAGCATCTTGTCTGCTTACAGGAATCTATCTCACAATTGAAAGGCCAGTATTCACACCAATGAAAACAATTATTTTTCCCCTTATACGATCTACCTAGGTGTAAATTGCTCATCATTTACTACTTAATCGTTACAACAATTCAAATCCATTAGTTCACAACCACGGGATATTTTCCCTAAAATTAGATTCTCAACTTCCGGCCAAAGGGTATAAATAAATCACTGGCATAGCATTCAAATTCCAATCATTACACATCACAAGCAGATTAGGAAATTCTTTCTCTAGCTCTACACCACTTCAGCAAGAACCCAAAAAATAAACACTTTAAAAAGCTTAATTTTAAAATCATTTCTACTTTGAAATTCTCTTCAACTCATAACAAAATCTTTTCCCTAATTTATTACCATAGAGAAGTATTACAGGAAAGATCTGACCATTAACAAAGGTGAAATTGCAGGCTTTATTGATTGAGATACAGCACAGAATCGGCAATTTGAGCCACACTGCCCAACAAACCCCAGATTTAATCCTAGCCTAATCACAGAACAATTTTCCAAAACCAATTAACCTACCAACCAGTAGGTCTTTCAACTGTAATTGGAAACCAGAGCACCCAGAGGAAAACCATGAGGTCATGGGGAGAAGGTACAAGCTCCTTACAGGCAGCAGTGGGAGCCCTGGTCACAGGAACAGTGAAGTGTTGTGCACTACCATTCTGCCCACTGTGACCTGGTATCCATTATATTGTAGCAAAGTGTTCAATTATGCTACTCAGTGAAAACTAATACTGTATTGCACAAAATTACAGAACAGCACAGAGAAGCCACATCACATCATAGTCAGAACAAAACTAAAATTTTGTGTTATCAGACAAGTGTCTTCAAGTACTCAAACAATGTCTTCACAAAAAAAATATAATCCAGATCCTTCAGAAAAGGTGCTGATACTCCAACACATTGCATGCATCAAGAATAGAGACAAAATAAATACTGCACATGCTGGATATCTTGAGCAGCGCACCACAAAATGCCAGGAGTTCCACAGGTCAGGCACCATTTATGGAGAGGAATAAGCTCTTGGCGTTTCAGGTTGAAACTGATGAAGTACTGATGGAGGGCTGATGTCAACCCTTAAAGAGATGCACATTAAAAAGAAGCAAGTGACCAGGCTCTATTAAAGTTTATACCCGTCACAAAGCAAGTTTTTCCCCATCCAGCTAAACAAATTCAAGCCCATTTATAGTGGCAGTCCCTTTCAACAAAATGACAAATAGGCCTCGACTTTTGAGTCAGATTGCTACAGCCTAGTCCCACTGACCCACAGTTGGGACCTTACCCCCTCTCCATACCCTGCCCATCTATGTACTTATCCAAACTCCTCTAAATGCTGCAATTGAGCTGGCACCCACCACTCACACTGGCATGGTAGCACCCTTTCAAATGTACCAAGAAAAACTGATCAACTATGAACTTAAATTAACTCTCGGAACAAAGGCCACAAATTTATGTGAACAATGACAGCATGGGTGTGACATTTGATTACTATTTTCCCCAAAATTCAGCTCCTCTAGATAGAGGGTATACTTTGCAGCCCAAAACTTGCTGGAGAACAGTGGCATCAGCCGCCAACAACACAATGAACATCAAGTCCAAAACATCTATGAGAGCCTGAACAGACGGTGAAGTCCCATCTTCAGCTTTGCCAAGTGTAACTCCAACAAATTTCTATAAATGTACTGTGGAGAGCACTCTAATTATTTACATCACCATCTGGGATGAAAGTACCACTGCACAGAATCAGAAAGAGCAACAGAAAGTTGCAACTCAGTCAGCTCCATCATCGGCTCAAGCCTTCCCAACATAGAGGACACTTTCAAAAGGCCATATCCATCATTAAGAAGCCAGGACAAGTTCTTTTCTCATTGCTACCATCAGGAAGGAGATACAGAAGCCTGAAGGCACACACAACACTTTAGGAACACCTTCTATCCCTCTGCCATCAGATTCCTGAATGGACATTGAACCTATGTACATGTTCAACCTTACCACTTATTTATTTTAAACCATTTAGAAAAATTATTACTTCTGGTAATATAGTTTATCTTGTATAGGCAGTCCCCAGGTTACAAATGAGTTCCGTTCCCAAGTCCGTCTCTAAGTCAGATTTGTATGCAAGTCAGAACAGGTACATCCAGTATTATTTAGCATCAGTTAGTCAAATGTCTGTCTTAGTACACCCTATCCTCGTTATATGCGTCTTCAGACAATGCTGATTCACAGTTACCTATTTTAGAGGAACCTATTTTTACCAACGTCTTCTTATATGCGTCGAAAACTCAGTTATGCGAGGAGCACTGTTTTCCCGCCAATACAAGTCACACGCACAAGCCTCACAGTCTCACTGTTGGGATGAGAAGCACCACTTTCCCACATACAAGTCAGGTATGGCTTGCATTGGTTTTGGCAAGGTCTGGATGTGCAATCTTGCACTCTTAAACTTTTCTTGGTTTTACCTATGGTGCAGTGATTTTGTGCCTGAAATATTTAACTATGCCTCCTAAGCGTTCAATGTCATGTCTGGGCCATCAGACGAGCGGCAGAGACCACTTTAACACTTGAAAAAATGTTGGAAATTATAAACAGCGCAGCATCAAGTGAAGGTAACACAGCTCAGGCAGCATCCGTTGAAAGGAGCAGTCAACGTTTTGGGCCGAGACCCTTCGTCAGGACTAAAGAAGGAGGGGGGCAGGGGCCCTATAAAGATGGTGGGGGGAGTGTGGAAAACCAATCAGAAGAAAGATCAAGGGGTGGGGGAGGGGAAGCAGAGAGGGGATAGGCAGGAGAGGTGAAGGAATCTAAGGGGAAAGCACTATGGGTAGTAGTAGAAGGCAGAATCATGAGAGATAGCTGCCTGTCACCTCTCTCATGATTCTGCCTTCTACTACCCATAGTGCTTTCCCCTTAGGATTCCTTCTTCATCTCTCCTGCCTATCCCCTCCCTGCTTCCCCTCCCCCACCCCTTGATCTTTCCTCTGATTGGTTTTTCACCTGGCACATTCCATCCTCACCCCACCTTCTATATAGGGCCCCTGCCCCCTCCTTCTTTAGCCCTGACGAAGGGTCTCGGCCCAAAACGTTGACTGCTCCTTTCAACGGATGCTGCCTGACCTGCTGAGATCATCCAGTTTTTTGTATATCTTGATTTGACCACAGCATCTGCAGTGTACTTTGTGTGGGAACAGAATCTTGTCTTTAAAATTCTTCTGTTGCTTGACAATGCACCAGCCCATCCTAAACACTTGGACAGCATTCATCCTAACCTAACAGTGCGTTTCCTGCCGCCTAACACATCACTGATTTAACCACTCGACAGTACATTACAAGCTCAGGATATACCCATGCAATGCCGACGACTGAAATGCTTACCAATAAATCAGAGCAAATTGTTTGCTTGAAGAATAGATTTGGAATCCTGGCTGATGAGATCCACTGCATTCAGGCCTGTTAAAAGTGCTAAGGGCAGTTCTTACCCCTAACTACAGAGTGAACTTGTTCACTGCAAAGGAAATCAAATATTCTCAAGTATGCCACAAGTAGACTAGAGATTTATTTTGGTGGAGGTATCTTTGGGGTGCTGGGATGACGAACATTTTTTTTTAAGTTGATGGGAGAGGTGAGCAAAAGCACTGAGGGTATTGTCCAATTGGTAGAGATTCAAGGGCCATGTCAGTAAAAGTGAAGAAGAATTTATATTTGCATTAGATGTACGTAACAATGAAGGAAAAGCATTATAATCGTTTTGGGGATGGTAAAATTTTCAGCAGAGTCAAATGGGTTTCCAGGACTATGAGGGATACTGTGAACAGATGGTACCTACACCATGGGACAGGCCATTCAGCCTGCTACTTAGTACTGATCTTGATGTCAATTTATACTGAATGTCCTCCTCCTGTGTTTTACCCATGTCCCTCCATACCCTTCATATTCATGAGTATATTTAAAAGCCTCAAACTCCACCAAACTGTCTACTTTGACCCCTGGTGACCTATTCCAGACACCTTCAAAACTAATAAAAACTAGCTCCTCCTGTAAACTTCTGCCTTCTAACCTTAAAAAGATGCCCTCTAGTGTTTGATTTTTGAACATGGGGGGGGGGGCAGAAGAAAGATTCTGATTGTCTACTCTAGCTATACCACCCAGTTTTAAAAACCGCCAAGTCTCCCCTCAACCTCTGGCACTCTAGGGGAAAGCAACCCAGGTTTGCCCAGCATCCTCATATCCTCTAATCGTGGTAAATCTCTTCTGCATCCTCTCCAGTCTCCACATTCCTCCTTTAAAGGGTCAATCAGAACTGCATGGAATACTCCAAGTGCAGTCTTACTAAGGTTTAAAAATAGCTGCAGCAAGACTTTTTATTCCCCCTACCAATGATGGCATGCCATATGCCTTCCTTACCACCTTCAGCAAACTATGGGCCTGGACCCCAAGATTCTTTGTAGTTCAATGCTCTTAAAGGATCAACAAGTGACATCCTCACTTATTTCAGTTGATCTTCCAAAGTACAACACCTCACACTCGTTCAGATTAAATTCTACCTGCCACTTCTCTGCCCATATTCGCAATGCATCTATAAATGTTGTATATCCTGCCCACAACTCCACCAATCTTAGTACCACAGTAGTGCTGGAAAGTTTGCGAACCCTTCAGAATTTCTCCATTTCTGCATAAATATGACTAAGATGTGATCAGGTCTTCACAAGTCCTAAAGCGAATCCAACTAAGCATAACATTATGCTTTTTCATTTATTTATTGAGTAAAACAATTCAGTACTACGTGTATTTGTTGGAAAAAGTATGTGAACCTTTGCTTTTGGTAACTGGTGTGACCCTCCTTTATACAGCAATAATTTCAACAAAATGTTTCCAGTAACTATTGATCAGTTCTGCATTTTGGCTTGGAGGAATGTTAAGGATATTCGTCCTTACAAAACTGCTTCAACTCTGGGATGTTGGTGGGCTTCCTTGTATGAACTGCCTGCTTCAAGTCCTTCGACAACATTTCAATAGGAGCAAGATCAGGGCTTTAACTTGGCCATTCCAAAACATGAAATTTCTTCTGCTTTAACTATTCTTTGCTGCACTGACTTCTGTTTTATAAGGTTGTCGTTTGGCTGCATGACTCACTTTCTATTGAGCTTCAGTTCATGGATGGATACCCTGAACCTTTCCTGTAGAATTTGCTGGTACAATTCAGAATTCACAGTTTGATCAATGCTGGCAAGCCACCCTGGTCCCGAGGCACTGAAGCAGGCCCAAACCACCGCATGTTTCACAGATGGGCTGAGGTTCCTATGCTGGAATGCAGTATTTGCTTTTCATCAAGCATAACACTTCTCATCTGCAGCTCCCTGGATGGTAACCTGGGGTTCTTTGTGACCTCCTGCAATATTACACACCTTGCTTTTTTTATTGGTCACCACTCCTGGGGAGAGTAACAACAATGTTGAATTTCCTCCACTTGTACACCATCTGGCTGACTGAAGATTGGTGGAGCCCAAACTGTTTAGAAATGGTTTTGTTCAATTTTCCAGCCTGGTGAGCATCAACAACTTTTTTCTGAGGCCCCAGAGATCTTTGATCAAGGCATGGCACACCTCCAAAATCTTCAGGCAAAGATCAAACTTCAATAGTGAAAACCCAGGTTTATTTTCTTAAATACGGCAGGTCCTCCAACACTCACACAATTGTCATCCCATTGACAACAAAACACCTGACTAATTTCCCCTTTAAATGAACTGATAATCCTGCAGGTTCACATTCTTCTACCAACAAATACAGATAATACTGGATCATTCTTTTCAATAAATAAGTATAATGTTTTTATGTTATTTGTTTAATTGGGTTCTTTATCTAGTTTTAGGACTTGCATGAAGATCTGATCACATTTTAGGTTATATTTATACAGAAATAGACAAAATTCTGAAAGGGTTCCAAGCTTTCTAGTACCACTGTTTGCATAAACTTGCTAATCGATCCATCAACATTTTCATTCAAGTGATTGATAACGAGGACACAACAGTCATCATTATTAAACACATTAGTCACAGACCTCAGCCAAAATATGTCTTCCATCCTGCCTTCTAATGGCAAGCCAGTTCTGAATTCAAACTTGCAATATAGCCTGAATCCTAAGTAATTTTATCTTCTGAATCAACCATGAGGAACCTTATCAAATGCCTTGCTAAAATCCTTGCAGGTAGCATCCACCACCTTCGCCTCAATCTACTTTACCCTTTCCTCAAAAACCCTATCAAATGTGCAAGGTGTGACCTGTCCTGCATAAAGCCATGCTGACTGTCTCATGCCTTTCCAAAGGCACAAATCCTATCCCTCAGTATCTTCTCCAATATCTTCTTTTCTGGCACAGTAGCATATAATTATCTGCATTATCCCTACTTCCTTTGTTGAACAAAGGCACATTTGCTACCTTGTCTGATGCTTGTGAGGGCAGAGATTTTTGTCAAAGCCTCAGTAATCTCTAACACATTTTTTTTAATATTCTGGAAAATGTGCCTTCAGACCCTGGAGAGTTAGCCACCTTAATCTTTTCAGAAAATCCAGCTCTGCTTCCTCTTCAATCTGAAAATATCCCATCACATTAACATATAACTGTTTTTGCTCTCCTCCAAATCCTCCTCAGCAAACAACATACTAATTTAATACGTTAACCACTTGCTCTGACTCCAGGCACAAATTCTTTCCAGTAGGTGTTATGTGACAACTGACACCAAGCAGACAAACGATTTCTGAAGAGTAGTGACACTCATCTTGTGAGGACATTGCCCAGAAGGCAGTAAACCATTTCTGTAGAATAATTTGTCCCAAGAACAAACATGGTCCAAGACCATGACCACCTAAGTAATATGACACAACACAATAATGACAATAGCATACACAAAATACACTGCAGATGCTGTGGTCAAAGCAACAGGTACAACACACTGGAGGAACCCAGCAGGTCGGGCAGCATACGTGGAAACAAACAGTCAATGTTTCAGGCTAAGACCCTTCGTCAGGGCTGGAGTGGGAGGTGGCAGGGGCCCTATAAAGAAGGTGGGGGGGGGGGGGGGGAGGTACCAGGTGAAAAACCAATCGGAGGAAAGATCAAGGGGTGGGGGAGGGGAGAGGCAGGAAAGGTGAAGAAGGAATCTAAGGGGAAAGCACTATGGGTAGTAGTAGAAGGCGGAATCATGAGAGAGGTGATAGGCAGCTGGAGGAGGCAGAGTGAAACTGGGATGGGGGAAGGAAGAGGGAGGGAATTACCAGAAGTTGGAGAATTCAATGTTCATACCAAGGGGTTAGAGACTACCCTGATGTGGTATATGAGGTGTTGCTCCTCCAGCCTGAGTTTGGCCTCATCATGGCAGTCGAGGAGGCTATGTAAGGACATGTCCGAATGGGAATGTGAAGCAGAGTTGAAGTGGGCGGCAATCGGGAGAACTTGCTTGTCTGTTGTGGTGGATGGAGCAAAGGTGCTCGACAAAGCGGTCCCCAATCTGTGTCAGATCTCGCCGATGCAGAGGCAATGTCCTTCACATCTCTGCTTCACATTCCATTCGGATATGTCCATACATGGCCTCCTCTACTGCCATGATGAGGCCAAACTCAGGTTGGAGGAGCAACACCTCATACACCGTCTGGGTAGTCTCCAGCCCCTTAGCATGAACACTGAATTCTCTAACTTCTGATAATTCCCTCCCTCTTCCCTCCCCCATCCCACTTTCACTCTGCCTTCTCCTCCAGCTGCCCATCACCTCTCTCATGATTCTGTCTTCTTCTACTACACAGTGATTTCCCCTTACATTCCTTCACCTTTTCTGCCTATTCTCTCCCTGCTTCCCCTCCCCCACTCCTTGATCTTTCTTCTTATTGGTTTTTCACCTGCACCTACGAGCCTTCTCCTTCCCACCCTCCCCCCCCACCTTCTTTATAGGGCCCCTGCCCCCTCCCTCTTCAGTGAGGACAATAGCATACTGCTTGTGTAAATTCATCTTTCTTATTTTGGAGCTCCAATTAAATTGCCTCTGCAGATAAGCCCTCCAGTGCATTAAGTATTGCTGTAGGAATAATAGAATTCTTCCATTCTTTTACCGTCTCTCCAGCATGTCTAAAACGATGGAGATCACAACTTTGAGCTGCCAGCCCTGTCCCTCACACAACCAGGTCTCAGTAATGGCAACAACATAATTACAAGGACTGATCCAGACTATGTTCAGTCTCCTTACTCATCATAGTTCTGGTGCTGAAATAAATTTATTTCAGTCCACCAGGCGCAATGTTTCTGCACCTGTCCTTTGCTATCCATCCTTGCTGTTTTACTCATCATACCACCTTTCTTGCCCTGAACACCACTTATTGCCCAGCTCAAACACAAGGAAATCTGCAAATGCTGGAAATTCAAACGACACACACAAAATGCTGGTGGAACGCAGCAGGCCAGGCAGCATCTATAGGAAGTACAGTCGACGTTTCGGGCCGAGACCCTTCGTCAGGACGAGGAACAATGGTGCTCAAACAGGGCTCGATTGCAAACAAAGAAACACCCCATTGATCTGAAATGTTTGCACATACATGAATGCAGCCCAGAGTCAGTGGGAATTAACATTCATTTTGGGTGTGTGGAAAGATGCAATGAGGACCTAGGTGCTTGAAAATTATATGCAATTCAAAGGAAGCGTTCTAGATACACTAACTATAAAATTGTCCCATATTTATCTTTGAAATTTAGCATATAAAAATGTGATGTAATATTGGGTCAGGTCAGGAAGCCTCTTTTAAGAGCGTCTCCAGTTTGACACCTGCTTGTGTGCTGAATAAAAACTATCGTCAGCTTCAGTGTCTTCCAATGACTGTGTTCCCAGTCACATCACTCTGCAGCTGCTGCACTTTATTGTGTATTCAGTTTTACTTTCTTGTATCTGAATGCACGGTATGATTTGATCTGTACAAAATTTTATGTGCATCTCAGTCCACATGACAATAATAAACCAATTCCAAAAGATTCATACCAATACTCAAAGAAAAATCAAGGACCCATTGGACTCACTTAAGACAAAGAAAATAGTAGACATTCAAAATAAGGCTGAGATTAACATACATTTAAAATAACAAAACAACAAGACCCATAAAAATCTTTCTTTCTTTTTCAATCTTTTTATTGAATTTCATATATATAAAAAAAACATAACATAATACTGAATAGGTTATAAATGCATTAGACTTGAAATTAAATTAATAATGGGATAATAATATCCTATTAAAATATCAACAGGAAAACATAGTACATCAAATAATTATATGAAAAAAATAATAATCATCAAAAGAAAAAGAAAAAATTGTAAAAATACAAGCAAAAAATATATGTTGAGAAAAAAAATACTAAACTAAACTAACATGGGCAATAATAACAGTTTATTTGTATATGATAGTGCCAAAAACTCCGGAACTCCATACCAGAACAAGAATAAACAGAAGGTCTGGGAGAGGTCAAATTAATTCATATGAAAATGTCAAATGAACGGTCCCCAAGTTTCTTCAAATTTAACTGATGAGTCAAAAATAGTGCTTCTAATTTTTTCCAAGCTCAAATAAGAAATAGTTTGAGAGAGCCACTGAAATGTGGTAGGAGGATTTACTTCTTTCCAATTTTGCAATATAGACCTTCTGGCCATTAATGTTACAAAAGCAATCATTCGTCTAATTGAAGGGGAAAACTGATTACCATCCTCATTTGGTATACCAAAAATTGCAGTAATAAAATGAGGTTGTAAATCGATATTCCAAATTGAGGAAATGATAGCAAATATGTCCTTCCAATAATTATATAAGGTGGGACATGACCAAAACATATCGGTCAATGAAGCCACATCTGAATGACATCTGTCACATTGAGGGTTAATATGAGAGTAGAATCGAGCAAGTTTATCTTTAGACATATGAGCTCTATGTACAATTTTAAATTGTATTAAAGCATGTTTAGCACATATAGAAGAAGAATTAACCATTTATAAAATTTTTTCCCATTTTTCTAATGATATATTATATTGAAGTTCTTTTTCCCATTCTTGTTTAATTCTACCTGATATTTCTGGTTGTATCTTCATAATCATATTATAAATAAAAGCCACTAATCCCTTCTGATAGGGATTTAAGGTAAAAATCTAAATACCTAAAAAGTCCATTGAAGTTGAATTGGGGAAGGATGGTAGAATTTTATGTAAAAAAATTCTGATTTGTAGATATCTAAAAAAGTTAGATTCAGGTAAATCAAATTTGTTGGAAAGTTGGTCGAAAGACATCAAACTACCTTCAAAAAAGAGATCACGAAAGCATTTTATACCTTTCCTTTTCCATATGCTAAAAGCTTGATCTGTCAAAGAAGGTTTGAAAAAAAAATTAAGTAAAATAGGGCTATCAAGAACAAAGTTTTTCAGAGTAAAAAATTTACGAAATTGAAACCAAATTCGTAATGTATGTTTGACAACAGGGTTGGATATCTGTTTATTGAATTTAACTAAATCGGCAGAGAGAGAAGAACCCAGAACGGAGAATAGAGAATATCCCTGTGCCTCAAATTTACCCACTGTGGGCACAATGGTGAATCCAAATCTGATTTCCAATAAATTAAGTTACGAATATTATTCGCCCAATAGTAAAACCTAAAGTTAGGTAGAGCTAAACCACCATCTTTTTTAGATTTTTGTAATTGCCTTTTACTTAACCTAGGATTTTTATTTTGCCACACAAATGAAGAAATTTTTGAGTCAATGTTATCAAAAAAAGATTTAGGAATAAAAATTGGTAAAGCTTGAAATAAATATAAAAATTTCGGTAGAATCATCATTTTAATAGCATTAATCCGACCAACTAATGATAAGGATAAGGGAAACCATCTTGTAGTAAATTGTTGAATTTGATGAAGCATAGGTAAAAAATTCAATGTAAATAAATCTTTATATTTCTTGGTAATTTTTATACCTAAATAGATAAAGTTATCATCAACAACTTTAAATGGTATCCTTTCATTCAATAAAGTTTGTGCGTTTAAAGGGAATAAATCACTCTTATCCAAGTTTAGTTTATAACCAAAAAAACTACCAAATTGAGTCAACAAGGATAAAATAGTGGGAATAGACCTATCAGGATCAGAAATATATAACAACAAGTCATCAGCATAAAGTGATAACTTGTATAATTTCTCATTGCGGGTAATACCAAAAATATTAGGAGATTCACGAATAGCAATGGCTAAAGGTTTTAATGCAATATTAAACAATAAAGGACTTAAGGGACAACCTTGTCTTGTACCACAAGATAATTGAAAAAAAGAAGATCTGTAATTATTTGTAAGAACAGAAGCAACAGGTTTATGATATATTAGTTTGATCCATGATATAAAATTAGGACTAAAATTAAAATATCTCAAAGCGTTAAATAAGTATACCCATTCAACTCTATCAAAAGCTTTTTCAGCATCTAGTGAAATAACACATTCTGGAATTGTGGGTGATGAAGTATAAATTGTATTAATCAATTTTCTAATATTAAAAAAGGAATACAGATTCCTAATAAAACCAGTTTGGTCTTCTGAAATAATCTGTGATAGTACCTTTTCTAACCTAATAGCTAAAATTTTTGTAAGTATCTTAGTGTCTACATTTAATAGTGATATAGGGCGCTAAGATGCACATAAAGTGGGATCCTTATCTTTTTTAAGAATTAGAGAGATAGTAGCTTCATAAAAAGACTGAGGTAATCTCTTCTTAACAAATGCATCATTAAAGATTTCACATAACCAAGGGGAAAGCAAAGAAGAAAAAGTTTTTAAAAATTCTATAATATAACCATCAGGACCAGGAGCTTTCCCTGAATTCATTGATGAGATAGGCTCTCCTATTTCGGCCAAAGAGATAGGAGCATCAAACAAGCTACGATCTTCATCTGTCAGTTTGGGAATATTCAAATTGTTAAAAAAGTTATCCATCATGGACAGATCGCCATCAAATTCTGATTGATATAAAGATTTATAAAAATCTTGAAAAGTGTTATTGATTTCTTTATGATCAGTAGTCAGATTGCCGTCTTGTTTACAAATTTTAATAATTTGTCGCTTAGTCGAGATAGCTTTTAATTGGTTAACTAACAATTTACCAGTTCGATCACTATGGATATAAAATTGAGCCCTGGTCCTAATTAATTGATTCTCAATTGAAGAAGATAATAATAAGCTATGCTCCATTTGAAGCTCAACTCTCTTCTTATAAAGTTCTTTGGTAGAAGTCACAGAATAAATCTTATCAACTTCTTTAATTTTATCCACTAATAAAGCAATATCTAAATATCTTTGTTTTCTTTTACCAACGGAATATGAGATAATTTTGTCCAACGATAAAAGCCTTAAAAGAGTCCCAAAGTATTCCTCTGTCAATCTCCTCTGTATAGTTTGTTGAGAAAAACAATTTGCTGTTTTATGTAGGTGATGAATTCTGGATCTTGAAGCAAAGTAGCGTTAAGTCTCCAAGATCTAGTATTATTAGAAAAGTCCGAAATCTTGATAGATAACTTCAAAGGTGCATGATCCGAAATAGTAATAGAATCATATTTACAATCAATAACATCTGTTAATAAATGATGATCAATAAGGAAATAATCAATTCTAGAATAACTGTGATATACATGTGAAAAAAACAAAAATTCTTTATCTTTAGGGTTCAAAAACCACCATATTTCAGTAATTCCCGAATCAACCATAAAAGAATTAATAAGTAAGGCTGATCTATTCGGAAGAATTCGAATAGGTTTAGATCTATCCATCAAAGGATTCAAACAACAATTGAAATCTCCACCCATTATCAACATATATTCATTTAGATTAGGAAGGGAAGTAAATAAACGTTTAAAAAATTCAGGGCAGTCAAAGTTTGGAGCATAAATATTAACTAGAACCACTTTTCGATTAAAAAGTGAACCAGTTATCAACAAAAATCTGCCCTGTGGATCAGAAATAATTTCATGATGTGTAAATGAAATTGAGGGGTCTATAAAAATAGACACACCCCTAATTTTGGCGGTACAATTCGAGTGAAATTGTTTACCCTTCCAGAACCTAAAAAAGCGTTGATTATCCTCCCTCCTAATATGGGTCTCCTGTGCAAAAATAAGATTAGCATTTAGTCTATGGAATACTTTAAATATTTTTTTACATTTCATCGGATGATTTAAACCATTAGTATTCCAGGAGATAAAGTTAATAGACTTATCCATCATGCCAATATTAATTGTGTATATCATAAAAGGTTAAAAAGACACATAACCCATAATTCAGGAAGAAGGAAAAATGATTCAGGAGCAACCGGAGAACATGACACCTCAATATTAATAATTTAAAGTCGGCCCATAAACTAAAAGCAAAAAAATAAAAAGCAAAAGCGTGAAAGAAGATCCCTACCCCCTCCCCCAACCCCACGAAAAAAGCCAAGCGGCAGGCGCACAAACTAACACTAATATTAGCCCCATTTTCAAGATGGCGACTTCATGAAAAGAAAGAAAAGAGAAACTATATAACACCCAGATATAAATACAGGGTTGTAATCAGAAAGAATATATATCAAAATGAAAAAATAATATAAAAAAGCAAAAAATCATTAATAAAAAAAGGATAACCATTGAAGTTTAAAATAGTGTAATATGCCTTTAAAAAAAATTCCATATTCAAATATAAGGAAATGACGTTTCAAAAACAGAGACTTATGGGAAGAAGAAACGACATTTTGAAAGGACCATATTACAAAATATAAATGTAAATTCACCAATCTTTTTTTTAAAAAAAGAGGTTATCAAAATAAAATTTTAAAAGGGTTCAATAACCACTACAATATATATATAAAAAAAAGGTTCAAAAATTCAAAACATTCGTCCCATTCTTAAATACTGGCAAATAAACGCTTACGGAAAGCAAAGTCTTATGGGAAGAAGAAACGACATCTTAAAAACTAAATCATTATTACAAAGTCTTAACATGTATATCTAATCCAGAGGAAAAAAATTAATTAAGAAAAAAGACATTATAATAAAGTTAAAAAAGCATCTGTAAATCATGATAATAAAAAAAAAACAGGTCTACAGACCAAAATAAAAAGCTATACCGCAGCTTCATAAGTTAAAGCCTAAAACGGAATGGCGTCTTCTCTCCAAAAGTTCTTCCACATAACACATAGTTCAAGTTGGACTAGAAGAGCGATATTCTTCAACGAATTTCTTCACTTCTTCCGGAGTATTGAAGAAATGCTGACGGTTGTCGCTCAACGTAATTCTGAGATTCGCTGGATATCTTAAAGCTTGTTTAAGTCCAATCGAATGAACCTCCGCCATCACCGGTTTAAAAGCAATTCTCGCCCTCATTACCTCGAATGAATAATCTTCAACAATACAAAAGTTGTTGCTTCTGTGAGAAATCATACCTTTCTGACGAGCTAATCGAATTAAAAGCTCTTTCTCCCGAGAATAATGGAGACGGACAATCACAGCTTGTGGCTTGTCTTTCGCAGCCGAAAATCTCGAAACTCTGTGGGCACGATCAATAGTAGGTTTAACCCGCAAAGCGTCCTCGCCAAAAATTTCCCACAATAAATTAGAGGAATATTCAGTTAAGTCACCAGACTCAACATTTTCGGGAAATCCAATAATACGCAAATTCTGTCTGCGAGACCGGTTTTCAAGATCGGTGATTTTAAACTTATACTGCTCCACTATTTTAGCGGTCGACCGTACCTTCTCCTCCAAAGTTTCGATTGTACGTATTTTTTCACAAATTATCTTGTCAAGAGCCGCAAACTTTTCTTCATGGCGTTCAATATCTGCTGCCTGCGATTGAAGCTTGATATCAAATGATTTAACGACTTCTTCAAGCTCCAACATTTTCGCAGTAAGTTTGTTTTCCAGACTTGCAAGTTTAGTATCCAGAAGACTGGAGATTGCATCGAGAGTTATAGGGTCTTTAGACGATTTCTTAGGTACAGACATTTTAAGTTTGAAAAAATTAAATCCAGTGTTATTTTTAAAAAGAGAAATAAATCGTAAATATCAACCCATGTAATTAAGTACGAAAAGATTTGATTAAAGGGTGATTACAGCTTAAAAAATGAAGAGCGCCTAAAAGGCAGATGTCTACGTCGCCATCTTGAAACTCCACCCATAAAAATCAACTGAAACAGGTTTAATATCACCAGCATATGCCCTGAAATTTGTTAGCATTGCAGTAGCAGTATAATGAAATAAATAGGAGAGAAAAAAATGAATTAAAGTATATATTAAATAGTTAAATTAAGTAGTGCAAAAGCAGAAATAACAAAAAAGTCTGAGGTTGCGTCCACAGGTTCAACGTCCATTTAGCTGTTCCTGAATCATGCCTTCAGGCTTCTGTACCTCCTGCCGGATGGTAGCAATGAGAAGAGGCACGCTGGACAACTGCGGCTCTTTTGGAAACTCAGGATTGTATAATGCATGAGACTGATATTTGTTGTGTCTGTTAAGGTTTCCTGGCATGCTACTGAAGTGGAAATCTGAAGAACAATGAGGTCTTCAGCATTAATGCACATTTTTGAGGAAAGGGCAAGGTTAGCAATTCACCAACAATCACGGCTCACATTTTCACCCTCTGAATGAGATAAATTGCCTTGCCGCAGGGAATCTCTGTGGCCTCGATCGAACAGGACATCAAGCTTATGCGCTTCAACAACACACCAGACTACATTTTTATCAATAAGAGCTTGCAGGTTTTTAAACAGCACATTTATATTGCTAAACTACTATACACAGTGGTAGTGGTGGCAGCAGTTCAGTCCCCTGGAACTATATACATCAATGTCATCTTTTTGGAGCTACTGTCTGGAATGCACAACACAAGCTTTTTGTTCAACACCAAGTGTCTAGCCATCTTTGATGCTGAAAGAATGCATATAGATGAGCACATTTCTCAGCCTGCAACACAAAATACTCTGCAAATGTTGCTAATCCAGAGCAACACAACACACACAGCTGGAGGAATTCAACAGGGCACCACTGGCATGCATCATGAACTTTGTTAACTTAGCAGCACAGTTCAATGCAATACATAGTAATAGCAAAAAAAAATTATTGAAAGAATGTATATTAATTAAATTAATCAAGCAGTACAAAAACAGACATAAAAAGTAGTGAAGTAGTGTTCTTGGGTTCAAAGTCCATTCACAGAAGTCTGATGGCAAAGAAGCTGTTCTTGATGTGTGGTTTCAGGCTCCTACAACCTCCTTCCTGATGGTAACAATGAGAAGAGGGTATGTCCTGACTGATAGGAGTTATTAATGATGGATGCTCACATTTTGAAGATATCTTGGATACCATGGAGGTTAGTGGCCATGACAGAGATGACTAATTTTACAACACTCTGCAACTTACCTTGACCCTGTGCAGTAGCTCCCCCCACCCCTTACCAAATAGTGATGCAGCCAGTTAGAATGCTTTCCAATGTTTTTGCTTACATACTAATTCATCTCAAAACCCTAATGAAATATGGGGCAACACACACACACACAAAATGCTGGGGGAACTCCAGGCAGCATCTACGGAAAGGAACAAACAGTTGACATACTGTGCGAAGACCTTTCATCAGCTTACTTATTTTCTTAAGACTATATTTTTTTTTTGATTTTTTACTATACCTGTACAGATGCCCACAAAAAATTCCTATGAAAACTATACCATTTAATTTACGGAAACAAATGCCTAACAGTTTTCCATACCTGTTGTTTCTTTCAGTGACAATTTCTAATTGGCCCACATTTATTCCCTGCACCACTCATATGGAGGATCAATTTGACTAAGTAATTTGACAACAACCCAATAACTCAAAGCAGATGTCTAATAATAATTGAAATGAGTGATCACAGAGTAGAATTAAAAGGACAAAATGGTTTTCTCCAATCCATCTGATGGTCCCTAGCCCAAATGAAATTACTTAGCCAAAATTATTTATTTAAAGCTCCAAGTATTAGAACTGTTCAATCAGATTTCTTTTCATACTTCAGTAAAACCTTATTTATTCTCCAGATATTTATGAAAATTTCATAATACAGTGACAAGGGCACATTATTGGATGACACTAGACTAGGAACCTAATTTATTTTAGATCAATAGCTTTTAACTACAAAGTTTAGCTGTCTGATCCTTCAGAAACACCAGCAGCTCATCAGGGAATGAATAATCAGGCACCTTGTTACTCTCCCCATATTCTCAGGAACTCACTCACTTACCTTCAAATGGGAAGAAACTGGAGTATCAGTCTTAAAGAGAACACAAACTCCACACAGACAGCACCAAAGGGAAGAATTGGATAAAGATAATTGTAGCTGTAAGGCAACAGCTTGATGAGCTGCACTACAGTACCATTCTTAAACAAAATTGTTCTTCATGTAACAACTAACAGTGATGTGTACACAAAGTCCAACACTTTGTTATGGTCTCCTCTGATTACTCACAAAATGTAAAAAAAAGATCCACCACTTCTCTAAAATTGATGACTGAGAACACAACTTCTAAGTTTATTAATGAAAACCTCTTCTGGACAAGTACACTGAAGGACTAAGAATAAGCAAAAGCCCAGACACAAGGATGAAAATGTTCAAAATACTGCTTTACACCTTCAGCATCACTTGCTTTTGTAATGTCCAACGTAAAAACTACAGTCACAGCATGTAAGGCCTCAGAGTGGGCAGGGTTGATAAATGGAATGCTCCACTTCTGCCATTATCGTAATTTTTAAACTTTCCTAATAGTGACTGTCAGTGGCAGGGTGGAGATACATCTCTACCAAAGGTGGTGTAAGCTGCTCTTTCCCACCGCTAGTCTGAAGATCACCCTTGGACAAAGTGTATGTAGTACCTGCTTAGCCCTCACCCTCCAATCAAGGTCACATGAAGCCATAGGACCAGGTGGTAGACGCTGGTATGAGCAGCTGGTGTATATCACGAGTCGTGGTTATGCGACCATTGATGGCAGGCAATCTTTGCAGAGTATTGATAATGGTTGGGCCTTGTAAAGACACTGCCTAGAAGGCAATGGCAAATCATTTCTATAGAAAAAATTGCCAAGAAAGAACATTGTCATGGAAACACCATGATCATCCATGTCATACAACACAACACATAATGAACAAGTATTGACTGGGGCTGCTTTAGAGTTGAAGGAATAGATGGGGCCAGGAAAAATCTCTGAAGCAGTAATGTTAGGGTAGGGAGGCTCGACAGTGGAAAAGTACTTTGAGACCAATGACCACAACACTGTTAGTTTTAAGACAGTCATGTAAAAAGATACAACTGGTCATCAAGTCCTAAATTGGAGGTAGGCATTGGACAGAAACTCTTAGTTGATTAGTTTAAATTTTATGTCACATGTACCAAAACACAGCAAAAAGCTTTCATGTCTACTGTTTGTACAGAACAAAGGGCAAAAGCCCTCAAAGGCAGTGAAAAAATAAAGTGCAATGTCAGCAAGATAGATTAAGAGGCCCATGTGCAATAAAAGCTGGGGTTGAGTCTGGTCGCATGTGGTTTCAGGCTTTTGCACCTTCTGCCCAATGGGACAGGAGTGAGAACAGCCAGGAGAATGATTGGGAAAGGCTGTTTGCAGGTAAAAGGAACACATGGCAAGTGGGTGGCTTTTACAAGTGAAGTAGCAGGAGTTGAGGGCCAGCATTTTTGTGTTAGAGTAAGGGCAAGGCTGGCAATAGGTGCCTTGTGATGGAAAGTCCAGCCAGGGGGAAAAAAGCATATGCCAGATATAGGCAGATGGAATTAAACAAGTCCATCAAGTGGAAAGAATGCAAAAGAACACGAGAAAAGGCAGGCACAAATGAGCCTTAAGATATTGCAAGCTAAAAACACAGAACAGTATAGCACAGGAAGAGGTCCTTAACGTCATATTTAAATTAGTAATCAAATGCCCAATTAATCATTTGTCTCTACACAATTTCCATATCCTTCCAGTTCTTGCACAGTCCCAAAAGATTTTGAGAAAAAGGGTAACTAGGTTGAAAGTAGTACCCCTTAAGGATCAATAATCTACACATGATACAGAGAAATACAACACAGATGCAGACCCCTTAGACCAGGGGTCGGCAACCTTTACCACTGAAAGAGCCAATATGGACCCATTTCCCACTGAAAAGAAAACACTGGGAGCCACAAAACCCGTTTGACATTTAAAATGAAATAACACTGCAATCAACGTTTTTTTTTGCCTTTATGCTATGTATAAACAAACTATAATGTGTTGCATTTATGAAATTGATGAACTCCTGCAGAGAAAACAAAATTACATTTCTGCATGCAACAAAAACATTTTGAACTCCGAAAAAAAGACGTTGGGTTGAAGGTTACTCCGTAGGTAGCCTACCTTGGATCGAAGAATTAAAAGAAAGCGCGCACTGGCGGGTGTCAGGCATTGGCAGTGGTGATGTGTATTAATAGCGATAAAAAAACACTTTGTAGCGGTGTAGCGCTACACTCAGCGCTAAAATAAAGACACTGCAGTCAAAGCTATCTTTATTCAAACTAAACAGCCTTGCTTTAAAGCCTCCCTCAACCCGTCACAGTGGGCGCGGATGCTCCAAAAGACATGTACTCACAAACTCCCGTAGGCTATCTCCCTTAGCCGGAACGGTGGCTAATTGTGAGCCGGTTCGGATGTGCCAGGAAATGGGGCCGCCACAACGTTTTTAGATTGTACAAGATCACCATAATCTTCAAATTTCGAATTACATTTCAAAAACTAACAAACCACGGGGAGCCGCAGCACAGAGATCAAAGAGCCGCATGCGGCTCCGGAGCCGCGGGTTGCCGACCCTTGCCTTAGACCAAACAGTCCACACTGATCACTGTACCCATTCATATAGTACCAATCTCCTGCATTCAGCCCCTTCCTCCATGAACCCATCCAAACTGGTTCTTAAATTATACTATTACGCCCACTTCAATCTCCTCCTCTTGTGGCTCATTTCATATAACCATCAGCCTCTGCATGACGTTGACCCTCAAGTCCATTTAAATGTTCCCACTCTCATCACAAATGGGTGACAGTTCAGGACTGTGGAGAACGCAATACTAATGAAGGATCTCAGCCAGAAATGTTGACTGTTCATTTTCCTTAACAGGTGTGCTATTCCCCCAGCACTGTGTGTGTCACTCACAACAGATACAAGTTCCTGATCAGACATGCACACTGTTTGCTTCTACTGCTGACACTATCCTGGTGCAACCTAGCAAGTCAGACAGCATCTATGGAAATGAACAAACAGTCAATGTTTCAAGCTGAGACTCTTCTTCAAGACTGAGGGGGAAGGGGCAAGATGCCTGGAATACAAGTTGGAGAGTTGAAAAGAGGCTAGCTGGAAGGTCATATGGGGTGGGAAAGGTCAAGGGCTGGAGAAGAATCTGATAGGAGGAGTGAGTGGACAATAGGAGAAAGGAACAGGGAGGGGACCCAAGGGGAAGTAATAGGTGGGTGAGTAGTAAAAGGTCAGTGTGGGGGAATAGAGGGGAGGGGGATTTCCCCCCCCCAACAAACACACACACACACACACACACGGGAGAAATCAATGTGCATGCCATCAGGTTGGAGGGTACCCAGACAGAATACAGGTGTTGCTCCTCCACCGAGGTTGGCCTCATCTTAGCACACAAGGCAGCCATGGACTGACAGGTCAGAATGAGCATGGGAATCAGAATTGAAATGTTTGGCCACCAGCAAGTTCTGCCTGTAGTAGATGGTGCGGAGATGCTCAACGAAATAGCTCCCAATTTATGACAGGTCTCACCAATGCAAAGAAGGTTGCACCAGGACCACTGGATACAAGATGTGGCCCCAGAAGATTTACAGGCAAAACACTACCTCACCTGGAAGGACTGTTTGAGGCCCTGAACGGAGGGGAGGGTACTCTCTTGCCTTAAATAATCATCCAGAAATTTGTGACTCAGACATTTTGAATTCTTCCACTTGGATTGCTCAATGCATAATAGAACTCTTTGCTGATCAATGTCCCCCAAATGATTTTTCTTAGATTAATGATTGATCTAAAGTTCTCAAATTCATCCCCTGCCTGATCTAAAAAGGCTATTTAGGCAAAAGCATTCAATTAATTTCAATTACTCACCCTGCCAATCAAATTTAAATTTCTAGATATCGAAGTCTGAGAATCCTGGAGGCCTGGAAACAACCTGTCCAAAGTTGGAAGTCTGAGGGCGGTTGAGGGTGGATGGTGAGAGACTAGAAAAAGGCTTGTTTTGGCTGTTGCTGTTTTTGTTTTCGTCTGCTGTTGCTTGTGTTCTTCTGTGGAACAATGAGGGTATGCTACATTGGCACCTAAATGTGTGGCAACACTTACAGGCTGCCCCCAGCACACCATATAACTACAGCACAGAAACAGGCCACCTCAACCCTTTCAGTCCGTGCCGAACGCTTACTCTCACCTAGTCCCACCGACCTACACTCAGCGCTTAACCCTCCATTCCTTTCCTGTCCATATAACTATCCAATTTTACTTTAGATGACAATACCGAACCTGCCTCTACCACTTCTACTGGAAGCTCGAACCATACAGCTACCACTCTAAGTAAAGAAATTCCCCACACGTGTTACCCTTAAACTTTTGCCCCCTAACTCTCAACTCATGTCCTCTTGTTTGAATCTCCCCGACTCTCAATGGAAAAAGCCTATCCACGTCAACTCCATCTATCCGCCTCAATTTTAAATACCTCTATCAAGTCCCCCTCAACCTTCTACGCTCCAAAGAATAAAGACCTAACTTGTTCAGCCTTTCCCTGTAACTTAGGTGCTGAAACCCAGGTAACAATCTAGTAAATCTTCTCTGTACTCTTTATTTTGTTGACATCTTTCCTATAATTGGGTGACCAGAACTGGACACAATACTCCAAATTCGGCCTTACCAATACCTTGTACAATCTTAACATGACATCCCAACTCCTATACTCAATGCTCTGATTTATAAAGGCCAGCATACCAAAAGCTTTCTTCACTACCCTATCCACATGAGATTCCACCTTCAGGGAACTATGCACCATTATTCCTAGATCACTCTGTTCTACTGCATTCATCAATGCCCTACCATTTACCATGCATGTCCTATTAGGATTATTCCTACCAAAATGTAGCACCTCACAACTTATCAGCATTAAACTCCATCTGCCATCGTTCCACCCACTCTTCTTACTGGCCTAAATCTCTCTGCAAGCTCTGAAAACCTTCATTATCCACAACGCCACCTACCTTAGTATCAACTGCATACTTACTAATCCAATTTACCACCCCATCATCTAGATCATTAATGTATATGACAAACAACATTGGACCCAGTACAGATCCCTGAGGCACACCACCAGTCATCGGCTTCCAACCTGACAAACAGTTATCCACCACTACTCTCTGGCATCTACTCTCTGGCATCTCCCATCCAGCCACTGTTGAATCCATTTTACTACTTCAATATTAATACCCAACGATTGAACCTTCCTAACTAACCTTCCCTGTGGAACCTTATCAAAGGCCTTACTGAAATCCATACAGACAATTATCCACTGCTTTACCCTCGTCAACTTTCTTCGTAACCTCTTCAAAAAATTCAATAAAATTTGTCAAACATGGTCTTCCATGCCCAAATCCATGCTGACTGTTCCTAATCAGACCCTGTCTATCCAGATAATTATATATACCGTCTCTAAGAATATTTTCCATTAATTTACCCACCACTGACGACAAACTGACAGGCCTATAATTGCTCGGTTTACTCTTAAAACCCTTTGTAAACAATGGAACCACATGAGCAATACGCCAACCCTCCGAGACCATCCACGTTTTTAATGACATTTGAAATATTTCTGTCAGAGTTCCTGCTATTTCTACAACAACTTCCCTCAAGGTCCTAGGGAATATTCTGTCAGGACCTCGAGATTTATCCACTTTTATATTCCTTAAAAGCGCCAGTACTTCCTCCTCTTCAATCGTCAGTTTCCATAACTTCCCTACTTGCTTCCCTTACCTTACACAATTTAATATCCTTCTCCTTAGTGAATACCAAAAGAAATTGTTCAAAATCTCCCCTATCTCTTTCAGCTCCACATAGCTGTCCACTCTGATTCTCTAAGGGACCAATTTTATCCCTCACTATCCTTTTGCTATTAATATAACAATAGAAACCCTTTGGATTTATTTTCACCTTACTTGCTGAAGCAATCTCATATCTTCTTTTAGCTTTTCTAATTTCTTTCTTAAGATTCTTCTTATATTCTTTATATTCCTCGAGCACCTCATTTACTCCATGCTGCCTATATTTATTGTAAGATATCTCTCTTTTTCCTAACCAAGTTTCCAATATCCCTTGAAAACCATGGTTCTCTCAAACTTTTAACCTTTCCTTTCAACCTAACAGGAACATAAAGATTCTGTACCCTCAAAATTTCACCTTTAAATGACCCCCATTTCTCTGTTACACCCTTCCCATAAAACAAATTGCCCAATCCACTCCTTCTCAATCCTTTCACATCTCCTCTAAGCTAGCCTTTCTCCAATCAAAAATCTCAACCCTGGCAGTCCTATCCTTCCCCATAATTATATTGAAACTAATGGCATTGTGATCACTGGACCCGAAGTGCTCCCCAACACCTGACCCATTTCATTCCCTAACAGAAGATCCAATACTGCCCCTTCTCTCATCAGTACCTCTATGTATTGCTACAAAAAACTATCCTGCACACATTTTACAAACTCCAAACCATCCATCCCTTTTACAGTATGAGCTTCCCAGTCTGAGTGTGGAAAATTAAACAAAATCCAGGAATTGCCAGTCCAGTTGCCAATCACAACCCTCCTGCAATCATGTTTCACTAATAGCTACAACATCATATTTCCAGGTATCAATCCATGCTCTAAGCTCATCCACAATGCTCCTAGCATTAAAATAAATGCATTTAAGAAATTCTCCACCTCTTCCTCTCTGTTTATCTCTATCAGTACAAAGAACTTTACTGTCTCCTTTTTCTTCCTTCTCCCATACACCTGTTCGTACACTCTGGTTCCCCTCCCCCCTCGTATCTAGTTTAAATCCACTGGAGCCTCTCTAGCAAACCTACCCGCAAAAGTATTTGTCCCCCTCCAGTTCAGATGTAAACCGTCTCGCTGGAACAGTTCCCACCTTCCCTAGAAAACTGCCCAATTATCTATAAATCTGAATCCCTCCCTCCTGCACTATGTCTTCAGCCAAATGTTGATCTGCTCTATCTTACCATTTCTAAACCCACCTGCACGTGGCATTGGTAGCAATCCTGAGATTGCTATCCTGGAGGTCCTGTCCTTTAACTTGGCACCTATCTCCCTAAACTCACCTTTCAGGACCTCCTCACTCTTCCTACCCACGTCATTGGTCCCTACATGGACCATGACATTTGGCTGCTCACCCTCCCTCTTGAGAATACTGAGAACTCGATCCAAGATATCGTGGACTCCGGCACCAGGGAGGCAACAGACCATCCAGGATTCTCAATCTCTTCCACAGAACCTATCTGTCCCCCTAACTATCGAATCCCCCATCACTACTGCTCTCCTCTTTTCCCTCCTTCCCTTCTGAGCTGAGGGTCCAGTCTCAGTGCCAGAGACACAACCACTGCAACTTGTCCCTGGTAGGTCGTCCCCACTAACAGTATCCAAAACGGTGTACTTATTGTTGATGGGAACGGCCACAGGGGTGCTCTATTCTTCCTGTCTATTCCCCTTCCCTCTCCTGACAGTCACCCTGTCTCCTGACTCCTAAGGGTGACTATCTCCCTGAAACCCCTGTCTATTTTTGCCTCTGCCTCCCGAATGATCCGAAGTTCATCCAGCTCCAGCTCCAGTTCCCTAACACGGTTTGTCAGGAGCTGCAGCTGGATGCACCTTTCACAGGTGTAGTCATCAGGGACAGCTGTACTCGCCCTGACTTCCCACATACTGCAAAGGGAGCACTCAACTGCCCTAACTGCTGCCTCCATTACCTACTCCTAAGCTAATTAGATTAATTAAAGGAGCTTACCCAGCCTTACCTCATCTGGAGTGAAGCTCGTACTCAGCCTCTGCCCGCTTTTTAAATTCTCAGAGGCCGACTTTCATACGTTTGCACAGTCGTGCCCCGTTCAAACTCGCCTCTGCCTGTTTTCGCCGAAGCTTGATTGAGCCAAAGCTGTCACACTCTGCCTCAGTCCACTCCGACAGTGGCCACTACGACGATGGCTGCTGTATATGGTGGTCTTTCTTTTAAACCTTTGGCATGTTACGTCACACGCCTGCACAGTCTAGCCTCTTTGCCCCCATCAGTTTTTTTAAAAAAGCAGCTTCTCTCCGAGCTTCTTTTACCTCTTCCCTCTCCGCCTCTTGCTTCGATTTAAATCCTTGGGTATGTTGGTTGTAACAAAAATAAAACATTTCAACGTATGCTTCAAAGTACATGTGATAAATCTGAATCACGTCAAATACATTGGGAATAGTGCTCATTTCATACAAGTTATTTTTATTTTTCATAGTCATTTTAACACAT
Source organism: Hypanus sabinus (assembly GCF_030144855.1). Lineage (NCBI taxonomy): Eukaryota > Metazoa > Chordata > Chondrichthyes > Myliobatiformes > Dasyatidae > Hypanus > Hypanus sabinus. Next base: position 72,898,735 of record NC_082723.1, on the reverse strand, counting down.
TTCACATGCAAGAGCCAGTGACAAATTTAGCCCTAAAGCAGTTGCCAGATTTCTTGCGTATAGATAGGCACGGTTTGAATAACAATGAAGGAAATGTCAGAGGCAAAGGAATGTAAGCACAACGCACTGATCCATATGCCATGAAAAAAATCCTCAAGAGCTTGTACTGCATAGTGGATTTTAATGAGTAAACTCAGCTCTGCAAACTGACTTGTGAACAGATTCCCAAACTGCATGCATATTGAAAATGCCCATAGTCAAGATCCTGGGTGTCAATATCTCAGAGGCTCTATCCTTAGTGCCTCATCCTTATCCACATCAATGCGGTTACAAAAGAGGCACAACAGCGGCTATTATTTCATTTGGAGAGAGGGGAGATTTAGCATACCACCAAAGGCACTCACAAATATTTACAGACGTACCATGGAGAGCATTCTAACTGGCTGCATCATTGTTTATTGGGCGGGGGGGGGGTGGCGAAGAAGGAGCAATAAGCTGAGAAAGTTGTAAACCCATAGGTACTAGACTCTGCAGCATCCAGGACATCTTCAAGGAGTGATGCCTCTTAAAAAAAAGGCAACATCCATCATTAAGGACCACCATCACCCAGGACATGTCCCCCTTCCCCCTTCTCAGGGAGAAGGTATGGAGGTCTGAAGACACACACTCAATAATTCAGTAATGGATTCTTCTCCTCTGCCAACCATTTTCTGAATGGACATTGAACCCATAAACACTACCTCACTACTTTCTACCCCACTCTGTATGCAGTATTTTGCTGTAATTTACAGTAGTTTGTTGTAATGTATTACATTGTACAATCATCAAGTTTTACAACATATGCCAGTGATGTTAAACCAGACACATCAAGTTGCAATTTTGAACTTTGTGCTAATACAGATCAGAAATTTCAAGCTCCGACTATCACCACTGATGGTGTTTCAGTAAAATTATCAATTGGGTTGGGTTGAGTTGGCAGTTTACTTGTAAATGTTTCATCAACATACGAGGAAACTTCTTCATTGTACTGTTAATTTGTGGTGTGTCCTCTGAATGCCCGGCCTTGATATACTATCAGCCAGCTGGTAGACATCATTTTGGAAACACAATTGCAATGTGGGGAAGAAATCTCATCACTGATTGGCTGAGTGGTGAACATAAGTGCACTGCGGTCTGGAATTTTGCCTGCATCAGCTCATAAGTAAGATTGAGGTCGACATGTCTTTTTACAGGAAAAAAGTTCAGCAATAAGATTTCTACCCCACATCACAACTGAGGCTATGTCCACACTAGACCAGATAAATCTGTAACCAGAGCCCTTTCTCTTCATTTTGACCCTCTGTCCACACTGAAACTGCGTCTTCCTTCCCCAAAAACAGAGCTTTTCAGAAACGCCCTCCAGAGTGTGTAATTTTGAAAAAGTCGGATTGGCTGGAGCAGTGTGGACGAGGTAACCGGAGAAATCTAAAAACGCTGTCATGACGTGCCGGAACAGATGGTGGCCGCAACGCAGCATTTCATTATTTTCTTGAATGGAACCTAACAATTTCAGAACGGACAGCAATGAGACTGAAGCCAGAAGCGTTACAAATGTACTCACCAAATTCTTCGATCCATAACTTACTAAATAAGTATACTCACTTTGCCCTGTTTTCTGTCCTTGCTTGTATGAAGTGGTTTACCTATTTATGCAAGTACTTCTCTGACATAGATGTGTAACAGCCTAATGTAACATTGTATGGAAATACAAGATAACACTTATGCAGACATGTTCTATACATTTAACAAGGTGAGTCAGTCAGAGTTAGTCAGTTTTTCAATATTCATTGTTAGCCAGGTCATACTGTCCATACTGTCCATACTGTCAGTTGCCTCCATACGCTTCAGTATTTGTGTGTATGTTTTTTTTTAAGTTTTAAGTCCTCCTGCGCAAGAATCCAGAGCTGTCCATTGTTTTGCGATTTCTTTTTAAGTTTTTCTAGTCTGTAACTGCACAAACGCGCACTTTCACAGCGAGATTTGACACCAAACATGTTGCTTGTTTTCTGTAGATGTGTCCTGAGCATGCCCACTAGGAGGAGATTCGCCCAAATACCCATTTTAATGTGGACGGAGGTATTTTCAAAAACGCTTGGTGTGGATGCCTATCATTTTTACACAAAAACAGCGTTTTCAAAATTAGACTGTCTAGTGTGGATGTAGCTTCAGTTTCTGAGATGACAACCTATCAGCTGATTGAAAACTATACAAGTGCCAAGCTTTTGGAGGTCATACCACCATCAAGAGCACACCAACGATGTCTCCACATACAGTGATGAAACATTTGCAAGTAAATTTCCAAAACTGGAGAACATCTCAACTAACAATCACCTTCCACTTCAACTACACATCTTCTAAATTATCAATTAGTATAAATTTTACTTACTAAGGAAAGAGATTCTTTAACCAAAAATCTGTTGACAGAACTAAATTAATATGCTCCCTTAATACAATAAGATGTGCTTTCAGCTCAACAAACAGTATAGCACAACAAATCAGTAAAAAGCTCTGGTGTAAATTAATGTCAAAATAACCAAATGTGCCAGAATTGATTAAGAGGCTGAACCAAATTGAAAAGAACAAATCTCCCGTACTAATGCAAGGAAAAGAAAATAGACAATTTGGATGCAACAACATCACAAATAGAATTCAAAAGACAATAAGCTAAACTTCCTTATTGGAAACAGACTGCTAAATTAGGCTAGTAAAGGAGGATTGGGGTTACTAAAGATTATCAATGAAGTTCAAAGAAAATTTATTATCAAAGTATACCATATACAATCCAGAGATTCGTCTCCTTGCAGGCAGCCACAAATAAAAAAAACCCTTTTTTTTAAAAAAAAAGGCCATCAACACCCAATGTACAATAAAAAGAACAAATTGTGCAAACAATAAACAGCAAGCAAATAACATTCAGACTGAAGTTCACAAAAGTAAGTCCACAGCCACAAAGCCAATTCATTGTAGCCGGTCTGGGAGCCAACCATTAGCTGCTGGCGACAGCCACAGCTCAACATGTTCCTCACTTTCAGGCCCAACTCAACCCATACCCAACCTTTTCAATGTGGCTCAGAGCTTAAACCGGTCAGACATTGGCTTTTCCCGCACTCTTGTGCCCAGGTCCCATGACTCGCCTCAGATCTACCACTTCCAATCATCTCCAGGTCCACCCCAGCAATAGCCAAACATTGGCTTGTTCCTCATTCTCAGGCCAGGACCCCCTATTGCCTCAATTCAGCCCATAAACACCACAACTGTCCTGCAACTTCAGGACTTGAATAGGTTTGAACTGCATTCCTTAGAACGTAGAAGATTGCGAGGATATTCAAAAGTGGTATAGATAGAGTAAATGCAGGCCCCACCGAGGTTGGGTGGGACAACAGTCAGAGATTATGGGTTAAGGGTGAAAGGTGAGAAGTTCAAGGGGAACACAAAGGGAAGCTTCTTCACTCAGAGGTGGTGAGAATGTGGAATAAGCTGCCAGCACAAGTAGTGCACGTGAGCTCGACTTCAACATTTAAGAGAAGTTTGGATGGGTATGGAGGGCTCTGGTCCTGGTGCAGTTTGAATGGCTTCAGCACAGAACAAATGGTCCAAAGGTCCTGTTTCTGTGCTGTGCTTCTGTCCACAAAAAAAGTGGTAGGTCATACAGGAGATTCAAAAGCACAATTCCAAAAGGGAATTTACAAGCTATTGACTGCAGTGATCATGGTCCAGATAAAGTATGATTAATAGCTCACAATTTGAAACAATGAAAGCAATGTATCACATGTTTAAAAAACGATTTTACTGGATGCAACAGGCAAATTGTCAGTAAAGTGCAGTCTTGACATTTTCTAAGCAGAAATCCCCAAAATATCTTTGGGATACTGACATACTTTGTCACACTACAGTTGGCACAGCTCTGTTTTGTAACTAACAAAAATACTTGTTACAATAAAAGACTAAACTAAGTCACCTGGTTGTCTAATTTTATAGTGGATTCAGTTAACTGAGACACAGTCAGACCAACACATTTTAGCCTAGTTAAGCAGCTGCCCAATTAGCCAACATTTTATATAAATAGTTCAAATGTTTAAAAAAATAGACAAACAATTTATGGATTTAAATGAAATACAGAACAAATTGGAACTCTACCAATACTACTGTAGTACCATAATTCTGCATGTCAGTGACCTGTGGTGTTCTGCAGGAATCTGTTCTGGGACCCCTTAGTGATTTTTATAATTGACCAGGATGAAGAAATGGGTTCATAAGTTTGCAGATGACACAGAAGTTGAGAATAGTCTGGAGGGTTATCAGAGGTTACAGCAGGACATCAATAGGATGCAGAACTAGGTTGAGAAGTGGCAGATGGAGTTCAACCTAGAATACTGTGAGGTAGTTCATTCTGGTAGGTCCAATTTGAAGACAGAATGTAACTTTAATGGTAAGACTCTTGGCAGTGTGGCGGATCTGAGAGATCTTGGGGTCTGTGTCCATAAGACACTCAAAGATGCTGTGCAGGTTAACAGGTTAAGGTGGCATGTGGTGTGTTGGCCTTCAACCATGGGATTGAGTTCCAGAGCTGATAGGTACTGTTACAGCTATGCAAGAACTTGGTCAGATCACACTCGGAGTACTGTGTTCAGTTCTGGTCACCTCACTACAGGAAAGCTGTGGATACTACAGAGTGCAGAGTAGACTTACAAGGATGTTGCCTGGATTTGAGAGCATACCTAATGAGAATAGGTTGCATGTACTAGACCAGGGGTCGGCAACCCGCGGCTCCGGAGCCGCATGCGACTATTTCTTCTCTGTGCTGCGGCTCCCCGTGGTTTGTTAGTTTTTGAAATGTAATTCGAACTTTGAAGATTATGGTGATCTTGTACAATCTAAAAACATTGTGGAGACCCCATTTCCTGGCACATCCGAACCGGCTCACAATTAGCCACCGTTCCGGCTAAGGGAGCTAGCCTACGGGGGTTTGACAGTACGTGTCTTTTGGAGCATCCGCGCCCACGGGGACGGGTTGAGGGAGGCTTTAAAGCAAGGCTGTTTAGTTCGAATAAAGTTACCTTTGACTGCAGTGTCTTTATTTTAGCGCTGCGTGTAGCACACCGCTACAATGTGTTTTTTATTGCTATTAATATGCGTCACCACTGCCAATCCCTGACACCCGCCAGTGCGCGCTTTCTTTTAATTTTTCAATCCAAGGTAGGCTAACTATGGAGTAACCTTCAACCCAACGTCTTTTATTCGGAGTTCAAAATGTTTTTGTTGCATGCAGAAATGTAATTTCGTTTTCTCTGCAGGAGTTCATCAAGTCCATAAATGCAACACATTATAGTTTGTTTATACATAGCATAAAGGCAAAAAAAAACCGTTGTATGCAGTGTTATTTCATTTTAAATGTCAAACGGGTTTTGTGGCTCCCAGTGTTTTCTTTTCTGTGGGAAATGGGTCCATATTGGCTCTTTCAGTGGTAAACGTTGCCAACCCCTGTACTAGACCTTTTCTCCTCGGAGCAATGGAAGATGAGAGGTGATCTAATAGAGGTGTACAAGATGATGAGGGGCATTGATTGGATAAATAGCCAGAGGTTTTTTCCCCCAGGGCTGATATGGCTAACACAAGGGGACTGAGTTTTAAGCTGCTTGGAAATAGGCACCAAGGAGATATCGGGGTTAAGTTTTCCCCACATAAGAGTGCTGTGGGTGTGTGGAATGCACTGCCAGTAGTAGTCAAAGCAGATACAATAGGGTCTTTTAAGAGCCTTTTAGATAGGTACATGGAGATTAGAAAAATAGAGGGCTATGCACTAAGGAAATTCTAGGCAGCTTCTGGAGTAGGTTATATGGTTGGCACAACATTGTGGGCCAGAGGGCCTGTAATGTGCTGTAGAATTTCAATGTTCTATAAGACTGTGTACTAGTTCCTGATGGAGGAATTTATCCATTTGCCTTTAAATGAACAAATTCAGCACCGACACCTCGTGCCTTCATACAATGCTGGTAATAATTAGAGCTTCCAAATCTTAATTTTTATAGTAACATTCAAGACACTTGTTGATACCTTCATTTTCTTTGTAGTTCCTAATTTGTTGAAGTAGTGAAATCATTTTTGTTACCCCCAGCCGCAACTGGCATCTCCCAAACCTCATTGCTTGAAATCGCAGCAACAGTTCTGAATTTTCTTATTGCTCATCTCTCACCAACTATCAGTGACAAAAACTCAGTTGTTTTTTTTGAACACAGACACATAAGCTATTTTAAAAACTGCTCACTCGATGCAGTGTTGTGTCATGTGGCCACCCAAGAGCAAGTGACTGATGCTGGTTAGAATCTGTTCGGCAACAGTCTCCTCTCCCAATTAAGCACCACGGTTTCAAAAACAAATGAAGGAAATCATGACCATCTCAATTAGTTTTTGTTATTTCAGAGCTGTCCCAAATAGGTGGTTACTCTGATTAACTGATGGTCCAACTAAATAGAATCTACTACATATCATTATGTAGATGCATATAAACTCACATGTTTCCAATTTAGTAAACAAAATTACAAAAATTATCAGAAAGAGAAGAACTAACCTTGGTCCTCTACTTAAAAACTAGATGGAATGTCAGATAATAAAATGAACTCTAATACAATGTGTGTTGTCTTTATGACAGTTTAGTTTATAATATTTTCACTTAGTAATTCATTTGTTAGTATTTTCTAGTTAGAATTAGAAGTGTTTAAAGTATATTCATTTCCTGTAAAATATATCGGCATGTGATGACGTCACATCCGGTTTCGCCGCGTCCTGTGAGAAAATACCGGTTTGAGATCAACGCGAGGGTGGGGAGCTCACCACGAGGCAGACCTGAGCAGAAGTTGTTTTGCAAGCATTAGAAATCACAGTGAAAGCAACGCTGTAAGTTAATAGATAATCGATATGTTGAACTAAGATGTTAACGCTGATTCTGTTAAAAGTAACGACGGTCGATAATGTTTATGTTTTCGTTAGTTAAAGAGTTGCGGATAGTTTGCATTGAAGTGTATTTAAAGTAGTCAATGGCATAGGTAAACTCTGCCTGTATACTGCACCTTAATGTAATGTGGTTATAGTCACTTTTACAAGTATTTACAATGGAAATGTGATATTAAGGAACAAATACTGTATCAATCTTATACTGTTTTATCAACAGTTTTCACCATATGTTAATGTGAAGAGTGAACAGTAAATGGTTAATCTTACTGCGATCTGGTTTCATTGACTGTGGTTTATCTCAACGTTGAATTCGGCGTTATTAGTTACACCCGAAGGAGAACGTTACACAATGTGTATATAAAAACAAATCCTCATCTGCGTCTAGCCATGCAAGTGGGGAAAAACCCAATATCACTTCCTTAATAGCAGTCACAGCTACCCACAATATCATTTATAATTATAGATTCTCAGTTTCAAATGAGTGAGGCTACATAATTACTTCCAATGCTATTCCAAGCTCCACTTCCTCCATGTTTAGCAGTACCCAGCATTCATAAGAAATAGGAACAGGAGTAGGCTATCCAGCCCATCAAGCCTGCTCCACCATTCAATAAAATCACAGCTGATCTGTCTGTAAACTCAGCTCCATCTACCTGCCTTTTCCCCATAACCCCTAATTCCATTACTAAGTAAAAACCTACCTGTTCCTTAAAAATATTTAGCGAGAAAACCTCAACTGCTTCCCTGGGCAGAGAATTCCATAGATCCACCACTCTCTGGGAAAAAGGTTCTCCTCATCTCCGTCCTAAATCTTCTCCCCTGAATCTTGAGACAATGTCCCTCAGTTCTAGTCTCACCTACCAATGGAAACAACTTTCCTACTTCAATCTTATCTATCCCTTTCAAAATTTTGTATGTTTCTATAAGATCCCCTCTCTTTCTTCTGAACTCCAGAGAGTCTAGTCCCAGGCAGCTCAATCGATCCTAAGTTAACCCCTTCATCCATGGAATCAACTTGGTGAACCTCCTCTGCACTGTCTCCAAAGCCAGTATATCCTTCCTCAAGAATGGAGACCAGAACTGCACACAGTACTCCAGGTACGGTCTCACCAGTACCATGCACAGTTGCAGCATGACCTTCCTGCTCTTGCATTCAATCCCTGTAGCAATGAAGGCCAGCATTCCATTTGCCTTCTTAATATCTTGTTGTACCTGCAAGCCAACTTTTTGTGATTCAAGGACAAGCACTCCCAAGTCCCTCTGCACAACAACATGCTGCAAACTTTCACTGTTTAAGTAATAATCTGCTCTTCTATTATTCCTTCTAAAGTGGATGACCTCGCATTTACCAACATTGTATTCTATCTGCCAGACCTTGGCCCACTCACTTAACCTATCTATATCCTTTTGCAGACTCTCCACATCCTCCGTACAATTTGCTTTTCCACTCAAGTTTAGCGTCATTCGCAAATTTTGCTATGCTGCACTCAGTCCCCCTTCCAAATCATCAATGTAAATGGTAAACAGCTGCGGGCCCAACACCGACCACTCCGGCACCTCACTCACCACTGAATATCAACCAGAGAAACACCCATTTATACCAACTGTCTGCCTTTTATTGGTTAAACAATCCACCATCCATGCCAATACACTTCCTCCTATTCCAAGTATCCGTAACTTATTTATAAGTCTCTTGTGCAGCAACTTATCGAACGCCTTCTGGAAATCCAAGTATACAACCACCACCCGTTCCCCTCTATCCACTGCACTCAATATGCCCACAAAGAACTCCAGTCGGTTTGTCAAACAGGACCTACCCTTTCTGAATCCATGGTGCATCTGTCTAATGGCACCACTCCTTTCTAAATTTTTGCTGTTTCTTCCTTAATGACAGCTTCAAGCATTTTCCCGACTACAGATATTTAAGCTAACTGGCCTATAGTTGCTTGTCTTTTGCCTACATCCTTTTTTAAAAAATGGCTTCATATGTTATGTATTTCTTTCATCAAACACAGCCTGATCTACCGATTGTATTTTTATTTCAGATTCCTCCAAGTCTATTCACCCAGAATTACCTACAGAAATCCAAGTGTGGATTTTACAAAAGCATACACAATTGCAACAGGAGACAAAAGAGACATCAGATGCTGGAAATCTGGAATAACACAAAAATGCTGGAGGATCTCAGCACGTCAGGATCTATGTTTTCATCTATGGAGGAAAATGAACAGTTGATGTCCCAGGTCAAGACATTTCATCAGGAATAGAAAGAATGGAGATTGTTCACATATTGAGGTGGGGAGAGGGGCCAGGGTAGGAAGGGGTGGAGCGAGAACTCCACTGATAGGTTGTAATGCTCAATGAGGTTCGCGAGTCTGCCTGGTGAGACAGAAAACACTGACTGCAAGTATATCATTTACAGACAGTAAAAATTTCAACCAAACATTCAACAAACATACTTAGTTAAAGACACATGCAGAGCATACCTTCCCCAATGGCCATTGTGCACCACTTGCTTTAAACAAAGGGAGAGAGAGCACAAGAACCTCCCGCACACACTCTCTCCATACCTCGGATATTTGAAATTAGACACCAGGCAGCTAACCAATGGGAAAAGCAGCTGCAGTTTCTAAACTAACTAATCATGTCTGAAGCGACTTTTGACAATCAGAATAAGCTATGCCCCACCCCCCCACAGGACATAGGTAAATGACAGGTGGCATGGGAGTGATGCAAGGTGGATGTGAAAGGTGGAAGAGACAAATGAGTGAAGATGAAATCTAGCAGCAAAGAACAATGGACCAAAAAAAGGAAGGAGATGAAGAGGGGAACCACTGGGAGAAATGTGGGGGATGATGTGCAGATTGAGAGGGTGGGGAAAGGGGAAAGTTCATAGAGTCAGACTTACTCGTATTTCACACCTCTGCATGGGATCCTAATGTACCATTTGTACTTCCGATTACCTGTGGTATCATTAATATCAGTAAATACCAATATAATTCCTTAGTTTATCTCGAAGTATTAAATATGTTATTTCTCAAGCAAATAACTTGCATTTGCACATATTATATTCAATTTGCCACCTTCTAGCCCATTCATCTGAACTATATAGTTATTTGCAGACTGAGCTCTTGAAATTCTTTGCCCACCCCCCACCCCCCCACCAAGCTTTACATTAGCAGAAAACTTGGATCAATACAGGGCCTTTTCAAATTCATACAAGTTGTGCAGACGGCAAGCCCAGACACCCTGCAAGAAATAGCTTGGAAACTTAAGACCCAGTTACTCCAAATTTCTTTTGCCCTTAAACTAATTCTTCATACAGGCATGGTTCTCCCAATCCTTCAAGTTCATACAGGAGTGAGATTATATCAGCTGGTTGAGTGGCATCACCGCAACAACCTTGCATTTAATGCTAGTAACAAGAGGACCGATTGTGGACTTCAGAAAGGCCAAAGGTACATACACCATTTCTCAGAGGGATCAGAAACAGAAAGGGTAAGCAATTTCAAGTTCCTAGGTGTGATCATCTCCGAGGATCTATCCTGGGCCCAACATATTGATGCGGTTATAAAGAAGGCATGATGATGGCTACACTCCATTTGGAGTTTGAAGAGATTTGGCGTGTCACCAAAGACACTTGTGAATTTCTACAGATGTACTGTGGTGAGCATTTGAACTGTTTGCATCACCATCTGGTGTGGGGGGGTGGGGGGGGGAGGGTTACTGCACACGATCTAAAGCAGCTGCAGAATGTTGTGAACCCAGTCAGCTCCATTATGAGCACTAGCTTCCATAGTACAGGTTTCCCTCGCAATCCAAAGGTAGAGTGTTCCTATGAAAGTGTTTGTAAACCGAAATGTCATTAAAGCGAAGAAACAATTACCATTAATTTATATGGGAAAAATTTGAGCGTTCCCAGACCCAAAAAATAACCTACCAAATCAAACAAAACCTAAAATAACACTAATATATAGTAAAAGCAGGAATGATATAAATATACACCCTATATAAAATAGAAATTTTGTATGTACGGCGTAGTTTCACATCAGAATCGGGAAGACAGCGAGCCAAAATCAATTTGGAGAGAAAAAAAATCGACACGCACACGCATACGCACACAACTGCCCACACAAGGCTTCACGGTCATTGTAGTCTTTCCTGGAGTAAACACACGTATAAAGCGGGCGTCTTTTTTTGTAAAAGTGAAAATCCTCTTTGGTTAGCGAAAACGTACTAATGTAGGTCTTTCGTAACAGCAAGTTATCGTAAAGCGAACGTTCGAAAAACGGGGGCCACCTGCATTCAGGACATCAAGGAGCAATGTGTCAAAAAGGTGGCATCCATCAGAAATGAGGTACAGAAGCCTGAAGGCATACACTCAAAGATTCAGGAACAGCTTCTACCCGTCGCCTTATTTCTGAATGCTACCTACATGAACACTACCTCACTATTTATTTTATACACGTACATATGTAAACATTTATTGTAACTCAATTTTTATTATGTATTTCAATGCACTGATACCGTAAAAACAAAGTTCACAACATATCCTAGAGATAATAAACCTGATTCATTCAATAAACTTAGTGAAATGTTATAATTTTCTCCACATTATATCCATGAACCTCATTTACTCTGATCAAAATGAAAAACAAGTTATCAAACAGAATTTTCTTTTAGTTGAATGTTTCCTCTGCCTAAAAGTAATTATTTTTCAAGCAACTTTGGCAGAAGTTTTGGAGGCAGTGGATAGCAAGACTGTTTAAGCAGCATTTTCCACCGCTCAACAATGTAATTAAAAACTATGATGGCACAATTGTTTAAAATGTGATCAAAATTATTTTTCAATTAAGAAAGCTTGACAACTGTAATGTGCAAATCAATCCCAGCCAATCACTCTCAGACATTTGTAATTCACTACCAAGGCTCCAGTTTGTCAATAAAGCAAGAAGACAATGAACTGCAGGGATACACCAGCTGGTCCTTTAAGGCTACATTAAAGTCATTAACTGATTTGCTACCTCAACTCCCCTTTGCTGTCCTACATCCCTCAATTCCCCAAACATTCATCTGGTTTCAATCAACTTAATGATTGACCATGTTCCTCAGGTAGAAAATTCCATTGACTTAAGCTTTAACACAAGCTTGTACAATTGCAGACAAAATTTCCCCATCATTTCTATATGGCCAACTCTTTATTCTGAAACTGTGACCACTGGTGATAGACACCTTATCCAGAGGAAACATGCTCACTGCATCAAACATAATGGCACTATTAAGTATTATATTTCAGAGAGATCAGCCATCATTATTTTAAGTACAAGAGATTACGGTAAAGTTCAAGTACATTATCCGTGTATACATGATACAATTTTCAGATTTTTCACTGAACAGGCAGCCATAAAACAAAGAAAAAAAACAAGAAAAACTGTCAAACCACCCAACATGCAGGGGGAAAAAAATCATGCAAGCAAACTGAAGCCCATAGAGTGACCATCCACAGACTTTTTGTCCAGTAGAGCAGAACAAGAAGCTCAGCTAGCCCAACCCTCACCTCCAGTCCTTTCCAACTCAGCTCAGCAACTAACTAGTCGCCCAGACATCAGGTTCAGCTGCTTTGATATACTCTGGGGCCTGGACCCCACCACCTCGATACAGCCTGCATCCAGCCTTTCTGATGTGGCGCAACACTTCAATCACCATCCAAATGTCAGGTTCAGCTGCATCAATACACTCTGGGGCCCAAACTTTTTCCTCACAGCAAAACTGTCATTGTAAATACATCCTCTTTTAGGTTTGGTACCATACTACACCAAATACTCCCAGCAGTGGTCTAACCAGAGCCCCATTTAATTCTAGGAACAACTTCACACAAAATTAATCTCAGAGTTATAGTGCATATATATGCACTTCAATAATAAATAAACTTTGAACTCATTTGCTTTCCCAATCACTTGTGTCTGGCTGGCTGCTTCAGCCAAAAAACACAGTCCATATGGTATTTAGATAGTAATCTATGATAGATTACTATCTAAATGGAGTCAAGTTAGGAAAAGGGGAAGTAAAACGAGATCTCGGTGTTCTTGTACATCAGCCAATGAAAGTAAGCATGCAGGTACAGCAGGCAGTGAAGAAAGCTAATGGCATGCTGGCTTTTATAGTAAGAGAAACTGAGTATAGGAGTAAAGAGATCCTTCTGCAGCTGTACAGGGCCCTGGTGAGACCCCACCTGGAGTATTGTGTGCAGTTTTGGTCTCCAAATTTGAGGAAGGACATTCTTGCTATTGAAGGAGTGCAGCGTAGGTTCACAAGGTTAATTCCCGGAATGGCGGGACTGTCATATGTTGAAAGATTGGAGCGACTGGGCTTGTATACACTCGAAATTAGAAGGATGAGAGGGGATCTTATTGAAACATTTAAGATTATTAAGGGATTGGACACGCTGGAGGCAGGAAGCATGTTCCCGCTGATGGGCGAGTCCAGAACTAGAGGCCACAGTTTAAGAATAAGGGGTAGGCCATTTAGAACAGAGATGCGGAAAAACCTTTTCACCCAGAGAGTGGTGGATATGTGGAATGCTCTGCCCCAGAAGGCAGTGGAGGCCAAGTCTCTGGATGCATTCAAGAGAGAGTTAGATACAGCTCTGATAGATAGCGGGGTCAAGGGATATGGTGAGCGGGCAGGAACGGGGTACTAATTGTGTATGATCAGCCATGATCACAGTGAATGATGGTGCTGGCTAAAAGGGCCGAATGGCCTACTCCTGCACCTACTGTCTATTGATCATTATACAAACTACGCTGAACTAACCAAGTGCTGCTTATTCCTACTCTACTTTCTGTCCATTATCAATATTTAAAAAACACATTTGAAATTGATCATGGGCAAAGATTGGGGATAATATACAGTACTGTGCAAAAAGTCTTAGGCATACACAATATAGATATAGCTAGGGTATCTAAAAGTTATGTATAGTACTGTATATTATGTATTCCAAGATAAATAACACTTAATACTACTGAGCTAATACAAATCCAAGTACTGTTTCCCAACCAGCTTCCTATTAAACCAATATACAGTACTGAATATAGGTACCCTAGCTATATCTATATTGTACATGCCCAAGTCTTTTTGCACAGTACTGTACATTATCTCCAATTCCTTATTCTCCAGCCTAACTAGAAGCCTCCTGAACACCTCAATTCACCAAATCCACTGCCCCCTCCCTTAGCCATTCTAAGTCACATGCTCAAAGAAAATGAATCTCGCAGTATAAGGTGACATATACATACTAAAATATTAAGTTTACTTTGAACTAAATAGTCATATTTTTAATTATTCTACAAAATTCTTTTTTATTTCTTTCCATTTCAACACCCTTTTTATAGATGCCAACAGGTTAATAGTTCCATTTTCCCCTTAGCTACGATATTTCAATTTCCCGTGACAGACTGACTACTTTTCCCATTAGCTTGTGCCTTAAAGTGATTTTTATTTTGCCAATTATTACTTCCTTTGCCAGCCACTAATTGCCTACTACCATAATCTGTGCAGATTCCCAATCACCTTCAGCAAACTTGCTCATCATGTTTGTGGTTTCCTTTACTTCAATTTAATCCTTAGTTCTGGATTGAAGCACATCACTTTTTCTGTACAAATTCCACAGCACTGGAGAAGAGTTCCCATCATCTCATCATAATAGCTCCATAAAAAAAGCTTTCGGCACATTGGCCTTCACAAACCAAAGTACTGAGTACAGGAAATGGGATGTTACGCAAGACCTTGGTGAGACCTAATTTGGAGTATTATTTGTAGTTTTGGTCACCTACCAACATGAAAGATGTAAATAAGGTTGAAAGACTACAGAGAAAATTTACAGGGATGTTGCCAGATATGGAGGACTTGAGTTATAAGGAAAGAATGAATAGGTCAGGAACATCAAAGATTGAGAGGAGATTTGATAGAGATAGTATTACAGCCATCTGGTGGTGTTGCGGCATCCACACCAGACTTCAAGATGAGTGGTCACAGATACAAATCCAGCTGACTTCCTGCACTTTTTAAAATCAGTGCTGGGCTGAGCATCAAGTTCACAACTCTGCCTTGTGTAAACAAAAAAGGCAAATGCTGAAGAAATGGCAAGGTTGCCACCCAATGTGCCACAAGGTGCAGAGAGGAACAACAATACAAAATTATGAGGGGTAGAAGTAGGACAAATGCAAGCAGGCATTTTCCAGAGGTTGGGTTGGACTGCAACCTGAGGTCATGCTTTAACTGTGAAAGCTGATAAGTTTAATGGGAAATGTGATGGGCAACTTCTTTATTCTGTGCATGGTGAGTGTGTGGAACAAGCTGCCAGCACAAGAGGTGCACACAAGCTCAATTTCAATATAGAAGTTTGGATAGGTACAAGGATGGGAGAGGCATGGAGGTCTATGGTCCTGGTGCAGGTCAATGGGAGTAGGTAGTTTAAAATAGCTCACCATGGACAAGATGGGCCAAAGGGTCTGGTCTGTGCTGTACTTTTCTATGACTATTCTCACTGCATATTAAATCCAAAATAATTTTTCTGTCCAGAAAAATACTGCGTAGTCTGAACTGTGTAGTCTAATACTGGTCTGAACCAGTCTTCCACTGGTTACTGCTAATTTGACTTGATTAAATTATATGTAGATTTAAGTCCTTCATGTTTGTGATATTAACTATCATATGCTCTTCAAATTTCCTAATTCATGCCATGTTTATAACTACTTTTAGTCTACTAAACTACAACAGCAACAACCAATGCTGCTGGTCTCCCTGGTCCCACTGTTGCAGGACAGGGTGATATCTGTCTCCCCTCAATGGAGAGAGGGAGAGCCTGCCTGAAAGTACCCGTGCTGGGTTCGTTGGACTCTAGATAATGATCTTTGGGGGAGGGGCTTTTGCTACTGCTTGCATGGGGGGTGGCGGGGTGGTTCTGCTGGCGCATCTGTGGATAGGGGCAAAGTCGATACATCTGCTGCTTGAGCATGAGGGGGTGTGCTTTGGGATTCTGATGTTTCAATCATTCATTCTATGGGGTTTTTTGTTTCATGGATGTCTGAAGAGAAAAAATTTCAGGTTCGAAACATTCTCTGATATCAAATTGAACCATTTGTTTTCTTCCTTTCACCGTTGCTTAGCTCCACCAAATGATTCTAATTCCATGTCATTTGCCTATCTAAATTAATTTCTCATCTGAAATACCATCTGTATTTTCCAACTTTGTTCTATTTATGCTTCAGTCAATTCTGCTCACCACATCAACCAGTTCCCACTTTGGAAGGAATTTCAGGAAGGAGCGTACAAAACTAACATAGTACAACACAGGAATGGGTCACTTGGCCCACGATGTTGTGCCAAATCAGCTAAAAAGGAAATCAAAAGCATCCAAGCCCCAATCCCTCCATCTTCCTCACATTCATGTGTCTATCCAAATACTTCTTAAAAGCCTCTACCATACCAGGCAGCGCATTCCAAGCATTCACCACACTGAGTGAAAAGACTTAACCCTAACATCCCCTTTGAATTTACCTTCAATGCATGCCCTCTGGCACTGCACATTGCAACCCTGGGAAACAGATACTCCCTGTCTATTCTATCCATGCCTCTCATGATCTTGAAATCCCCACAGCCAGAGTAAACAACCCAAGATTGTCCAGCCTCTCATGATAGCAAATGCCCTGTAAACCAGGCAGCATCCTAGTAAACTAATTCTGCACCCACTCCAAAGCCTCAACATCCTAGTGCAGGGGTCAGCAACGTTTACCACTGAAAGAGCCACTTGGACCCGTTTCTCACAGAAAAGAAAACACTGGGAGCCGCAAAACCCGTTTGACATTTAAAATGAAATAACACTGCATACAACGTTTTGTTTTGCCTTTATGCTATGTATAAACAAACTATAATGTGTTGCATTTATGAAATTGATGAACTCCTGCAGAGAAAACGAAATTACATTGCTGCATGCAACAGAAACATTTTGAACTCCGAAAAAAAAAGACGTTGGGTTGAAGGTTACTTTTAAGTAAAATACTCAACGTCTATTTGAGTCCTTCTTGTATTTATGAAAAACGCCAAACTTAAATTTGCCGCCAGCAGCAAACCAAAAATAACGTCAGCCAGCTGTCAACCTGAAAAATAAAAGGACTATTTCACTGAACAATGAAAACATATGAATTTACGTAAAATAATAGGCAATTAAAATATTTTTGAAGAGCTGTGTTCAGCATGTTCAGGTGCGCTGTCATGTCTACCATGAAGTGTAGCTTTTCCAGCCACTCTGGCTGTTCCAGCTCAGGAAAGTTGAGCCCTTTGCTGCCCAGGCTATCTCCCTTAGCCTGAACGCTGGCTAATCGTGAGCCGGTTCGGATGTGTCAGGAAATGGGTCGCCACAACGTCTTATTTAGATTGTACAAGATCACCATAATCTTCAAATTTAGATTTACATTTCAAAAACTAACAAACTAACATAAAATACATTTTAATTAAATACTGACCATGTAGCGGTGTGCTACACGCAGCGCTAAAATTACGACACGGAGTCGGTAACTGCAGTCGAAGGAAAAAACTTTATTCGAAATCTTCAGCCTCACTTTTAAGCCTCCCTCAACCTGCCCCCCCCCCCCCCCATGGCACAGAGGCTCCAAAGCTCTGTGCTCGCAAACCCCCGTAGGCTATCTAATTGTGAGTCAGTTCGGATGTGCCAGGAAAAGGGTCGCCACAACCAATTATTTCCCAAAGCAACAGGGAGCCGCAGCACAGACGTAAAAGAGCCACATGTGGCTCCGGAGCCGCGGGTTGCTGACCCCCGTCCTAGGGCAACCAGTACAGTATGCAGTACTCCAGATGTGGCTTACCCGTCAAATTAATTTGACCCCCAATTGCCCCAGCAAAGCCTCTGTAAACCAAGTGTCCCAGTTCTACTATGGTGTAATCTGTTCCATTTGTATAGAATATTTAACATTACAGCATGTGAACCGGCCCTTTGACCCATGATGTCTATGCCAAATAGAGTGTTTGGTTTCTAGCTGCTCCATATGCTGCCATGACATTTCAAATCTGATATACTTCCCTTCAAACTTACAATTTCCCTTACATAAATTACATCTGCACTTCAGCAGGGAAAAAAAGCAACCCTTTTATCAATTGGTTCACAGATAAAATGAAAGTGGCAATCTTTGAAACCAAGATTCCCTTATGAAATGGGGCACCACAGTAGCATAGCAGTTATCGTGATGACACTATTACAGCCCTGGGCAGAGTTTGTAATTCAATCCTGACATCCTTTGTATGGAATTTGTACACGTCCCTGTAGAATGTGTGCATTTTCTCCGAGAGCTCCAGTTTCCACCCATAGTCCAAAGGCAATCCGGACTATTACTTCTTACTACTGCCCATTATGCCACTGGCGTTTAGGGCAGCGATGACAGTTCTTTATCTCTGGCAGCAACAACCTGGCACTCAACTTCAGTAAGACAAAAGAGCTGATAGTGGACTTCAGGAAGGGCAAGGCAAAGGAAAACATACTAATCCTCAAAGGGATCAGAAGTGGAGGGAGTGAGCAGCTTCAAATTCCTGGGTATCAAGATCTCTGAGGATCTAACCTGGCCCCAATATATAAATACAATCATAAAGGTGGCAAGACAGCAGCTATACTTTAGTAGGAGTTTGAAGCGATTTGGCATGTCAACAAATACAGTCTACAGTAAACTTCTACATTTGTACCGTGGAGAACATTCTGACAGGCTGTATCACTGTCTGGTATGGAGGGGCTACTGCACAGGACCGAAAGAAGTTGCAGAAGGTTGTAAATCTAGTCAGCTGCATCTTGGGCACTAGCCTACAAAGTACCCAGGACATCTTTAGGGAGCGGTGTCTCAGAAAGGCAGCGTCCATTATTAAGGACCTCCAGCACCCAGAGCATGCCCTTTTCTCACTGTTACCATCAGGTAGGAGAAACAGAAGCCTGAGGGCCCACACTTAGTAATTCAGAAACAGCTTCTTTCCCTCTGACAGCTGAGTCCTAAATGGACATAGCTTTAGACACTACCTCAGAATTTTAATATACAGTATTTCTGTTTTTACACATTTTTAAATAATTTATTCAATACAAGTAATTGACTTGTTTATTGTTTATTTATTATTTTATTCTTCCTCTGCTAGATTATGTGTTACATTGAACTGCTGCTGCTATGTTAACAAGTTTCACATCACATGCCAGTGATAATAAACCTGATTCTGATGATGCTCAGGGCTTCTTTCATCAAGTTAACTGGTTAATGTAAATGGTCCCATGATTATTATTATTTATTGAGATACAGTGCAGCATTGGCCCTTTGAGCAGTGCCGCCTAGCAATCCCCCAAATTTAATCCTACCCTGATCACGAGACAAGTTAAAATCAGCTGGGTTCCTGGCGGCGTGGCTCAAAGAGCCCATGCTGTATCTCTAAATAAGTGAAAGCTGAGTACCATTTGACAAGGTAAAAATAACTTGTGCTTCAAATGCCAAATTGAAAAGAACAGAGGCTCAAAAAAAATACTTGTCACAATAACTAAAATGAGAGAACATTTTTATTTTCACTATCTACAAAAACATGAATTGGTATTCACTGCACAATGTCAAACAATGAGAACACATGCAACAATTCTGTGTGTAACAGTAACCATTGTCAATAAAATGGTTTAAGAAAAAAAACAAAAAATTGGTGCCTGCAAAAATATTTTCAACCATTTTCCTTACCACTGTCTGCTTTGAGGCTGTACAAATTACAAGTTGACAACTGTCCAAATTACAAATGGGGATATGGAAACTCACACTCATTCCTGCACTAATTTGAAATTATCTTCAACTATTTAGTTTCAATCTCTGATTCTGAAAGAATAATTGATGAGAGCCAATAATTTGAAGAATGCTGCAGGTCAACTAGTAGGAATGACTGATTACATACCAAACATTCACTAATCACCTTGCATTGCAAAGGTCTGTTAACCCTGAAAATTTAAATAAAAGTAGCAATTACTGGGGATATAATCAACCTGCTATGTTAAGTATTCCTCTCTCCAACCTGCCAGGTATCTCTAACATTTAGGTTTTAAATGAAATGCCTTGTGTGCACAAGGATATCATAGCATAAGAAGCAGTTGGAATGCGCAAGGGCCATTAATAGAGTGGATGGGGAGAAAATGTTTGAGAGAGAATCTGAAACTGGTGGGGTGAGATTACTGTAAAAAAAAAGTCATTCATTAATAGGTGGGAGATCACATTCTTATTCTCAGAGGGTTGAGTATCTTTGGAGTAATAACTTCAAAGCACATTACAAATAAAGTGATTGAATGTTCTAAAACAGTTCACACAGAACAGACCACCACAGAAACAGGCCAGGCCTTTGGCCCACAATGTTGTGCCAAACCGGTTGAAAAGTAATCAAAAACATCCAAACACTGATCCCTCCTACCTACACAATGCCCATATCCCTCCATCTTCCTCACATACAGAATCAGGTTTATTATCACCAGCATGTGATGTGAAATTTGTTAACTTAGCAGCAGTAGTCCAATTCAATACATAATCTAGCACAGCAACAAAATAATAAAACAAAAATAATAAACATATCAATTACAAAAACCTGCTAAAATAGAAATATTGTATTTTTTAAAAAGTGAGGTAGTGTCCAAAGATTCAATACCCATTTAGGAATCGGATGGCAGAGGGGAAGAAGCTGTTCCTAAATCGCCAACTGTGAGCGTTTAGGCTTCTGTACCTCCTACATGATGGTAACAGTAAGAAAAGGGCATGCCCTGGGTGCTGGAGATCCTTAATGATGGACACTGCCTTTCTGAGGCACCACTTCCTAAAGATGCCCTGGGTACTTTGTAGGCTAGTGCCCAAGATGGAGCTGACTAGATTTACAACCTACTGCAGTTTCTTTCGGTCCTGTGCAGTAGCCCCTCCATACCAGACAGTGATGCAGCCTGTCAGAATGCTCTCCATGGTACAACTATAAAAGTTTTTGAATGTATTTGTTGACAAGCCAAATCTCTTCAAACTCCTAATAAAGTATAGCCACCGTCTTGCCTTCTTTATAACTACATCGATAGGTTGGGACCAGGTTAAATCCTCAGAGATCTTGACACCCAGGAACTTGAAGCTGCTCACTCTCTCCACTTCTGATCCCTCTGAGGATTGGTATGTGTTCCTTCATCTTACTCTTCCTGAAGCCCACAATCAGCTCTTCGTCTTACTGACATTGAGTGCCAAGTTGTTGCTACAGCCTCCACTCCAGCAGTTGGCATATCTCACTCCTGTACGCCCTCTCGTCACCACCTGAGATTCCACTGACAGTGTTTGTATTGTCAGCAAATTTATAGATGGTATCCGAGCTATGCCTAGCCACAGTCATGTGTATAGAGAGAGTAGAGCAGTGGGCTAAGCACACACCCCTGAGGTATGCCAGTGTTGATGGTCAGCGAGGAGGATGTTATCACCAATCAGTACAGATTGTCGTCTTCCGGTTAGGAAGTTGAGGATCCCATTTCAGAGGGAGGTACAGAGGTCCAGGTTCTGCAACTTCTCAATCAGGATTGTGGGAATGATGGCATTAAATGCTGAGCTATAGTCAATGAACAGCATCCTGACATAGGTGTTTGGGTTGTCCAGGCCGTGTGGAGAGCCTTTGAGATGTCTATCCAAACATCTTTTAAAAGCCTCCAATGTATTTGCCTCTACCACTATACTAGGCTGTGCATTCCAGGCATCCACCAAGTAAAAAAAAATACCCCTCACATCCCCCTTGAAACCACCCCCTTTCACCTTCATACGTCCTCTGGAATTAGACATTTTCACCCTGGGAACAGATAGTCCCAGTCTACTCTATCTACAGGTGCAAGAAAAGTTTGTGAACCCTTTGCAATCACCTGTTTTTCTGAATTACTCAAAATGTGGTCTGAATCTCATCTAAGTCACAATGATAAACAAAGACAATCTGCCTAAACTAATAACAAACAATTGTATTTCTTCTCACCAATATTCACAGTCCAGGTTCAGAAAAAATATGAACCTCTGGGGTAATGCCTTCTACAAAAGCTATTTGGAGTCAGGTGTTCCACTCAATGTGATTGGAGGTGCGGCTTGTAGAGATGCCCTGCCCTATTAAAAACACAAAGTCAGGTTACTGACAGAGCCTGCTCTTCTCAAGATAGATCTGTTTATGTGCACCATGGCCCCATCAAAACAACTTTCAGAGGACCTTAGAAGAATTGTAGAGATGCACAAAGCTGGAAAAGGTTACAGAAGCATTTCTAAAGACCCAAGTGTTCATCAGTCCACAGTAAGAGAAACTGTCAGTAAATAGAGGAAATTCAGTCCTGTTGCTCCTCTCCCATGGAGTGGGCACCCTGAAATATCATGCCAAGAGCGCAACATGCAATGCTGAAGGAGGTCAAAAATAACCCATGGGTAACAGCAAAAGACCTGCAGAAATCTCTAGAACTTGCTAAATTCTCTGTTCATGTGTCTGCTGTAAGAAAAACACTGAACAAGAATTGTGTTCAGGGAAAGACACCACAGAAGAAACTACTACTCTCCAAAAATAAATAAATAAATAAATAACTGCACTTCTTGAGTTTGCGAAAACCACCTTTATGTTCCACAACTCTTCTGGGACAACGTTCTGTGAAGAGAAGAGACAAAAGTTGAACTTCTTGGCAGAAATGTACACCACTATGAATTGTGGCAAAAGTGCACTACACACCAATAGCTTATCCCAACTGTAATGTATGGTGGAAGAAGCATTATGGTTTGGAGCCGTTTTGCTGCCTCAGGACCTGGACAGCTTGCAATCATTGAGGGACCAATAAACTCAATTGATTCAAGACATTTTACAAGAGAAGGTCAGGGTAGCAGTCCATCACCTGAAGCTTAATAGAAGTTGAATAGTGCAACAAGACAATGATCCAAATCAACAACAAAATGATTAAAAAGGACATTGTGTTTTGGAATAGCCAAGTCAGAATCCAGACCTTAACCCAATTGAAATGCTGTGGCATGACCTAAAGAGAGCTGTTCATGCAAGAAATCCCAGAAATACTGATAAATTGAAACAGTTTTGTATGGAGGAATAGTCTAAAATTCTTCCTCGCCACATTGCAAATCTGATTGGCAGGTACAGGAAATGTTTAGTGGAAGTTAAGGGAGGTTCTACCAGTTATTAAATGCAATGTTTCACATACTTTTCCCAGCCTGGACTGTGAATGATTAAACAATGTACTCAACAAAGACATGAAAAGTATGGTGTTATTAGTTTAGGCAGATTTTGTTTGTTAACTTTCATGACTCAGATGAAGATCAGACCACAATTTATGCAGAAAACCCAGGTTCACAAACTTCTTACAACTGTGTGCCTCTCAATCTTGTAAACCTCTATCAGGTCTCCCCTCAGCCTCTGTCGCTCCAAAGAAAACCCAAGTTTGTTCAGTCGCTCATGATAGCACATACCCTCTAAGCCAGTCAGCACCCTAGGAAACCTCTTCTGCACCCTCTCCAAAGTATCAATCAGAACTTTAAGCAGAACTCCAGATGTGGCCTAACCAGAGTTCAGAAAGTTGCAACACAATCACCCGAGTTTTGAACTCAATACCTCAACTAATAAAAAAAAACAAGCATTCCATAGGCCTTCTTAACCACCTTATTGACCTGTGTAGCTACTTTCAAGGAGCTATAAACCTGGAACCAAGATCTCTCTGCTCAGCAATGCTGTTAAGGATTTTGCCCTCAGGTGTACTATCTCCTTGCATTTGCCCTACCAAAGTTGCAACA
This sequence comes from Hypanus sabinus, assembly GCF_030144855.1. Lineage (NCBI taxonomy): Eukaryota > Metazoa > Chordata > Chondrichthyes > Myliobatiformes > Dasyatidae > Hypanus > Hypanus sabinus. The sequence continues at coordinate 72,874,904 of NC_082723.1, read as the reverse complement.
TCTCATAATTATCTGGACTAAACTCCATTTGCCACTTCTCTGCCCATATCTGCAACTAATCACACTATATTCTTTGCCAGTCTTCTACGCTATCCACAACTCCACCAATCTTGGTATCATCTGTGAATTTACTAACCCACTCATGTTCATGCATACAATTACATCTCCCTGGAGAAGTATTTGAATACAAAGTAGTTTTCAAACCACAAAGTCACAAAATATTGATAGCTGCCTCACATTCTGAGAAAAGGATACCCAACAGTATCAATTTAACTTCTGTACTACATGATGTTAACAAATATTTTCATAGTAGCACATGCAAAAATTTGAACCCAGGAGTCAGCTTTAATTCCTGTTTTCCAGGGTAAAATTGATGTATATAATGACATTGCAAACAGGTTTCTGCATGGCAAACTCCAGATAGCACACAAATTTCTTGTTTTTCTAATAAAAACTGAAAATGTTTATACTCTGATAAAAGTGGCAACAATTCATAGTGTACAGTAGCTGTTCTGTTCTACCTATTTTCCCCCACATGCTCTGGGGACGCACTTGCCTTGCAGTTCTCAAAACTAATACATGACAGCAGCTAAATTTCATTAACAGTTTGAGAAGATATGGTATGTCACCAAAAACACTAATTTCTACAGATGTACCGTGGAGGGTATTCCACTGGCTGCATCATTGTCTGGTATACCGTGGGGGGGGGGGGGGGGGCAGCTACTGATGTACAGGATCGAAGTAAACTGCAGAGTTTTAAACTTTGTCAGCTCTATCATAAACATTATTCTCTGTAGTACTGTAGTATCAAAGCCATCTTCAAGGACCATTGCCTCAAAAACATGGCGTCCATCATTACAGAACCCCATCAAAAAGGTCAAGCCTTGTTCCCATTGTTACCATCAGGAAGTTACAGAAGCCTGAAGGCACACACTCAACGATTCAGAAAATGCTTCTTCCCCTCTGCCATCTGATTTCTGATTGAACACTGAACCCCTGAATGCTACTTCAGTAGACAGACCTTCTTACAGCTTTTTTTGTACCAAAATAAATACTAGTTTTCCAAACCTACCAACTAAATATTTTATTGTTTGCCATGGAGGACTGGTTAACAGGAATTCCTGTGTACCACTGAATACCATTTGAAGTTTTGTCTCTCATGTGGCTGAATTATTGATGATGCATTTTCACCACATACAGTCCTTTTCCACATGACTCTCCTCTGTGCTCCCTTTAGAAACAATGGATCTTCCTCCTCTGTAATGTATATTTATCTGAACAGATGTCAGTAACTTCACTCAAACACACCCTTGCTTCCTTAGTTATTTACAAACTCTCAATGGAGCAACAAGAAATATTACTGCTCAAGAGGAATGAGATGAATTTTTAAAATACCCAGCTGGTCCATTTTTTAAAAACACTAAAGTTAGATCACATGTTGATCACTTAATTTCAGTGGAAAGGCCAACTAACAAACTCAATCCATCAGTAACATCCTTTGAGAAAAGGAAAGTAACAACTCCAGCAAAGAAATTAGACGTTTTCAAAAGCAGCTGTTGAAATACAATCTCAACAAACTTAACTTTGAGATTAATTTCCATCAAATTAGTAAATCAGATTTCAGAATTTTAACTGTGCGACTTGAACAAATGTGCATCAGTCATGGCTACAACAGAATAATCATCTCAAACATGTACTGAATTGAGAATTAGTCTACATATTGTATCATCATTATATGCCACGTTGTATGACGATGCACACACATACTCAGGTACCTGTGGGTCCTCACCATAGGCATACCCTCACCATCAATAGTTACAGGGAGGAGTGCAAGCTTGGTCATTTATCATCACCATCTCCTTTGTCTTACTGATGTTGAGCTGCAGATGATTCAGCTTGCACCATTCGACAAAGTCCTCCACCAAGACACCATACTCATTCTTCTGTCCTTCCTTTATATACTCGACTATTGTCGAGTCATCAAAGAATTTCTGCAGATGATATGACTGTGTTGTATCTAAAGTCTGAGGTATACAGGAAGGGAGCCAACACAGTGGGGCCCCATCGCTGTTTACACCCATGTCTGACACACGGCACTGAAGCCACACAAACTGTGGTCTGCCAGTCAGGTAGTCCATTATCCAGGATACCAATGAGGTGCCAATCTGCATTGAACAGAGCTTTTCCCTGAGCAATGAAGGCTGTATGGTATTGAAGGCACTCGAGAAATCAGGGGGTAAAAAACAATCCTTACAGTGCTCACATGGTCTTGACCATGAGTCCTTGAAAAAAATTTTCTACAGAAGTGGTTTGCCATTGCTTCTTCTGGGCAGTGTCCTTACAAAAAATGTGACCGCAGCCATTATCAGTACTCTTCAGAGATTGTCTGCCTGACATCAGTGGCTGTGTGACCATGTCTTGTGATGTGCACCACCACTAGGCAAGGTAGTATTGTGGGGTCTGAGAGTATTCTGATGCACACCAAGTGCCATTCAGCCATGCTGAAGTACTGAAAGAATGGCATTCTATAACAAGGCACTGCTTCATAGAGTCACTTACAGTAGTTTCTTGCTTTACAAGATTAAAGATCTTAATATTCACTGTCTTAAAAAGATGGAAATCGAAATCAGAAAAATGGAGGAAAAAATCCGCAAACACTGAAAATCCAAAGCAACACACAAAATGCTAGAGGAACTCAGCAGGCCAGGCAGCTTCTATAGAGAAGCTTAAACAGTCAACATTCTGGGCAGAGACCCTTCTTCAAGGCTGGAAAGAGGGGAACAGTCAGAGAAAGCTGATGTGGGGGAGGGAGAAGAGGAGGAAGTTGTACAAGGTGGCAGGTTGTACAAGGTGAAACTTGGAGAGGGCAAGAGTGAAGAAAAGAGATGGGAAATTAATGAAAAGAGGTAAAGGGCTGGAGAGGGGGGTGGAATCTGATAGGAGAGGACAGAATACCACAGAATGAAGGGGAGGGAACACTAGAGGGAGGTGATGGGCAGGTCAGGAGATAAAGTGAGAGGGAAACAGGAATGGGGAATGGTGAAGTGGGGAAATTACTGGAGGGTCAAGAAAGTGCTCATGTCATCAGGTTGGAGACTAACCAAGGTGTTGCTCCTCCAACACGAGTGTGGGCTCATCATGGCAGTAGAGGCGGCCATGGACTGACATGCTGCTACAGGCATCCCCTTACCTGCCCATCACCTCCCTCTGGTGTTCCTCCCCCTTTCCTTCCATGATCTTCTGATCCCTCCCATTAGATTCCCCTTTTCCAGCCCTCATCTTTTCCACCAATCAACTTCCCAGTTCACCCCCTCTCTTGGTTTCACCTATCACCTGCAACCTAGTACTTCTTCCTCCCCTCCCCCCATCATCTTACTCTGACTTCTCCCCCTTCCTTTCTAGTCCTGATCAAGATTCTCAGCCCAAAACATTGACTGTTTACACTTTTTCCATAGATGCTGCCTGCCTGCTGAGTTCCTCCAACTTTTATGTGTTGCCATAGAGGTGAAGAGCTTGGGACCATCACGGTTGAAGGTACTAAGGTTACAGTGATTAAATTTGAGAGAAGGCTCAAGAGGCCAGAGCTGAGGATTACACAACTGGAAGTTAACCTTAGTGTATTTTAAATTATTAAATATGCAAAACCCAAAATGTGACCAAATTTGCCAGTAGGATCAACACCCATCTACACCTTTCAGTATGGTGCTTCCACTTAAGGAATGACATTTACAAGTTATCGTTGGCGCACAACTTCACCAGGCACTGTAGCTTACTGGTTAGCATGATGCTCTACAGTACCAGCAACTTAGGTTCAATTCCCATTGCTGTCGGTAAGCAGTTTGTACCTTCTCCCCATAACCATGTGGGTTTTCTCCAGGTGCTCTGGTTTCCTCCCACAGTCCAAAAACGTACTATTTGGTAGGTTAACTGATTGTTGTAAACTGTCCCATGATTAAGCGGGAGATTGCTGAGTGGCATAGCTCAAATAGCTGGAAGGGCCTGTTCTGTGCTGCAGGTCAATGAATAAATAAAAATAGAAAACTTTAATTCCAACTTAAGTGAACTTGTTAGTGCACTAGTGGCAGCTTTCTATCAATAACACTGAGACACAGTTTTTCCCCAGGATTTATCAAACACCTGGTTTTTGATTCTAAAATTTCAAGACTTATTCATGCATTCTTAAATCTCTTAAAAATCTGACTGATGTCACAATAATTAAACAAAAGATCCACACACTAATGTGTGGTGCTGTCATGCAAATAAGCAGATAATGCTGAATAGCATCCTTAGTGAGCTTCACAATTTCCCAAATTCTACAGAAGTAATAAACAAAGTTCAAAGTAGATTTATCATCAAAGCACATATATGTCACCATTTACAACCCCGAGATTCATTTTCTTGTGGGCATACTCAATAAATCCATCAAACACAACAGAAGTAATGAAAGACTGCACCAACAGGGTGGCAACAAGTGTGCAAAAGAAAAAAAGGAATAGTGATAGAATCATAGGAAAATACAGCACAGAAATTAGCCCTTTGGCCCATCTAGTCTATGTCAAACTATTTAAACTGCCACTCCCATTATTAATAAACAAACAGTAGAGTACATGAGAGAAGAGTCTTTGAGAATGAGTACATGAGAGAAGAGTCTTTGAGAATTACGGGAACATTTCAATGATGGGATAGTGAAGTTGAGTGAAGTTATCCACTCTAGTTCAAGAGCCTGATGTTTGGGGGTTAATCATTGTTCCTGAAGCAGGTAGTGGGAGTCCTGAGGCTCCTGTACTTTCTTCCTAATGACAGCAGTAAGAAAAGAGCATGGCCTGGGTAGTGGAGGTCCTATGCCCAAATAATGCAAAGCTTCGCACCACAGATTATGTTTTTTTGTATGCCAGATTACAGCATTTTGGACACTTTCTGCAGATTTAAAGACAATAAAAACTGTAAACCCTAGCAGCCCTATCATACAACTTAAAATAACTTGCCTAGCTGTCATTTATTTGGGTGTTCTGCAAAGAACATTTTGCATTTATTCATACAAAGAAATGTTACAAATAATGTCCTTCTCCCTGAAATTTGTCCAATATCACCTTTCATTTTGCCACTATCTACTCATATTCACTTACATAACGATGACATAACTGAACATTTGAGAGGCATTATACAATAATGGTAGGATTCTAATCTATAATCTTTATCTCAAAAGAGTTTGCAGTGGCAGCAGCTAGCTTCAGTGCATCCTGCTACACACACACTTTATGGTATCAGTGACCCGGGTTTAATTTTCCCACCACTGCCTGTAAGGAGACTGTGGGTTTCCTTTGGGTGCTTCAATTTCCTCTCAAAGTCCAAAGATGGACTGGTTCCTGGGTTGATTGGTCATTGTAAATTGTCCCATGCTTATGCTAGGGTCAATTCAGGAGCTGCTGGATGGCATGCTCATAGGGCCAGAAGGTATCTATTCTATGTGTTTCTCAGTAAATCAATAGCATTATTTTGTAAACCTTTCCTTGCACTGGAAGATGACCACTCATGTGACTAATTACCATAATGAGCACACAACACAAAATACAATGCAAAGAACAGACAGATGGCACCTACACTGATCAAGAATACACAAGGTCCAGAACACCAGAATAACCTTTTCAAAACAGTGCCAGGGAACTCACAACATCCTGAGTCTTAAGCATACAGAAAGGCAACATTTTGGTCAGCGCCATGTTCCTTCAAGAACATACACATGTACTGTTATAAATTTTCTTGCTCAATGGTCTAAATTGATTGATTAAGCACTAAAGTAGCAATAAGTACCATAATTATTGGGCACAAATATCTTTATACATGATACCATCTCAGCATCTCTGAAGTTCATAAGGTTTTAAACTATGAAGCTGACTTTTTTAAATAATAAACATTTTATATTTATGTTTCATGACAAGAGTCATTTGCCATTGAATTTATACACTCAGAAATCACATCAATCACACTGCCCTACCCATATCCTGGTAGCCTATTCTCCCTCTATGAACCATCAACAGCACCCTGTCTACACTAAGCAAGTTACAAAGGTTAATTACCCTACCAACTAGCACATCTTTGGGAAAAGTAGACAACGAGAACACCCAAGAAGAAACCCAGTGGCACTAAGCACTGCACCATCTCTCAAAAGTCTTCACAGTGCTAGACATGGTCCCTTACAAAGACTAGTTGACTCAAATCAAAATTTAATGCTTGCCAAATAGCCCTCAAGGAGGGCCACAACCTTGTCATTGGGTTTGGAGGCTTGGATGCCTCAATGTTCCAAAGAGCTACGTTGGCCGGAGTCAGGGCCTTGCGCTTTGGCTCTTAGTGGGGTCACCCATGCCAAACAGGTCAAACGATAGTGGCCAGACTAAGTGGTCCATTAGTCTTTTAGGTTTGAGGGTTCAATCTCAGGATTAACAACCCTGACTGGTAAAATAAAACTGCTATGGAAACAGCAAAGAAGAATTCTTTTCCTCTGAAAGCGTACATATCCCAAACAAAGCAAGGTACTTTCTACTTATAAGATCTCAAGGCCTCAACTGAATTGGTCGAGGTCAACAGATGGTGCATTCCGGCTGTCTATGTGATAGCAAAGCCAGGGCAGTACAATATTCAAAGCAAGCTGTTGCACATGCAGCAGGCTCCCCCTCTCCATGCAGCTGATGAATCCAAAAAAATGCAATGTAGGGACTCCAGCTCCAGATTTATCCTCTGGGCTTACTCCCAAAGCCTTCTGCATATAACCACAAGCCCCATCTGCCTGAAGTGACTGGTCTTAAGGTGCCAGTAACCCATATTTGCCCCTTCTCCTGTCACTGAACGGTTCCACAAGGCTTAGTAGCAAAGCCCCACATGACCAACAAGTGCTAGACATGGTTGTCAGAGGTTATTTGAGACTCACGCCATTGGGAGCATTGACAGCTTATCCCCATATCTCTCCCAACTATAATCTTAGATAACCACAAGATCTCTACACAAAATAAAAGGTTTTCCTGCATAAATTATTCAAAATTTAGTATACGTTAAAATACTTATTGCTACACAACAACAAATTTACCTCAGATTTGGATGACTTCGTCGTAGAAAAGCATGTGCTGAAACTGCCTACTGCCATCCAGCTGCACTGGGATCATAGCCCTCCATACTCCTACCAACCATGTACCAATCCAAACTTCTCTTTAATGTTGAATTCGAGCTTGCATGCATCACTTGCACTGGCAGCTTGTTCTACACTCTCATGACCCTCTGAGTAAAGTTACCCCACATTCCCCTTAAACTTTTCACCCTTAACCCATGACCTCTGATTGCAATCCCACCCAACCTCAACGGAAAAAGCCTGCTTGCATTTACCTCATTTTCTTGTTTGCACTAAGTTGACCGCCAGTGGCAAGACCCAAGTTTCTAGCCATTACTTTCTCTCATCTCCTAAAGAATCTTTTGTCAGATTAGCCAAATTTAACAATATAGGGAACTGTTCAGGAAATTCATCTGTTGATTTCAGAAGAGCTCCACTGCAAGTCAAAGGCAAGTCACCCAGGCCCTTCATCTATAAACATGAACTCAAAAAGAGATGAATAAAAAGCGAGGATAATACAATCACCCTCAAAAATATATGCATAACTGTTCTTATCAAAGTTTTCACAATACATCAGACATCAATTAAACCAGTACTGCATAAGTGACTGGGCACTTGGGTGCCATTTCAACTTAATTACCTTGAGCCAATGTACAGACCCAGTTAATTAAGAAAACCATTAGTAAGGAATTCCACTTTTAATTGCTTCATGATATAAAAACCACAGTATCTGATGATACCTGAAGCAGAAAAAAACTGATCCAAAAAAATCTTAAAACAATTGCTGCTAACCTGCGACCATCACAGGGTTGTTAAACTTGTATGACTCACCCTCAGCTCCAAAGAAATGATTGTTCCAAAGAGTCAAATTCCTTATTTTGATCCTTTATTAGCAAACATACAATCTTGAAGCAATATTAAACGGTATTAAGTGATCAGCAAAGACATGACATCCAGCATTCCAAGCTATAAATTGATACAAAATAAACAATACAAAACTTACTCCCTTCACTTAGACCACACCCAACTCATGTGACAAGCTGCCATAAATGCACAGCACAAAATGCCAGTTCCTACAATATGCATTATTCAACAGAAATAGTAATACAGTATCAAAGAACATGGTAGAAGGCAGAGCTTAGGAGGGTTAATGGTGCCCAATGGCGATTCCTTTGCTTGCATCTTCGGAAACAGCTCTACTTCCATCCTTAATATCTCTAATTTTTCCTTTCAGAGTTCTTTTGAAGAGCCTGACCTGGTATTACATACTGACTACAGTTCACTGCTGGAATGGGACCCACTCTCAGGGTTCCATAACTGGCCGTAGTTCAGCACACCCAAGCCTCGGCCTAACAGTCTGGCTCGAATTCAGAAGCCTAGGATCTCGAGGCTCTGGAGATGGGCAGATCTAGGGTTGGTGTCATGACAGGAGACCCTTGTATCGTCAGGGTATCTGCTATGTGGCTGGAGACCTGGGATCTTTGCAATCTTCAGGTACAGAGCTTGAAAAAAAGCGATGTAACAGACTTATAACATAGAAGTTGTTTGTCATACAAAAAAGCAGGATGAACTCAGCAGGTTGGGCAGCATCCGTTGACTGCTTCTTTCAATGGATGCTGCCTGACCTGCTGAGTTCATCCAACTTTTTTTATACGTCTTAATTTGACCACAGCATCTACAGTGTACTTTGTGTTTACGAGTTGTTTGTCGTGTCTCCCCATTCGCTGGGAAAATGGACACACTTCTTTCTCCCTTATTAGGAGAGAGAACCTGCGTTATGTCAAATACCAGTTGAAGCACCAAGTCTTTGGCGTAACTGCATGCCTGTGTCTTTGCTGTAACTTTGCTCACGCTTAAGTGCTCGGTGGTAGTTCCAATGCTTTTTTAAAAAAATTTTTTTATTATTTTTTCCAAAACATTTTACAAATTAAAAACCCCAAATCCCAATGAGGAACATTAAAACAGTGCAAAATTAAGCATATAATAACAATATGCTACAAAGGAAGAGAATTTAGCAAAAAAAAAGCACCTAAATTAAAGACAAGTAAGCTTAGTGTCCTCCCCAAGCCCCACAACACAAGAAAAAACAACAGCAACTCCAGACCAACCACAACACAATATAGAGAGAGTCAGGACAGCCAAGCTCCCAGACTGTGAATACACTCAGCAACAGAGGATAATAATGCCTTCTACCAGGAAAAAAAAAGGAGCTGAAAGCAAGGGACCAAAAAGAAAAAAAAACCCTAGTCAAGAGGAAGGTTATGAAAGTACTCGATAAAAGGTCCCCAGACCTTATGGAACTTTAGATCTGAGTTGAGAACTGAATAATGAATTTTTTCAAGGTCCAAACAGGCCATGATGTCGTTAAGCCATTAAGCATGAGTGGGCAGGGCAGCATCTCTCCATCTGAGGAGGATCAAGCATCTAGCCAGGAGAGAGGCAAAGGATAATATTCGGCATTTGGTCGGACCCAGACATAAATCTGTCTCGCCCCAAGAACTGAACAGAGCAATTAAGGGGTTTGGTTCTAGGTGCTGATTCAGAATACACGATAACGTAGTGAAGACATCTTTCCAGAATTTCTCCAAGCTAGGACAGAACCAGTACATATGGATGAGAGAGGCCACGCCCCCCTTGCATTTATCACAGAGCGGACTAACGCTAGGGTAGAATCGAGATAGTTTAGATTTAGACATATGGGCTCTATGAACAATCTTAAACTGTAAAAGGCAGTGGCGAGTACAAAGAGAGGTTGAGTTAACCGATTTGAGAACTGAATCCCAGCTCTCCTCAGATAAGGAGATATTTAAATCCTGCTCCCAGGCCATTTTGATTTCATCCATGGGGGCCCGTCGTAAGGCCTCTAGTTTATCTCGGATGATTGATAATAAGCCTTTACCTAGTGGATTCATGGAAAGAAATAGGTCCATAGCATTTTTTGCAGGCATTTCAGGGAAGTTAGGAATTAAAGGAGCAATAAAGTGTCGGATTTGGAGATATCTGAAAAAATGAGCATTGGGCAGATTGAACTTAACAGAGAGCTGCTGAAAAGAAGCGAAGCGATTATCAATGAAAAGATCTTCAAAATGTCTAATGCCCTTCCTATACCAAACCTGGAATGCTGAATCGTATGTAGTAGGTAAAAAAAGGTGATTATGAGCAATAGGGCTGGAAACGGAAAACCCCTGGAAACCATAGCATTTCCTGATCTGAGCCCATATACGCAAAGTGTGTCTAACAAGAGGATTAGCTATTGATCCGGGCAGACTACTAGGGAGTGCAGAGCCAAGAAGTGCAGAGATAGATAATTCTTTAGTGGAGCTCAGCTCCATCGCCACCCAGTTAGGGCACTCGGGTTGGCCATGGAAGAAAGACCAGAAGGTAGCACAACGTATATTAGCTGCCCAATAATATAAACGAAAGTTAGGTAAAGCCATGCCACCCTTTTTTTTAGATTTTTGGAGATGGAGTTTATTAATTCTAGAGCCGATGCTTTTTTTATTGCTGGTGGGGGGGGGAGCTGGAGGGGACTTTGGGGTTCTAATGTTTAACTGTCGTTCATTCTTTGGGGCACCATTGTGGATGGTTGCAAAGAAAAAGCTTTTCAGAATGTATATTGTATACATTTCTCTGACATTAAATTGGACCTTTGAACCTTTGTATGAGCACCATTTCCAAGCAGATGGAAATTTGATGCCATGAACTACAACAGCAACTTTAAAATTCTAATAAAGAGAATGCTGGAAATATTCAGAAGGTCAGGCAGCACCTGGAACAGTCACACACACTTCAGGGGTTAACCCTTCATCTCAGTTAGATTTGAGTTTTTAAACTAAGTAGGGATTAGAGAGTGGAGATGAAAAAGGAAGCTGCAGAACAAATATAACAATGTGCAAAGCAGGAGAGATCAAAAGATTACAGACACCGTCATGGTGGTTTACAAGAGTCAACAAAAGGTGAGCCAAGCAAAGATGTAAAAAGTAACAGAAAATTCAATTCCTCCAGCTGCAGTCCAATAATGATAAACAGTTACAATCTAAATTCATTAAATCCCCAAGACCACAACTGGTGCAGTTCATTGGAACAAGCTCCACTCTAATACAGATGGGGCAAAGCTGGGTCAAGCAACAAATATCCATTAAAGGAGCTGGAAGATCTCTGTGGGTCAGGCTCCATACTTAATAAGACTGTACATCAGTACTGGAAAGGCCATAAGGTATAGGAGCAGAATCAGGCCATCTGGCCCATCAAGTCTGTCATGGCTGATCCCTTTTTAAAATCTCGTCAACCCCAGTTCCCGGCCTTCTCCTCGTAACCTTTGATGCCATGTCCAATCAAAAACCTATCAATCTCTGCCTTAAATGCACCCAACAACATGGCCTCCACAGCTGCATCAAATTCCACAAATTCACCACCCTTTGGCTAAAGAAATTTCTCTGCATCTGTTTTGAGAGTACCTCTCCATCCCAAGGCTGTGCCATTTTGTTGTAGACTCTCCCTGCATGGGAAACATCCTTTCCACATCTACTCTATCTGGGCCTTTCAACATTTTAAAAGTTTCAATGAGATCCCCCCTCATTCTTCTGAATTCCAGCAAGTGCAGAGCCAGAGCCATTAAACGTTCCTCATATGAAAACCCCTTCATTCCTTGAATCATCCTTGTGAACTTCCTCTGGACCCTCTCCAATGCCAGCACATCTTTTCTAAAATGAGGGGCCCAAAACTGTTCACAATACTCAAGGTGAGGCCTCACCAGTGCCTTGTAAAGCCTCAGCATCACATCCTTGCTCTTGTATTCTCGACCTCTTGAAATTAATGCTAACGTGGTATTTGCTTTCATCACCACCGACTCAGCCTGCAAGTTAACCTTTAGGGTGTTCTACACAAGGGCTCCCAAGTGTCTTTGCAACTCAGATTTTTGGATTTTCTCCCTATTAGAAAATAGTCTACACATTTATTTCTACTACCAAAGTGCATGACCATACATTTTCCAACACTATCTCATTTGCCACTTTTTTGCCCATTCGCCTAATCTGTCTAAGTCTTTCTGTAGCCTACCTGTGTCCTCAACACTACCTGCCACTCCACCAATCTTTGTATCATCTGAAAACTTGGCAACAAAGCACCAAATCATCACCCAAATCACTTATATACAGCATAAAGAAGTGCTCCCAACACCGACCCTTGCAGAACACCACTAGTCATTGGCAGCCAACCAGAAAAGGATCCTTTTATTCCTACTTGCTGCCTCCTACCAATCAGCCGATGTTCTAACCATGTTAGAAACTTACCTGTAAGTCCAGGTATACAACATCCACGACACCCCTTTTTCCCCTGAAGGAAACCATGTTGACTTTGTCCTATCTTGTCCTGTGTTACCAAGTACTCCATCACCTCATCCTTAACAACTGACTTTAACATCTACCTAACCACTGAGGTCAAGCTAATTGGTCTATAATTTTCTTTCTGCTGCCTTCCTCTTTTCTTAAAGAATGGAGTAACATCTACAATTTTCCAGTCAGGCACCATGCCAGAGTCCCAATGATTTTTGAAAGATCACTTCTAATGTCACCATAGTCACCAACACTACCTCCTCAGCTTGTTGAGCACCTTCTCTCTTGTAACAGTAACTGCACCCACTTCTCTTCCTTCATACACAACTCGGGCAAAGTGAAGACTGACGCAAAATACTCATGTAGTTCATCAACCGGGGAGAAAGAAAGGGGAGATTGCCACTATAATAAGTTAGCAGGAAGGCAAAAGGGTGGAGCAAGATGTGATGGGTGTATCCAGGTAAGGGGACAGATAAGCAGGTGTAGGAAGGGGAGAGTGGAAATGATTGAGAAGCTGAAAGGGGAGAGATAAAGCATCAAAGGGCTGGAGAAGATGGAATCTGATCAGAAAGAACAGTAGACCATGGAATAAAGGAAGTGAACCCAAGGGAGGAATGTGTAAATGAGTGGGAGATCAAGAGCTGGAGAGGAAAAAACTGGCCACTACTCTTAATTTAAAATTCTCTGGCAGCAGCATATGCCAACTGAAAGATGCACAAAGGTTCTCCCCCATGTACAAAAAAACATTAAATCTAGCTAACTAAATAGTTAAGATGTTAGACATTTCCTGATCTGTAGTTTGATTCGGAAAATGAAAAGTTTAAGGAAATACACTAACAAAATCAGTTTTAATATCACTTACACAACACAAAAATCTAACCCAAAAGTGTCTTCAGGTTCCTACACCTCCTTCCTGATGGTAGTGACAAGAAAAGGGCATGTCCTGGATTGGTGTGGGATCCTCAAGGATGCACGCCTCCTTCTTGGAGGAACCACCTCTTGAGGATGCCCTCAATGGTGTGGAGGGTGAGCTCACCCTTTCCACTGCTGACCCCTCAAAGAGGGATGGTGTGTGTTCCCCTGTTTTCCCCTCAATGAAGTCGCAGCTGGTGTAGCAATGAGCAAGGTCATTCCTATGCTTGCAAGGTAGTGCCATAAAGGAAAGGATTGCTGGGCACTTCAAAGGCCAAAAAAGAAAAAAACTTGGGAGAAAAATATAGCCATAGGACACTACAGCACAGTAACAGACCATTTTGCCAATCTGGTTTGTACAGAACCTGCCTAAACCCATTGACCAGCACCCAGACCATAGCCATTGTCAATGTGTGATGGTCATGCAGGAGGGGCCAGAAACACTGATGGACAGCCAGCTGGTGGTGTAGTGGCATCTGCATCAGAGTTCAAGGCAAGTGGTCCTGGGTTCGAATCTGGATGGCTCCTTGCACACTTTCCATCCGCGCTGGGTTAAGCCATGAGCCAACAACTCGGCCTCATAAAAATGACAAATGCAAAAGATACGGCAAGGTTGCCACCCAATGTGTCACAATGCGCGCAGAGGAACAACGACACTGATGGAGTTGAAGCAGTTACAGCTCTGAGAAAGCAGGAAGGGACAGTGTACAAGTTCTGGGCCAGAAGTTTGAATTTATAATCGTTTTAGGAATCCTTCAACCAAGGTAGAGGGAAAACACAACCCAAGATGAATTAATAAATCAGAAGCAATGAAATGAGAAAACAAAACTGAACATACTTCCTATCTTCCAGAAAGATAAGAAAAAGTAACAAAGTTAAGATTTATTGCACATATGGGTAACCCTTGGTAATTTCTAAGGACATGTTCGGCACAGCTTTGTGGGCTAAAGGGCTTGTATTGTGCTGTAGGTTTTCTGTTTCTATATGGGTGAATAGCATTTCTCAGAATTGTTAAAATGGGGAATTAAAACAAAAAAAAATAAACAAAGATTTGGGAAAGCAAAGATAAAAATTTTAGAGCTTATGGCAAGAACAGAAACTACTCTGATGTAGCTTGTGAATTTTAAAAAATTTTCCCACTCTTGGGATGTTCAGTCAGCATTTCCTATCCAAATGACTCCATCAGTGGCTTGCCACCAAAGTTTGATAACCTCAAGTTTAAAAAAAAGTGATTTCAATGAAATGTGCAGGTTTCTTACCTAGCTCCACAAGATACGGCAAAATTCATTATGGTTAGACCACTCAAGGCAATGAAAGGAAATATCTTTCACACAACATCTTTTGAATGCTCTGACCAAGAGGCCAAATAGTTGAGTATATTTAAGGCAGATCAATTGACTTGGATTTTAAAGAAATCTAGAGAAATGAGGTTAATACAAAAACATAGCACTGAGGTTAAAGATTAGCCATGATTTAATTTAATCTAGAGCGGGCACAAGGTGTCCGATGGGCTACTCACACTTCTGCTTTCTTGCTCGAAAAGATTCAGACACTTTGCTGCTGGTCTGAGCTGATGAGTTCCTTCCTTTCAGGCAACAGCAAAGTAAATGACTTTTAAAAAAAATGATAATCCAGCTGTATCTTAGTCAACTTTTCTGATGCTAATCCTACAGCTGCCATTTTAGGATTCAAATTAGAGTACCTGTCCAGTTCTTCAGATTGTAGTCCAGCTCATTCATTATATGCCATGTTGTATGACATGGACAATCATTGTCTTTCTATGATCATGTTGGTCCTTGACAAATTTTTCTACAGAAGTAACTTGCCCTGAC
Organism: Hypanus sabinus; assembly: GCF_030144855.1. Classification (NCBI taxonomy): domain Eukaryota; kingdom Metazoa; phylum Chordata; class Chondrichthyes; order Myliobatiformes; family Dasyatidae; genus Hypanus; species Hypanus sabinus. The sequence goes on along the minus strand of NC_082723.1, from coordinate 72,859,728 downwards.
CTTCTTCTGGGCAGACTTTTTACGATCTGATGACCCCGGCCACTATCAATACACTGCAGAGATTGTCTGCCTGGCATCAGTGGTCACATAACCAGAATTTGTGATATGCACCAGCTGCTCAAACAACCATCCATCACCTTCACGTGACCCTGACTGGGGGTGGGGGGGGGAAAGAGGCCAAGCAGATGAAACACCTTGTCTAAGGATGACCTGTCAGCTAACCGAGGGAAGCAATGCCTTACACCTCCTTTGGTAGGGATGCATTTCCACCTTGGTCTAGTCTAACCTAGTCCAGTAGTTACACAATTCTATGGGGGAGGACCAATGACAACTACTGTAATGAATGCATCACATCCTCCATAATGAATTTTGGTTTTCTCAAAGGAACAAAGTATGTGGAATAAGCAGGTCCCAAAGTAGATGAAAATGAGAACAGAGGCCAGTATTTTTCCCTCACCCCATCATTTTCCCATTTGCAGCTCTGGATCTCCCCATCATTCACACATTCCTCCCTCTCGTTCATCTCCTTCGCTTCATTCCATGGTCAAATGCTCTGTCCTATTAGATTCCTTCTCCAGTCCTTTGATAATTCACCTTTTACCTTTCAGCTTCTCAATTCATTTCCACTCTTCCACCACCCCCCCCTCCACCTGCTGATCCTTCCCCATCACCTGCCATCTCCCCTCTTTCTTTCTACTTCTGAAGAACAATTTCATTTCCTCCCAAATATGGAGCCTAACCCACTGAGTTCCTGAAGCTCCTTTATTTGTTGTCATGGAAACTGTGAAGGACACAGTGCATCCAAATAGGATAAAAGTGTAGAAGAACTAATGAGCAGAAGTAAACAGACAGATGTGGCCAGAAAACCCGCTTAAGTGTTGTACAGTGAAAGAAGGATGAAGCAAAGAAAAATAAAGTACATAAAAAATTAGCTGTGAGCAATAGGCCAAAATGCTTGATGAGACTTCAGTTGTTTTTCAATCTTGGCTAGAAGTCAGAACAGATTAATCTATCTCATTATTTTTCAAAACTAGCAGAGCAATACCAGGGACAATAGAAATCTAAAATGATAACAAATGCTGTAAACACTCAGCAGTCTAGTCTACTCTAAATTGGCGGACAAGTGCTGGGGCAAATGAACTGTGTGACCCAAACTACCAATCATCTGAATACTCTGTCCCCATCCTATCTGTGCTCAAGACTTCAAACACCATTCCAATGACAAACTTAGGAGGACAATTCTTCATCTTGGGGCTTGGTTCAGCTTTCACATAAAGAACAGGTTTGAAACCTTTTTTTAATTGACTTTCCATTAACTTCCTTTGCTAATTTCTGAATATTAATCTAGACCAACTCTACTTTATTACTACCCTCTACTGACCTGCACAACCACCCCTGAAAGTTAGACTCTTGCCTTTCACTCTATTGCAGATCTTCATCCTCAAGTTTTCTGCTTGTCTCCACATCTTAAAGGCTGGTCATCTTAAACTCCTTAAAAGAAATCTCATCACAAGTAGTTCAGTTTATCTTTGTCAATGCTAGCTCAGTATTGCACAGTCATAGAACACTACAGCAAGTTAACAAGCCCTTTGGCCCATCTGGCTTGTGCCAAACCTGACTAGTCCCATTGACCTGCAGACAGACAATAGCTGTAAAGTCAGTATTGTGATGGTAAAGTCATGCAGAATGGGCCAGATAAACTATTTCTACTACGACGAATGGATCTGAAGCAGACAGGGAACCTTGATGCAATTCTGAGCAAGCAGGAAGGAACAGTGTACAAATTCTGGCACCAGAGCTTGGAATTTCCAATTCCTTTAGGACTCCTTCAGACTAAGTCAGAGGGAAGACACACCTGCATGTTGTTTTCAGTAATGGCCTGCTCAAATCAGTTACTGGATTTATTTCCATGGTGAAAGCAGCATCCATCATCAAGGACCTACACCATACAGGCCATCAGGTTCTGAACCTGTGTGGTCAACTTTTAAAGATTCTACAACTCATGTTCTCAGTAGTATTTATTACTAATTATTTATTTACTCATTAAGACATTGTGGAATAGACCCCTGAAGCCACTGTCCAGCAACACCTTGATTCAATCCTTGCCTAACCACAGAACAATGTACAACCAATTAATTTACCGACTGGTACATCTTTGGACTGTGGGAGGAAACCCACGTGGTCATGGGGAGAACACACAGCATCGGGTACTGAACCTGAGTTTCTGGGTTTTGTATATAAAGTTTGTCTTCTTTCGCACACTGGTTGCTTGTCAACCTCTGTTTGCATCTCGATTCCATTGATTTTATCGTACTACTTAGTTTTACTGTCAATGCATAAAGAAAATGAATCTCAGGGTAGTACTTGGTAACATACATACACAGGTGACAAATTAATTTTTGAACTTTGAAAGATCAGGGTGGCACAGTAATGTAGTGACTAGCACACTTTACAGTACAGCTGACCTGTTGTCCTGGGTGCTCTAGTTTCCTCCCACATTCCAAACGAATGCTGGTTGGCAGGTTAATTGGTCATCTTCTTTGTTCTCTGATTAGGCTAAGATTAAATAGGCAGATCGCTGAGTGGTGTGACTCGAAAGGCCTATTCCTCACTGTATCTCAATAAATTACGCTTGTGCAAATAACTTAACCAGCACATCTTGGGAAATACCAAAGATATTAAAATATCAAATCACTCTTCACAATCATAAACAAGATTCTGTAGTTACTGGAAATCTTGAGCATCATAAAATACTAGACAAACTCAAGTCAGATAGCATCGATACAGAAGAATAAACAGTCGACAGGTCTCTGCCTGAAATGTCGACTGTTTATTCCACTTCAGAGATGCTGCCTGACTTGCTGAGTTCCTCCAGCACTTTGTCTGAGATTTTTCACAATCAACTAGCTTTTCTATCTTCTCATCACTTGTTTCAAACAGAATCTAATCTTTGTTCGTTGCCCTTCAACTGAACACGAGGTTCATATCTTTTCAAAGAGATAAGCATGATAAATCAGGCATAGCTCCAGAGACAGATGTGGGAAAATTCACAACATCCTTGTCTAAAAGGGAATTTTTATCTGACATTGGAAACAATCACAGCCAATTCCCACTCCAGAGACGTCAGCATGAGAAATACCAACTTTGCTGTGCAGTACAAAGAGGGAAAGCCGCACTGTTAACAGTCTGCTTCATAAGATAACCAAACTAATTTCATTATAACATGGCATCTCAGCTTGATATTAAACTTCATCATCTCTATTTTGAAGAACACAGAAGTTACCAGTCTTATCTTTCTTCCAAAACCAGATTATCTAGTAATATCATATTGTTGAGATTCGTATGCTGCATCTTCCATATCCTGTCAGCGACAACCCTTCATAAACATTTGTGACACATCCACAGTCTTAGACACATTGGGTGCCTAAACTTTTGCACAGTACTGAATTTGCCAATTTGGAGCAGAGTAAGAGTTTGCAGGAGTAAAGGAGTGCCAGGGGCAGGGGTGGGGAGGGGGAAAGAGGTGCAGGCACACCCAGCCCTGAGACACCAGGCAAGATCCATTGATTGGAAATAATTGGTTTACTGATCATTACAGAATGTCTCTTTGGTGGCTCCTCATTCCCTCCCCTCTCCCTTCCCCTTTTCCCAACCATGATTCCCCTCTCCCTGCCCCCTTCCCATTCTCAGTCCACAAGAGACCCATATCAGGTTTATGACTCAAACGTCATGAAATCTGATTTTTATTTGCGGCAGCAGAGCAGCGCAAAAGTCTCGGACTGTCTCTGTATACATACACACAAGAACAGTACTGTAGTAAGTTTGATTACTAGGGCGCCTAAGACTCTTGCATAACTACTGTAAACATTAGGCATTGAAAACGAAATCTAACTGCAGCTTATTTGATCCAATTCAAGTTGCACTGATGATTTTGTAAAATAACAATATAGTATTAGTCTTAGAACTAAAATTTAAATACATTCAAAAAGACGCGGAAAACCTGCAGATGCTGGAAATCCAAAGCAACACACAGAAAAATGCAAACGTCGATGTTTCGGCACCAGATCGGGTCAATCAATTCCTTTAGCACTCCAAGAATGCTCCTCGGTTCAGAATGAAGCTGATAACAGAGGCGACGTTCAAACGTTCAGGTGAGAAGACGAAATATTCCATCACACCGTTCTGAAGATGCGCCTCTTCCCAACTCAACTTATCGCCTGAAACATCTGCTTGGACAGAACTGCAAACTCCAGCGTTTTGTGCATGTGCAAATTGACACGAAAGAATTTCATTGGTCGTGAAGGAGTCTGGGACCTCCTCGGATTATTAAACGTACTATTTAAATGCAAATTCTTTTCAACACTTAACGCACGAGAAGAAATATATAATTGTTCCTTTCAGTAATGACACATTTAGCTTGCTTGCATTTAGAAACCGGTACCATACAAGACTTCCCAAACGCTTCACAGGAGTCGTTCAACAAAATGGCAAGGTGTTATATAGGGAGACGAACAATTTGGTCAAAACCAGACATTAAAAAAACAAATCAAATAGTAAACTCCGAGTAATTCCCATTACTGTATTTTACACCAACTTCCAACATAATGTACATTCGCTCTACAATCACTACGCCGGTTCACCTGCCACGATCGGCAAAAAAGTGTCATTGTTACACCAACAAAATCCATTACGGTATAGAAGTGGCAGGGGCGGAGTCCTGGATCGTTTATAATGTAAACACATAGCGTTATAGTTCACTTTCGTCCATAAACCTTTGCAGAAGTCAACATGCCGATTAAACAGAGCAAAATTTTTAACCATCTTTGTACATCGCAGAAAGGAATTTCAAAATTCCATTATTGCGGAGGGGGGGAAGCACTTAAACGTCTTAAAATATCGACATTTACTATTAGGTTCTTTTATAATACACGGATTTTTTAAAATAATCTCCAAAGTCATTCCAAACTTGGTGGGAAAGGGTGAGGGGAAGAAATGAATGCTGGGTTGGGATTTTTTTTTTAAAAAACAGCAACTATCTTTTCGCATTGCAACAAAATGCCACTATGAATAACTTGAAATCGCAATTTACTGCCACATATCAAAACATTTTAAAAAACAAAATCTATTAACCAAGTAGAGTTGTTTCAACTCTAATGGAAACCAATCATAATATTTTTAAATAGATTTCACGCCATTACATTGTCTCATCAATTCCACTGAAACAAAAGATACAATGATAAACAGGCAGGCAAACAAGTGTCCACCTTAGCACATTCTGGTGATCCCTTCGTTGTGCATGAGTGGATTGCGGTTTATGCCTGCTTTTGTCTGTGGGAGATGGGTGCAAAAAAAATTAGGAATCAGTTAACAGGTAGTTGGGGAATCATTCCAATGCACAAACAAGGATAAAAGGAAGCCCAGTACAAACAATCGTGAGTGCAAGAAAACGATCGAAATACAGGATTCTCAAAGAAAATTCTCCCTTTAAAAATTGTTTAAAGTCGTTTGGTTGTAGACCATACCTGGATTGCGGTGACCCAGTTTTGGAGATTTCACTGCTCGTTCGCACCTCCTCGGACAGGCGCCTCTCAACTCGGCGTTCCAGACAGATCAATTACCAACACCTTTTGTTAACTTGTGCCGGACCCTCTCTCCTTTCGCAGCTCGGTCGGCTCAGGCCCTCTGCTCCTTTTGTCGCTGCTCCCAGCCTCACTTATAACGGCGAGGGGCGCAGAATGGTTTGGAGAAAATAAGCTAAAACTCTTCGTCTTCGGACTGAAGAACGAAGAAAACAGCAGCGGGATCGAAAAGGTTCTGCCGGCTACTCCGAGACACCCTTTATCGCTTCCTTTTTCTCTTCAGGAACCTGCGGCTGAGTTTTCCCTCAGGCGATTGATAACGTTACCTGAGCAAAAGGGGAGGGCACCGCTGGCGAGCTCGACCTCCCGCCCCCGCACTAAATTCAATTAAGGGAGAGGCAAGAAATACCCTCGCAACGGCGAGGAAGAGCTATGAATCTCGACCGGTTTGGAAACCGCTGTTGATGCCTCGCTTCACTCCGCTCCTCCTCCTGCTGTGGCGGGGAGCGGCTAAATCCCCACTCAGCTTTCCTGGCCCCAACTCACACGACGCCGATCAAAACCCGCCCCCACCGCGCTCATACGCTCGCCAATCACAAACCGGTGTAACGTGACTGCTATCGGTACTAACCTATAGACTAGCAGGATGTGATGACTGGCACCACTCTAATCCAATCGCCATTTTACTTCTTTGACTACTGGCAGATGATTGACTAGGGAGTTCATTAATCATCGGCGTCCACATTCTGACCCAATGAAATCCAACATAAGAAGAGGCACGATGTGCAAAGCTCATCAATCGAAAGACAGGATTTGCTTTGAATGACATGGAGATAATCCAATCGGAGGAGGGGCTTCGTAAATATTTTCCAATTAGGAGAAGAAATGGGTGTTGGCTTCGATGTCATCGAGGCCTTTTCCACCTATAGCGGTGTAGCTTGCTGGGCCTTTGCACTGCGTCCAAGTATTCCTTGCGGGATTCTGAGGAAATTGGTCAGCCAAGTGTGTGCGATAATCAGGACAACAGTAAGAAACATTTTTATCTTTTGACATTATTTATCTGTTTACCAAAATCTAGTAAAGGCGTGGTTGGCATTTCGGCTCAAATCAGCTCCTAATCAGTCCCACCAAAAAGTCTTAATTTTTCCCCATTTGCTGTTAAATTTCCAAGTTTCGCTAATAAATTGGATTCAAAACAGGTTATCCATTGATTTCTTCCTCGAAATATCTCCTTTCGGAGTGTTTTATTTTCCAGTTTAATAAGCACGACGCTGCTCAGGTATCAGTTTTCGGTTTTACTCTACTCAAGCGTTCTTTAAAGCTGTAAATAATATTCAGAGTAAGACAAACAAAAATAAAACAGATGCTAAACGCTTCATATATTTTAAAAACTTTTATCTTTAAATTTACATTTTTATTTAACGTGATCCAACTATGGAGGGAAATCTATCCCAACATCCATAGCAGACATGAAAGCTTTCTATTAATTCTAGTTTAATTTAGAATAGGCAACTAATTTCGAGTAGCGGGATTCCACTAATTGCTAACAAACCCTGCGTATGTCTTGGGGAAACATGATCAACGTGTTCTGTACAATTCATTGTTAAATATCAAGGAATTGTTTGTTTTATTTATTCAAGCAGCCATACTGCAAAGATCAAAGTACATATTTCAGAGACAAACATTTTTATGTAGAAGTTAGCTGTCTGTTTGAATTGCCAAATTGAGAAAATATAACTCAATAACCTTTCACAAGTGCAAAACAATGTAATTTTTTTTGTGATCTCATAAATCTAATAAATTTAATAGTGCAAATTATTCAGAATCAAATGATGTAATAATATAACACTATATCAATATGTCAGTTGCAATATCAAGTAAAATACATCATACTGGTACCAAACCCAGGATGTCTATGACATTGTGTTATTAGTCATATGATAAATACAGTCAGATTTGGAACTGTGTGGTAGTGTAGTGGTCAGCTAAATGCTTTACAGTACCAGCGACCCAGGTTCATTGCCCACTGCTATCTGTAAGGTGTTTTACGTTCTACCTGTAACCACATGGATTTCCTCCCACGGTCCATGAAAGTACCGGTGAGTGAGTAAGTTATCCTGTGATTAGGGTTAAATCAGGGGTTGCTGGGCAACATGGTTTGAAGGGCCAGAAGGGCCTATTCTGCACTGTATCTCAATAAAAAAAATACCATTTATATCCAAGTGCATATATGTCACTGTAAACAAGCCTGAGTATTCACATTAAACACCAAGAAATACAATACAATCAATGAAAGACTGCAGACAACAAGATTAACAAACAACCAATGTGCAAAAAGGTACAAAACTGTGCAAATACAAAATGAAAAAAACACAAAGAAAATAAAAATAATGAAAAAGCAATAAATATCGAGAAGTTCAGATGAAAAGTCTTTGAAAGTGATTTGGTCCTGAGGTCAGGGATTGCTGAAGAAAAACAACAATGAGGGATAAGAGTGAGATGGTAAAATCTGAGAGAGGACGCGCCCATGAGAGGGTTCATGCATCCAACCCCATCATGACAGGCTTTTCTTTCTTTCTTTGTGCTCAAGTGGGCTTTCTTTGAATTGTGAAAAACTGCTTTTATGTGGGTGGTTTATACTTTTTTTGCCAGCCAGATGTGCAAAATAACTTTGCTTTTCAGGTCCAAGTGTGAAATGAATGTTTGATGACAGCACAGTACAGATCCATGAGCCTCAGCAAATAAGCAAGTTGTAATGATGGTATGTAACAACCACTACCATCTCCAAACTCTCCAACATGGTTGAACTATCCCATTACTGCTCCATCACCCAGACCTCAATAACCTTCCTTGCAGACTGTGCCAGGAACTTGACTCATTACTAACAACAGAGGTGATATTATAGAGCACAAAAAGTAAGGAACTCCAGGAGGTACTGGAGTCCCAGTGTTAATATTGTCTTCCTTTTCTTGGAAATAGATGTTGTGCTGCTGGTCAAGAACAGAACAACACTGTGCAGGCTCTTCAGCCCATGATGTGTTAATCTTCCCTCCAACATATCCTCCCATTCTTTTATCATCCACATGCCAATCTACGGGTTTCTTAAATTTCCCTAGTGTATCTGAATCCACCAGCACCCTGGCAGCACCCACCTCTCTATGCTTTTTAAACTCTGACATCCTTACATACTTTCTTCCAATCATGTTAAAATTATTCCCCCTCAGATTAGCTACTTCCTCCCTGGGGAAAAGGCCTCTCTCTGGCCATCCACTCGATCTACACCTCTATCAAGTCACCTTTTATCCTCCCTCATTCCAAAGAGAAAAACCTTGCGTCACTCAACTTATTGTAGGTTTGTGCTGGTCCTTGCCACATTTTGTGTATTGACACCTCAATCCACTGTTCCAAGTGCTGCTTTTCCAGTGAGGAGCTCTGTATAATTTAAAATGAATGTTCAGTATCACATGGCAGGTTTTGAATAAAAAAAGACTTTCTATCCTGACCAATACCTATTCCTCAACCAGTATCAATAAAACAAGTTAATCAGTAATATATTTCATTGCCATTTATGAGACATTGCACTTAACTACAATCTCAATTCATTGGAAGAATACAAGACCCAAAGTCACTGCCTTCTCCTTGGCTAATGTTCCAGGTATCGAAGTGCCAATTACTTTCTGTCCACTTTTTTAATCAAATATGATGTCCACGTAGAAAGGGGTCAATAACTTTACTGAGTGCTTTTTATAGGCCGCCCAATAGTAACAGGGATATTGAGCAGATAGGGAAACAGATCCTGGAAAGGTGTAATAATAACAGAATTGTTGTGATGGGAGATTTTAATTTCCCAAATATCGATTGGCGTCTCCTTAGAGCAAGGGGTTTAGATGGGGTGGAGTTTGTTAAGTGAGTTCAGGAAGGTTTCTTGACACAATATGTAGATAAGCCTACAAGAGGAGAAGCTGTACTTGATTTGGTATTGGTAAATGAACCTGGTCAGGTGTCAGATCTCTCAGTGGGAGAGCATTTTGGAGATAGTAATCATAATTCTATCTCCTTTACAATAGCATTGGAGAGAGATAGGAACAGACAAGTTAGAAAAGTGTTTATTTGGATTAAGGGGAATTACAAGGCTATCAGGCAGGGAATTGGAAGTTTAAATTGGAAAGAGATATTCTCAGGGAGAAGTACGGATGAAATGTGGCAAATGTTCAGGGGATATTTGTGTGCATTTCTACATAGGTACGTTTCAATGAGGCAGAAGTTATGGTAGGGTACAGGATGGTGTACAAAGCCTGTAATAAATTTACAAAAGGTTCAGAGAGCTGGTTAATGTTAGAGATCTAGAAGATTATAAGGCTAACAGGAAGGATTTTAAGAAAGGAATTAGGAGAGCCAGAGTGAGCCATGAGAAGGCCTTCGTGGGCAGAATTAAGGAAAACCCCAAGGCATTCTACAAGTATGTGAAGAGCAAGAGGATAAGACGTGAAAGAATAGGACCGATCAAGTGTGACAGTGGGAAAGTACATACGGAACCAGAGGAAATAGCAGAGGTACTTAATGAATACTTCAGTATTCACTATGGAAAAGGATCTTGGTGACAGAAGTGATGACTTGCAGCAGACTGAAAAGCTTGAACATGTAGATATTAAGAAAGAGGATGTGCTGGAGCCTTTGGAAAGCATCAAGTTGGATAAGTCGCTGGGACCAGATGAGATGTACCCCAGGGCTACTGTGGGAGGTGAGGGAGGAGATTGCTGAGCCTCTGGCGATGATCCTTGCATCATCAATGGGGACAGGAGAGGTTCTGGAGGATTGGAGGGTTGCAGATGTTGTTTGTTTATTCAAGAAAGGGAGTAGAGATAGCCCAGGGAATTATAGACCAGTGAGTCTTACCTCAGTGGTTGGTAAGTTGATGGAGAAGATCCTGAGAGGCAGGATTTATAAACATTTGGAGAGAGATAATATGATTAGGAATAGTCAGCATGGCTTTGTCAAGGGCAGGTCATGAGCCTGATTGAATTTTTTGAGGATGTGACTAAACACATTGATGAAGGAAGAGCAGTAGATGTAGTGTATATGGATTTCAGCAAGGCATTTAATAAGGTACCCCATGCCAGGCTTATTCAGAAAGTATGGAGGCATGGGATCCAAGGGGACATTGCTTTGTGGATCCAGAACTGGCTTGCCCACAGAAGGCAAAGAGTGGTTGTAGACGGGTCATATTCTGGATGGTGGTCGGTCACCAGTGGTGTGCCTCAAAGAAATTACTCTTCGTGATTTTTATAAATGACCTGGATGAGGAAGTGGAGGGATGGGTTAGTAAATTTGCTGGTGACACAAAGGTTGGAGGTGTTATGGATAGTGTGGAGGGCTGTCAGAGGTTACAGCGGGACATTGATAGGATGTAACACTGGGCTGAGAAGTGGCAGATGGAGTTCAACCCAGTTAAGTGTGAAGTGGTTCATCTTGGTAGGTCAAATATGATGGCAGAATGTAGTATTAATGGTAAGACTCTTGGCAGTGTGGAGGATCAGAGGGATCTTGGGGTCCAAGTCCATAGGACACTCAAAGCAGCTGCGCAGGTTGACTCTGTGGTTAAGAAGGTGTACGATGTATTGGCCTTCATCAATCGTGAAACTGAAGTTAGGAGCTGAGAGGTAATGTTGCAGCTATATTGGACCCTAGTCAGACCCCACTTGGAGTACTGTGCTCAGTTCTGGTCACCTCACTACAGGAAGGATGTGGAAGCCATAGAAAGGGTGCAGAGGATATTTACAAGGATGTTGCTTGGATTGGGGAGCATGCCTTATGAGAATAGGTTGAGTGAACTCTGCCTTTTCTCCTTGGAATGATGGAGGATGAGAGGTGACCTGATAGATGAGAGGCATTGATTGTGTGGATAGTCAGAGGCTTTTTCCCAGGGCTGAAATGGTTGCCACAAGAGGATACAGGTTGAAGGTACTGGGGAGTAGGTACAGAAGAGATGTCAGGGTTAAATTTTTTACGCAGAGTGTGGTAAGTGCATCGAATGGACTGCCAGCAACAGTGGTGGAGGAGGATACAATAGGGTCTTTTAAGAGACTTTTGGATAGGTACATGGAACTTAGAAAAAGAGGCCTATAGGTAAGCCAGGTAATTTCTAAGGTAAGGACATGTTTGGCACAACTTTGTGGGCTGAAGGGCCTGTATTTTGCCATAGGTTTTCTATGTTTCCATGAGACCTAACTCACAAAACAGACACACTGTTCAAAGTTCAAAATAAATTTTAACATCATTTTATCATCAGGGCTCATCAAGCATGAGTGACAGCTCATCTAAGAAAAGGAAAACTCTGATCTCAAACCTTCCTCTGCCTTGTAACTTTACCAACTCATGGGAAAGGCTTCAGGAGTAAATCCAAAATGTCCCTGAGGCAGTCCCTGCACAGGAATTCCTATGTTGAGCTCAACACTGACTGGCAACTCCTGCGACGCTGCTGGTGCCATCTGTATCAGTCTCTGCCGTTCCTTTGGATTCATCAGATGCGTGGAGAAGGGGTACTTTCTACAAAGGCAACAGCTAGCTCTCATATTGTACTAACCTGGCTTGATATCTGGACAGCTAGTATGCAACATCCATGGTTGACTCTGACCCACAGAGGCCTCGTCATGAAGAAAGATGCAGTGTGGCTAGCCTCTCACTGTCACTCAGGCCCTCTCGTCCAGGCAGCATTCTTGTAAATCTCTTCTGCATCCTCTTCAGCTTGACAATATCTATCCTATAACCAGGCTATCGGAACTGTATGCAAGTGGAAGTGGATGCAAGTGCACCCTCACCAATGCCACAGAGTATAACTGCAACATGTGTGCCTACTCCTACGTGCAGTACCCTGATTGATGAAAGCCAGCTTGCTAAGTGCCTTCTTCACCATTTAGTCTATGTGTGCAGCTGCTTTCAGTGAACTGTACACTTGTTCCCCTAGGTCCCTCTGTTACACAACAATCATCAGCGCCCTAAAATCCACCTAAGCTGGTTTGATTGTTGAAAATGTGTCTTGCAACTCTTATCTAAAGTTGAAATTCATCTGCCATTCTTCAGCCCTTCTCCCTAACTGACAAACATCTCTTTGCAAATCATTATAACCCGCTTCACTGTCAACACAGCCCTCTAATTTAATATCAGGGGTAAACTTGCTATTCATGTCATGTACATTCATATCCAAAGCAACAACATAAACAAAGAATAACAGAGCTGCCAACACTAACCCCTGGGGCACCTCACTAATCCATGCATCCAATCGGAAAATCAAATTTAAACCATCACCTCGCTGGCTCCCTCCTCCCAACCCCCCTGGATCCCATATGACTGAGCCTTCCATGTGGGAACTTGTCAAAGGCCACATGGACAACATCAACTGTCTTACCTTCATATATCCTCTTATTTACCTCTTTGCATAACTTCAAAGAGGCAGAAATAATGTCCATGACCTCCCATACATAAAACTGCTGACTATTCCTGATTAGGCCATGATTATCTAAGTGATGGTGAATTTTGTCCCTCAAAATTCCCTCCAGTAACTTCTCTACAACTGAAGGCAGACTTACCAGATTGGAGTTCCCCGGCCTGTCCTTGCTACCCTTCTTCAGCATTAGAACAATAGCTACCTTCCCAAGTCTTCTGCAACTTCACCAGTGGCTAACAATGAAGCAAATGTCTCCACATGATATCTTCCCTGGCCTCCCTTGAAATTCAGGGGTGCATTTGTTCAGTCCCTGGAGATCTGCTCACCTTCAAGGTTGCAGATGCTTTCCTTGTAATATGCATGTGATCTAAGACCTCACTACTTTCTCTGATATCCATGATATTCTCTTTCATAACACTGATGAGAAATAGTTTTAAAAATCTCAGCCATCTTTTGTAGCTCCCCGCGGATGGTTTTTAAGAGTATCTGGTCTCATCCTTTTCCTGCTAATATAGCTGAAGAAACTTGTGACTATCTTTATCCCGCATCCTACCTCCCAAATCCATCTGATACCCAACTTGGCCTACAGCGGGTTAGCAGCGTGACGCTGAACTGAACTAAACTGAATATTACTGGACTCCTGGTTTGATGTTTGATATCCTATGTGTTGTCCACTTTCTTTTTGCCATTTGCGTGGTTTGTTCTATTTGCATAATGTTTGATGTGTTCTTGAATGGGTTCCATGGTGTTTCTTTTGTTTCATGGCTGTCTATGGGAGGACGAATCTCAAGAGTTGTGTATATATACTTTGATAGTAAATGTACTTTGAATCTTTGAATCTGTTTTCCCTTTCTGATTTCTCTCTTAATCCTGCTCTTAAACTTTACATACTTATCCAGAGATTTATTCCAATCCAGCTGCCTAAGCCTGATGTACACTTCTGTTTTCTTGCCAAAGCCTCAACGTTGAAAGCCAAGTCTATCCTTCACCCTAACAGGAACATGTTGCCCTTAGATTCTTGATATGACCTTTCAAAAGCTTTCCATTTGCCACCTTTTCCTTTTCCTTTATATAGAGTCACCCAGCTGACCCTGGCTATATCCTAATTAATGCCTTAAAGTTGGCCCTGTTCCAGTTCGGGAATTTAACTTGTGGATCTGTTCTATGTTTTTTTTAATAGCAATTTAAAATTTATTTGTACTGTGTGTTGTGTAGGTTCCTCTGTAGATTGTGTGAGGAAACACTCTCAAGTGCACTGTACAAATTATGCCCCATCCAAGCCCCTTGCACTTGGGTGGCCCAATCAATAATCACCTTCATTATCAATCATCATCATCATTATGTACTGTGTCAAATGACATGGGCGATCAAGGTCTTTGACCATGATTGATCTTGGCAATTTTTTTTAATGGAAGTTTGCCATTGTTGTCTTTACTAGGTGGATAACCCATTATCAATGCTCTTCAGCGATTGCCTGCCTGGCGTCATTGGTCACATAACCAGGACTTGTGACATGCACCACTTGCTCCCATTGCTTCACATGACTGTGATTGGGGGGATAAGCAGAAATTACACCTTGCCCAAGGATGACCTGCAGTTAGCGGAGGAAAGGAGTATTTTACACCTCTGTTGGTAGAGAAATGTCTCCACCTTACCACCCACAATAATAGGATAATTGGAATCTCCCACTAGCACTGCCCTTCTCTCCGCATGCTCGCCTACCTTGCAGTTTCTCTTCTCACAATTACATGCAATTTCTGTAATTCCCACTGACTATTTGGGGATATTTATAATATTACCGTATCATGGTAATCATCCCCTTCAGAGTTCTACCTAAATGGCCTCATTAGATGATTCTTCAAGAATATCCTCTCTATGAAAAGAAGAACAACCCTCTTAACTGTCTTGCTGTGACGCTTAAAACACTGGTATCCTGGAACATTGGGCTGTCAGTCCTGCCCTTCTCTCAGCCATGTTTCTATAATGGCCTATATATCTCAGACCCTGGACACAACCATTCCCTCAGTTCATCTGCTTTAACTATTAAGCCATGTGCAATGAAATAGATGCAATTTAAAATGGGTGGACCTATCTGCCATGGCTGTACTCTTTGTTGCATATGCTCATATCATCTCACTGGCTTGGCTCTCTGGAGTCCTCCTTGTCGATCTAGTTTATACCCTCCATGGTATTTAGAGCAAACTTCCACACTAGTGAGTCTCTGGCCATTGAGAGGAAGCATTCAGAATCCTATTGAGATTGAAAATATGGCTGACTGGTGTCATAAGTCTCTCACTCAATGTCAGCAAGACCAAGGAGCTGATTATAGACTTCAGGAGAAGGAAAGCAGAGGTCATTGAGTCAGTCCACATCAGAGGTAGAGAGGGTTAGCAACTTTAAATTCCTAGTTACTATTTCAGAGGATCTGTCTTGGACCTAATACATAAGTGCAATTCTAAAGATGTATAATGGAGAGTATATTGACTGTCTACACTACAGCCTGGTATGGAAACAGTAATGTTTTTGAACGGAAAGTCCTTAAACAGTTATTGGATATGGCCCTGTCTGTCGTTGGTAAAGCCCTCATAACCAATGAGTAATCTAAATGAAATGCTATCGCAGGAAAGCAGGATATATCATTTGGATACCCACCGCCCAGAACATGCTCTCTTTTTGCTGTTGTCATCAGGAAGAAGGTACAAGAGCCTCAGGACTCTCAACACGAGCTTGAAGAACAGTTACTACCCCTCAACCAGAGGGCTGTTGAATCAAAGGGGATAATTTCAATCAACTTCATTTGTCCCATTATTGAAATGTTGCCACAGCCAATGGACTCACTTTCAAGAACTCTTCATCACATGTTCTTGATATTTTTGTATTTTATTGTTTCTTCATTTTGCATTTGCACAGCTTGTTGTATTCTGCACTCTGGTTGAACACCCTAGTTGGGCAGTCTGTCAATGATTCTGTTACAGTTATTATTCCATAGATATGTTGAGTATGCTCAGAAGAAAATTATTCTCAGGATTGTATATGGTGACATATATGACTTGGATAATAAAATTTACTTTGAACTTTTAAGAAACTCAAATCCAAATAACCATGCATCCAAAAGCAAATGAAGACCTTGCAGAAGGAACTGAACTAGAGTGGAAGCATGTTATCCCCTCTGACAGGGCACCTTCTGAACTGCTGTATGCAGATTAGCTGCAGGATTCTCCTGAGTGACAAAAGACTGCATTTCAGAATTACTTCCTTGCCCGTGAAGTGTTTTTAGCTATCTTTCGATCTTTAAAGTCTATATCAATGCAGGTTCCTTCTTTTCCTGAGCCAGAGATTTAAAACTTATCCAACCACAGCAAGTTATAAAATTGGATTTAATAAATCATCAGAATTGTGGGCTGACATCAGGAGTAAAATATTCATGAAAGCTGCTGAATTATTGTAGAAATCTGTCTAGTTCATAGAAAGGGATTTGCCTCTTTCCATAAAACTGAGGCAATATAATCCTCAAACCCCATACTGCTGTGTGGATCCTTGTGAAGTTATCTATCTTGCCACTCGGTTGTCAAGGCATTGAGGTGAAATCCCTTTCCTATAATCAGTACATGCCAAAAATTCAGCTTAGTAAATTTTCTATTTATAGCAAATACAGATCATGCTCCAATCTGATGTGCAAGTTTACCATTTGCTTTTTCAATACACTGGTTTCTCTTTCAGTCAGACAAAATTCAAGTCCAGTGGGGTTGTTGGTCGGCACGGTAGCGTCATGGTTAGCACAACACTTTACAGTACCAGCGACATGGGTTCAATTCCCACCGCTGCCTGTAATGAGTTTGTATGTTCTCCCCTTGACTGCCTAGATTTCCTCCGGGTGCTTAGGTTTCCTCCCACAGTCCAAAGATGTACCAGTTGGTAGGTTAATGGTAATTGGAAATTGTCTCATGATTAGGCTCAAGTTAATTCGGGGAAATGCTTAGCAAGGCAACTTCAAGGGCCGGAAGGGCCTATTCCAAACTGTATGACGGTAAATAAATATAATTAGAACTGGGGTGGGGAGAGGGAAGAATGCAAATTTAAGGAGGGAGAGGTAAAGAATTAACTGTGTTAGAAGAAGTAATGAATTGACAGGGGAGTGGAAGGAGAACTGAAAGAAAAGAGAATGGTATAAGAGAACAAAGGATAAAAGGGTGAGTGAGCTATCAGAAAAAAATAGATGGAAGAGGTCTGGAGGGTGTACTGGACAGGATTGGAAAAAAGCTGCAGAGGGCTGCAAACTCAGCCAGACACATCACAGCACTAGAATCCCCAGCCTCAAGGGAAAGCCTCAAAAAGGCAGCATCCATCATTAAGGAATCCCATCACCTCCTGTGCCTGTTCCCTTCATCAGTCACTTATGCAACTGATTATTTTGTGTTTTCTATTTGTAATTCATTTAGATCACTTTGTAGAGGTCTGTTTTCACTTTGACACGAAAGATTCTTTTTCTGTTGATCAGTGTCAAAGAAGTCCACTGTGATTGAATGTTGTAAAACAAGAGAACTTCCAAGGAAGGTGAATACTTTTTATAGGCACTGTACAAGAGCCTGAAGACACTCCCAACGTATTAGGAATGGCTTCTTCCCCTCTGCCATCAGATTTCTGAACAGACAATTAATCAACCCATCACTATTTTTGCACTCACTTGTTCATTATGTGCCATTTTGTATGACATGGGTGATCATGACTGAGATAGTTCTTGGCAAATTCTAATTCTGCAACTGCCATTGTGGGATTCAAATTAGGGCACCTGTCCAGTCCTTCAGAGTCTAGTCCAGTACATTATGTGCCCCATGATATGACACGGCCAATCAGGGTCTTTCTATGCCCATGATGGTTCTTGCCAAATTTTTCTGCAGACGTGGTTTGCCCTTGCCACCTTCTGGGCTGTGTCTTTACAAGATTTATGACCATCCCCCAGCCATTATCAATATTCTTCAGAGATTGTCTGTCTGGCATCAGTGGTCACATAACCAGGACTTGCGATATGCACCAGCTGCTCATACGACCACCCACCACCTGCTCCCGTGGCTTCATGTGACCCTGGTGTTGGGGGGGTGGGGGGAGCTTGGCAGGTGCTACACCTTGCCCAAGGTTGACCTGCAGGCTAGTGGAGGGAAGGAGCGCCTTACATCTCCTTTGCTGAGATGTATCTCCACCCAGCCACATTATTTGTGTACTACTTATCTAATTTTATTTTTTTTGTATCTATGGTTCTTATTATAATTTATAGTAATGTTTTATGCATTGCACTGTACAGTTGCCGCAGAACAAAACAAACCACAATATTTGTCAGTGATATTAAACCTGATTCTGACTCTGAAAAAGGAAGGGGGGTGGGGGGGAGGACATCAAGGAAAGAGAAATAATGAACAATGATGACTTTCACAGAGATTAATCAGGTCACCTACCCTTATCTGGTGATCTTAACCAAACCAAGATTTCTATTCCAGTACAAAGGGGAAGGGGAAGGTTATGCTGACTTATCACTTGGTAACACAGAGCATTATTAGGGTTTAAGATGGAGGTGGCAGAGGAGTGTTAGCCATATTGATAGATGTGGGGAATGGAAAGGGAAGGTGGAAATCCTCCTTCAACTAGCTTTCCAAAAGGCAGGAATAATTGGTGACTGATGAAGGGAATAGGCACAGAGTCAGATACAGGTGGCCCCCGTTTTTTGAACGTTCGCTTTATGACAGCTGGCTGTTACAAAAGGCCTACATTAGTACCTGCAAAGAGGATTTTTGCTTTTATGAAAAAAAGACACCTGCTTTATACATGTTTACCCTGAGAAAGACTACCATGACCGTGAAGCCTTGTGTGAGCAGTTGTGTGCGCATGCGTGTATGCTGGTATGCATGTACGTGCGTAGGCATGTACGTGCTGTTTTTTTCCTCCAAATCAATTTTGGTTCGCTGTCTTCCCGATTTTGATAAGTGAAACTAAACCGTACGTACAATATTTCTACTTTATATAGGGTGCATATTTATCATATAATTCTTGCTTTTACTATATGTTCGTGTTATTTTAGGTTTTATGTGTTATTTGGTTTTATTTGGTAGGTTACTTTTTGGGTCTGGGAATGCTCAAAAATTTTCCCATATAAGTTAATGGTAATTGCTTCTTCACTTTACTCCATTTCGGCTTACAACCGGTTTCATAGGATAGCTGGGGAAATCTGTACATGGGCTCTGCTTTGTGAATGTTGTAACACAAATTGTGGAATTCTCAGGTGAACTCTCACTCAATTTTCATTCCTGGTGTTAAAATCATGCATGATTTTTTTCTTTTATTCACATTTTTCTGCTTGGTTTTATGACGGTAATGACTGTATTCACTGCACAGAGAGGAAATTATTTATTTATGTATTGAGACACAGCACAGAATAGACCCTTCTGGCCCTTTGAGTCATGCCACCCAGCAATCTCCTGATTTAATCCCAGTCTAATCATGGGACAATTTAAGATCACCTGTTAACCTAGTAGCAGGCCAGCGGTGTAGAGAATGCAAGGTTGCATTCTACAAGGTGCGGAGAGGAATAATGAACAATTATCCTACTAACCGGTAGGTATGTCTTTGGACTGTGGGAGGAAACCGGAGCACCCGTAGGAAACTCGTGTGGCCATAGGGAAAATGTACACACACCTTACAGGCAGTGCTGGAATTGAACTCGGGTCACCTGTACTGTAAAGTGTTGTGCTAACCACTACGTTACTGCACTGCCCTATACATTTCTAATGATGGAATATGGAATAGGAAGAAGGTTGTTGCGAACAAGAATGTCTTTCTTGGTCCCAGAACAAATATTTGTAGGTTTATATGGAAAGAATATTATTATGAACTTTGGATCATCAGCCATGAACTTCTCTAATGGTTGCTAAAGCAGTTTTTCACCCAAAAAAAAAAGCATGTATCCATAAACATCTTTGAAATTTGTCTTCCCTGGATAGCCACAAAACAAAGAAAGAACATGGAAGTCTTTCCGAGAGAAACATCAAACCCACCCCACCTCTGTACAAAAAAGAACAGCATCCTGATCATCAACCCCCAAAATCCCTTTCTCCTGCCAAAACAGAACATGAGTATTGACCCCCAAACCTCCCTCTCCTACAAAAAAAGGAACAAGAACATCAACCCCCAAAACACCTACCTTTGCACAAAACAAAACCAGAACATCAACTCCTTCATGACCCCTCGCCCACACAAAAAATCTAACAGAATACAACAGCACATCAACCCCCAAACCCCCTCCCCTTGCACAAGAAAACAGAAAAGGAACGGGCAATTTTAAATAAATATGTAGAATATAAAAACGGTAAGTCTGAAAAAGTCCGCGGTCCATAAATGCAATCGTCCAATCCATAAACAGAACCACGGTAACATTTTCCGTCGTCAGCGAAGAGAGAGGCACCACACAAGCACAGAGGCCTACCCGCCTGCCACAGCAAGCCACACAGCGATAGGCCACTCTGGAAGGCAGTCAGCGGTGAACTCTCGCACACCCTCTGTGTACGCCTCAGGGTCTCAATCTTCCATGACGCTTTAATTGGTGAAATGGAGTCAAACATTGGCTCCAACTCCATCTCAAAGTTTCTTCACATCAAGGCTATCCAAGTACATGTTCACTTCCCAGAATCTTCTTGGAAACAGCAAAACCCTTGATCACGCAATCGATCTTCAAACTGTAGATCACAGGCTCTAACAGTCCCAGAAACACATTTAAGGTGAAAAACAGGTATAAAAGAAGTGAAATAGACATTTTCTTGGGCTGTCTAGAAGATGGCCACCGAGGGAGAGTTGTATGCTGGCACCATCTTGTCCAGAGTTCTTACTGATTTCATTGGAGAATTGGGTATGAATTAGATCCATAGACCATAATATCTATTTATTCCCTTTGCATTCAGCCTAGTCCAGGAAGTATTCTGTTTTGCATTTTGTCCATAATGTCTTAAGTGCAAGGTTTGCATTGTTTGAGTTGCATTGAGGTTAAAGAATTAACTTTAAATGAAAAAAACAAGTAAATGTGTTCAACTTTGTGATAAAATGAGGAAGGAGACATTGGAAAGAATGGATCAACAAATGAATTATCTCTGGTACTAGAAATCACTGATAGGAAGGGAGGGGTAATGTATGACCTCACCACAAAATGGAGTAAGGTTGTGATTATTAAATCAATGTGTCTGACATGCTTTCCATCTTTGTCACAATAAGATGATGTAATGACTGTGTAATACCTCCTGGGGGGCAGCAGAGGATATGTCTGAATAGTTGCCATTGTTGTGCATTCTAAGGATGACAGCACAATTTCTGAAGGTTATTGATAATGGTCTGGGTCACCCGTCATGTAAAGACACTGCCCAGAAGAAGGCAATGGCAAACCACTTCTGTGGAAAACATTGCCAAGAACAATCATGGTAGTGGATAGAGAAACTGTGTGAAGTGGGTTCCCAATCCTTCTGTCGGTAGACAGATTAAAGACAGACGGAAGATCATGATCACCAATATCTTACAACACAGCACCTAATGATGATGATCAATGGGATAAGTGCAGGGAGTGGTGGCAGCATGGGCAACGCTGCCAGGGGTGATTGTACAGGTAGCTACATTTAACATCCTCTTTGGGTGGTGAGGTGGAGATACTCATTCCCTCTGCTTGGGCAAGGTGTGTTATCTGCTTAGCTCTGCCAGTCAGGGTCACTAGAAGCCACAGATGGATGTTCATGTAAGCAACTGGTGCAGATCACAAGTCCTGGTTATGTGACCACTGATGCCAGGCAGACAATCTCTGAAGAGTAATGAGAATAGCTGGGGTCATCCGTCTTGTAAAGACACTGACCAGAAGAAGACAATGGCAAACCACTTCTGTAGAAAAATTTGGCAAGAATGATATGATATGGAACATGATGATGATGTCTTGATGACTTCATCCTTTTCATACCTGCTCCCACTTCACTAACCACCTAATTATGACTCCAGTCCACTCCAATCCTCCTCAAAGTCCTCCCCATACCATTGCTGCATCCATAATTAAGTCTGCTCTTTTGCCAATCTCTCCACATCTCCCCACCACTAACTCTAACATCAGTTAAATGTGCAGAAGCACTTTTTGTTTAAATTTAGAGATACCATGCAAAACAGCCCTTCTGGTCCTTTGAGCAGCATTATCCAACAACCCACTGATTTAACTCTAACCTAATCACAAGATGATTTTCAATGACAATTAACCTACCAGCAGGTGTGCCTTTGGACTGTGGGAGGTAACTGGAGCACCCTGAGAATTGTCAGGATCAATCCAGATTTGGTTGAGAGCAAAGGAGTAGTATTTAAATGGATTGAATGATAAGGAAGATATTGTTATGGAAAATTTTAAATCCTGTTTTTAGTTCAACTGAGGAAAAACAGGGTTAAATCCTACAGACATTATATGAAGGGAAAGCTAGTGGGAATATTTACCCTAACATGCACCACTAAAAGCCGATTTCAGATATGAGTGGATTGGCTCCAAATTACTAATGCATTTGAGTTTTTTTTAAAAAGCATTTTAATTATTAATAGTGTTAAAGTGCTTAAGTAATTTATATCTGTGCCACTCACAGCAGGGACCAGCACTTAGCAGTTCAGAGAATGGTGTAGCAGCATTTAGGTCAGGAGATGCTGCTTCCCTGAACTGAATGAAGAAATGGCAGTGTTGAATTGGGGTTGGGGAAAGAGAAGCTGTTGTGATTGGTATTCAAGTCCAAGTTTATCATCATTTAACTCTATACGTGTATGCTTCCAAACAATAGTGTTTCTCCAGACCAAGGTGCACAACACAATATAGATAACTCACACACGCAACACGTATAGTAATATTACCGCAAAGAAATTAATAGATAATAAGGTGCATATATGATACACATTAAAAAGTAAACAATGTAATGAGACTTGGGTGGTGGCAGGGAGTTCAGTAATCTTACAGCCTGTGGGAAGAAGCTGTTTCCCATCCTAACAATCCTTAGTACCTCCTGCCTGATGGTAGTGGGGAGGAGGTCAAAGAGATCGTTGGATGGGAGGGATCATTGACAATGCTCAGGGCCCTGCATTTGCAGTACTCCTGATAAGTATATTGGAAAGGTGAGAGACCCACTGATCCTCTCAGCTGGAGGTTCCCAACCTTTTTTATGTCATTGAGTCTTGCCATCAGTGGACCCAGGTTAAGAGCCCCTGCTCTCCACTGTCCTCGCATGCCTTTGTAGGGTCTTGTGGTCAGATGCCTAACAATTCCCATATCAAACAGTGATCCAGCTGGTCAGATGCTCTTAATGGTGCTTCTGTAAAAGTTGGTTAGTAGAATTGAGGGTGGGGGAGCAGGGAGCCATGTTGTCATGTTTCAGCTGCTGTGTTTACATGCACTGTCTCTCAACATCTTAGCTTCTCTTCACTCCTCCTCTAAAGTGCTTCTTCAATTTTTCTTTCTTGATTAAGTCCATAAAATACAGGAGCAAAAATAGGCCATTCAGTCCATTGAGGCTGCTTCACCATTCAATCATGGCTGATCGATTTTTCCCCTCTCAATCCCATTCTCCCCATAACCTTTAACACCTTCACTAATCAAGAACCTGTTGACATGCAATTTAAATATATCCATTGGATTGGCCTCCACAGCCATCTGTGGCAATGAATTCCACAGATTCACCACTCTAGTCACCACCTTAAGTTTTTAATGATCTGCGTAAATATGTCCTAGGAGTTGGATTTGGTATCATTCCTGTGAATCATGTTGGGATGTTTTCCTATGTTACAGAGATTGAAAGATGAGTTTTATTTTACATTGAAACATACAATGAAACGTGCCATTTGTGCGAAAAACCAACACAGTCTAAGGATATGCCGGGGCCAACCTACAAGTGTCACCGTGCTTCCGCTGCCAACGTAGCGTGCCCATTCTGGCATCCTCCCTCTTTCTTTCCAGAGCTGAACAAAGGTCTCAGCCTGAAACATCAACTGTTTATTCATTTCCATAGATGCTGCCTGACCTGCTGTTCCTCCAGCATTTTGTGTTTGTTACCAACCCTAATCCTTGCACCTTTGGAGTGTGGGAGGAAACTGGAACACCCAGAGGAAATCCATGTGGTCAAGGAAGAATGTACATACTCCTTACAAACAGAAGTGGTAATTGAATGTGGATCACTGGTGTTATAAAATATTATGCTAAATGCTCTTCTACTATGCCATCTATATCATTGGCTGATGAGGCGGCACAGTAGCCTAATGGTTAGCACAACACTTTACAGTACCAGTGACCCTGGTTCAATTCCCAACACTACCTGTAAGGAGTTTGTACGTTCTCCCCGTGACCACGTGGGGTTCCTCTGGATGCTCCGGTTTCCATCCGCAGTCCAAATACCTGCTGGTTGGTAGGTTAATTCGCCGTTGTAAATTGTCCTGTGATTAGTCTAGGATTAAATCGGGCATGATGGGGCAGCTTGGCTCAAAGGGCCGGAAAAGCCTATTACGCACTGTATAAATAAAATTGTTATTGCTCTCACATGCATTCCCCATCCCATAAGAAAAGGTGGATTTCAGCACTCACTGAGGGCAGCCCAGTCGTATGTTTGATAGTCACGAAGACCTGGGTTCAATCCTGATCTTGGGTACAATGCACATGGAACTTTTCTTTCTCTGACTGCTACATCCCCCCTCCCCCCAGATGTTCCGGTTTCTTCTTGTATTCCAAGGACACAAGGGTTGTAAATTGTCCAAAATGCACAACTGAGTGGTGGAAACTTGGGAGAGTTGATGGGAATATAGGAACAATTTTAAAAATGTGATTCATGCAAATAATGCCTGATGTTGGGTCAATGGGCTTGTTTCAAAGATCAAAGTAAATTTTATTATCAAAGTACGTATATGTCATACGAGATAACTGATGAGATAACTTTCTTGTGGGCATACTCAGCAGTAATAACTTATAACAGAATCAATGAAAGACCATCCAACTAGGGTGTTCAACTGGAGTGCAGAAGACGACTAACTGTGCAAATGTAAAAAGAAGTAATAATAATAAATACATTAGCAAAAATATTCAGAATCTGAGATGAGTCCTTCATTCTGAACTTTGTTGGAAGGATCTAACCCTTAGTAATAATGACTACAGAGGCACAGAGAGAATCTGACTGATATCAGGGCACCATCATGACAAGCTTGGTTTTTTTTTTACAAGGTGGAGTTGCTAGCTCGACGTTCAACCCAGGTGTGGATCGAGAGTGTGCAAGGGAGCCGGCTGGATTCAAACTCAGGACCTCTTGCCCTGAAGTCCAGTCCTGATGCCACTACGCCACTAGCCGGCAACCTTTATTATCTCAACTAAAATACAGATGGGTTTACAAGCTAACAAACAGTGTGCACACCCACTATGATTTGCTGACTTTCTATGAACCGTCAATGAAGTGAAAAGGTATTACCCGGGAGAGGAGTCTACACTGGCCATGAGGTCCTCGTCTTCCATTTCCAATCACACATACAACGATTCAGGAACAGCTTCTTTCCCTTTGCCATCTGATTTCTGAATGGACACTGAACTCATGAACACTGCTTCACTACTTTTTTTGTTTATTTTTACTTAACTGTTTAATACATATACTCACATTTATCTCATTGTAATGCTGTCGTAAAGTTAACAAATTTCACGGCATATTCTGGTGATACTAAACCTAATTTTGATTGAGAGCAAGTCTGTTGGTTGTGGAAACATTTCAATGATGAGGCAAGTGAAGTTGAGTGAAGTTATCCCCTTTGGTTCAAGCGTCGGATGGTTGAAGGGTGGTAACTGTTCGAAACCTGGTGGTGCAAGTCCTGAGGCTCCTGTACCACCTTCCTGATGGGAGCAGCGAGAAGAGAACATGACCTGGGTGTTTTGGTGTTGTATGTCTCTTTGATTCTACCAAGTGTTGTCTTGGCACTAGAAATCAAAAAATTGGAATGTTGCCGAGTTTGTGCCTCATGCCTTAAGGTAGTGATGGGATAATCTTGCCACATCATTGCCTTATCACCAAGAGGGAAACTGGGAACACCAGCAAGTCAGGAGGGGTGTTATGGTCATCTGTTGCTTATATCTGTTTTGTTCTTGGAGGTCTTGGACACGTAAAGCCTTGGATCAACTGCCAAAATCCGGTAGCTTTTATTTAGTGGCAATCCAGAGCTGGAGCCTTAGGTTGAGTTTAATACTGACTGGCAACTCCTGTAGTGCTGCTGATGCCAAACTGTACTAGTCACTGTGGTTCCTTTAGATTCTTCAGATGTGTGGAGAGGGGGGAGTTTGCTTCATGGGGAACAGCTTGCTCTCCATATTGTACTGCCCTGGCTTACATATCTAGACAGCTAAGACCCTGTTCAATGAAGGCCTCAGAAAGTAGGAGAGCTGAGGTTGTTCTTTGATCAGAAAGTTGAAGGGGCACAAGGTGTTCAAAGTCATGCACAGTCTTATCACAAGTGAATAAAGAAAAGCTATTTCCATTGGTAGAATATTCAAAGACTAGAAATTGTATTTTTTTTAAATCAAAGGTAGCAAGAGCTTTTTTTTCCCCTTGCAAACATTTGTCTGACATTTGTCAATTCACTACCTGAGAGGGTGGTGGAAGCAGATGTGATCATGTTTTCCTCACACTTAAAGGAAAGAAATCTCAACGATAAGGGAACAAAACTGGGAGTGGGGATAAAATGAAGAGCAGTTAGTGCGACACTATTACAGCTCAGGGTGTTGAAGTTCAGAGTTCAATTCCATAAGAAGTCTGTAGAATGCATGAGTTTTCTCCGAGTGCTCTGGATTCCTCCTGTATTCTAAACACGTACAGTTAGTAGGTTAATTGTCCCATGATTAGGCGAGGGTTAAATCGATGGTTGCCTGGCTGTGCGGCTCGAAAGGCCATAAGGGTCTATTCTGTTGTATCTCAATAAATAAATTTCTGGAGCAAAAAGAAGGCTTGGTGAGCCAAATGGCTTCTTATGCATTATGGTTTTCTATCCATTTATTATGTGTATAACTCCAATGATCATTTGATGCTGAGCTGAAACACTAGAGAGGCTATCTCTAATTTCCTCTTACTTCCTTACGTGACAGAAATTACACTAAAGAAAACGGTAATTTCACTTGGAAAGAGTTTAATGTTGGTCCACTAAATGTGACAGACTGAACTGTCCAGGAGCTGACATGCAGACAGTTTGTTAGTTGCTGCTTTAAGACATAACATCAAACAAGTGCAGTCCGATCACCTCCATTGAGTCTGTTGTCAGGCAGCGTCTATGGAAATGAATAAACAGTCAACATTTCAGGCTGATACTCCTCATCGGGACCAGAAATGAAGTGGGAAGATGCCAGAATAAGAAGTTGAAGGAAGAAAGGATGACTAGCTAGAAGCTGAAAGGTGAACAGGTAGGTTGGGGAGAAAATAAGAAGCTGGGATGTGATAGGTGGAAAAGGTAAAGGGCTGAAGACAAAGGAATCTGATAGGAAAGGAGAATGGATCATCGGAGAAATGGAGGGAGGAGGGGCACCAGGGGGTGGTGATAGGCAGGAGGGAAGAAGAGGTAAGAGTATAATTGTCCTGCCCTTTGTTGTAGAGTTTAAATAAGCAGTGTGAAGACATTGCAGTCATCATTTTGGTGACTATACTGATAGAAAAGCATTATAGCTTCAAATATAAGGCCTTTGTTATTGTTGTAAAAGCACTGAAAACTAAGAAAGTAAAAAACATTTTTGTTTGTTACTGTGATTTATTGCTTCTCTGAGAAGCAGTCCCAGTGTGCTTCACAGATAACAAATTGCTTTGAAGTTCAGGGGGAAGGCACATGCATCAGTAGTTCTGCGCACTTGTATGTGAAGGCATAGTCAGGCATTCCAACCTTCCCTTTACCCCTTCATTTTGAAAATCTTCCTCAATTCCAGTCCTCAGCCTTCACTTGCTCGAAAAATGATTTGACATGCATCTACTGTAAAATACTTTGCCATTCTTTCCACATCAATAATAGCAGTTGTGGTAGACCCACAAGGTAGTTGGTGATCAGTGATGTTAGAGTCCCACCCACAGCAGCTGTTAGTTTCACTACCAACAGCTTCCAAAATCCTGTGGTTTTCTGGTGTATAAGGTCCCACATGTACACACAGTTGTACTGAGCTCAGAAGAAAGTTGCAGATTGTTTCATGGATGCTAATTCTGTAG
Organism: Hypanus sabinus; assembly: GCF_030144855.1. Classification (NCBI taxonomy): domain Eukaryota; kingdom Metazoa; phylum Chordata; class Chondrichthyes; order Myliobatiformes; family Dasyatidae; genus Hypanus; species Hypanus sabinus. The sequence continues at coordinate 72,831,469 of NC_082723.1, read as the reverse complement.
CTGTGAAAGAGAACATGGAAGAAAATTATTAAATAAAGGGAGAAGGGCAGTATTCACCATAAAGCTGCTTTCGAGTCCCAGCTGGAACAGGGGAATTTTAAATTCAGTTAAGTAATATGGAATTTTTTAAAAATCACCCTCCAGTAACAGCAGTCATGAAACCACCGAGCTGTCATTTTAAAACTGTGGTTTCTCTGATGTCCCTTTTCATTGCAGTGGTTGTGTAACTCTAGGGAACCTCAGCAATAAGACTCCACGACCTTTGAATGGTCCAATAAGCCTTTCAGTTATAACACTTGACACCTTCAAGACCTGGTTGACAGCAGTTCACAATGTGGCTCACTAAGGTGAAGAGGGGAATAGTGGGGCGGAGGCACTGCACAGAATTGAAATAAGCTGCAGAGAGTTGTAAACATAATCAGCTCCATCATGGGCACAAGTCTCCCCAGCAGCCAGACATCTTCAAGCAGCAATGCCTCAAAAAGGTGGCATCCATCATTAGGGATCTCCTAGCACGCACCCTCTTCTCATTACTACCATCAGGGAGGAGGTACACACTCGATGATTCAGCAGTAGCTTCTTCCCCACTGCCATCAGATTTCTGAATGGACATTGAACCCATGAACACCACCTCACTACTTTTTTCTCTTTTTACACTATTTTGGTCAAGTTAGGATGTTTCTCTCTGGAGCAAAGAAGATGACTTGATAGACAATAGGTGCAGAAGTAGACCATTCGGCCCCTCGAGTCTGCACCGCCAGTCTGAGATCATGGCTGATCATTCACTATCAATACCCAGTCCCTGCCTTGTCCGCATATCCCTTGATTCCCCTATCCATCAGATATCTATCTAGCTCCTTCTTGAAAGCATCCTGAGAATTGGCCTCCACCGTCTTCCGAGGCAGTGCATTCCACACCTCCACAACTCTCTGGGAGAAGAAGCTCTTCCTCAACTCTGTTTTAAATAACTGACCTCTTATTCTCAATCCATGCTGTATACATCCATAGATGTATACAAGATGATGAAAGCCATAGATCAAGTGAGCGGCCAGTGACATTTTTCCCAGAGTGTAAAAAGACAAATGAAGCAGCACCCTGCACCGTTGAGCACATCTACATGGAGCATTGTTACAGGAAAGCAGCATCCATCATCAAGGACCCCCCACCATCCAGGCCGTGCTCTCTTCTCACTGCTGCCACCAGGAAGTCTCAGGACTCTCACCACCAGGTTCAGGAACAAATATTATCCCTCAACCATCAGGCTGCTGAACCAGAGTGGATAACTTCACTCACCCCATCACTAAACTGTTCCCACAACCTATGGACTCACTTTCAAGGACTCTTCAACTCATGTTCTCGTTATTTATTGCTTATTTATTTGTTATTAGTATTATTTATTTCTTGTTGTATTTGCACAATTTGTTGTCTTCTCCATTCTGGTTGAATGCCCAAGTTGGTGTGATCTTTCATTGATTCTATAGTGATTATTGGATTTATTGAGTATGTCCACAAGAAAATAAATCTCAAGGTTGTATATGGTGACATATATGTACTTTGATAATGAATTTACTTTGAATTTATAAGGTGATTGGAGGAAAGTACAGGGAGGATGTCAGAGGTAAGTTTTTTACAGAGTGTAAATTCTTTCTCCATCAATAATAGCAATTGAGGTAGATCCCCACTTCCCACAACCAGTGAGGTGTTAGCTTATGTTAGAGCCCCACCCACTACAGCTGTTAGATTTACTAGTGTCGCAACAATGTCTTCCAAAGCCCTGTGGTTTTCTGGTGCATAATGTGCCACATGTTTTCACCTTGGCAAACACATTTCTACTGAGCCCTAAAGAAAGTGGTAGGTGTCAAAGGTGGTGGTAGAGATAGGTACTTGAGGGATATTTAAGAGTCTCTTGGATAGTCACATGGATGATAGGAAACTATGTGGGAAGGAAAATAGAGGGATTGATGTTAGAGTAGGTTAAAAGGTTGGCAGAACATTGTGGGCCAAAGTTCTGTGCTGTACTCTTCTATGATCTATGTTCTTACAATCTTTTTGCACTTTCTGGTTTATTGAAGTGATCTGACAAAAGTGCAGGTGGTGAGACACCAGCTGAACCTGATCCTATTCTCCTCTGAACTTTTCACACTTTTAACACAGGTAATGGGTATTGATGGAGAACAGAAACGGGAGGAAAGTTTAAAGGAAGTTTATGCAACAAGTTGCTTAAACAGAGAGTGGATAGTGACAAGGGAAATGGTGGAACCAGGTGCAATTGCAAGGTTAAGAAGCTCTTGGGCAAGCCCTTGAACATGCAGTTTAAATTGGCATTGTGGTCGGCACAAGTATCTTGAGCTGAGAGGCCTGTTTCTTTGCTGTGCTATTCTAAGTTTGAACTGAGGCTGTGGGAGATTGTCTTGGAGGTTTCTCCAGTGATCCTGTTACAGACCCTTTTGGACATTGATAATGTAAGGTGCCTTTGGTCTGTTCCCCTTGTTTGTTGATGAGATAGGTGGCGTGGAAGCTTCATAGCCTCGATTGTAATGTGGGCTAAGCCTCAGGCTACGGACTTGCCTAGTGTTGCTGTGCAGGTGAGGAGACACTGGAGGTGGTGTAGTGTGGTATCTATGCTCGATTGTTGGACTGGCCTCTCCCATCGGTGCTGCCCTACAGACTTCGACTGGTGGAATGACAGGCTGGATTACTGGGAGCTGTAAGACGTGTCCCTCAGAGTGTTGGACTATATATATTTTTTTCTTGCTCCCTATTTTGAGTGAACTAGGTATGTTTTGCATCCTGGCTTTAGAGGCATGCTGTCTCATTTGTGTGTGTACATGTATGGTTGAATGATAATTAAACTTGATTTGATTTGGCATTGTATTAATTCTAAAGTACTTTGCAACCTTTCAATTAGAAAGGCACTGATCAATGAAGTACAAACAGCAGGGAGAAACCACTGACTAACTTAACTGACTTGTTTAAGGAGCTATCCGGGAGGATTGATAAGGGTGCTCCTGATCCGTCCTTCTCTACATTATCATAAATTGGAGTACCACTTCATTAAGCATCTCTGCACCATCCACCAGAAGAGGTATTTACCCTCAGTCCCCTCTTCCAGATTGTGAATGTATATCATGAACAGTTGCGGGCCCAGCAGTTGAGCAAACGTTTTAATTCTGATTTGCACTCCAATTCCAAAATTTTGGTTGTGTCCTCCTCTTGTGCCAAGAGAAGGCCACTCTCAGGGTAGAGGAGCAATACCTTATATTCTGTTTGGGTAACTTCCAATCTGATGGTATGAATATCGATTTCTTCCAGTCATCAAATTTCCCTACCCCTCTCACATCCCCATTCCCCACTGTGACCTTTTACCTCTTCTCACCTGCCTATTACTTCCCACTGGGTCCCTTCCTCCTCCCCTTTCTCCTATGGTCCACTCTCCTATCAGATTCCTTCCTCTCCAGCTCCTGACCTTTCCTACCCATCTGGCTTCATCCTATCACCTTCCAGTTAGCCTCCTTCCCCTCCCCCCACCGTCCCCCTTCCTTCTCAGTCCTAAAGAAGGGTCTCGACTTGAAATGTCAACTGTTTATTAATTTCCATGGATGCAGCCTGACTCCAGCATTTTGTGTGTGTTGCTTGGGGTTGATAAGGGGGCTGCATCAATGTAATCTTCTGGCTGAGAAGAGAGCCGTTTGTCGCACAGTGTTCATGTCAAACTTACATGGAACATTACTGTACAATATAGGCCCTTCGGCCTGTGATATCATGGTGACCTTTTAACCTTACCTGCTACATAGCCCTCCCATTTTTTTTTCAATCATCCACATGCCTATCTGAGTGGTTCTTTCTTGTCCTTAATGTATCTGCCTCTACCACTATCCTGGTAGAGCATCCTACCAGGATCCACTTAAAGTATCCACTTTCCCTGTGTTAATAAAAAAAAATCCACTTTACCCATCCACACTAAATTCACTTGCCCTTACAAGAAATGTATTAATCTCTGCCTTGCCTGTTCAAGAGACTATCTAAAAGCATCTTTAAAAAAGTAACCTTCTCTCTCAGTGCATTCCAGATATCAAACATTGTCTGAGTAAACCAAAATTGTACCCCTCCAATCCCCTTTAAAACTCTTTCCTGTCACCTTAAATCTATATCCTCTTGTTTTTGATATCAGTACCATTACCATAGGACAGAAATGTTTGTCTGTCTCCATTAGCGTAGCCTGAGGCCTAGTCTGCCCTATGACTGAGGCCATGCAGCTCCCCCACTTCACCAATAAACCAATGAACTGGACTTGCAACGTTCCACACCACCAGTGTCCAACAGGGTCTTGTGATCACATGGAGCGAGAGTAAGGCAGTCAGAACTGTTCGATTGCACATCTCTAATTAATAAGATTGGAGTCAGATTAACTCCCTAAAGCTCCATAGACTGTATCTTTGTGTATTTAAAGACAAGGCCTTAGAAGTAGTAGGTGCACTGGTGGTCATTTACAATATCCCTTAGACACCTTTGAGTTCTTTGAGGATATAATGAATGCAGTGGATAGAGGGAGACAGATGGATGTTATTTACTTGGATATCCAGAAGGCATTCAATAATGTGCCACATAAAAGACTTGTCCATAAGATAAGGATGCATAGAATTGAGGATTGGTTAGCCAATGTGGCAATCAGTGGTGAGCGGTGTGCCACAGAGGTCGGTGCTGGGCCCACAACTGTACATTGGCCTTCATTGTTAGAGGGATTTAATTTCAGAGCAGGGAGGTTATTCTGCAATTGTACAGGGTACTGGTAAGGCCTCATCTAGAGTACTGCATGCAATTCTGGTCTCCTTACTTGAAGGAGGATATACTGGCTTTGGAGGTGGTGCAGAGGACATTCACCAGGTTGATTCCAGAGATGAGGGGCTTAGACTATGAAGAGAGATTGAGTCACCTGGGACTGTATTCACTGGAATTCAGAAGGATGAGAGGACATCTTATAAAAACATATAAAATTATGAACAGGATAGATAAGCTGGAGGCAGGAAAGTTGTTTCTAAGACTAGAACTAGGAGACATAGCCTCAAAATTCAGAGGGGTAAATTTAAGACAGAGATGAGGAGAAACTGCTTTTCCCAAAGAGTGGTGAATCTGTGGAATTCTCTGCCCAATGAAGTTGTGGAGGCTACCTCAGTAAATATATTTAAGACAAGGTTAGATGGATTTTTGCATAGTTGGGGAATTAAGGGTTATGGGGAAAAGGCAGGTAAGTGGAGATGAGTCCATGGCCAGATCAGCCTTGATCTTAATGAATAGTGGAGCAGGCATTACAGGCCAGATGGCCTACTCCTGCTCCTATTTCTTATGTTCTTAATGGATTGCACAGTCTAGATGGGCCAAAGGGCCTGGTTTCTATGATGTAGTATTCTATGACTCTAACTCACTGCAAGTACTATTTATTAGAAAATCCCAAACACAAGAAAATCTGCAGATGCTGGGACTCCAAAGCAACACATGTTGGAGGAGCTCAGCAGGCCAGACAGCATCTATGGAAATGAATTAACAGTCAATGTTTCAGCTGAGATACTTCTCATGACTCCGAATGCTCCTAAAGATGGGTCTCGGCCAAAACATCAACTCTTTACTCTCTTCCATAAATGCTGCCTGACTTGCTGAGTTCCTCCAGCATTTTGAGTGTGTTCCTATGTGTTAGAGGCAGCTCGCAGTAACCATAAGGTATAGGAACAGAACTAGGCCATTCGGCCTATTTGAATCTTCTCTGCTGTTCAATCATAGCTGATTGATCTTCCCTCTCAATTCCATTCTCCTGCCGTCTCCCTGTAATCTCTGATGTTCAGACTAATCAAGAACTGCTTTAACTATACCCAGTAACTTGGCCTCCTCAGCCACCTGTGGCAATGAATTCCACAGGTTCACCAGCTTCAGGCTAAAGAAATCTTTGTCATCTCTGTTCTAAAGGAATGTCCATATACTTTGAGGCTGTGCTCACTGGACCTAGATTCTCCTAATGTATCTGCCAGCCTGCACATCTTTGGGATGTATAATGAAATTGGAAGAAATCCACACGATCAGAGAGAGAATATGCAAACTCTGGACATAGAGTGCATGAAGTCAGGACTGAATCCAGGTGTAAGGCAGTGGCTATACAAACTCTACCATGCTGCCTCTATTCTTATGATGGGACAAAACTCGTGAAGATTCCAAGATGGCGGTGCGACGCAGCTTGCAGCAGCCACTCAGGAGCTGATTATCTGTTATTTGTGAAATGGGATGCCGTGCACAATCATAATCAATTGAAAACAGACATGGGAGCACGGAGGAACATCGGGAAATCTCCAGGAAGACCTTCTTTGTTGCTGCTGCTGCTGTGAGGTCTGGGACTCTGCTGGGAAGAACAGGCCCCCAGTCCTCGGGGTCACATTGCCAATGGCCGTTGGCGGGGCCGTCTTAATACGCTCAGCAGAGGATGGTGTTCAGAGAAGCTATGCCGGAGGGGATGGTCATCGGCTCGGAGGTTCGACGGACTCGGAGTCCGCTCCGGTCAGGTCGCTTTCGGTGTGTGCTGCGTCTGCGAGGCTGAGTTGGGTGGCGCAGTGGAAATTCATAGCGGGGGTATTCCCTTCTGCCGCCAGCATGGGATGGCGAGTCTGTCGAGACCCTGGGGACTTGTGGAAACTGTGTGGTGATTTCTTTTGAACTTATAGTCCTTTAACATCTTTGGACTATTTTTACTGTGCCCATGGTCTGTTGTTTTATCAATTATGCTATTGTTTGCACTGTTGTAACTATATGGTTTTGTGCAGGTCTTGTAGCTTTAGTTTTTGGTCTTGTTTGTCTGGTGGGATTGGAGCTCCTTTCCGGGGAACGCGCTAAGACGGTAGCGCTATATTAATACGCAGCAGCCTCTCCGGACTCTGGATTGGGGATTGCCAAACGTTATGTGGATTTTCTGGTGTAGTCTGTTTTGTCATGTGCTTTTGTGATATCATTCTGGAGGAACGTTGTCTCATTTTTTAACTGCATTGCATTTGTGGTTTCTAAATGACAATAATCTAAATCTGAACTCATGTGATGTTGCTACTTAGAAACAAATGTGTGAGAACACACATCAACCTCTTAAAAGGTATTGGTAGTGAAGTACATTAATAGTATTCATCATAATTTGGGGGACTACTTCGTTGAGTACCTCCATTCCATCTGCCACAAGTGGAACTTCCTGGTGGTCAAACATTTTAATTCCCATTCCCATTCTTGTGACAAGGTTGAGGGGCAACACCTTGTATTCCATCTGGGTAGCCTCCAACCTGAAGGCAGGAATATTGATTTTTCCTCCTGGTAAATAAATTCCACCCCCCCACCTTCAGTTTCCCCAGACTGACCTTTCACCTCTTCTCACCTGCCTATTACTTCCCCCGGGACCCCTGCTCCTTCCCTTCCTCGTGTGGTCCACTCTCCTCTCCCATTAGATTCCTTCCTCTCCAGCCCTTATCCTTCCCACCCAGCTGGCTTCACCTTCACTTTCTAACTAGCCCCCTTCCCTCCCCCCCCCACAACATTTTTATTCCAGCATGTTCCCCCTTCCTTCTCAGTCCTAAAGAAACGTCTCTGCCTGAAACATTGAATGTTTATTAATTTCCATAGATGCTGTCTGACTTGCTGAGATCTTCCAGAATTTTGTGTGTGTTGCACTATTTAAAGGTGCAGTAACAAAGCATTTGGAAAGTAGTGACCAGTGGGGTCAAAGTTTCATGGGTTTAGGAAAGGAGATTAATGTCTAAAAATTTTAGTGTCTTTTTTTTGATTGGGTGGAGGTGTTGTAAAAACAGCACAAAGATCTCACAAAGATCTCACACAGAAGTTTAGTGAGTGTATTGAAACAAAGGATTGGGGTAATATATTGATTTGGATAGAGAACTGATTGATAGACAAGAAACTCAGCATCATAACAAGCTGCATTACTGCATGGTACAGAAATTGCACTGTGGTGGACAGGAAGGCTCTATATTGGGTAGTTAAAATTGCCCAATGCAACATCATCGAGGACAGAAAGGTCAATCATAAACACAAGAAAGTCTGTAGATGGAAATCCATCTGTGGAAATCCAATGCAACATTGAGAAAACACTGGTGGAACTCAGCAGGCCAGGTAGCATCTATGGAAAAGAATAAACAGTTGAAGTTTTGGGCCGAGACCCTTCTTCAAAAAATACAGAAGATCATCCGCCTTTTCAGGTAGCAATGAAGGTCCTCCGTTTCTGGTGGTGTTCAGGGCTTCCTTCATCATGTCAGTAGCTTCCTCTCGGTTTTCACCACTGTCAGTCATGCAAGTCCTGGGTGGAGACTGTTGCCCTCAGATATAGGGTTCTTCAATGCTGTTTCCATAACAATTTTTTTTTGACCAGCCAGAGTTGTTAGCCCTGAGCTGAACCCTCAGACCTGGAGGGTTCACTCTTAGTCTGGTCTCTACCCTTTGACCCTACCAAGAGCCAAAGCATGAAGCCCTTACTCCAGCCAACATAGCTCTCTGGATCATTGAGGTATGCAAGCCTCCAAACCACAAGAGTGTTGTTCTCTTGGAGGAGGACATGCAGAAATGTGCCAGTAAAAGGGCCAATAACATCATGAAGGATCCCACCCACCCTGCTCATGGATGACTTCTGTCGCTCCCATCAGGGAGGAGGCTACGTAGCATCCACGCCAGGATCTCCAGACTCAAACAGTAAGGCTGATCAATACCTCTACCCAGTAACACATTCCTCATCACCCCCAACAACCACTACCTATCATTTCCTGTCAGAGTCACCTTATGTTCTCCTGTGCATAGCATCACTTTTTTTAAACATCTCTTTATTGTTTTTACAGAATAAAGCATCACTTTATGGACATACAAATCTATGTACATATATAAGCTGTCGTGTGTATTTTTATTTATTGGGTTTTTTAAATTATTATTGTGTCCCTTGTTTTTTTTTTGTGCTGCATTGGACCAAGTGTTACAGTTATTTTATTCTCCTTTACACTTGTGTATTGGAAATTATATTAAACAATTTTAAATCTGGAAGTGTGGGGAAAAGTGAGCCTATATTTAGAATGGCAGGTGGTGACATGACCTACAGTGCTTGGACTTCAGCTACACAGAATGTAAGTAAATGAATTGGGTAATATAATCCCCTCAGTTTTGCAGACAACACAAAGCTGGGTTCGAAGTGTGAACTGGGAAGGATGCAGAGCCTTCACAGTTACTTCAGCATATTGAGTGGGCGGACAAACACAGTCTTTACTGTCTTAAGAAACAGCTACCAACTTAAGCATATGAATATTTAAAGTATATAATCATGACCAGTTTTGGTGATGTCAGATATGGGCAAAATTGGATTTCTCAGTACTGCTAATGCAAAGCAACAAATTTCATGACACAAACACTAAGAAATTCTGCAGATGCTGGAAATCCAACACATGCAAAATCCTGCAGGGACTCAGCAGATCAGGCCGCATCTATGGAAATTAATAAACCGTTGATGTTTCAGGTCGAGACCCTGCTTCAGGACTGGAAAGGAAAGAGGAAGATAACAGAATAAAAGGAGCAGAGGGGAAGGAGGATAGCTAGAAGGTGATGGGTAGGAATGGAAAAGGGCTAGAGAGGAAGAAATCTGATAGGAAAGGAGAATGCTCCATAGGGGAAAGGGAAGGAAGAGAGAATCCAGGCGGAGGTGATAGGCAGGTAAGAAAAGGTAAGGGACCAGAATGAGGAACAGAAGAAAAGGGGAGTGGGAGATAAAATTATTTTACCGGAAGGAGAAATTAATGTTCATGCCATCAGGTTGGAGGTAATCCAGACAGGATGTAAGGTGTTGTTCCTCCACACTGGGGGGGGGGGGGGCACATTGTGGCACAAGAAGAGGCCATGGACCTACATGTTGGGATGGGAATCAGAATTAAAATATTTCACCACAGGTAAGTTGCACTTTAGGTGGATGGAGCAGATGTGCTCAGAGTGTGAAAAATTTCACAACATGTGTCAATGATATTAAATCTGATTCTGAATTGTTTCCAGGGATAGTTCTCTGTGCAGCATCGAAATTGTGCATGTTAACTTCTATGTTTGTCTGAAAATTTGGACAGGGTCCGTGGTCCAACTTGCAAGCAAATACACAATGGATGCTGACGATCTGAAATAAATAGCAGAACACTCAGCCAGAGCAAAAGACAAAATGTGCTGAACTGGAAAGGATTCAAAAGAGGTTCACAAAAGTAATTGCAGGATTGACTAGCTTGCATAGCAAGATGGCTCTGGGCCTGTATTCACTAGAATTCAGAAGAATGAGGGGTGACCTCATTGAAACCTGTTGAAGAATGAAAGACCTTGATAGAGTGGATATGGAGATAATTCCTATGGTGGAAGAGTCTAGGACCAGAGGACACAGCCTCAGAATGGATATGAGGAGGAACTTCTTTAGCCAGAGAGTGAATCTGTGAAATTCATTGCCACAAATGGTTGTGGAGGCCAAGTCTTTACAAATATTTAAGGCAGAGGTTGATAGAATCTTGATTAGTCAGGGCATGAAGACATACAGAGAGAAGACAGGAGATTAGTGCTGGTAGGGAAAATGGATCAGCTATGATGAAATGGCAGAGCAGACATGACTTTAAAAGAATGGTCTAATGGCCTAATTTTGCTCTTGTATCTTATGGTCTTTTGGCAGAGGAACTCAGCAGGTCACTCAACCAGAGATGGTTGAGAAATTTAGCAGAGTCTGAGGATACAAATCTGTACTAATGCTTTAGTCTGTTGACCTTTCATGGGTAGGAGAAATAGTTGGAGATTAAAAATAAGTTTAGTAATGTGGAGAAAAGAGCATAAGGAGGATAAAATGTAAAGGAAATTCTGGAGTGGGCAAGAGCACAAAATGACGAACAGGATAATAAGGCGTAAATTTGAATTTATGAACAATTGTCTGAAATTATCAAGAAATGTGTGAGAAATATGAATATGATGCAGGAAATTGTCCATTTTCTTAAATTGTTTAGTTGTGTGCTCAGAAGACAATTGTTCATTATATGCAACATCATATGACGTGGATGATCATGGTGTATCCACGACCATGATTGTTCTTGGCAAATTTTTCGACAGAAGTGGTTTGCCATTTCCTTCTTCTGGGCAGTGTATTTTACAAGATGGGCAACCCCCTTCCCACCCAAGCCATAATCAATAGTCTTCAGAGATTGGTGTCTGATGTCTGGTGTCAGTGGTTGCAGAACCAGGACTTGTGATATGCACCAGCTGCTCCCATAGTTTCATGTGACCCTGATCAGGAGCTAATCAAGTGCTACACGTTGCCCAAGGGTGACCTGCAGGCTAGTGGAGTGAAGAAGCACCTGACACCTCCTTTGGTAGAGACACATCTCCACCCCACCAACAACTCAGAAGACTATTATGTTTAATTTAAGACTTCTTTGACAGTGCAGCACTCTCTGTTGTGCATGGTGTGGGTTCTAATTTCCAGAATTAGTCTTGAATTCTGACGTTCTGACTCAGTACCATTGAGCACAGCTGGCTCTTCAGTAAGAAGATAAGTACTGTGGATTCTGTTGTAATAGAGCCATTGGTTAATCAGGACAGCCACTTATTTGGGCAACTCTTAAAGAACAAAAACTAATCAAGAAAATAGCTGGGATTCCCTTTATTTAGTTGGGGCATTATACACTTAATTGTTGCCAAACAATCCCAATTAAGTAATCCACTGTACACATCTTTTGTACCATTAAGTACTACTCTGTGCTTAGTGTGATCAGTTTTTAAATAGGGTCAGTTGTTTCAAAGGTTCAAAGGTCCAATTTATTGTCAGAGAAATGTATACAATATACATCCTGAAATTCGTTCTCTTTGCAACCATTCACGAAAACAGTAGTGCCCCAAGGAATGAATGACAATTAAATGTTAGCCCCCCCAATTACCCCTCCAATGTGTAAGCAGCAGCAAAGCAACGATCCCTTCTCCACCACCAGCAAAAAAAACATCAGCGCCCCGCACCGAGCACTCAAGCATGCAGCAAAGCATCAATAAAGACATAGACTTGCAGTGCCTCAAAGACAACTCATTCACCAGTTAATTCAACATACCACAGGCTCTCTCTCTCTCTCTCTCCCGAATAAGGGAAAAAGAAGTGTCTCACAGCGAGAGGAGAGACATAACAACCAACTCACTAATTTATGATGTTAAAAGTCTGTTGCGTCAGTTTTTCTGAGCTCTGTGTACAAAGAACTTGGGTCTCCGGACACACAGCCAGCAGACAGCTTGCTGCTTTCGATCTTCAGACTCCCACAACACACCATTTTTCTGCGGAGGTACCGTCCATGAGTCCGCCCGCCTCCAGAGCCGTGAAATCCCATAACCCTGAAGGCACGCTAGTCTTCTAGGTTGCGTCCTTGGTATACCAAATAGCGGCCGGTCGTGATGTCCCCAAGAGCGAGTCCCATTTCTGCAAAGAATTGAAGTCAGTGTGTAACTCCAGGCCAGGGTCTTCAAACAAACCCTGAAAGGGAAAAATAGGGATATTAAAGATGGAAATAGAGCTGTTTCCGAAGATACAAGGAAAGGAGTCACCATTAGGCACTACCATCTCCTAAGCTCCTAAGTCTCAAGGAGTCTCTGTTGGGTGTGTTTGCGTTCAAAAAGCAGTGATCATAAGAGTTGGCAAGAAATAAACAAGACAATTCAGAACTGTTTTGTTCATCGCCGTCTCAAACACTCATGTTTGGAGATGCCAGAAACATCCGGGAGTGAAAAGGAAATGATATCACTACTTCAAGTTAGAAACTACGAAGAATTTGAAGAATTGTTGAATATCAACAATCATCTTGAATGTTACAATGAAAATGAAGATTTGGAGGACGCAGTCATCTATTGTCCTGTATAAAGGCAGTCCATAATCTGCACAAGGTGTTGGTGCTGATTTTGTTTATTGCATACACTGGATGAAATTCCTCCATTGATAACTATTAGGAACTAAAACACAGTTTTATAGTACTGTAGTACTACTGGTAATGTTTGAATTTGTTATGTATTTCATTCAAATACATAATTTACTCAATTTGTCTTTTTGATATTTCTGTGAAACTTTGGCTAATGGCACCGCTGCTTAATTGGTCCAAAATGTATTGGCCCGTGGTGTCCCAATTAACCAGAATCCACTGTAATTTTTTAAAAAAGTGAAATGTAGCATGTTCAACAGGGATGTGGATTCTCTTGCAAATTTGATACCGGAGGGCAACTGAGCTGGTGTTTTACCAATGTCATTGGCAAGATTATGCCCTCAAATATTTTAGCTTTGTATTTTTTAAGCCTGCGCTGTTTCCCAAAGAATAACAACACTCTTGTTTGTTCATTTTATAGTCATATAAATTGAGAGCCTTTTTACCTTATCTAAAGGCCCATCATGAGCTGTTCAAAAACTGTTCCTAATTTTATTCTTTTCATTGTCTTAGATTATTCAGTGTTTTATGGATGTTGCTTGCAGTTTCTGCTCCTACTGTACTTCTGTCTTTGCCCTTGAATCTTAGATGGCCTTGTATGCCTTTGGCAAAATGATTCCTTCTGAGACCTGGGTCTGAATCTTTGTGTTCCAGTGAGGTCTTTCTGGTTGAAATCCCATCAGAAAAAAAAGAAAAACTTTCATAAAAATTCAGTTTGGTGGCCTTGAATCAACAAAAGGTTGCAAGAATTTTTTTCACAATTGCAGTAAATGTGTCACCTAATTGTGAAGTGAACCCCCTGCATAACATTTAAAATATGAACTTGGCCTCAGGGACTCGGAGATTAAGCTTCACCAGACATGAGTGCAGGAAAACACCTTTGTGTCATGTCTGAGGATTGTGACACACGGCAGATTAGTTCCACATATCTACCTCACTGGTTCAGGTTTTGATCCACAAACCAATTTAAACCCTTTTAAATCCATTTCTTCAAAAGGTCTTACCACCTTCAAAGCTATTGACACTTGGTTTGTTATAGACACAGTGCATTATAAAATAAGGAAATCAAAGACTTGCAACCACAGTGACTCAGCTCTGAGAACCCAGATGACTTCGCTAATCCATTCTTAATTTGCACTAATTGGAGAATTGAGAGGGAGAGGGAGAGGGAGAGGGAGAGGGAGAGAGAGAGAATCAGGTTGAATATCACTGGCATGTTTCATGAAATTTGTTAACTTTGCAGCAGTACAATAATAGAGAAAAAACTGAATTACAGTAAGTATATATCTGTATATTAAATAGTTAAGTTAAATAAGCAGTACAGAAATAAATGAAAGTAGTGAAGTAGTGTTCATGGTTTCAATGTCCGTTTAGAAGTCGGATGGCAGGGAGGAAGAAGCTGCTCCTGAATCACTGAGTGTCTGCCTTCAGGCTTCTGTACCTCCTTCCTGATGGTAGCAATGAGAAGAAGATATGTCCTGGATGGTGAGGATCCTTAATGATGGACACCACCTTTCTGAGGCATTGCTCCTTGAAGATGTCTTGAATACTAGGGAGGCTTATACCCATGATGGAGCTGACTAATTGTACATCTTGTGTCTGCCTGTTACGACTATTTGAAAAATATGTTGTCTGAAAGATTAAAGCTTTAGCTTTCTTTCTCACTTGTACATCAAAACATACCAAAGGATGGGCTGGGGGGCAGCCTGCACGTTTTACCGTGCTTCTGACATTGACATATAATGTCCACAACTAGCCATGTGGGAGGAAACCAGAGCACCTGGAGGAAACTCATGCAGTCAAAATTGTATCACATTATGTGTGCAAGACTGCAAGAAAGCAGGAGAAAGAGCAGGCCATTCAGCTCCTTAAACCTTCCCTATCATTCAATATGATCCCAGGAATAAAAGGGTTAACATATGAAGAACATTTGATGGCTCTGGGCCTGTACTTAACTGGAGTTTAGAAGATGAGGGGGATCTCATTGAAACCTATTGAATATTGAAAGGCCGAGATAGAGAGGATGTTTCCAATGTTGGAGCATCTCAGAATAGAGCAGTGATTTCCGTCCTGGGGTCCAAGTCAAGTCAAGTCACTTTTATTGTCATTTCGACCATAACTGCTGGTACAGTACACAGTAAAAATGAGACAGCGTTTTTCAGGACCATGGTGTTACATGACACAGTACAAAAACTAGACTGAACTACGTTTTTAAAAAAAAACAACACAGAGAAAGCGACACTAGACTACAGGCGTAAAAAAAAAAAGGTTATGGACAGTGGCAGAAATTGAACCCGGGTCTCTGGTGAGTGGTAATAGTGTTTCGCTAACTGCTACACCGCCTTGATTTATTCCTGCTACTATATTTGCTTACAGAGTCTTGCAAGTTTCCCCCTTAAATCATAGACTCAAGAGGTACTGCAGATGATGGAAATCTACAGCAATGTACACAATGTGCTGAAGGAGCTCAGCAGGTCAGACAACTTCTATGGATGAGAATAAACAGTTGACATTTCGGACACCCTTAAGTTATTGTATTTATTGGGTTGTAATGCATATTTAATGAAAAAAGTATTGGTGTTTTGTTGCATCATTTCTGATTGAACTGCAGATAAACTCCCAGTACCGATATTGACTTTAATTATGTTGGGCTTGGGCATTGTGCCAAATATCTTAGTCACTTCACTGATTCAAGAAAGCAAATTTGGGCATCCCTGTGATGTGAGGTGTACATTTCTTTTGCTAACGTTGACAAAATGGGAGTTTAAATAGTTTAAAATTTCTTCCTCAGCAGCACTCCATCTCTTTGGTGTTTCACTGTTTTGAAGAAACCACATACTATTATGTGGTTCTTTGCCATTCCCACACAAAATTTTCTTTTTTTATATATGAAGACTGTTTCTCTTTCAAAGCTTCACAGTATTTACAAGGCAAGTTAAATTGGTAGTAAAAGATGTCAGAGTCATAAACAAGATCGTGTGAATGTTCTCCTTCATGATGGCCTTGGAATACGCATGGCAATTGGCCCCCAGGCAAATCGTGATCACTTAACACTGGCACAGAATGAATTCCTGTCTTGCATTCAGCCAAGACTATATATTCTTGGGGTGGGAAAAAAGCAATAATGCAAACAATAGTTTCACAGCTTTATATAAATCAGAAGTTTACATCACAGTTCTAAACAACACAAGCTTTGTTTCCAAAAGTAACTTGATCAAGGCATTCAAATCATTTATTCATTAGGTTTATTCAGTCTTTTGCTCTGAAGTATCTTAATTGGCCAATATTTATATTCATTTGGTTTCTGATCATCTGTGTCCTGGTCTTGTAAACATTGGAGTTTGTATGAAAAGCCCGAGTTCAGTTCTGGTTCAATTCACTGAAATTTGACTCCTAATGAAATTCCAGATTCTAATCTCTAAGTATTTTGAAGGCGTTGAGTTCACTCCTTTATTTAATTTCACACAGAATATTAATAGACTTTTTTTGCATAACTTAACCAGACAGTTCCAATTATTTTTATTTGTCGGATCTCAAAGACTACCATTTAAATAACACAACCGAGCAGAGTTTAGAATTTTTGCACAAATGGAGGATGAGGTTTTCCAAACCACCAGAAGTTCAAAAATAGTGAATGTAATTGACAGAATGATGTTAGAGCAAACAGAAGTTGTTTAATAGGGACTTTCCAACATGAACAGTTGGATCCAAAGGTCATGCTGTAAGCCACATGGATGTCAAAATTTGTCTTTTTCTTTCTAAAATCTTGGTATATCTGGCTCATCCAGTGCAGAATCACATCTCTATCAAGTCTGTGCACAATTGCAGCCACTGTAATATATAAATCATCATCCTTCTGTGATGTGTTGTTTGATGAGTGTGATCATGGTCTTTCCATCACCATGACTGTACTTGGCAAATTTTTCAACAGAATTGGTTTGCCATTGCCTTCTTCTGGGTGGTGTCTTTACAAAATGGGTGACCCGAGCCATTATCAATACTCTTCAGAGATTGTCTGGGGTCAGTGTTCGCATAACTAGGACTTGTGATATGCATCAGCTGTTCATATGACCATCCACAACCTGCTCCCATGGCTTTACATGCTACACCTTGCTCAAGAATGAACTGCAGGCTAGCAGAGGGAAGAAGTGCCTTACACCTCCTAAAATAAATGCAGCAAAATACAGGGAAATCCCAGAGGAAAACTTGAAGCAGTCTTTAAAAGAACTGCGACTTGAGAAGATTTGTTTTCCAGTAAGACAAACACCCCAAGCATAAAGCCAAAGCTACACAGGAGTGGCTTAAAAAAAACTAAATTAATGTCCTGGAGTGGCCAAATCAGAGTCCAGACCTCAGAGAATCTGTGTCTGGCCTTGAAAAAGGTTGTTCAGTCACAATCCCCATGTAATCTGACAGAGCTTGGGCAGTTTTGTAAAGAAGAATGGGGAAAACTTGCAGTGTCCGGATGTGCAAAGCTGATAGAGACCTATCCACACAGACTCAAGTCTATAATTGCTGCCAAAGGTACATCTACCAGATACAGATTTAAATGGGGTAAATACTTATGCAATAAATTATTTTGTGTTTTATATTTGTAATTAATTTAGATCACTTTTGTTACGTACCCCGTAACTGGGTGTCTTACCAGCAAAGATAGAAGTGTCCGTTGGAGTCTGGTGATACTATTTTCGACAATATTTATTATCAAAAATATACAAAATAATATCAATACGAATATACAGAGAATATACTTTAGCAATATTAAACCTAAAAGTGCGGGTATAATAATAATCACTAATGAAACAAGCTCTATCGTTGTCTAGGGGATAATGAATTGTCAGATGGAAATATAAAGTTCAGTTTAGTTCATGCAGACTGCAGTAGTTTGTCGATGTGTTGCAATTGTTGGAGAGAGAGAGAGAGAGAGAAAACATGTGAACAGTAACAGCTGTTATCTTGCCAACCTTCCTTTACGATTTTGATCCATCGATGCGTTGTTGTTGTGGCCATTCACGTATGACCCTTCCGTCCTTTAACTAGACCGTTCTTCCGTGGTGGACTCGTCACCCAGGCAAGGGTGGACACACACACAAGCCCTCACCGGCCTCGCTATAAAACACTGTGAGCTAAAATTTACCGACCCTTCAGTCTCCGATCTCCCACCCTGTCTCATGGGTTTCTGATGCTCACTAGCATTTCTCCTGGTGTGTCTGAGGGGTGTTACCCCAGACCTCACTTTTATCCCCACTCACAGGGTCTCAGGTGTCAATCAGGTTGGGATGATGTAACCCATCAAACGAGTTCACTCTGGTTGCCCCCTGAGGGGTTTGGATGAATAGAACAGTACCAAGTAAACAATTCTTCTCCAAAAGACAATAGCAGTAATCAATGGTTCCACTCCTCTTTTGTTAGTAGGAGACGTTCCACCTTGTGTACCCCTCTTAGCTGTGTCTCTCTCTCATTTTCTTTCATGAGCTGTTATCAATAACAACTGCCCTAGCAGATTTCCTTTTGTCTCTCTTACTTCCTTGTTAGCAGCATCGAAATAGTAGCGATTTGTGATTCTCCAAAGGGGGGGGGCATGGGCTACTCTGCACCCTTCTGCCCATCAGAGTTGTTCATCCTTCATAACACTTTATTAGAGATCTGTTTTCACTTTGACAAGAAAGGGTCTTTTTCTGTTGATCAATGTCAAAAAAACATCCACTGTAACTCAATTTTGTAAAACATGAAAACGTCCGAAAGAGTGAATATTTTTTATAGGCACTGCAAATGAAAGACAGAACAAATTAGAACACTGCCAGTATTATTATAGTACTATAAAACTATGTATTAGTTAATTATGGTTACTGATGGAGGAGTTCATTGAGTGTGTGCTGGTGTGTTCTTTTGATTGACTGTAATTGAACAAAATCAATACAGACCCCCGGTGCAGCTAATGGACTGCCTTCATTGCTTTCCGGCATGAAGTAATGTTGTAATGCAACAATACATTTTCTGGCATCCTGTGTAGTCACTAGCTCAGGTTCAGATGTGCTATCCTCATGACTTTCCTTGTCTGCAGATTCCCTGCCTTGGTGTTACGATGATTACATCCCCGAGCCCTTCAATTTCATTGTTACATTCAAGGTGATTGTTGATGCTTTCAAATTCTGCATAGTTCATCTCATTTTCACTCCTGGCCATTTCTAGCATCTCCAAGCCTGAATTCTTAAAACCACAGTGAGCAAAATAGTTCTGCATTGTATTGCTGCTTATTTTTCACCAGCTATCACTGCAAAACTGTCTGTAAAAGGTTGACCCTTGCACTTACTTCCTTGGCTGTTTAAGAAGATGTCAACTTCCCAAAATACAACATCTTAAAATTTTTTTTTGATTCCCAAATCCATTGGCTACACCAAAGATGTTGTACTGGCAGGCAGAAATGTCAGCTGGATGTTTCTCAGGCATTCTACATTAGGGTGTGATGCACAATTATCAGCAAGCAGAAGAATTCTGCTTGTCTTCTGCTATGGCTCCATATCACATCCCCTCAGCTATTGAAAATTTCGGAATTCATCCATGCATTCTTATTAGTATCGTACACAATTGGTAAAATATTCATTCTTAGCCCTTTAAAACATCAAGGTTTAATGCCTTTCCCAATAGCCAACAACTTTATCAGTTCCTGATGTATTTGCACAACACAACAGAGTTGTGTGATCCATTGCTTTCTTTGAATCTGATAGTGTTGCATGTTTGTAGCAAAGGGAACCATCTAGTGTGGCGTGATTTTAAAAAAAGGCCTGTTTTCATTGGCATTGTAGACATCATCTGTACAAAATTATTGAAGTAAGCCAGGGAGTTTTGTAGATTTCTATGTTTTTTTTTCACTTGGAGCATCAGCACTACCTTTCATGCCCTGTATTTTCTTGAATTTAATGTGGTGTCTGCATTTCCATTGAGAAAATCAGCTATCTGTTGATTTAAAAATCTTTGTAACCTGCTTCTCAGCTAGCTCCTCTGACTTGTTTTTTAAAACACTGGTCTACTGACAGGGCCAGCTGGTAGTGTAGTGGCATCAGCGCCGGACTTCGGAGAGAAGGCTCCCAAGTTCAAATCCGAAAACCTGGAAAGGGATGGGCTTTGCCAGGTTTCAGTTGCCCAAGACACACCGTATGATGAGCAATCACCAAAAAGATTGGTGCAAAAAGCTTGTCTTGATGGCGCCCGGACAAATCCACCAGGAGTTAAGGGCGCACACACACACACTACTGACATGCACACCTCGTTCAGTTACAGTTCAGAAAACCATTGATTGAGGGCCTCTTCAACATCTGGATCCTTATCTTCACACTTCCATTTTTGGGATGTTCTTTGTTGTCCCTCACGTAATGCCCAATCTTCTCGCAATTTATCTTGTTGATGTATCAAGTGTGCAGTTGTAGATTTCAACACTCTAGTTTTTCTGCCAGCATATAATGAGTGGTGTGAGGATGATGACTTTTAATTTGGTCCAGTCTGGCAGTTTTTTCAGCTTAGTCTAATCTTTTCATTGCATATTGGCAAGCATCTCAAATTTTTTTTAATGGTATAAAAAATCAAAAATCACTGCTTTTGAATCAGCGTCCATTGACCCAAATGGATAACATAACACAAGTGCACACAAATGACACAACTGTTTGCTCGCACATGGCTGACCATATCCTGCTCCAATTAAGTGACATAGTGTCTTAAATAAATACAGAGAATCTTGGCTATTTTGTCAATTTGTTTTTGTTATTTGGGTGGATGCGTCCCTGGTGTCATGGATTATTGATTAACTGACTGGCAGACACAAGTACGTGCGCTTGCAACACTGTGTGTCAGACAGAGTGGTCAGCAGCACTGGGGCTCCACAGGGATCTGTCCTGTCTCCCTTTCTCTTCACCATCTACACCTCGGACTTCAACTACAACACAGAGTCTTGCCATCTTCAGAAGTTTTCTGATGACTCTGCCATAGTTGGATGCATCAGCAAGGGAGATGAGACAGAGTACAGGGCTATGGTGGGAAACTTTGTCACATGGTGTGAGCAGATCATCTGTAGCTTAATGTGAAAAAGACTAAGGAGCTGGTGGTGGACCTGAGGAGGGCTAAACACTGGTGACCCCTGTTTCCATCCAAGAGGTCAGTGTGGACATGGAGGATTACTAATACCTAGGGATACGAATTGACAATAAAATGGCCTGGTCAAAGGATACTGAGGCTGTCTACAAGAAGGGTCAGAGCCGTCTCTACTTCCTGAGGAGATTGAGGTCCTTTAACATCTGCTGGATGATGCTGAGGATGTTCTACTAGTCTGTGGTGGCCAGTGCTATCATGTTTGCTGTTGTGTGCTGGGGCAGCAGGCTGAGGGTAGCAGACACCAACAGAATCAACAAACTCATTCGTAAGGCCAGTGATGTTGTGGGGGTGGAACTGGACTCTCTGACGGTGGTGTCCGAAAAGAGGATGCTGTCCAAGTTGCATGCCATCTTGGACAATGACTCCCATCCACTCCACAATGAACTGGTTAGGCACAGGAGTATGTTCAGCCAGAGACTCATTCCACCGTGATGCAACACTGAGCGTCATAGGAAGTCATTCCTGCCCGTGGCCATCAAACTTTACAACTCCTCCCTCGGTGTGTCAGACACCCTAAGCCAATAAAAAACACAAAATGCTGGCAGAACTCAGCAGGCCAGACAGCGTCTATGGGAGGAGGTAGTGGCGACGTTTCAGGCCGAAACCCAATAGACTGGTCCTGGATTTATTTCCACTTGGAATAATTTACTTATTATTATTTAATTATTTATGGTTTATATTGCTATGTTTCTACACTATTCTTGGTTGGTGCGACAGTAACAAAACCCAATTTCCCTCGGGATCAATAAAGTATGTCTGTCTGTATTTTAGAGTTGCCCCAAATAAGAATGAGAATCAGGTTTATTATCACAGGCATGTGACATAAAATTTGTTATCTGAGCAGCAGCAGTACAATGCAATACATATAGAAGAAAAAAAATAAAATAACTAAATCAATTACAGTATACGTATATCGAATAGATTTTAAATCGTGCAAAAATACAAATACCATATATTAAAAATGTGAGGTAGTGTCCAACAGTTCAATGTCCATTTATGAATCGGCTGGCAGAGGGGAAGAAGCTGTTCCTGAATCACTGTGTGTGTGCCTTCAGGCTTCTGTACCTCCTACCCGATGGTAACAGCCCTGGGTACAGGAAGTCCTTTATAATGGACTTCCTGAGACACCGCTCCTTGAAGGTGTCCTGGGTACTTTGTAGGCTAGTATCCAAGATAGAACCAACTAAATTTATAACCCTCTGTAGCTTCTTTCGGCCCTGTGCAGTAGCGCGCCCCTCCCATACCAGCCAGTGATGCAGCCTGTCAGAATCCTCTCCACGGTACATCTTTAGAAGTTGTTGAGTATATTTGTTGACATACCAAATCTCTTCAAACTCTTAACGAAGTATAGCCGCTGTCTTGCCTTCTTTATAACTACATCGATATGTTGGACCAGGTTAGATCCTCACAGATCTTGACACCCAGGAACTTGAAAATGCTCACACTCTCCACTTCTGATCCCTCTATGAGGAATGGTATGTGTTCTTTTGTCTTACCCTTCTGGAAGTCCACAGTCCTCACAGGGCCTGTATTGTACCCTAGGTTTTCTATATTTCTATATCGATGCACCTACAAAGAAGGCATGATAGCAGCTATATTTCTTTAGGAGTTTGAGGAGATTTGGTACGTCATCAAAAACACTCGTGAATTTCTACAGATGTACCATGGTGAGCAATCGAACTGGCTGTGTCACTGTCTGGTATGGGAGGGGATGGGTGAATCCACTACACTGGATTGAAAGAAGCTGCAGAAAACTTTGAATTCCATTACAGGCACTAATCTCTGCAGTATACTTAACAACTATAATTCTATTTTTATTATGTATTGCATTTTAATGCTGCTGCAAAAACAACATTTCATGACATAATGTTGGCAATAGTAATTTTGATTCTGAAATATTTTTGTCACACTAGCATCTCTGGATGGTTGGAAAATCCAAACTAAAACAGGTGGGCAATGGATTGATCCTCGCTGCAGAGAATGAATATTGATAATTCACTGGATTCTCTTTGAGATCTGCCCTGTTTGGTTGTTGCTGGGTGAGATGGAGGAGATTCAAAGCAAAATAAGTGAATGTTAAGGCAGCAGGTCCTGGGCATGATGACAAGGAACGTCAAAGTTTGACTGATTTAAGCACCGGGCCAGATTGGAAAGGTCGAGTAAAGGCTGAACTGAGGCAGCAAGGACCATGCATGAGAGTGTACAAAAGAAGTAGAGTGGGTCCAAGAGTGAGGAACAACCTGATGTTTGCTGGTTTAAGTGAAATGAATAGTGTGTCAGTGCCAGGCCAGTGTTCATCTCACGCAAGGCTTACTTGTCTCTGCGCCTAACTGAGTCTGTGGTCAGCAACTGGGCTGGGTGCAGTGTACTGGCTTCATGGCGGTCACTTCCACGAACTTCAATTCTGAATGTTATTTGCTTACATCTTATTGTTTACATGTTTTTTTCATTGTTTGTTATTTTTTAATGGCTTCAATTGTGTTTCTTTGTTTTGTGTCTGGCTATAAGGAGAAGAATCTCAACGTTGTATATAATATACACACTTTGATAATAAATGTATTTTGAACTGTCTCATATCATTCTACAAGATAGTCGATGACTTTGCACCTGTCACTTTTTCAGAATTAATAACTCCAATGGGAAATAGAAAGTTCCATCCTTCTGAGGCCTAACATTTTACCAAATCTGCATGTTCCTTTGAAATTACTCAGCTTGAATATTTCTTAATTATTGTAAATTTTTGCACCACTTCAAGTAAGAGTAAATACCACAAGACAGTCCCACAAGGTCTATTCACTGGTGGCCCAGCCGTTTCCACGGTGACTGCTGGTAGAGAGGTACTTATGGCTAACACTGTAAATGTCAGCTCCAGCTTTCCATATCCTCTTGGTATGTGACCTTTATTGGGTTGAGCAATAGTCTTCGGAATCTTACTCTAAGGCAGATGAGGAATTTCAAGCTAATTGGTAGTGAAAGAGAAGGTACTGAAATTCCAGGAAGAGAGAGCACTTTCTTGCTCCTGCATGCCACTGATGTTTTCCAGCTACCTGGCATCTAATTGGGGGGGGGGGGGGTGTCACCAGCTGGAGTAACTCGAGTCACTACGCACCATTAAGACTTTCAAGACCCAGTTAGCTCCACGTCAGGTTTTTTTAAAATTTAGAGCTACTGCATAGAATAGGCCCTTCCAGCCCTTCGAGCTGGGCAACCCACCGATATTCATTGCATAATCACAGAACAATTTATAATAACCAATTAACCAGCCAACTGTGAGAGGACTTTGGACTGTGAGAGGAAACGAGCATCCAGAGGAAACCCATGCACACACGGAAAGGAACAAACAGACAATGCCAGAATTGAATGCTGAATTCTGGCGCCCCGAGCTGTAATAGCATCACACTAACCATTATGCTATCATTGTTGTTGCCACCTCCCTGAACAGCAACAGCCTGACCCCAGTTACTAACAATCTTGTCCTGAATGGTACTTGTCTATATGAGCATCCCAAAATGTCAACAGTTTATTCCTCTCCATAGATCAGGAGTTCCCAATCTAGGCTCCATGGACCCTTCATTAATGGTAGGGGTCCACAGTGTAAAAAAGGTTGGGAACCCCTGACTTGGATCCTGCCTGACTTACTGAATTCCTATTTACCTATCACCTCACATCTTGTTCTCTTTCCTGTTCCTCCACCTTCTGATTCTATCTTCTTCCTGCTTCCTTTCCAGTCCTGATGAAGGGTCTTGGCCCAAAATATCGATTGCTTATCCCTCTCTATAGATATTGTCTGACCTGCTGATGTCCTATTCACTTATCACAGATTGTACCCTTCCCCCCCACCCATCTTCATATTCTGGCTTCTTCCCCTTCTCAGTCCTGATAAGGAGTCTCTGTTCAAAATGATGGCTACTTATTCTTCTCCATAGATGCTGCCTGACTTATGAAGTTCTTGCAACATTTTGTGTGTTTATTTTCCGCACGTTGGTTAGTCCGCTCCCTGGTATTGGCAAAGGTTTATTTGGACTAGACTGAGAATCCAGTGGATCAGATTTTGTCTGCCCTTAGCTGCTAAACTGTAGGCATGTTGGTGTTGAGGTGCCCACCACTTCCTGACCACACACTCTTAAGAAAGGTTAGATAAAAAACATCATTTGCTCTTTGGCATCTCTTGTGGAACCTGACACAGGTTGGAAAATGTGCCAAGTATGTTAACATGACTCTACACAGACTTATTGTGTATCCATTCAGAGCAGAAATTTGTCCTTGGTGAGCAAGCTTTCTTGTATAACTTCCGACGGAGGAAGATGGCACCAGCAATCAGTACGAACAAAGGCGATGTCCTACAGACAGTTCACAAAACTATTTATTTTACTACTTCTTTCAAGTATGATTCTGCTACTGTGGGAATCTGTGATTTACATTTTGATGGTGAATTTTTGGGCTAATTGAGCAATCCGGCACTTTGCTGTCTCCGCGTGAGTTCGGTGAGGTTTCAAGTGGAGCGAGCAGCCTGGAGATGGGGTGTGAGCCCTCGATTGACTTCATTTCTCATTCATCACACTGATTAAAGCATTGAGCACGATTGAAATCATTGAGGATGAGAGCAGGAGGTGACCGGGTGCTCAGCACTGTTTGCCTGACTGATAGTGCCAGATTCAGGAGTTTTGGGCAAGGTTCAATCAAAGCCGTTTGTGAATTGGACTCTGTAATGATGTGTTTCTGCTTTCTGATTACTCTTCTTTTTATTGCTATTTTATGTAATTTTGACTAGGGTGGACTGGCTCTGCAGCCGGCGGTCAATGAGTGACACAGAGCTAAATTGAATTGAACTTAACTGAACTGAACATTCCTGGATTGTTTCAATGACTGTGTGCATTGATTCTTTTCATATTCTAGTTTTTTTTCCTTGTTTTTTTGCTATTTGCATGATTTGTTTTTTTTTGTGCATTTGATATTTTGTTTGAATGGGTTTCATGGTGTTTCTTTGTGGGAAGATGAATCTCAGGGTTGTACACTGCAAACTTACTTTGTTAATAAAAGTACTTTGAATCTTTGAATATTTAACTACCTGCTATTGCCAACTGTCTTCCTGTGTGAAATAATTACTTTTTTAAATCTTGCAGTGAATGTATCTGAGATAGCGATGCCAGATGGAGTGATGCAGTAATATCATTGTATTGTTTTTGGAGGAGGGTGGTTGATTAGGTGCAGTGAGTGGGTATTTACTCCTGTGGGTCAGCAGTAATGATGACCAGACAAAAAACATTGACAAGGATTTTGGAGGAATGTTAAAAAAATTCTGCACGCCTTCATAAAGAATTCATTGTTATTCATTGTTGGCATATTTTGTTGGTTCTGGAATGTGTGGCAACACTTGCGAGCTGCCCCCAGCACACACTTATATTGTATTAGTTGTTACCGCAAATGATACATCTCACAGTATGTTTTGATGTACATGTGATAAGTAAATTAATCTGAATCTGTTATTTGTTCCAGAGGGATATAAGGGGCCAGTTAAAGTGTCATATCTTTTATTTATCCATCAGAATAGAAGGATGAGATCCTTCTTCCTGAAGCATCAACTATTTATTCATTTCCACCGATGCTTCCTGACCTGTTGAGTTCCTCCACTATTTTGTGTGTGTTACTTTGGATATCCAGCATCTGCAGACTTTTTGTGTTTAGACTAAAAGGACATCCCTTTAGCCAGAGTGGGGTGAATCTGTGGAATTCGTTGCCGTTAACAGTTGTGGAAGCCAAGTCAGTGGGAGTATTTAAAATAGAGGTTGATTGGTTCTTGATTAGTAAGGGTGTTGAAGGTTTCAAGGTGAAGGCAGAAGAATGGGTTTGAGTGGGATAATCAAATGGTCATGATGAAATGGCAGAGCAAACTCAATGGGCCAAATAGCCTAATTCTACTCATGTCTTATGGTCTTATATTCTCCAGTCCATTCCAGGTGGTGAGACCAAGGTGGACCTTATCCCAATTTAAGAGGACCCAATCTTCAAGCTTGGTATGGCTTTGCCACAAGCTAGAATTTTCGTGGGAGAGCCTGTTGGTGATTATACCCTATAATTCAATGGAGGAAGCTCAAAGCAAAACGCCATCACAATCTGACATGTATAAGTTTGGGTTGCTGTTACAAAGTTAATGAACTTTCATACGGTCAACTTGCACTTGTACTAAAATTGCAATTAGCAGCCATGATGCACGTGAATCAGTATAAGCAGGCACAACCTCACATTTACTTTAGCAAAGATGATTTAATTTCAATGCTCAATTTCAACATTTAAGAGAGTTTGGATAGGTACATGAATGATAGAGGTTTAGAGGGATATGGTTTCTGTGGAGGTTGATGGGATGAGGCGGATGAGGGGAGTGGACCATGAGAGAATGTGATTGGAAAGGGGAGTGCTCCATTTCTTCTTCTTCCATGGTCCACTCTCCTCTTCAATTAGATTTTTTTTCCAGCCCTTTACATTTTCCACAGATCAACTCCCAGTTTCTTACTTCATCCTTCCTCCCCTGCCCACTGAGCTTCACCTATCACCTTCTAGCTTGTCCTCCTCCCCCTCACTTTCTTATTCTGGAATCTCCTCCTCCTTTTCCAGTCCCAATGAAGGGTCTTGGCATGAAACATCGACTGTTTATTTATTTCCATATTTGCTGCATTCTTTCTGTGCTGCTTTGAAAAGGCAGCCATTTAACTTCAGGGTCAGGTTGTCAGTAATTTCTTTTTCCCAACTGCATATTGTCATGTTACGGGTATTTGTCATATAAATTGGTTGTCAAGATTTGAAAGGAATATGTGTGTTATAACTAATATTTGCATGGGTTGTTCTGTGTTGTACAAAAATCTAGCAGTTTTGATGACATAGTGTTACGGAATGTGTAATATTCAGAGCATTAGATAAAATTTTTAGTTTAAATCAGTATGTCATTAACAACTCCAATCTGCTGTGGGCTTTTCCACATAAGATTATTTCAGCACTGAAGGGTGCCATTTAGGTATCTCTACCTTAAGTGGCCCTTGGGGATTGAGGAAGGTCTGTTTCTCCTGTGGTCCTGATGTGACACAGGTGGGACCTAGGCATTAAAACAGATGGGATAGAAGGAGCCTGATGGGATGAGTGGGTAACAGTCTGTGAGGTGGTGTGTTCATTCCATCATATACCACAGACATCTTTGTGTTCCTTCATTTTTTGCCTTAAGGTTTTCAGCATCATATACTCATACTCATTCTCCTTTTTGAATGGCCATAGGCTTGTGCTTGCCCAGGAGTCAGCAGGGATGTCGCTTTTGAGAACATCCTTGAACCTTTTCCACATGTGTGTCTGGTCACCACTTGCTATGACAGAGTTTGGAATAGAGTATCTGTTCCAGGAATCTGTTGTTGAACATGACTGCTACGAAGGGTGATTTGGCCAATTAGCATAATAGTTCCATGTCAGCATCAAATATGTCTCTTATTCCTCCCCCCCCACACCCCACTATTTCTCCATAATCTTGTAAAGTCCTCGCTTCAAATATCTGTCCAATTCCCCTTTGAAAGCTGTACTTAAAAATCTAAATTCAGGCAGTGCATTCTGAGTTGTCACTACTATTTTTAGTTTTTTTTAAATTTAAGTAGAAAGTTCTGTGATTGCTGGATCTTTGCTGAGTATTTTCAATTTGTGTCCCATGATTCTTAACTTTGTGCTCTTATGAAAACTATTTCTGTCTATTTGCCCTATTTAAATCAATCATGATTTGGTAAACCTTTGTCTTTGCTCCTTTTGGAATTCTTTGCTTCAGGAATAGTCTTGGGATTCCCTCATTAATCCTTCTCACTGAAATTCTTCATCCTTGGAACCAATAGACTCATAAAGCACATCAATACAGAAACAGACCCTTTGGGCCATATAATCTGTGTCGAACCATTATTCTACCTAGTCCTATGAACTCACATCTGGACCATAGTCTTCTGTTCCGCTCCCATCTACGTATTAATCCAAACCTGCTACCACCACTTCCGCTGGCAGCTTGTTCCACACTCTGAATGAAGAAGCTCGTTCAGGTTCCCCTTAAATATTTCACCTTTCACCCTTAACTTCTGACAACTAGTTTTAGTGTCACCCAACCTCAGTGGAAAAAGCCTGCGTCCATTTACCCATCTATACCTCTCAGAATTTTGTATACCTCTATCAACTCTTCCCTCATTGTCCTACACTTCAGGGAATAAAGTCCTGACCTACTCAACCTTTCCCAAAAAACTCAGAAACATCCTGGTAAATTTTCTCTGCACTCTTTCAATCTTATTGCCATATTTTCTGTAAGTAGGAGACCAGAACTACACACAAAAGTCCTCATCTATTCAATCTTGTCCTCTAAATCACGTCTTCAAGGCCCAGAAGCATCCTTGTAAATTTTCTCTACACCCTTTCAATCTTATTGACATCTTTCCTGTAGGTAGATGACCAGAACTTCACCCAATATTCCAAATCAGGCCTTATCTATGTCCTTGTATATAACTTCAACACAACATCCCAACTCCTGTACTCAGTACTCTCATTTATGATGGCCTTTGTGCCAAAAACAACACATGCAAAATGCTGGATGAACTCAGCAGGTCAAGCAGCAGCTTTGAAAATAATTAGATAGTTGATGTTTCGCACCAAAATTCTTCTTCCGGACTGAAAAGGAAAAGGGAAGATACCAGAATAAAAGGTGAGGAGAGGGTAAAGAAGCTAGCTGAAAGCTGATGGGTAAAGCCAAGCGGGTGGGAAAGGTAAAGGACTGGAGAGGAAGGAATCTAATAAAAGAGGAGAGAGGACCATAGGAGAAAGGGAAGAAGGAGGGTACCCAACAGGAAGTAATAGGTGAAAAGATGTAAAAGGTCAGAGTGGGGAATAGAGGAGAGGTAGTGGGAAATTTGCACCAACGCCTCTAATCACAACCCTAGCAATCGAGCAGTTTTTCCTCTGTCTTAATTAAACTTCACTTCTTTCAATGACTTGTGATGATCTATTATAATCAAATGTTGGACCATTCTTCTGAACTCAATAGCTGTCTGATTCTTATCATTTAAAACTGCTTTAAGGAATGTGGAAAAATAGCAAGTGCTTCTGATGGGAACTTATCTTCTGTGAAGTCCATGTCGTTTCACTGAAGAGTAATTAGCTTGAGAGGAAAAGATTGATGATCAGCTGACCAAAATATTTTATTTGGTATTAGAAGCAGCTTTTAACTGAGTTAAGGAAAAAAAGCTTTCAGAGAGGCTAATGGGAGATAAAGAATGTTGAATGAACAGTAGAATCTTGGATCTTGGATCTAGACATCTTTTTGTCAAGTGGTGACTACAATCAGACTTGTAAACACTGCAGATGCTGGAAATCCAGAGCAACACACACAAAATGCTGGAGGAACTCAGCATGTCAGGCAGCACTTATGGAAAAGAGTAAACAGTTGATGTTTTGGGCCCAGGTCCTTCATCGGGACTGGAAAGGAGTGGGGAAGAAGTCAGAATCAAACCTGATGGTGGAAGCAGCCAAAAAATTGTTTTAAATAATGGAGCTTTTTTTAAAGTGGCAAACCACACTCGATTATTTAGTGCAGTGGTTTACAATACCAGCCACCCAAGTTCAATTCCCACCACTGTCAGTAGGGAGTTTGTCTGCTCTCCCTGTGACCACATGGGTTTCTTTCAGGTGCTCTGATTTCCTCCCACAGCTACCGGCTGATAGATTAATTGGTCATTGTAAATTGTATTGTGATTAGGCTATAGTTAAATTGGAGGTTTCTGGGTGTCACTGCTCAAAGGGCTATGAGGGCCTGTTCTGCACTAAATAAACAAATACATTTTATGGAGATACAGTGTGGATTTAATCCTAGACTAATCGTTTCATGCTGAGACCCATCATAAGGACTGGAAAGGCAGGGGGAAGATGCCAGAATAAAAAGGTGGGGGCAGGGGAAGGAGGACAAGCTGGAAGGTGATGAGTGAAGCTGGGTTGGTTGGTGCAGGAGGAATGAAGTAAGAAGCTAGGCAGTGATAGGTGGAAAAGGCAAAGGGCTGACGAAGAAGGAATCTGATACAAGAGGAGAGTGGACCATGGGAGAAAGGGAGGGCCAAGTGGCACCAGGGACAGGTGATGGGTAGGTGAGGAGAGGTTATAAGAGGAGGCTAGTGCTGGGAAGTGAAAGGGGGGGGGGAATCACTGGAAGTTGACAAAATCAGTGTCAGGACTTGGTTCCTGGAGTGAGGGAATGTAGAACTCATGGATGCATCCTTAGAATAAATTGGTGACTATGATGAAGAAAATATTTGCATATGCAGAGAGGTATAGACCTTATGAAATTTTCTTGCCTTGGTGATGAAGTTATTCAGACATTATCTGTCAAGGACAAGATTGATTTTTAAATATACTAGCAATAAGAAAATACAAGGATTGGGCAGGAAAATTGACTTAAGACCATAAGACAAAGGAGCAGATTAGGCCATTCAGCCCATTGAGACTGCTACACCAGTTGATCATGAATGATCTGTTTCCCTCTCGACCATGTTTTCCCATCTTCTTCCCATAACCTTTCATGCCCTGACTACTCAAGAATCTATCAACCTCTGTCTTAAATATACCCAGTGACTTGGCCTCCACAGCTGCCTGTGGCAATGACTTACACAGGTTCACCACCCTCTGGTTAAAGAAATTCCTCCTCATCTCTGTTCTGGATGCCTGTCTATTCTGATGCTGTGCCCTCTGGTCCTTGATTTCCCAGCTATTGGTCACATCATCTCCACATCCATTCTATCTAGCCCTTTCAAACATTCGATAGGTTTCAATGAGACTCACCCCTCATTCTTCTAAATAACAGCAATTACAGGCCCAGAGCCATCAAACGCTCCTCACGTGATAAGCCTTTCATTCTCGGAATCATTTTCATGAAGTCCTTTGAATCCTCTCCAATGTCAGCACATCTTTTCTTATATCGGGGCCCAAATCTTCTCACAATATTCCAAGTGAGGCCTCACCAGTACCTTGTAAAGCCTCATCATTACTTCCTTGTTTTTATATTCTAGTCCTCTCAAAATGAATGCTAACATTGCGTTTGTATTCCTCAACACCGAATTATCCTACAAGTTAACCTTTAGGGAATCCTGCACAGGCATTCCCAAATTCCTTTGAACTTCAGTTTTGAATTTCCTCCCTGATAAGAAAATAGTCAGTGTTTTTATTCCTTCTATCAGAATGCATGACCATACACTTCTTCAATCTGCCACTTCTTTACCCTTTTTCCAAATCTGTCTAAATCCTTCTGCAGACTCCCTGCTTCCTCAACACTGCCTTCCTTTCATTTATCTTTGTATCGTCTGCACTCTTTGCAACAAAGTCATCAATTCTGTCATCCAACTCATTGACATAAAGCATAAAGAAGCAGCCCCAACATCAACCCCTGCAGAACACCACTAGTCACTGGCAGCCGACTAGAATAAACTTCCATTATTCCCAGCCTTTGCCTCTTGCCAATCAGCCAATGCTCTATCCATGCTAGAATCTTTCCTGTAGCACCATGGGGTCTTATCTTGTTAAACAGCCTCATGTGCAGCACCTTGTCAAAGCCCTTCTGGAAATCCAAGTACAGAACTTCCACTGATTCTGCTTTGTCTATCCTGCTTGTTATTTCCTCAAACAATTCTAACAGATTTGTCAGGCAAAATTTTTCCTTAAGAAAACCATGCCTACTTTGGCCTATTTTATCATGTGCCTCCAAATACGCTGAAACCTCATCCTGAACAATCAACTCCAACATCTCTCCAACCAATAAGGTCAGACTAACTAACTTCTCAATTTCCTTTCTTCTGCCTCCTTCCCTTCTTGCAAGAGAGGTGTTACATTTGCAATTTTCCAGTCCTCTGGAACCATGCCAGAATCAATTGATTCTTGAAAGATCATTACTAAAGCCTCCACAATCTCTTCAGCTACTTTTTTCAGAACCCTGGGGTGTAGATTGTCTGGTCTAGTTAACTTGTCTACCTTCAGACATTTCAGCTTCCCAAGCACTATTCTCTAGTAATAGTAACTGCACTCACTTCTGCCCCGACACTCTCAAAGGTTCAATTTATTATCAAAGTATGTATGTAGAATACAACTCTGAGATTTGTCTTCTCCAGGTAGCCGTGAAATACAGAAGAAATGGAAGTTAAAGAAAAGACATCAGCCCCACACGAAAAAGAAACAAAACTCGCAAACCATAAGCCTTCTAAACCCTCCCTCGCACAAAAAGATCACCCACACAGAAAATGGCAGCTAGAACACCAAACCTCTAACTCCCAACTCACTCCTATGCAGAAAGACCAGCAGCAATAACATCAAACCTCCAACCCCTCTCTCGCACAGAAAGAAGACAGCAGGTCACCCACACTGAAAAATGCTAACAAGAGAATCAGACCCCAAATCCCTAACCCCTCCCTCACACAAAAACGAATGTATTGCCCACCCGGAAAACAGCAACAGGAAAGAAAACTGAAGGAGACTATATAAACTGTAGTCCACATCAGTAGTCACACAAGTCTCAGAATCTCAAAAACTTCCTCCGTTAGCATCAAGGAGAGTGACAGCGGAAACTCAGTCCTTCCATGGGGAGCGACCACTGGTCAAAGCAGCCTTCGTGGAGAGTGACTGCAGATCCAGCCTCCTTCACATTTGCCTCGATGTTACAATCTTCCTTGACGCTTTGATCGTCCAGAAATGGAAGTCAATCATGGCCCTGCGCCCCATCTCTGGTCTTCTACTTAAGGCAGCGTGGGCTTGCGGTCCTCTCCTAGAATTTTCTTGGTGACAGCAGAGCAATAGATCACTTGATCAAGCTCCAAACTGTCATAGGCTCCAACAATTTTCAAAACACAATTAAGAAGATAAAAAGAAGAAGAAGAAGGCATAGAAAAAGTGGAATAATTAACTATCTGGAAGATGTTGCCCAAGGAATTATTGTTTGCTGTGGCCATCTTGACAGATTCTTGAACTTCAGTCATACTGTTAGTATCTTGTACCATGAAAAATAATACAAAATACTTACTTAATTCACCCACCATTTCCTTGTCCCCCATTAGTCCTTGTCCTCCAGCATCATTTTCCGATGGTCCGGTATCTACTCTCCCCTCTGTTTTACTCTTTATATGTCTGAAAAAACGTTCGATATCCTCTTTGATATTATTGGCTAGTTTACCTTCATGTTTCATCTTTTCCTTCCTTTTTGACTTTATTAGTTGCCTTCTGTTGGTTTTTAAAATCTTTCCAATTTTCTAACTTCCCCTAATTTTTGTTCTATTATATGCCCTCTCTTTGGCTTTTATGTTAGCTTTGACTTCCCTTGTCAGCCATGGTTGCATTATCCTACACTTAGAATACTTGTTCTTTGGGATGTATCTATCCTGTTCTTTCCGAGTTGCTCCCAGAAACTCCAGCTATTGATGCTCTGGCATTAACCCTGCTACTGTTCCCGTCCAATCAATTTTGGCCAGCTCCTCGCTCATGCCCCTTTACAGTATTGTCAAATGTCAAATGTCATTTCGACCATAACTGCTGGTACAGTACACAGTAAAAACGAGACACCATTTTTCAGGACCATGGTGTTACATGAAACAGTACAAAAACTAGACTGAGCTATGTAAAAAAACAACACAGAAAAAGACTACACTAGACTACAGACCTACCCAGGACTGCATAAAGTGCACAAAAATTATTATTATATATGTAAATATTATGTATGAATGCACAAGTATAAGGGATAAAGTAGATGAGCTTGAGGCTCAGTTGGAAATTGGCAAGTATGATGTTGTGGGAATAACAGAGACATGGCTTCAAGTGGACAGGGCCTGGGAAATGAATATTCAAGGATGTACATCTTATCGAAAGGACAGACTGACTGGCAGAGGGGGTGGGGTGGCTCTGTTGGTGAGGAATGATATTCAGTCCCTTGTGAGGGGTGACATAGAATCAGGGGATGTAGAGTCAGTATGGATAGAACTGAGAAATTCTAAGGGTAGAAAGACCCTAATGGGAGTTATCTACAGTCCCCCAAACAGTAGTCTGGATGTAGGGTGTAAGTTGAATGAAGAGTTAAAATTGGCATGTCGCAAAGGTAATGCTACAGTTGTCATGGGGGATTTCAACATGCAGGTAGACTGGAAGAATCAGAATGGTACTGGACCCCAAGAAAGGGAGTTTGTGAAGTGCCTCCGAGATGGATTCTTAGAACAGCTTGTACTGGAGCCTACCAGGGAGAAGGCAATTCTAGATTTAGTGTTGTGCAATGAACCGGATTTGATCAGGGACCTCAAGGTAAAGGAGCCATTAGGAGGTAGTGACCATAATATGATATGCTTTAACCTACAATTTGAGAAGGAGATGGGAAAATCGGATGTGTCAGTATTACAGTTGAACAAAGGGAACTATGGAGTTATGAGGGAGGAGCTGGCCAAAGTTGACTGGAAAGATACCCTAGCAGGGATGACAGTGGAACAATAATGGCAGGTATTTCTGGGAATAATGCAGAAGGTGCAGGATTGGTTCATTCCAAAGAGGAAGAAAGATCCTAAGGGCAGTAAGGGGCGGCCGTGGCTGACGAGGGAAGTGAAGGGCAGTATAAAAATAAAAGAGAAGTATAACATAGCAAAGATGAGCAGGAAGCTGGAGGACTGGGAAGCTTTTAAAGAGCAACAGAAGATAACAATAAAGGCAATATGTGGAGAAAAAATGAGGTACGAAGGTAAACTAGCCAAGAATATAAAGGAGGATAGTAGTAAAAGCTTCTTTTGGTATGTGAAAAGCAAAAAAATAGTTCAGATCAAAATTGGGCCATTGAAGTCAGAAACGGGTGAATTTATTATGGGGAACAAGGAAATGGCAGATGAGTTAAACAGGTACTTTGGATCTGTCTTCACTAGCGAAGACACAAACAATCTCCCAGATGTAATAGTGGCCAAAGGAACTAGGGTAATGGATGAACTGAATGAAATTTATATTAGGCAAGAAACGGTGTTGAATAGACTGTTGGGTCTGAAGGCTGATAAGTCCCCAGGACCTGATGGCCTGCATCCCAGAGTACTTAAGGAGGTGCTCTAGAAATCATGGACACATTGGTAATCGTTTTCCAATGTTCTATAGATTTAGGATCAGTTCCTGCAGATTGGAGGGTGGCTAATGTTGTCCCACTTTTCAAAAAAGGAGGGAGATTATAGAGATTACAGGGAATTATAGACCGGTTAGCCTGCTGTCAGTAGTGGGAAAGATGCTGGAGTCAATTATAAAAGAGGAAATTACGACTCATTTGGATAGCGGTAGAAGGATCAGTCCGAGTCAGCATGGATTTATGAAGGGAAAATCATGCTTGACTAATCTTCTGGAGTTTTTTGAGGATGTAACTATGAAAATGGACAAAGGAGAGCCAGTGGATGTAGTGTACCTGGACTTCCAGAAAGCTTTTGATAAAGTCCCACGTAAGAGATTAGTGGGCAATATTAGGGCACATGGTATTGGGGGCAGAGTACTGACATGGATTGAAAATTGGCTGGCTGACAGGAGACAAAGAGTAGCGATTAACGGGTCCCTTTTGGAATGGCAGGCTGTGACCAGTGGGGTACAGCAAGGTTTGGTGCTGGGATTGCAGCTGTTTGCAATATACATTAATGATTTAGATGAAGAGATTAAAAGTAACATTAGCAAATTTGCTGATGACACAAAGCTGGGTGGCGGTGTGAAATGTCAGGAGGATGTTATGAAGAATACAGGGTGACTTGGACAGGTTGGGTGAGTGAGCAAATGTATGGCAGATGCATTTTAATGTGGATAACTTTGAGGTTATCCACTTTGGAAGCAAGAACAGGAAGGCAGATTACTATCTAAATAGAGTCAAGTTAGGAAAAGGGGAAGTACAATGAGATCTAGGTGTTCTTGTACATCAGTCAATGAAAGCAAGCATGCAGGTACAGCAGGCAGTGAAGAAAGCTAATAGCATGCTGGCCTTTATAACAAGAGGAATTGAGTATAGGAGTAAAGAGGTCCTTCTGCAGCTGAGACCCCACCTGGAGTATTGTGTACAGTTTTGGTCTCCAAGTTTGAGGAAGGACATTCTTGCTATTGAGGGAGTGCAGCATAGGTTCACAAGGTTAATTCCCGGAATGGCGGGACTGCCATATGTTAAAGGATTGGAGCGACTGGGCTTGTATACACTGGAATTTAGAAGGATGAGAGGGGATCTGATTGAAACATATAAGATTATTCAGGGATTGGACACGCTGGAGGCAGGAAGCATGTTCCCGCTGATGGGTGAGTCCAGAACTAGAGGCCACAGTTTAAGAATAAGGGGTAGGCCATTAGAACAGAGATGCGGAAAAACTTTTTCACCCAGAGAGTGGTGGATATGTGGAATGCTCTGCCCCAGAAGGCAGTGGAGGCCAAGTCTCTGGAAGCTTTCAAGAGACAGTTGGATAGAGCTCTTATAGATAGTGGGGTCAAGGGATATGGGGAGAGGGCAGGAATGGGGTACCGATTGTGTATGATCAGCCATGATCACAGTGAATGATGGTGCTGGCTAGAAGGGCCGAATGGCCTACTCCTGCACCTACTGTCTATTGTCTAAAACAGTGCAGGCATTACAATAAATATTAAACAAGACAATAGGGCAGCAAGGTTGTCAGTCCAGGCTCTGGGAATTGAGGAGTCTGATAGCTTGAGGGATGAAACTGTTACATAGTCTGGTCGTTAGAGCCCGACTGCTTCGGTGTCTTTTCCCAGATGGCAGGAGGGAGAAGAGTTTGTATGAAGGGTGCATGGGGCCCTTCATAATGCTGTTTGCTTTGCAGATGCAGCATGGAGTGTAAATGTCTGTAATGGCAGGAAGAGAGACCCCTATGATCTTCTCAGCTGACCTCGCTATCCACTGCAGGAACTTGCGATCCAAGATGGTGCAATTTCCGAACCAGGCAGTGATGCAGCCGCTCAGGATGCTCTCTATACAACCCCTGTAGAATGTGATGAGGATGGGGGGTGGGAGATGGACTTTCCTCAGCCTTTGCAGAAAGTAGAGACGCTGCTGGGCTTTCTTTGCTATGGCGCTGGTGTTGAGGGACCAGGTGAGATTCTCCACCAGGAGAACACCAAAAAACTTGGTGCTCTTAATGATCTCTACCGAGGACCCGTCGATGTTCAGTGGGGAGTGGTCACTCCATGCCCTCCTGAAGTCAACAACCATCTCTTTTGTTTTGTTCACATTAAGAGACAGGTTGTTGGCTCTGCACCAGTCCGTTAGCCGCTGCACCTCCTCTCTGTATGCTGACTCGTTGTTCTTTATGATGTGGTTCGAGCTGTGTTGCAGCGCAGTCATAGATCAGCAGAGTGAACAGCAGTGGACTGAGCACACAGCCCTGGGGAGCCCCCGTGCTCAGTGTGATGGTGCTGGAGATGCTGCCTCCTATCCAGATTAACTGAGGTCTCCCAGTCAAGAAGTCTAGAATCCAGTTATAGAGGAAGGTGTTCAGGCCCAGTAGGCTCAGCTTTCTAATCAGTTTCTGTGGGATGATTGTATTGAATGCTGAACTGAAGTCTATGAACAGCATTCGAACGTATGTGTCTTTTTTGTCCAAGTGGGTTAGGGCCAGGTGGAGGGTGGTGGCAATGGCATCGTCTGTTGAGCGGTTGGGATGGTACGCAAACTGCAGGGGGTCCAGTGAGTGGGGCAGCAGGGTCTTGATGTGCCTCATGAGGAGCCTCTCAAAATACTTCATGATGATGGATGTGAGTGCAATGGGACGGTAGTCATTGTTGTGATGGAAATGAGAAAGGTTCTTTGGGTCTCAAGGCAAGAGCTCTGGCCACACAGTTTTAATAATAAGGAGTTTATTAACAAGGGGAGAAAAAGCTTGGGAACAACACAAGCGGCTTACAGTATTCATACAAACGTACTTAGAATAGAGGAGCATGGGAAAAGTCGGGTCTGCAGTACAATACATGGGAAAATGGTATGGGGATGGAGTACAGGTACACATACAAGCAGGGGAGAAGTATCTACAATACTTGCCCCTCCTTGGCTATGGGCAAGCACGGCTCTTTGCTAAAGGGACAACAATAAACGCTCCCACAACCCTATTCAATGCACACCTTACCACGTGTCTCCAGTGCTGTTCTGCAGTCTTCAGCCTGGAGTGAAGCAGGGTGGTCCCTCGAGGATGGCAAAAGAGAGTGAGCTAAGTACATGTAGCACCCTTTATAGGTCAGGGGGGCCAACAGCTTCGTGCTCGACAGGTTAATCCAATTAAAGTGGCCAGCGGTTAAGTGTGCATTGATTAGTTGGGAGGGACAAAATGTTGACTGGCAGGTGATGTGACCTCTGACCAGGTGAGGGCAGTGCTGCCACGGGACAGGCATAGCTCTCTGGTTACAGTCAACACTGAAGGCTTCTTCAGCACGGGGATGATGGTGGCAGCCTTGTAGCACGTTGGAACTGTTGCTTGGATAGCCCAGTTTAGTAAAGTTTTTAATCTGTCATTTTCTCCATTGGAATGAACAAGGAACTGGAATTTTGTCAAACGCCAGCATTCTACTGCCAACAGTTTACAAAACTGGGCTCTGAGGTACAATGAATACCACAGCAGCTTTTAGAATAATGTTGCTAATATTTTTGAGAAGTTCTCTGTTACTGGAGTTGTGCTTACCCAGGCAGGAATCAAGTGGAATTGATCAGAGGTCTGTGACCTGCAAACCAGCCCAAATTTGACCTTCTGAGTACAAGGAAAGTCATTGATGAAGCAGCCAAAGACATTGCCTGGTAAACTCCTGCAGCAATGTCCTGAGGCTGGAATGATTGACATCTGACAACCATAACCATCTGCTTTTGTGCAAGTTATGCCTCCGGCATTGGAGTGTGATCTCCCTTGATGCCTGTTGACTTCAGTTTCACCAAGGCTCCTTGATGCCACGCTCTGTCAAACACTACCTTGCTGTCAAGGACAGTCACTTTCTCCTTGTCTCTGGAATTAAGCTTTCTGGTGCAAAGCTTTTATGAGGTCTGATACTAAATAGTCTTGATAGAACCCCAGTGGAACTTTTGATATCACTGGTATATGTCGTGAAATTTGTTAACTTAGCAGCTGTACAATGCAATATATAAAAATAAGGAAAAAACAGTGCAAAAATAAAAATAAAAGTAGTAAGGTATTATTCATGAATTCAATGTTCAGAAATCGGACGGCAGAGGGGAAGAGGCTTTCCCTGAATCGTTGAGTGTGTGTCTTCAGGCTTTGGTAACTCCTTCCTGATGGTGGCGATGAGAACAAGGCATGGGCTGGGCATTGAGGGTCCTTAATGATAGACACTGCCTTTTTGAGACATCACTCCTTGAAGATGTCCTGGATACTACAGAGGCTAGTGCCAATTAAGTTTACAACTATCTGCAGCTTACTTCAATCCTGTGCAGTAGACCCACCCCCACTTCCTCAAATCAGATGGTGATGCAGCCAGTTATCATGCTCTCCTTGATACATCTGTAGAAATGGGTGAGTGTTTTCGTGGATGAACCAGGAGGTATGTCGTCTGCTGAAGGCTAGATCTGTGGCATTCAAGTCTGGCAACCCAGGCCTGTACCAGAAAACCAGGTATGATTTGCGGAGGGCTATTTCAAGAGCAAAGAGTCACTTTTGAACGATGTTGAAGGTGATATCAGATGCACGGCAACTCTGGCAGAGTCTGCAAGAAGTTACTTCCTACAAAGCGAATCTCAATAGTATGAATGGCAGCGATGCTTCACTACCAGATGAACTCAACGCCTTCTATGCACGCTTTTAAAGAGAGAACACAACTACAGCTGTGAAGATCCCTGCTGCACCTGATGACCCTGTGATCTTTGTCTCAGAGGCCGATGTTAGACTATCCTTAAAGAGAGCAAACCCTCGCAAGGCAGAAGGTCCCAATGGAGTAACTGGTAAGGCTCTGAAAACCTATGCCAGCCAACTAGTGGGAGTATTCAAGGACATTTTCAACCTCTCACTGCTACGGGCGGAAGTTCCCACTTGCTTCAAAAAGGCAACAATTATATCAGTGCCAAAGAAGAGTAATGTGGCTGCCTTAATGACTATTGCCCGGTAGCATTCACATTGACAGTGATGAAATGCTTTGAGAGATTGGTTATGACTAGACTGAACTCCTGCCTCAGCAAGGATCTGGACCCATTGCAATTTACCTATCACCACAATAGGTCAATGGCAGACGCAATCTCAATGGCTCCATATGTCTTTAGACCACCTGGACAACACAAATACCTATATCATGATGTTGTTCATTGACTATAGGTCAGCATTTAATATCATCATTCCCACAATCCTGATTGAGAAGTTGCTGAACCTGGGTCTCCATACCTCCCTCTGCAATTGGATCCTCGACTTCCTAACCGGAAAACCACAGTCTGTGTGGATTGGTGATAACATAACTACCTCACTGACGATCAACACTGGGGCACCTCAGGGGTGTGTGCTTAACCCACTGCTCTACTCTATATACACATGATTGTGTGGCTAGGTATAGCTCAGATACCATCTATAAACTTGCTGACGATACAGCCACTTTTGGTAGAATCTCCAGTGGTGACGAGAGGGCGTACAAGAGGGAGGTATGCCGACTAGTGGAGTGGTGCCGCAGCAACAACCTGGCACTCAACATCAGTAAGACGAAAGAGCTGATTGTGGACAAATGGATCAGAAGTGGAGAGAGTGAGCAGCTTCAAGTTTCTGGGTGTCAAGATCTCTGAGGATGTAACCTGATCCCACCATATTGATGTAGTCATAAAGAAGGCAAGACAGCGGCTATACTTTATTAGGGGTTTGAAGAGATTTGGCTTGTCAACAAATACACTCAAAAACTTCCATAGTTGTACCGTAGAGAGCATTCTGTATCGCTGTATCACTGTCTGGTATGGAGGGGTTACTACACAGGACTGAAAGAAGCTGCAGAAGGTTGTAAATCTAGTCAACTCCATCTTGGGTACTAGCCTACAAAGTACCCAGGATGTCATTAGGGAGCGGTGTCCATTATTAAGGAGCACCCAGGGCATGCCCTTTTCTCACTGTTATCAAGTAGGAGATAGAGAAGCCTGAAGGCACACACTTAACGATTCAGGAACAGCTTCTTCCCCTCTGTCATGCGATTCCTAAATGGACTTTGAAGCTTTGGATACTACCTCACTTTTTTAAATATACATTATTTCTGATTTTGCTCATTTAAAAAAAATCTATTCAATATACATAATTGATTTACTTGTTTATTTATTATTATGTTTTATTTTTTTTCTCTCTGTGCTAGATTATGTAGTACATTGATCTGCTGCTGCTAAGTTAACAAATTTCATGTCACATGCCGGTGATAATAAACCTGATTCTGATTCTGATAACAAATCTTCTCAAACTCACTCTTCTTTCCACTTCTATTAGCAGAATTTCAGATGGTGGCGGGATGGCGTACAGGAGCGAGATACATCAGCTTAGTTGAGTAATGTTGCAGAAACAATCTTGCACTCAATGTAAGTAAGACCAAAGAACTGATTGTTGCTGCGACACTTCTCAACTAGTTGATATATCTCACTCCTGTACACCCTATTGCCACGATCCGAAATTATGCTAATTCTAGAAAAACAGAACAACACACAAAATGCTGGAGGAATTCAGTAGGTCAGGCCACATCTATGGAGAGGAATAGTTGACATTTCACATTGAGACCTTTCATCAAGACTGGAAAGGAAGGAGGAAGAAATCAGAATAAGAGTGTGTGGAGGAGGGGAAGGATTACAAGCTAGATGATTTTTTTTGATAAACACAAGAGATTTTGCAGATACTGCAAGTCCAGAGTAACACACATAAGACGCTGCAGGAACTCAGCAGGTCAGGCAGCATCAATGGAAAGGGATAAACAATTGATGTTTCAGCTGAGACTCTTAATCAGATGATTTATAAATAGCTTTTGGTAATTTTTGATGAATAAATGAGAAAAATAAATAATCACTTAGTATCTGAATCTGCTGTCATTTGCTAAGATCATGGCTGATCTTACACTGACTTTCTTAAGCATGTTATTTACTGCAGAATTACTTTGTCTCAAAAGCCCTTTGGGACGTCTTTTAAGCTCTTGTATGAATCTCTCATCCATCAAGTTTTTCTTCATCTCCTTCACTTCCTCCCTATCCTTGAGCCCTTCAGGATTTAGAAACCAATTAAGCTTGCATATATTCAAACACTGAGCATCCACAACCTTCAGCACTGATTTCACAGATCAACACAATCTTGAATAAAGCATTTCTCAATTTAAAATGGCATTTATGGGAATTGAATTTCATCGGTGACTTTTCATGCTGCTTTTCAGAGGCAAACGGAGCAGCACAGTAGTGCAGTGGTTAGCAAAATGCTTTGCAGTAC
Organism: Hypanus sabinus; assembly: GCF_030144855.1. Taxonomy (NCBI): domain Eukaryota; kingdom Metazoa; phylum Chordata; class Chondrichthyes; order Myliobatiformes; family Dasyatidae; genus Hypanus; species Hypanus sabinus. The sequence goes on along the minus strand of NC_082723.1, from coordinate 72,787,920 downwards.
AGATGGGTGTTGATGTTCTTGTTTTGTTACTTTTTGGGTGGGAGAAAGGGATTTGGGGGCTGATGTCCTTGTTGCATTCTGTGCAAGCGGAAGGGGTTTTAGGGTTATTGATTGTGTTGCCATTTGTTTTTTTGTGTGGGGGAGGGGTGGGCTTAATGTTCCTCTTTGAATGACCCCATGTTTTGTGACTATCTGGGGAATACGAATCTCAGAGCGGCATACTGCATACAGTCTTTGATAATAAATGAACCTTTGACCCTTTTGAAACTTCAACATGGGTTCAATTCCCACCACTGCCTGTAAGGAGTTTGTGTGTTCTCCCCATGACTGTATGAGTTTCCTCCAGATGCTTTACTTTCCTCCCACAGTCCAACGACATGCCAGTTGATAGATTATTTAGTCATTGTAAATTGTCCTGTGATTAGGCTAGGGTTAAATTGGGGGATTATTTGACAGCATGGCCAATTCCACTCTATCGCAATAAAAGAAAAATACTCACAATCAGACTCACTCTTAAATATAGCAAACAAAAGTAAGAAAATTAATTAAAAATGTCCCTTTCATATATATAAATGATTGACTTCCAGTCTCTCTCTTAGGAATGTGGCTTGTAATTGTAAACCTGAAAGCAGGGATCCATCCAATGTTAATAGACCTTAAGAATTTTAAATTACATTTGATCCTTTTGCCTCCAGTCAACCACTTTTGATTCCCTTATTCTCGAAGAAATCTGAATCTCAGGAATGTGGAGCAACACGCAAAAGCACTGGAGTAGCCCAGTGACAGGGGAGGGAGGGAGGGAGGAGAGCTGGGAAGTGATAGACTGAAATGACAGAGTCTCCATTAGCTGCCTTTCACCCCATTACCTGGATCGACCTACCACCCGCCAGCTCTTGCTTCACTACTCTTCTTGCAACCCAACCTTTCTGTACTGTCCCAATGAAGGATCTCAAACTGAATCATTGACTGACCCTTCCTCTATAGCTGATACCTGATTTGCTGAGTTTCTTGAGTGAATTGTGTGTTGCTCCAGATTTACAGCAATTGCATTCTCTGGTGTCTCTGTCTCTCTGTCTTAGGAATGTGGTTTATTATTGTAAACCTGAAACCAGGGATCAATAGACAATAGGTGCAGAAGTAGACCATTCGGCCCTTTGAGCCTGCACCACCATTTTGAGATCATGGCTGATCATCTACTATCAATACCTGGTTCCTGCCTTGTTCCCATATCCCTTGATTCCCATATCCATAAGATACCTAACTAGCTCCTTCTTGAATGCATCCAGAGAATTGGCCTTCACTACCTTCCAAGGCAGTGCATTCCAGACCCCCAGAACTCTCTGGGAGAAGAAGTTTTTCCTTAACTCTGTCCTAAATGACCTACCCCTTATTCTCAAACCTGCAATGGATCCATTGGTTATGTGTCATATGATGAGGATGATGGTGGTCTTTCTGTTACTATGATTGTCCTGGGCATATTTTTCTACAGTGGTTTGCCATTGCTACTTTCTGGGCAGTGTCTCCAGCCATTATCAGTTCTCTTCAGAGATTGTTTGCCTGATGTCAGTGGTCACATAACCAGGACTTGTGATATGCACTTCCTGCTCCCATGGCTTCACATGACCCTGACTGGGGGAACTAAGCAGGTGCAGGTCCAAGGGTAATCTGCAGGCTAGCAGAGGGAGGGAGGGCCTTGCACCGCCTTTGGTAGAGAAGTATCTCCACTCCACCACTCTATCTGTCTAATAGCCTTTAAGAATTATAGAGTGATAATCAGACCATCTTGCCCCTCTGCTGGTATCTGACAATGGAAGTTTGAACTGGGGAAAATGTCTATTTACTTATTGAGATATAGCACAGAACAGGCCCTTCAAGCCCTTTGAGCTGTGCTACCCAGCAATCCCCTGATTGAATCCCAGCCTAATCACGGGACAATTTACAATGACTAATTAACCTACCAACCTATACATCTTTGGACTGTGGGAGGAAACTGTCGCACCCAGAGAAGACCCATGCTGTCAGTGGGAAAACATACAAACTCCTTACAGGCAGCGGCAGGAATTGAACCAGAATCACCTATAAGGTAAACTATTACACTGCCGTACCTGGTGACAAATTTGACAATCTTTACGATTACTTCACTGATTTGTGATACAGTAGCCTAACTGCTCCATATTGCTGTAAGGTTAGGGTTCAATTACCACTGCTGGCTAAACATTCTCCCTGAGTCTGCACGAATTTCGTCCAGGTGCTTCACTTTCCTCCCACAATCCACAGGCGTACGGTTAGGATGAGTGAGTTGTGGCATGCTGTGTTGGTGCCGGAAACATGGTGACACTTGCCAGCTCAATCCTCACTGATTTGAATAGATGCAAAACATTGCATTTCACTGTGTTTTTCAATGTACACATGACAAATATTGCTAAAGGAACTGATTTTAGACTTCAAGAGAGAGAAACCACGAGGCAGTCATCATCAGAGGATTAGAGGAGAGGGTTTGTAACTCTAAATTCCTGGATGTTACTATCTCAGAGGACCTGTCTGGATCCGACATATAAATGTAATTGCAAAGCAAGCGCAACAGCTCCTCTACTTCCTTAGGAGTCTGGAGATTTGGCATTACATCAAAAACTTTGATAAGCCTTTGCAGATGTAGAGTGGAGAGCATATTGACTTGGATGCATCATGGTCTGATATGGGAAATACCTATAAATGGAAAATTCTGTAAAAGGTAGTTGATTCGGCCTAGTACATCATGGGTAAAATCCTCCTAACCACTGAGCACATCTACATGAAATGTTATAGGAAAGCAGCATCGATCATCAAAGATCTTCACCACCAGGCCATGCTCTTTTCTCACTACTGCCATCAGGTAGAAGGTACAAGAGCCTCAGGACTCTCATCTCTTCTTCGGCTGTCCATCGATTTTCGATGATGACTGAGACCTGGCAAGGTTGTATGGAAGACCTGCAGTTGCCTATGCTGCAAGACTACCCTCTCCACGCCACCAATGTTGTCCAAGGGAAGGGCATTTGGACCCAAGCAGCTTGGCACCGGTGTCGTCGCAGAGCAATGTGTGGTAAGTGCCTTGCTCAAGGACACAATATGCTGACTCAGCTAAGGCTCGAAGTAGTGACCTTCAGATCACTAGACTGTCGCCTTATCCACTTGGCCACGCAATTCTTATCATGAGTTTCAAGAACAGTTACTTCCCCTCAACTGTCAGGCTTTTGAACGAAAGGGGATAACTACACTCAGCTATTGAGATGTTCCCCACAACCAATGATCTAACTTTAAGGAATCTTCATTTTGTTATTTATTGCTATTTATTTATACTTGCACTTGCACAATTTGTTGTCTTCTACGCTTTAACTGATCTTCTGTTCATCCTGTTATAGTTACTATTGTAAAGATTTGCTGAGTGTGCCCACAGGAAAATGAATCTCAGGGTTGAATATGGGGTGACATACATGTACTCTGATAATAAAATTTACTTTCAACTTTATCTTTAAAACTGGTATTTCTCCATGTTATCACTGTGATAGAAGTTCCAAAATGCATCACTTCAAAGTTGTGTCTTTCTTTATTAATTGCTGCCCTAATCTTCCTGCAAAACAAAATTCTGAGTTTAATTTGGTTCTCTAGAATTGGCACATTAATCAGCTTTGAAGGACATTATAGTGTATTGATCAGAATTCTGTTTTTGCAGATCTGTCAGATGGCACATTCCATAAATTACTTGATTTGAACTGAGGGACTATTCAAGTCAAGAAAAGTATTTGTCTACAGAAAGAGGCAGAAAATGGGGATTTAATGAAGTGTTAAAGTACCATTCACGTCATTATACAACCCTGAGATTCATTTTCTTGCGGGTATATGCAATAAATCTATGAATCGATGAAAGATTGCACCAACTTGGAAGTTTAACCAGTGTGCAGAAGACAACAAACTGTGCAAATACAAAAAGAAATAGCAATAATAAATAAATAAGCAATAAATATCGAGAACACAAGATGGAGAAATCCTTGAAAGTGAGCCCATTGGTTGTGGGAACATTTCAATGATGGTGAGAGGTAGTGATTGTTCCTGAAGTTGCTGGTGTGAGTCCTAAGGCTTCTGTAGCTCAAAAATCAATGAAGCACTTTGTGATTTTTTTAAAAATATATAACATGAGAGGCACAGTGTCTGATCAAGAATAAGCATAACCTATGCAAGTATTCCAGAACACAGTTATTTGTCTTTTCAGTATTGCTATGGAATATTCCATTCACGTGGTACAGCACAGTCTAACTGTTCCTTGTAGGGAGGTTGACCACAAGCTATTCCGAGATGATTCCTGTTGGATGATGATTCCCATTGGATTCTTCCCCAAGCAATCTCAAAATTACTTGACAGAATTCCTCATCAGAAATTACAAGCACCAGCATTATGTTTGGTTGACCTTGACAAAGGCACTCCATATCATGTTTGATGCCCAGCCAAGTTTGTTGTCATTATGTGCTGCCCACAGGTGGCTCTGGTAAGAACAAGATTGTAAACCATTTCCATTCTGGAGTGCACATTTGCCATGCAGGTTTAGAAGGGATTTACTTTGTTAAGGGTCATCCCGAGCAGCCGAACAACATGGGACCCTGTCTCATCCTTGGAACAACTCCTAAAACACACTCAGATAGGCATCTCAAACACAAGAAGATCTACAGATGCTGGAAATCCAAAGCAACAAACACAAAGCCATGGAAGAACTCAGGAGGCCAGGAAGCATCTGTAGAAAAGAGTAAACAGTCGACATTTCAGGCCGAGACCCTTCATCTGACATCTGTCGCTGATGGACAACCATGAACCCTGTTAATCTCCCGCTAAGCTGTTGGCCTTCTAAGGCAAGACTGAACGTTGCAAACATGTATGTTCTAGTGTCCAGGACACTGTGTTGAGGCATGCACTGAAGCTTGGTGAAATGGTTGTGAAGTTCTTGAGGAAAAAGGATCTAGTGCTTTCCCAGCATATATGAAGAATAAATTGTTTTTGGGCTTCCAGCCGGGTACAGGTATCCATTTTAACCAAAATTTTGATAAGAAACATTTGTCAATAAAATGCCATTTAAAATCAATACCTGCTCCTGGCTGGAAGCCCAAGAAGAGCTCTTATCTGAGGAAAATCTGTAATTCAAACCCCTACTAGCTTTGGACTCTTGGCTGCAACTTGTATGTGTGTAGCCCATCCACTTCAGGATTTGACATGCTGTGCATTCAGAGATGCTCTTCTTCACACCACAGTTGGAGCATACATTTATTTGAATTCCCGTCAGCTTGAACCAGTCTGGCCATTCTCCTGACCTCTCATTAACAAGGCATTTTTGCCCACTGAACTGCCACTCAGTGGCATTTATTTTTGTTTTTCAAATCATTCTCTGTAAACTCTAACCAGTGTTCCCTATTTCTTTTCTGCAATGGACCTATACCATTAAGCAAGAGGGTCTGTGGACCCCTTCTCGAGAGACTGTTGTGCATGAAAATCCCCGGAGGTCAGCAGTTTCTGAGACACACAACCCACCCCATCTGATATCAACAATCATTTCACAGTCAAAGTCACTTAGATCACATTTCTTCCCTATTCTGATGTTTGGTCTAATCTCTTTACCATGACTGTGTGATTTATGCATTGAGTTCCTGCCGCTTGACTGGCTGATTAGGCTTTTGCATTAATGAACAGGTGTACCTAATAAAGCGGTCACTGAGAGAGTGTGTGTACAGTTCTGTGCGTTGGGTAGTTCGGGAGCCCAAGACCTTTACACAGTATTGTAGATATTTTATATGTTGAATTGTACTGCTACTACAAAAAAAAAGCAAATTTCATGCCATATGTGAGTGATGATAAACCTGATTCTGATCTGGGTCTCTATTGTGGACTGAGAGTGAGAAAAGATCAGGGAGAGGGAAATCATGGTTGGGAAAGGGGGAATGGAGAGTAGAGGGAACAGGAAGCACCAGAGAAACATTCTGTAATGATCAATAAACCTTCAAGAGACATTGCCTAGTGTCTGCACCCACAGCAACCGCCCCCCCCCCCCGGTATTCCTTCTCTGCCACCGGTCTCAACCCCTCCAGTGGCGCATCACCTTCGTCATTCCCAACATCCTTTACTCTCGCCAGATTTGCGAACTCTCTCTCTGCTCCACAGATAAATAGTGTACTGTGCAAAAGTCTCAGGTACCCTCACTATATATACTGTATATGGCTAAGACTTTTGCACAGTACTGTACGTATATAAGATATACATTATATCATAGCTTATAACCAGGGAAATGTTTAAAATAAAAATTAACATCATACTGATATCATGAATGCCCTAAGCAAATGGAATGGAATGCCTTGTGTGGGATCATGTGGGGAACATGTGTACCGTTTAACATTTACAGAATTTATGAATACTGTTTATATACTTACTAACCATTACGCTACGGTGTTTAAGGCAGCAATGAAGGTTCTCTGTCTATACAGAGGGTTTTTCATTTCCGTTTCAGTAATAGTTTTTGTTATACCAGTTAGGGTTGTTGGCAGTGAGCTGAACCCCCGAGCCTGAATGATTGGTGGACCTTTACCCTTTGACCTGTTTAGCATGGGTGACCCTACCAAAAGCCAAACCACAAGACCCTGCCTCTAGCAAAGATAGCTGTCCAGGTCATTGAGGCAGGCAAACCTCCAAACCCTATACTGTAACATGGTTGTGGTCCTTTTGGAAGAATAGTGTATATATCTGAGTGAATAAATTCTTACACCTTTGCTTCGCAAATTACCTCACCATTGATCTACTTTGCAGTATTCTGTCTTGGACCAATCTTCTGGTGGCTGTTGAGGTATTAACTTTATTAAAGCAAATAAGGCTATTAGTTTGCTGTCAAATTTAGTCCTGAAAGTACGCTGATTTATTGATGTTGGTACAGGAACTACAGAAATACAAGTAGTTTGGTTGGGAGAGAAATTAGCTCATCGTGGGAGTAATTCTCTCCTCACTGAATAGTTCATGAAATTTCATCTGTAACGTGGAGGAAGGCAAGACCTTAATTTAACATTTCCTTGGTTCAATTACTGTTCATTGTTGAGTTCGTCAGCACAGCGCTGACAGATTTTTCGTCCTTCTGTGGATTTTTCTGTGCATACTTGCCTACCCTTGTGAAACAGTTCCTGCTGGTATGACTTTGAAACCACATTGTGCTGGCATCCTCAGAATACATTGCCTCCTTGTAGCTATTTTAATAAGAAGAGGGAATAGTTAATCGGCACATGCTAGAATTTCATCGTGGACATGGGCGACATGGTAGCATAGCTGTTAGCATCAGTGATCAGGGTTCAATTCCTGCTGTTGGCCATAAGGAGTTTCTACATTCTCCCTGAGATTGTATGGGTTTCCTCCCATGTTCCAAAGTACAGGTTGGGTTAGCAAGTTGTGAGCATGCTGTGTTAGCACTAGAAGCGTGGTGACACTTGTGGGCTGTCCTGGCACATATTCGAACTGTGTTGGTCATAGACATAGATTACTCTCTGCATACATGGCTCTTCCTCAGAGAGGGTTAAGTGCACCAAGTTCCTGGGAGTTCACATCACGGATGACTTCACCTGGTCCCTTAATTTCACCTCCCTGAATAAGAAGGCACAGCTGCTTTTCCACTTCCTAAAGGGATTGAGGCAAGTGAGGGTTACCTCCCCAACCCCACCCACCCCGCACTATCTTAACTGAATATTACAGGAACACCATTGACAGTGTCCTGACAAGTTGCACCTCCACCTGGTATGGGAACAGCAGAGCAGCAGACCAAGAGTCCCTCCAAAGGACTGCGAGAACAGCCGAGAGATTCATGGGGGTCTCCCTACCATCTATCAGGACAGTTATGAGGAGCGCTGCATACGCAGTGCCCATAGTATTATCAAGGATCCCACCCATCCATCCAGCATCTTCCTTGACTTTCTACCATTAGACAGGAGACTTTGATGCATAAAGACAGGAGCGGTCAAGATGGGAAACAGCTTTTTCCCTCAGGCTGTTAAGCTTTTGAACTCCCTGCTGCATCACATTCGAAGTGTCACTGGTTAATCTGTTCTGTATTTTACAATGTTTAATTCATTCACTTTACTTTCTTTGTGTGTAGTTCATTTGTAGATTTCATTCTTACTTTCCATAGTTATTGTGTGTTATATGTGTGTCATGTGTATTACTGTGCTTTACACCCTGGTTGGAGAAACGTCTCATTTGATGGTATACCTGTATGTAGTAAAATGATAATGAACTTGACTTAATTTGACACATTTCACTGCATCTTTCAATGTACACATGACAAATAAAACTAATATTTTCCTTGCATGTGTTTTCATTTTTTCCTTTTGTTCTAGTTATTCCTGCCTTTAACCCATTCACCCTAGGAGAATGATATTACCGACAAAAAGAAACATAATGTGTTCAAGGCCGTGTCCAAGATGCAAACACCAAAACCATGTGGATTGTCATTTTGTAGTCTACCTGAAGCCTCCATCAGTCAGGGTCAACCATGGATGTTTGGGTCCTCGCTGTCTAGATAGGCGTGCCAGCGCAGTACAACCTGAAGCCTCCATCAGTCAGGGTCAACCATGGATGTTTGCGTCCTCGCTGTCTAGATAGGTGTGCCAGCGCAGTACAACCTGAAGCCTCCATCAGTCAGGGTCAACCATGGATGTTTGCGTCCTCGCTGTCTAGATAGGCGTGCCAGCGCAGTACAACCTGAAGGGCAAGCTGTTGACCATATATCAAGCTCCTCCTCTCCACGCATCTGATGAACTCAAAGGAACAGCAGAGACCGATACAGCTTGGCACCAAAAGCATCGCAGGAGTGACCAGTCAGCATTGAACTCAGCGTCAGACTGCCTCAGACCCCAGCTCTGGATTTTTCCCTCAGGGTTTACTCCCGGAACATTCCCCATGGCAGCAGAGATTTGAGATCAGAGTTTTTCTTCTTCTAGATGAGTTGCCGCCCACGACTGATGAGCCCCATCCGCCTGAAGCGACTGGTTTTAAGGCATCGCTAACCCCCCTTTGCCCTCTCCAGTCAGTAGAAATGGTAGTGCTTAGTAGCAGCCACATGTGAAGACCAGAAGCTGGACTTGGTTGTCAGAGGCTATTTGAGGCTCACACCATTGGGGGCATTTATTAGGTAATGGGAGCTTGTCTCCATTATCACCCCTAGCTATAACAACCTTAAGGAACCTACCATGTGCAGAAAATAAACAGGAAGAGACACCTTCCCTACTGTTCTGAACACTCTTCCCGATGGAATTCTGTGTGCTGTGATTTCATTCTGCAAACACTGGTTATGCAAATTTGCAGCACTAGTCTCAAGGTCCAGGTATTAGAGATGGAGATAGAGTATGTACTTCGCTGAAATTGTTTTGTAAAAAAAACCTTATTGGTCCTCAAATTTAAAATGACTTTTTCTCAGTGGAGGAGAATTTCTAATCCAAGTAACTGAAGTTTGATTCTTATGCTTGTTTTTTTTTCCATTTTCTAGCTACATGAACTGCATTTCTTAACACAAAAATGCATTTATTATAATTCCAGAGACACTTTGTACTCTGATGCAAAATTAGTAAAGGGCTTATTGTAGTCTAGCCTGGCTGTGCATATGTTTCCTAATCTTCATTCCTATCATTGAAAACATTCTTAAAACAGACAGGCTCTTGAAGTCATCTGTTGATGTGTAAGTATGGACCCAATGCACCCTAAGCCAATCTGGCTTTAAATTATAATGGTATTTGTTATTCTTCTGTCTCGCTGATTTAAGTTATTTTTGTCTCAACAAAGTATTTCCTCCTAGCAGCTGTTGAAAGCCTTCATTTTTTTATCCTCCCTAAGTAGTGCTAGACATTGTGATACAGCTGTTTAAAAAAAAGGCTTTATTTTAAACCATAAGACATAAGAGCAGAATTAGACCATTTGGCCCATCAAGTCTGCTCCAGCACTCAATTGTGGCTGATTTATTATCCCTCTCAACCTCATTCTCCTGCCTTCTACCTGTAACCTTTGATGCCCTGACTAATCAAGAAATTCTCAACCTCTGCTTTAAATATCCCCAATGACTTGACCTCCTCCACCATCTGTGGCAATGAATTCCGTAGTTTCACCACCCAGTGCATAAAGAAATCGCTGCTCTGAGGTTCTGCCCTTTCATTCCAGTATCACCCCACTACAGGAAACATCCTCTCCACATCCACTCTAATTGGCCTTACAATATTTGATAAGTTTCAATGAGATCCTTCCATTTCTCTGTATATTTTCAATACTGTGAAGCCATCATCATCATCATTATGTGCCGTGTCATATGACATGGGTAATCATGGTCTATAACAGTGTTTCCCAATCTGTTTTAGCTCAATGCCTTAAAGCGCTTTCGTACTTGCCCATGCCCCCCCAAAGCATCTTCGCACTTGCCAACACCCCTCTTAGGCATAATATACTTTCCAGCACATGCATAGTGCAAAAACATGTCTACCATATGCTAATATGAGAAAAATTATTTTGCTTTAAATTTCTATTTGTCTTTAAACTTAGTTTACACAGTACCTGAGCACTGTATAGCAGCTTCAATATCAATGTGATGCTTGAGCTTGATAGATTTTAGCAGGAGTTGAAATATCTGGTTCAAGTTGTGACAGCCGACAAAAACCGACATTTCTGAAAAGCATTTTTGCTGCTTCTTCATTCCGAATTTTGATAATTCCTTTTTGCAAGCTCTCTTCATGTTCTTCCACCTTGCAAAGAAATGGGTTAATTTCTCAGTCCGGAATTTCCAAATCGTTCAAATCCTTGGATTGGTTTTGACAATCCTTTCGTGACTGCATTGGTATAAGCAGTGCACTTGCAAATAACTGCCTGTGAAAGCGAGTGCCATACTTTCCATACAGGGAAACAGTGGGAATATTCTTCTCCCAGCATTTTTCAGAGTTCAAATTTTTGAGGGTGTCTTTATGGAAGTGTTTCTGCAACCTTGATAGTTTCATAGCTTCATTAGACAGTACAGTATTACAAGAAAGACGTGGGGCATTGCTAATCTGACGGGAATGGAATAAAATCATACTCCAGATATGTAAATTGTATTGACACACTTTCTGTAGTTTCTGTTAGATGGATTAGAATTCCCAGGCTTCACTACCTTTAGACTTATAGAGGTTGCTCCATACATATTTATCCATCATTAACAGGGCTAAATTAAAATAAAAGGTTAACACAAACTGAGAATGCCTGTCAGATGTTGATAACGGCAGTGAGTTGACATGGATGGAACGATGGTAGCAATATGCAAAGGAATGGAGAGGCGAAAATGAAGACAATCACTACAACAAAAGTCAAGTTGACAACGATTAAGATTGCAATCTGAACGTTAATTGGGTAGAGCTGGTGTTCGGCAAGCTATCTTTATAATATTCTAGTTAGCACAATCGACTAGTCACATAAGTTTTCATAATCCGCAAAGATGGTTCTTGAGCACAGATATGAAGTCGAGGTTGTTTTGAACACTTCAAGGAACCCTTGGGGTTGGCAGGCTCACTGACTGGCTCTATTTCACCATATGGTTCCGGCCAGCACTGCATTGTCACACAACCTGTTTTCTGTAGATCTGTAGAGAAAGTTGAGAGGGCATACCTGTTTTACCAGCTGTTAGATTGCATGAACTCATTTCGTGCCACGAGTCAAGGGCAACTGTTGGGCACCCTGATTGCTAATTTATGCATCCCCAATAATGTCAGTTCGGTTGGTAAGGTCGGATGAGATTGACAAGTTTCGGACCAAATGTGACGAGTGCTCACCACCTGCAGAGAAGGAGCTTCTTCACTCAGAGGGTGTGGGAGTGTGGAATGAGCTGCTAGCACAAGTGGTGCATGTGAGCTCGATTTCAACATTTGAGAGAAGTTTGGATAGGTACATGGAGGGCTATGGTCCCATTTCAGGTCAATGGGAGTAGCAAGTTTAAATGGTTCGGCATGGTTTAGGTGGGCCAAAGGGTCTGTTTCTGTGCTGTACTTTTCTATTACTCAATGCTTCACCATCTTCATTTTAGTCTCGTATTGAAACCCCATTGTCCATCCCTCCTGATTGCTCAGTCCCCATCCAGTCAGGTTTCTGATTGGAACATCGGTTAAAATTGATACCTGTACTCTGCTAGAATCCCGAGAAGAGTTTATTTGGTTCTTAAATATCTATAATGTCATCTTCCTCCACCAACCCTTGCAGAGTGCATTATGTGTTACGAACTCCGTAACTGGGTCACTTACCAGCAAAGATAGAGGTCCGTTGAAGTCTGATGGTACCATTTTTAACAGTATTTATTAGTAAAAATACACAAAAGTAATATGAATGCAAACATACAGATAATATACGTCGTCAATACTAGATCTAAAAGTGCGGGTATAATAATAATCAATAAGAAATAAGCTCTATTGTTGTCTAGGGGATAATGTATTATCGGATGGAAATATAAAAGTCACTCAGTTCATTCAGGCTGCAGCCTTTGGTTGGAGTCAAGAGAGAGATTTTAGAAACTTGCCAGCTTTTCCTTTTTATGATGTCGATCCTTCAAGAGTTCCGTTGGTGTAGCCGGTCCTTTAGCTAAGCCTTTCTTCTGTGGTAAGCCTGCCAATTCCTAGGCAAAGGAAAAGGACGCACGCGAGTCCCACCGGCTGTCGCTATTAAATGCTGTCACGGGATTTCTAGCATTTCTCCTGGTGCGTCTAAAGGGGTTGCTTCCCAGACCCTCTTTTATCCTTACTCACGGGGTCTCAGATGTCAATCAGGTTGGGATGATGCAATCCCTCAACCAGCCCACTCTGGTCATCTCCTGAGGGCTTCAATGAATAGTACAGTACTCAATACACAATTCCATCTCCAAGAGACAATGGCCATTATCCGTGGTTTTGTCTCGCTGAGGCCAGGACACATTCCAAACCCTGTGTATTCTGGACATCTCTGTCTCATTTCCTGGGTCGTAGACCCGAATTAATAGCGATCTTGCGATTCTCAAAAAGGAGGGGGCTACTTTGTACCCTTCGGCTCCTCAGAGTTGTGGCACATTCGTAACACTTGCATCTACCGCTCTGTCTGTGTCTGTGTTTATTCATTTCCATTGATGCTGCTTGACCTGTTGAGTTCCTCCAGCATTTTTGTGTGTTTTGCTTTAGAATTATGCACCTTCATATTATCAATTTTTATCCTGGCAAAAAGACTGGTTGTCTACTCAATCTATGTATCTTATCTTGTACACCTCTAACCAGTCCCCTCTCATCCTCCATCACTCCAAAGAGAAAAGCCTTAGCTCACTGAACCTATTCAGATAAAACATGCTCACTATGCAGGTAGTAAATTGAAAAATATTGTTTCAGTCCAAGTTAACTCACTTCTTCAAATGCCCAAGTCTTCTAATTTATATACAATACTGGTTCTTATGTGGGACATTGTAAAAAAACATTTTAGAAATGTGAATATATTATACAGATGGATTCCTCTGTGTCAATTCACCCCATCACATTCTTAAAGAATTCAACAAATTTCCAAACATGACTTGCCTTTTATAATACCATGTTAATTGGATTTGATTATGTTCAGATTTATTAACCAATTAGTAACAATTTAATTTTTAACCAAAACCATGAAAGAAATTGCAATTAAAACAGTACAAGCGAAATGCTGGAGGAACTCAGCAGGTCAGGCAACGTCTATGGAAAAGAGTAAACAGTCAATGTTTCAGGCCAAAAATGACAGTTTACTCTTTTCCATAGATGCTGCCTCGACCATAAGACAAAGGAGCGGAACTAGGCCACTTAGTCCATCGAGTCTCCTTTGCCATTCCATCATGGATATGGTCTCGGTGCAGGTCAGTGGGACTAGGCAGAAAAATGGTTTGGCACAGCCAAGAAGGGCCAAAAGGCCTGTTTCTATGCTGTAATGTTCTATGACTGATCTCAGATCACACTCAACCCCGTACACCTGCATTTCCCCATATCCTCTGATGCCCTGACCAATCAGGAAATTATCAACTTACATTTTAAATATATGCATGAACTTGGCTTCCATCACAGTCTGTGGCTGGGCATTCCACAAGTTCACTGCTCTCTGGCTAAAAAAATTTCTCCTTAACTCTGCTCTAAACGGGCACCCCTCAATTCTGAGTCTGTGCACTCTAGTTCTGGATACCTCCACCACAGGAAACATCCTCTCCACATCCACCCTATCTAGTCCTTTCAACATTCAGTAGGTTTCAATGAGACCTCCCCCCACCCCACATCCTTCTAAATTCCAGTCAGTACAGGCCCAGAGATGCCAAACACTCCTCATTTGTTAACCCCTTCATTCCTGGAATCATTGTCATGAACCTCCTTTGGACTCTCTCCAATGACAACATATCCTTTCTGAGATATGGGGACTAAAACTGTTGACAATACTCCAAATGCAGCCTGACTAGTGTCTTTAAAAAGCCTCAGCATTATCTCTGCTTTTATATTCTATTCCCCTTGAAATAAATGCTGACATTGCATTTGCCTTCTTTACCACAGACTCAAACTGTAAATTAACCTCCTAGAGGCATGCACGAGGATTCTTAAGTCCCTCTGCACCTCTGATGTTTGAATTTTTGCCTCATTTAAATAATAGTCTGCACTTTTGTTCTTTTTACCAAAATGCATTACCATACATTTCCCAAAACTGTATTCCATTTGCCACTTTTTTTGCTCATTTTTCTGGTTGCTGACCTTTTTTGCTCATTTTTCTGGTTCTGAGTTCCTCCAGCATTTTGTGTGTGTTGCTTCAATACAACTTAAATTCTTCGAGCTGACTGGTTTATCCTACCCATGTGACGTAAGGTTCTCAGTAAATGAAATGTTTATTATTCTTTCAACAATAACTTAACACATATATTAAGAACAGTGTTCCACCTAGGGTTAAAAAGAAATCACGTAGTAAAATGTCGCCATGGTCAAACAATTCTGTCCACAAGCTCAAGACATCATGCAGAGTGAAAGAAAATGGAGGAAAACTGGACTAGTAGAAGTCAAACATAATATTTTCAAGGAAAATCCAGCCTCCTTTAACACAACTGTATGCTCTGCAAGAAGAGCCCATTTTTATAAGATTATTACAGAGAATAGTGGTGATTCAAGAATGTTGTTCTCGACTGTAAACCAACTGTTGAACCCTGTCACAACCTATAATGTTCTCAGTCAAGCATCTCCCACAGAATGTGAGGAATTTGCAATGTATTTAATCAACAAAATTACTTCCATTATGTACAGTATAGCTACAGATACTGATAACCTCTGAAGCCAACCTTGTAAAAAGAAGGCAGGCATGTTAAAAATTACGAGTATTTCTGATTCAGGACTCTTTAAGATTAAAACAAAGAGTAAACTGTCTGCTTGCTCTCTTGACGCTACCCCTACCACATTTTTAAGAACTCTTCTAATTGTGTTTACAATTCTGTTAGGAAAAGACTTAACATATTCCTTGAAACTGGAGTTTTTCCCAATGCCTTCAAAATTACAGCTGTTAAGCCGCTACTTAAAAAAGCCCAACCTGATAATGAGGCACTAGCTAATTACAGGCCTGTGTCAAATCTTCCCTTCCTGGGCAAGTTTCTTGAGAAGGTTAATTTCAACCAACTCAAAATACTTCCTGAATGAGAATATTCAAAAATGAGATATTGCAGATTGAGTTGGAGACAGTTCTTCATGGACTTTATGCATCAGCTTCAAAAATGAGTGGAGCCTGGTGGAACTTTTTTGCAGAACAGGTAATTGCTTAGATTATTTCTAATTTAGCAAGGGCCAAAAAAAAGATCTGAGGTGTATGTGGAGCCACCATTGTTGGAATGGTTAGGGTGGGAGGCTTTGGCTCAGCTTGCAGAGGCTCAAGGTACTGAGTCTTTTGGAATTATTCAGCTGATTGTGGAACTTCGACAGAGAAATGGCAGATGGAGTTTAACCCAGCCAAATGTGAAGTGTTGCACCTTGGTAGATCAATTCCCTTCATTGTTTGTAAGGAGTTTGTACATTCTCCCCATGACTGCGTGTGTTTATTCTGGGTGCTTTGGTTTCCTACCACAGTCCAATGACATACTGATCAGAAGATTAATTGATCATTATAAATTGTTCCATGATTAGTCCGGGGTAATGTTGGGAATTGCTAGGCTTGAAGTGCTGAAAGGTCCTTTCCTGCATTGTATCTCAGTAAATAATTAAAAGCAAAAAGACAGTACACTGTTAAGGGCAAGATCCTTTACAGTGTTGATGAGCAGAGGGTTCTTGTGGTCCAAGTTCATAGCTCCGTGAGAGTGACTACTAAGGTTGACAGAGTGGTTAAGAAAGCATTTGGCATGCTTGCTTTTATTGGTTGAGGCATTGAGTTCAAAAGTTACATTGCAGCTTTATAAAACCCTAGTTAGGCGGCATCTGGAGTATTACATATGGTTCTGATCATTCCATTATTGGAAGGATGTTGAGGCTTTGGAGAGGTTGCAGAAGAGGTTTACCAGGGTATTGCCTGGATGAGAGGGAATGTGCTATAACGAGAGGTTGGACAGACTTGGATCGGTTTCTCTGGAGCAGCAAAAACTGAAGGAAGATCTGATAGAGTTTTATAAAATTATGAGAGGGAAAGATAGAGTAGGCAGGAAATATCTTTTTCCCAGGAGTGAAATGCCTAATACCAGAGGGCACATGTTTAAGGTGAGAGGGAGTAGTTTCAAAAGAGATGTGAGAAGCAGGTTTTTTTTACACAGAGTGGTGGGTGCCTGGAATGTGCTGCTTGGGGTGGTGGTAGAGGGATAAACATTAGAGACTATTAAGAGCTGTTTAGGTAGGCACAGGAATGTGAGGAAAATGGAAGGATGTGGGCATTATATGGGCAAAAGAGATTATTTAGTTAACCATTTGATTATTAATTGGTTCAGCTCAACATTGTGGGCCAAAGGGCCTGTTCTGGCACTGTAGTGTTCTCTGTTCTATGGTTTAAAGAAGTAAAATGACAATGGAAAATATTGTTGATGCTGGAACTCTGAAATGACGGCAGGAAATTGCAAACCGTTATCAATATGTGAAGTTGTTGAAAGTGCTGAGTTCAGCTGCTCGAATGGCTTTCCTCGATTCTGCATTCAGTTTAACTGAAAAGCCTTGGGTAACTGAAGGCAGAGGTCAGAGTGGGACGGTGAACTTCAATGGCAGGCAACCAGATATTCAGTGTCATAATGCCTGACTCGGGAATTGAATTTGTGATGGCTGTGGGAGTTAGTAAGCTTGTACTGAACATTGTCAAAGGGAGCTGAGAGAGTTAGACCTTGAAGGGTGAAAATTGGAAGCAAAACCAATCAAATATTCTAGTTTTGGGAAAGAACATGAAATATAAGTGACACCACCATCAATCATCTTAACTCTATGCTTTGAAAGTGCAAATCAAGATCTATTGAAGCTATGGCAATTTTACGTAGGCAACTAATATACACTCTACTAGGTACAGGAAGTGTGGCCACAGAGTGTATTTTCATGGTCTTCTGCTGTAGACCATCCACTTCAAGATTTGACATGTTGTGCAATTAGAGATGTTCTTCTGCATACCACTTTTGTAATGCGTGGTTATTTAAGTTACTATCACCTTCCTGTCAGGTTGAACCAGTCTGACCATTCTCCTCTGATCCCTTTCATTAACAATGTGTTTCCACCCGCAGAACTGATGCTCACTGGGTGTTTTTTTTTGTTTTCGGACTTTTCTCTGTAAACTATAACTCAGGGATTCCCAACCTATTTTGTACCATGGTCCAATACCATGAAGCAATGGGTCTGTGAACCCCATGTTGGGAACCCCTGCGCTAGAAACTGTTGTGAGTGAAAAATCCATGAAATCAGTAGTTTCTGAGATACTCAAAGCACCCTGTCAAGCACCAGCAATCATTCCACGGTCAAAGTCAATTACATTTCTTCCCCATTCTGATGTTTGATCTGGACAACAAACGAACTTCTTGACCATGTCTGCACTGAGTTGCTGCCACATGATTGGCTGATTAAATATTTGTATTATTGAGCAGGTGTACAGTTATACCTAATAAAATGGGCATCAAGTGTATTCCAACATCAGAAGTTTAGCACAATTATTTGCAACTTGTCATTATTCCTTTGACACTTCTGGCAAGTCAGACATATAAAGATAAAATATGAAATTGGCAATGTGAAAGACAAGCAACATACACAAAATGCTGGTGGAATGCAGCAGGCCAGGCAGCATCTATAGGAAGAAGTACAGTCGACGTTTTGGACTGAGACCCTTCGTCAGGACTAACTGAAAGAAAAGATAGTACTTTCAGTTAGTCCTGATGAATTTCCAGCATCTGCAGATTTCCTCATGTTTGAGAATGTGAAATTCACTACATTTTATTTCCTCACCTCCAACAAACTTGTGGACAGCGTAGAAACTGTATCTCTTTTGGACACCATCCCCAAGCCCCCTGAATCATCTACGTGGCTCAAGTTGTAGGGAGGCTGGGCTTTGTCTGTAGCACTCTGAGTCCAGTGTCCAGGAGGAGACCTTATATTGTAAGAAATGTTGAGCCAATCCATCGGGATGGTTGTTGCACAAAATCCACTGTCTGGGCAGGTCTGTCATCGATTCTGTTACAGTTACTATTCCATAGATTTGTTAAGTATGCCAATAAGAAAATGATTTTCAGGGTTGTATATGGTGACAAATAAATCGATATTGCAAGAAACAGTGAACAGAGGTTCCAATAAACAGTGAAACAACATGCTCCATCTCTCCCACACATAGTATGCCTTGGACCTTTTAGGGTCCTTAGGAGCATTATTTTTCATTTGGAGGGTGGACGTGATGTTACAGAGGAAATTGTTTGGTGTAAGAATGTTTTTTAACTAGAGAAGAGTAAGAATGGAGGACTGGTGAGCCTTTATTCAAGTAAAGGTACAGACTTTTGGAAAATTAAGAACAATTTAATTTGATGCCTTCTGGGGACAGTCCCCTTGTGGATGTTATCCCAAGGCTTTATAAGGGATTGGTCAGACTGCAATTGGTGTATTGTGCAACAAACATAAAATGCTGGAGGGACTCAGCAGGCCAGGTATCAACTATGGAAAAGAGTAAACAGTTAAAGTTTCAGGCCGAGACCCTTCATAATTATTGTGAGCAATTTTGGGCCCCTTAAAGGATGTGCTGACATTGGAAAGGGTCCAGAGCTGGTTCACCAGAATGATCCTGGGAATGAAAGGCTTAACATCTGAGGAGCATTTGATGGCTCTGTGCTTGTACTCCCCGGACTTTAGAAGAATGAGAGGAATCTCTTTGAAACCTATTGAATATTGAAAAGCTTAGATAAGGGATGTGATGAGAATGTTTCCTGTAGTAGGGGAGTCTAGGACCAGAGGGCACAGCCTTAGAATAGAGCGACATCCCTTTAGAACAGTGAAGAGGAGGTATTTCTTTAGTTGGAGGGTGGTGAATCTGTGGAATTCATTGCCATAGATAGTTGTGAAGATTTATATTTAAAGCAGAGGTTGATTGGTTCTAGGTTCTGGGTGGAAGGCAGCAGAATAGGGTTGAGAGAGATAATAAGTGCATAATTTATTAATTCTTTCAACCCTATTCTCCTGCCTTCTCCCCGTAACCTAGAACCAATCAACCTCTGCTTCATTGTATTTCTTTGTTCTACTGTGAATGCCTGCAAGAAAATAAATCTCATGGTAGTATATAGTGACATGTAGTAAACTTTGATAATAAATTTGCTTTGAGCTTTGAACTTTGAAATCAGCCATGATGGAATGGCCTCATTCTGCTCCTATGTCAGAATCAGAATCAGAATTAGCTTCAGTATAACCAGCATATGTAGTGAAATTTGTTGTTTTCGGCAGCAGTACATTGCAATACAGAATATAAATTACAATGGTAGAGGGGAATAAGCTGTTCCTGACATGCTTAGTATGTGCCTTCAGGCCCTTGTACCTCCTTCCAGATGGTAGCAATAAGAAAAGGGCATGTCCTGTATGGGGGGGAGGGGGTCTTTAATGATGGTTGCCATCTTTTTGAGGCATCACTCCTTGAAGGCATCCCAGATACTACAGAGTCCGTGATGAAGATGACTGAATTTTCAACTTCCTGCGGCTTATTCCGATCCTGTGCAGCGGTCCCACCCCGCCCCTCCCCCCCCCCCCCCCCCCCCCCGCATGCCAGACAGTGATGCAACCAGTTAGTATGCTGTCCATGGTACATCTGTGACTCTGTTACGGAGTCGAGGAGTAAAAGATAACTGTGCAGCTTTGGGGTCCATGGGTTTAGAGATCATGGAGGAGGTGATGTCAATGACTGAACACAATGTATATTGGGGAGGCCATATAAGGAAGCATAACCAGTTTCCAAGTTGACAAAGAGCCTCCTGTCTCTAGTGGTCAACTTCCCAAACAATTATAGTACTACCTGGCCAGAAGTTTTAATGAAGGTGACAAAAGAGACCGCAAATGGGACTCTGTGATAGTGTAGCGGTTAGTGCAATGCTATTACAGCTCAGGATGTCAGAGTTCGGAGTTCAATCCTGGCAGTTTGTACATCTCCCCCCCCCCCCCCCCCCAAAGTACTGTGTAGGTTTCCTCCGGGTGCTCTGGTTAATTGGTCATTGTAAATTGTCCTGTAATTCGGTTAGGGTTAAATCGGGTTGCTGGGCGGCATGGCTTGAACTTAGATAAAATAGATTTTTTTAAAAAGGCATTTCCTGCAGCACAGCAGTTAGTGTGACACTGTATAGCTCGGAGCGGTGGAGTTTGGAGTTTAATCCTGCTGCCACATGTACGTCCTCCCTGTGAATGTGTGGGTTTCCTCCCTCATTTTGAAGACATACTGATTTGTGGGTTAATTGGCGATTGTAAATTCTCTTGTGAGCAGGCTAAAATCAAATCAGTGGGGCTGCTGGACAGTATGGCTTGAAGAGCCTATTTTGTGCTGTATCTCTAAATAAATAAATTCTGGAACTGGAGTGAAAAAGAAACAAACTTCTAGAGGAATTCAGTGAGTCAGGCAGCATCTGCAGAAGTTCTAGACCTGAAAGTCCATTTCCCTCTATAGCAAGGTCTCCCAGCCTCTTTTATGCTGTGGACCCCAGGGTGGGACCCCCTGCTCTACAAATACTGATGACCGGCTGAGTTCCATCAGCTGCCGATGAAGGGAAAACTAAAATTGCCTCACATAAAATAAGCTGTAAATTAGCCTTTATCCATGTACTGCCTTTTAACCTTCAGTTCAACCTTGCTTCTTTGGCGAGCCCGTTCAAAATTACAGCATCTTATAATTACAGTCATTTTGGAATTCTTCACCTGCATGTTATAAACTAGGAGAGCATCTTTTGACATACTATCATATCATTTACTGAGCTTGCATTCTCCACCGGCTTGTATAAGTCTTCTGTACATCGTGCTTCAAGCCTCTTCAATGTTGGTATATTTTCATCATGTTTCATTTTAAATAGTGGATGGATCAGACATTCCCGTTTTTTTTCCCCTTGGCTTCATTTCCCTCAAAGTTTTTTTTAATACAAAATTTCTGGTGCATACAATCAAAAAAGGTGCTTTTGTATTGTTCACCTGAGGCCCTCCATTTGTCGGGATCGACTTTGGATGCTGCATTGCAGCTGCCTACGTGGTATGCAAGCTCAGACTGTACGATATGGAGAGCAAGCTATTGCCCATGTAACAGGCTCCCCATCTGCATGCCGTTGGTGAATCCAAAGGAGCAATGGAGACCAATACAGTTTGGCACCAGTGGCATCGCAGAACTCAATGCTGGACTGCCCGAGGGTCTCCAGCTCCAGATTTTTTCTTAGGGTTTACTCCCAAAGCCTTCCCCTGTGAGTGAGTATAGTGGAGGTTTGAGATCAGAGTTTTCCTTCTCCTTGATGAGCTGCCAACCACAACTGATGAGCCCCATTTGCCCGAAGTGATTGGTTTTAAGGCACAAGTAACCTGCTTTTGCCCCTTCTCCTGTCAGTAGAAATCATTCTGCTGGGCTTAGTAGCTAAACTACACATGAAAGCCAGGAACTGAACTTGGTTCTCAGAGGCGATTTAAGTTGCACATTATTGGGTGCTTTTAATATAGGCAATATAGTTATCTCCGCTACCAACTATAACAACCTTAAGGAACCAAAAGTTCACACAAATTACAATATCTCCTTTATGTGCTCATTAAAAAAAATTATAATATACTTAAATGATGAGCTATTTTTAAGTAGTCTTCTGTGCATGATTGCTCACCTTCAGCTATACTTAATAAAAGCTCCTAAAGACTAGTGCTATTACAGTATGATGAGTCAGTGGGAAAATGCGTTTGTGTTCCCTACATAAATTATCATTTGAAATCTGTTTCAACTAATATCCTTCAGATAATTGACATGTAGCTGTTAAATTTACAAACTGTATGTTTCACAGAAGTTGATTAATATCTAGTTTTAATGAGTTGGCTTCCAAAACATCCTTCCATCCTCTGTGTCTGAAGTGACTATAGAACAATACAGCATAGGATAGGGTGGCAGAGTGGAGATACGTCTCTACTAAAGGAGGTGTAAGGCGCTCCTTCCCTCCACTAGCCTGCCAATGATAGGTCAATTTGGTCTCAACCTCAAGCAACTCTTCGGGAGCCTTAAATGATGTATTGTGTGCAGTTTTGGTCACCTAGTTACAGGAAAGATATTAATAAGGTTGAAAGAGTGTAGAGAAGGTTTACGAGGATGTTGCTGGGACTTAAGAAACTGAGTTACAGAGAAAGGTTGAATAGTTTAGGACTTTATTCCCTGGAGCGTAGGAGAATGAGGGGTGATTTGATAGAGGTTATAAAATTATGATGGGTATAGATAGAGTGAATGCAAGCTGGCTTTTTCCACTGAGGCTAGGGGAGAAAAAAAAGAGGTCATGGGTTAAGGGTGAAGGGGGAAAAGTTTAAAGGGGGGGCTTCTTCACGCAGAGAGTGGTGGGAGTGTGGAATGAGCTGCCAGATGAAGTGGTGAATGCGGGCTCACTTTTGACATTTAAGAAAAACTTGATCAGGTATATGGATGAGAGGGGTTTGGAGGGATGTGGCCCAGGTGCAGGTCAGTGGGACTGGGCAGAAAAATGGTTTGGCACAGCCAAGAAGGGCCAAAGGGCCTGTTTCTGTGCTGTAATCTTCTATGGTTCTATGATGGGCAAAAAATCTTCTTCCACATTGAGCTGTACTTGCTGATATTGTTCATAGAAGTCTTAAACCAAACCCATTTTGAAGTACATTGACAAAATGGTCTTGACCGAGGGTCTCGGCCAGAAACGTCGACCGTACTTCTTCCTATAGATGCTGCCTGGCCTACTGCGTTCCGCCAGCATTTTGAGTGTGTTGCTTGAAGTACATTGAGTTTCTTTGAGCTGCAGATGACTCTTCAGGCAGAATCAGCAAATGGCACCATCTCATCTCCAGATATAATTGTGCTATCATTGCAGAGAGTTCAAAGAAGGTTCACAAAAATGATTCTGTGATTGAAAGGTTTGTCATATGAGGAGCTTTTGATGGCTCTGGGCCTCTACTCACTGGAATTCAGAAGAATGAGGGGTAACCTCATTGAAACTCATCAATGAGGCCTCAATAGAGTAGGTATGGAGAGGATGTTTCCTGTGGTGGGGAAGTCTAAAACCAGAGGACATAGCCTCAGAATAGAGGGGCATACTTTTAGAATGGAAATGAGGAATTTCTTTAGCCAGAGGGTAGTGAATATGTGGAATTCCTTGTCACAGGCAATTTAATTTACATATATTTAAGGCAGTGATTAATAGATTCTTGATTAGTCAGGGTATGAAGGGCTATGGGGAGAAGTCAAGAGATCAGGGCTGAGGGGGAAAATCGATCAGCCGTGATGAAAAGGTGGAGCAGACTCAATGGGCAAATGACCCAGTTCTGCCCCTCTATCGTATGGTCTTATGGTCTAATAATTGGCCATTGCAAAGTGCAAGAAGAACTCAGCAAGACAAGCGGTATCAATGGAGAGGCATAAACAGTCAATGTTTCAGGCCAAGACCCATCATCAGGATGGGAGAGGAAGGGGGATGAAGCCAGAAAAAGAAGATGGGGTGAGAGAAGTAGCACAAGCTGGCAGATGATAGGTGAGACCAAGTGAGGGTGAAGATGGATGAGTGGGGTTGGGGGGAGAAGTGAGAAGTTGGGAGATGATAGGTGGCAGAGATGAAGTGCTGAAGAAAGAGGAAACTGTTAGAGAGTGAAGCATGGGAGAAAGGGTTGGAGGAGGGTCACCAGAGGTGAAGAGGAGAGAAGGGGTGAGAGGGGAGTCGAAATGTGGAGTGGAAAAAGAGAGGGGGGAGGGGGATGAATTTACTGGAAATGGATGTTCATGCCATCAGATTGGAGGCTACCCAGATGGAATTTGATGTGTTGCTCCTCCAGCCTGAAGATGGCCACATCATGACCAAGGAGGTTGTAGAGTAACCTATCAGAATGGGAATTCTTCTTCAGTTCTTCAACGCTTATTATAGAGATACAGCAATACTATTGAAACTGCTCTCCTTAAGTCTCTTCAACTCTTACGATCACAGACATTGCCTTTGTCTTACCCGCCCAGCACTACCTTCTCTCTAACTGCATATAACTTGAATCTCTTCCCCAGTTCTGATAAAGGGTCTGTTTCTCTTTCCTTTGGTTTCTACTTGCCCAACTGATTTGTGTTATTTCCTCTTCTTTATTTCCCCAATCTGGCCTCTAACCTCTTCTTTCCTGCCTGTCACCACCCACTTGTGCCCCTCCTCCTTCCTTTTCTCCCATGGTCCACCCTCCTCTCCGACCAGATGTCTTTTTCTCCAGCCCTTTGCCTTTTCTGCCTATCACCTCCCAGTTTCTTCCTTCAACCCCCCCCCCCCACCCTCCACCATATACCTGGCTTTACCTGTCACCTTCCAGTTTGACCTCCATCTCCACCCCTCCCCCTCTTTATTCTGGCTTCTTTCCCCTTCCTTTTCAGTCCTGATGAAGGGTCTGGGCCAGAAACTGTGATTGTTCATTCATTTACCAAAGGTGCTGCCTGACCTGCTGAATTCCTCCAGCATTTTGTGTGTGTTGGTCTGGATTTGCATTTCACATGTCCAGCATTTACAGGCTTCTTGTTATACCGTGTTTACGTAAGAGACCCAAGATCAAAGTCTAACCATTTAGATCTGGGGTTCCCAACCTGGGGTTCACGGACCCCTCAGTGAATAGTAGGGGTCCATAACATTAAAAAGGTTGTGTATCCCTGATCTAGATAATACCTGTCAAAGTGCTGCTTCAGATTGTTGAAACAGTTAAAAATATTTTTAATTCTAATTGTATTAATATTTCTGAACGTTAAAGGACATCTTCACCCATTTTGTGAAGGGAAAAAGCAAGCTGATAATATTATATGTTGGCAGATGAAGACAACCCTGCTGTGCAAGTATATTGCTTCTATTTTTGTGTTAATATCTCTGCCCACTGCATTGACAATCAGCCGTGTTGTTTAACTCCCACTCTCCCACACACAAAAAAACCTCTCTGCTTGCAACACACACAACATGCTGGAGGAGCTCAGCAGCTCAAGCAGTATCCATGGAAAGAAGTAAGTAGCCAACATTTTGGACTGAGACCCTTCATCAGGGCCGAGGAGGAAGGGATAAGATTCTAGAATAAAAAGGTGGAGAGGGAAGGGTAAGGAGGAGAGCTGGAAGGTGGTAGGTGAAGCCATTTGGGTGGGAGAGGCCAAAGGCTGGAGAGGAAGGAAGCTGGTTGACAATTAGTGGTGAGTGGTATGCTACAGGGCTCGGTACTAGGCCCATAATTGTTCACAATATATAATGATCTGGAAGAGGAAACTGCACGTAGTGTGTCTAGGTTTGCTGATGACACTAAATTGAATGGAAAAGTAAATTGTGCAGAGGATACAGAAAGTATGCAGAGAGATATAGTTAGGATAAGTGAGTGAGCAAGAGTCTGGCAGATGGAGTACAATGTTGGTAAATGAGAGGTCATCCACTTTGGAAGGAAAAATGGAAGATCAGGTTATTATTTAACCGGTTATTAGGTTATTATATTAATAATCAGGTTATTATTAAGATTGCAGCATGCTGCTGTGAGGAAGGACTTGGCTGTGCTTGTGCATGAATAGCAAAAGGTTGCTTTGCAGGTGCAGCAGGCTATCAAGAAGGAGAGATCTTATAGAAACATACAAAATTAAGAAAGGGATAGATAAGATAGAGGCAGGAAAGTTGTTTCCATGGGTAGATGAGACTAGATCTAGGGGACATAGCCTCAAGATTCAGGGGAGTAAAATTTAGAACGGAGGTGAGGAGGAACTGCTTTTCCCAAAGAGTGGTGAATCTGTGGAATTCTCTGCCCAATGAAGCAGCGAAGGCTACCTCAGTAAATATATTTAAAACAAGGTTGGATAGACCTTTGCATAGTAAGGGAATTAAGGGTTATGAGGTAAAAGGCAGTAAGTGGAGATGAGTCCATGATCAGATCAGCCATGATCTTATTGAATGGTGGAGCAGGCTCAATGGGCCAGATGGCCTACTCCTGCTTCAATTTCTTATGTTCTTATGATAGAAGAGGAGAGTTGGGTCATAGGGAAGGAGGAGGGGACCCAGGGGAAAGTAAGTAGGAAGGTGAGAAGGTCAGACTGGGGAATAGAGGAAGGGGGCAAAATGTGTTTACCAGAAGGAGAAATCAATGTTTATGCCATCAGATTGGAGGCTACTCAGACAGAATATAAGAATTTGCTCCTCCACCCTGAAAGTGTGACATGGACTGACATGTTGGAACTTCTCTGGTAGAGAAGTCCATGAAACGACATGTTAAAATGGGAATAGGGAGTGGAATTAAAATGGTTGGTAACCGTGACATCCTTCCTATGGTGGATGGAGTGGAGGTGCTTACAGTAACCGTTTGCAACTGTCTTACCTGTCTCATTTCTAATATTCATTTTTCTGAGGGTGAAGGTGGGAGTCAAAACAATCTATGTCCTGTAAATCATATAACTTGTTTGAATGTTAGTTATAACGACTTGCACCTAAAATAAGAAATGAGTCTTGCTACCTGTAATGGAGAGCAGTCCATAAAGATTATGAAAACAGGAAACTATTGCTACCACCAACATTGTGTTTGGTCCCAATAAATTTCTGAAGGACAGCCGAGAGCATTGGTGGGCACACTGTGTCACATTCAGTGCTTTGCCAGAGAAAATTGATCACAGTTGTCAGGTACATAATTAGGTGTTTTAAAATGTTATTCATCATCTTGCAGTGGAATAATGTAAAAGCAAACGTGAAAGTGTATGATTATCAACAATTTTAGTAATTTATAGAGTAGATAAATGTCACAGGATTTGCCCGTGCTCTATTAACTGGAGAGTGTTAGTGTTCATATGAGAGACTTTGGATAGAATAATAGGCATAGAACAGCTGGCAGGAGTATAATTGGGTAAGATATTTAGTTGCTAAAAACGGGTATTGTATGGTGTAGTGACTAACTGTTGATTCAAATATCTGAAACGTTATACCATCACCAAGTGGATATATTTTGGTTTTGGAAGTATTCTCTTTTTGCATAATTAAAAATATTCAGAATCAGAATCAGGTTTAATATTACTGGCATATGTCATGACATTTTTTTACTTTGCAGCAGCAGAACAATGTAATACATGATAAATATAGGAGAAAAACTGAATTACAGTAAGTATTTGTATTAAATAGTTAAAATAAGTGCAAGCAGAAATAAATTTTTAAAAAGTAGTGAGATAGTGTTCATGGGTTCATTGTCCATTCAGAAATCGAATGGCAGAGGGGAAGAAATTGTTCCTGAATCATTGAGTGTGTGCCTTCAGGCTTCTGTACCTCCTTCCTGATGGTAACAATGAGAACAAGGCATGTCCTGGGTGGTGGGTGTCCTTTATGATGGACACCACCCTCCTGAGGCCCATCCTTGGGGATATCTTGAATACTTGTAGGCTACTATGCATGTTGGAAAGTTACAACTTTCTGAAACTTACTTCAATCCTGTGTAGTAGCACCCCTCCCCCACCATACCAGACAGTGATGCAGCCAGTCAGAATGCTCTCTACATCTGCAGAAGTTTTTGAGTGTTAATTCTCTTTCAATGAGTTTACATATTAATATATTTGTGTTAATATAGATGAAATGTTAAACTGATCTCTGGAACCAATATTAGTTTTTATTTAATCATTGGTTTGAAAAAAATTATGACTAGAATTGGTTCTGTGGCATCTGTTTATTTATAATAACCCTGGCACATGTACATATGTGAATGAACTCAGGGTTTGGATCGCATCTAACTCCACTTTGATCTACTCCAAATGCTTATGGCACTTCCAGCTCTACCCCAGCCACAAAATGCTGTTGTAACTGGCTGAAGTGTCACATGTAAATTGTAGGTTTTTCCTGGAGAGGAAGAAGACTGGTGAACAAAGCAGCAGAGGAAGGAAAGCAAATTCCTTAATTTGAGTGGTTCCATTTTGTGCAGTAACATTGTCTATGATGTTTATGTTTGTAGGATCATATGTCTGTCTTTCTAACCACATCTATATTAACTGCCCATTATGCTACTACAGTTTAGGGCAGCATCTCTGGTGGTACTCATCATGTCAGTAGCTACATTTTTGTTTCCATTGCTGTCAGTCGTGCAAGTTCTGGGTGGAGACTCAGGAATACTGTCACACTCAATAGAAGACTTCTTCTTTGCTGTTTTCATTACAGTTTTGTTTTACCAGTCAGGGTTGTTAACCCTGAGGTCAGCTCCCGAACCTGGAGGAAAGTGGACCACTCTTTGTCTGGCCTCTACTCTGTGACCTGTTTGGCATGGGTTACCCTACCAAGAGTCAAAGCATAAAGCCCTAACTGCAGCCAACGTAGTTTTCTGGGTCATTGACACATGCAAGGCTCTACGACAAGTTTGGTGTCCCCTTGGAGGATTGAAGTCTGTGTTGCACATATTTTTTTTGTGGTAGTTAGCCATATGGGCAGGGGTGTGGTAGAAGTGAAGAGTTTTAATTTTGTGTTCATGTTGTTTAGAGTCATTCTGGTTAGTTTAAAACTAGGGAGTAGGTCAGGGTGATGTCTTTTTGTTGACTGTCTAATTTTGTTTAACCATTAGTGTTTAACTTCGCTTAATTTAATTAGTTTTATTGCTTCAAGATTATTTGTTTTGCTAGTTACATAATAAAGGAACAAGTATATTTCTTCAACTTTGAACATTATTATTATTATTATTATTATTATTATTATTAGATTCTATGGAAGAAGTGTCAACCAGGATTAACTTGTAACCATCTGTGTTAAGTCTCTAAACAGTGTTGGTTTGTTCGAGTAGCTGCTATAATGTTGTTTCTGCATTGCGGGTGTCTAGAAATAACATTTTGTTGTTGCCAGAAGTTTCTTTTCTCTTTGAGTTCTGATGTTTTTAATCCAAGGTTCTTTTGGAAGTTATGTGTGAGGCATAAAACTCCGTTGCTTCACAATCATTTTATCTAAGTGTTACGAGATCAAAGGGATCAGAAAGGAAGAGTAAAGAGAGTCTATTAACAAAGAAGAAAGGATGGAATGAAAAGGAAGGATAAAAGAACTTTACTGTACTGTAAGAGACGTTCCATTCAAATTTGTAGATGAGAGCTAAACAATCAGATAGCCCCTTTTCAAATAACACGATACCTAAGAAGCTTCCAGAATCATAAGAAGAACTGTAACCACTAGGAAATATACTGAACAATTACAAGTAGTTATATAAAAATACAAGCAGGCATAAATTGTGAAATTGCAAGGAAATTCACAACCTAATCCAGCAATGTGAATTCGGGAGGAGCAGAAAAGGCAGAGACAAAAAAGTAGAACAAAAGAGCACAGCGTAGAGATTATGAAGCACCTTAAGTGGGCACAGATGTTCCTAAGACTAATTTCTTCCCAATTCTCATATTGATTGTTCTGCCTGCAGCTAATTTACAATGCACAGACCATCTCTCTGTTTAAAAGGTTACAGGACAGTATCTGATATGAGTGGGTACAGTTCCCAAACCCACTTTACCACAGTGGTTGGAGATAGCAGGTTTTTAACTATAATGCTATCACATATTCTGTCTTGGGTAGCAAAAGAACAGGTGTAGTTTCAATTAGGACTTGTTGAACCTTGGTCAGAGGCATAAAACATTGCATTTGCCTTCCTAACCACTGACTCAACCTGCAAGTTAACCTAAAGGGGAGGGGTCCCCAATTTTTTCACGCCATGGACCAATACCATTAAGCAAGGTAACCCATGGACCGCAGGTTGGGAACCCCTGCTTCAGGGAATCCTGTATGAGGACTCCCAAGTTGCTTTGCACCTCTGATTTCAGAATTTTCTCCTCATTTAGAAAATAATCTACACCTTGATTCCTCTACTAAAGTGCATACCCATACACTTCCCTGTACAGAATTCCATCCCAGAGTTCAAAGTAAGTTTTATTAACAGAATACATATGTATTACCACATACAATCCTGAGATTTGTTTTCCTGTGGGCATACTCAGGAAATCTAAAGAATCGTAACAATAACAGGATCACCGAAAAATCAAGTAGAGCGTAGGAGACAACAAACTGTGCAAATGCAAATATAAATGAATAGCAGTAAACAGCAAGACCATGAAATAACAAGATAAAGAGTCTTTAAAGTGAGATGATTGGTTGTGGGAACATCCATTTGCCATTTCTTTGCCATTCATCTGATCTAAATCCCTCTGCAGGCTCCCTACATTGTCAACACTACCTGATACCTCAACCTATCTTTGTATCAACTGCAAACTTGGCCACTGTACTGTCAATTCTGTTATCCAAATCACAGGCATATAATGAGTAAAGAAGCCGTCCCAACACCGACCTCTTCAGAACACCACTAGCTAAGACAATGCTTCCCCCCCCCCACCCCCGATTGCACATAAAATTAGCATGACAAGTTAGAGATGTTAGAGGCATGACTGCTCTCAAAATTAGATTCCCGACAGGAGGGAACGTGAGCTCTCTCAATTTATATTTGATGTATTTAAAGCTAGTGTTTTGCAGAAGTTTGTTCTGCAGTAATTGTAGCTCAGAAAACAATTTACATGTTCAGTTACTGATGATTGGCCATTTTTGTGGCATTAGTGTTTAATAAGAAGTCACAAGCTTTCCAGTTATTGTCATGTTTTTTTAGATAGAGCACAGAATAGTCCTTCTAGCCCTTTGAGCCATGTCACTCAGCAATCCCCTGATATAACCTTAGCCTAATCATGGAACAACTTACAATGACCAATTAGCCTACCAACCAGTACGTCTTTAGACTGTGGAAGGAAACCCACGTGATCACAGGGAGAACATACTTACTGCTTACAGATGGGAGTGGGAATTGAACTTGGGCTACCTGTACTGTAAAGCATTTTGCTAACCACTACACTACCGTGCTGACGTACACTTCATTGATTTCAAGAGGTACTCTCAACGAGTACTTTACACGCTTTTACAGTTTTATAAGCAACTCAATTCCCACTGTTGTCTATAAGGGTTTTATACATTCTCCCCTGGACCATGTGGGTTACTTCCGGATTCCTCCACATCCCAAAGCCATGTGGGTTAGAGTTGGTAAATTGTGGGGATGCTATGTTGCCACTGAAAGCATGGCAACGCTTGTGGGCTCCCCCAGGACATCCTAGGACTGTTATTCATTGACACAAAACAACACATTTCACTGTACATAGAACATAAGTCATTCAGCCCACAATGTTGTGCTGAACCAGCTCAAAAACACCAAATAATAATTCCTCCCTCCTACACTATGTCCCTAACCCTCCATTTTCCTTATATCTATGTGTCTATCCAAATGTCTCTTAAACACCTCTAATATATTTGCCTCTACCAGTGAGCACGTTCCAAGGCATCAACCACCCTCGAAGTAAAAAACTTGGCTCTCCCATCCCCCTTGAACCTGCCCCCTTTCACTTTCAATGCATGCCCTCTAGTATTAGACATATGTTTTAACGTACATGTGACAATATACACAAATTGCTGGAGGAACTCAGCAGGCCAGGCAGTATCTGTGGAAAAGAGTACTAGATAGTTAATTTATCTATCGCTTTCTGTTTTTTTTTGTGGATTTGGCCAGACAGCTCTCTGCCACTCCTTGAAGAGCTGATGGTTGACTTCTCTCTACTTCAAAGTTCATAGTAAATTTTATTATCAAAGTACATCTCTGTCACTATATACAACCCTGAGATTCATTTTTGTGCTGGCATATGCAGCAAATCTATAGAATAATGACTATAACAGGATCAATGAAAGATCAACCAGAGTGCAGAAGACAACAAACTGTACAAATGCAAATATGAATAAATAGCAATAAATAATAAGAACACAAGATAAAGAATCCTTAAAGTGAAATAGTTGGTTGTGGGAACGTTGCAATGATAAGACAAGTGAGGTTGAGCGTAGTTATCCCCTTTGGTTCAAGAGCATGATGTTTGAGGAGTAGTAACAGTTTCTGTGCCTGGTGGTGAGAGTCCTGAGACTCCTGTGCCTTCTACCTGATTGCAGCCATGAGGAGAGAGCCTGAGCTGGGTGATGGGGATCTCCAATGATGGATGTTGCTTTCCCATGACAGTGTTTCATGTAAATGTGCTCAATGGTTGGGAGGGCTTCACCAGTGATATACTGGGCTGAACCCATTGCCTTTTGTTGGATTTTTCTGTTCAAAAGCATTGATGTTTCCATACTAGGCCGTGAAACAGCTAGTCAATATACTGCACTGTGGTCAGATTGGATTTAATTTCCTGCTGTGGGTAATGAAATAGCAGCAAAGGTTATGCGCTAAACTCTGAGGGTTAGACTGAATTGTCTGAATCTGCTAACACTGAGTCACTATAATGTCATGCAAATGTGTCCTGAAGAAAATCTACTTCGAAAGGTCACCTTCTCTCCTTCCATGCCATAATTTACTTGATCTTGCTTGCAACACAATAAATCTGCCAGTAACCTGCGGCATGAAATATTGACAGTTGTAAACAGAGGTTAGGTTCTATTGCAACTGAGAGGAATCATTTAGAGTACACTGTTAGCTTGTTGATTTCGTATAGAATGGGAATGCCATTTCAGTTTTGCACAGCAATCTCACGCTGCCCTGTGTCTTTGAGCAACCATCCGGGGTGATTGATATCTGGCGGAGAACACAGCGTAATGAATGGAGGAAAGGGTCTTTGTTGAAAACAAGCCCAAAAGCATTCTGGTTGTCATCTGAGCCCCTTTTAATTAACTGTTACTGTGAAATCATATCCTGGTGTCTTTGAAATTGTGACAATGTGGTGTGTCTTGGTGTGCCATTTAAAATAGAACTCAGGTCACAAATTGAGGTCACGCTCACTTTGATTTAAAAGTATAAACTCTGTTGATGGAAGTACTGGAGCAAAAAAAAACTTGACTTGTTAACGGATTTAAATATCTCATTTTACTGCTGTTTGCAAATGTTATTCATAAAATTTGATTGGTGTGTGCTTTCTGCTCTTGTGTGCTCATTAGAAAGAAGCTTGAAGTCCTTCAGCTCCTTCTCAGATCCTTCCCATTTTGAACAGTCAGTCCTCTGATTTTCATGTGTTTTTCTCAAGGAGGCTTTGAGAACATCCTTAAAGGTTTTTTTTTGCCTTTCTTTTCAATCTCCTATTGTAACCCACCCTCCCCACCCACCCCACAAGCCACCAACTACTTTATCATTTTCTGTCAGTCAGAATCAGAATCAGGTTTAATCTCGCTGGTATATGTCATGAAATTTGTTGACTTTGCAGCAGAATACAATGCAATACTCAATTATAGAAAAGGAAACTGTGGATTACAGTGTGTGTGTGTGTATATATATATATATATATATATATATATATATATATATATATATATATATATATACATACAGTCGGCCCTCCTTATCCGCAGTTTCCGCATGTGCGGATTCAGCCAACCACGGATCGGAAAAACCCGGAAGTTCTCTCTCCCGCACTCTTCGTTTGAGCATGTACAGACTATTTTTTCTTGTTATTCCTTAAACAATACAGTATAACAACTATTTACATAGAATTTACATTGTATTAGGTATTATAAGTAATCTAGAGATTATTTAAAAGTACAGGCAGTCCCCAGGTTATGAATGAGTTCCATTCCTGAGTTCGTCTTTAAGTCGGATTTGAAGTCGGAACAGGTACATCCGGTATTATTTAGCGTCAATTAGTCAAACGTTTTTCTTAGTATATAGTATATATTTTACCTTTCTATGCATATAAAACGGTTAAGAAACATATGTATTTCAATAATTAAACCACTGCGTTGCTTAGTAATAATTTTAGCTCTCATTGGGGCAGGGCCTTTCACATGCTCCATTAAAATTGTTCTGATCGTTGACCGACTGTTGCCTAACGTTTTTCCAATGACCGATGGTGTTTCACCTCTTTCTGATTGCTTTATTACTTCCACCTTATTTTTAATCGTGATCGTGATTATTTTCGTGAACAGAAACATTGCGAATTCAGAGCTGCGCCCGGTCCTAATGTCCACCTCACTGAGACAGGTTAAATAAAGTCCAGGGTTCCGCTGGATCCTGAAGACCACTGCACTGAGACAGGTTAAATATGGGACTTGACCATCCACGATTTTTGTTATCAATGGGGGATCCCGGAGCCAATCCCCTGTGGATAAGGAGGGCCAACTGTATATAATTAAATAAGCAGTGCTAAAATAGAAATAAAATAGTAGTGGGGTAGTGTTCATAGGTTCAATGGCCATTCAGAAATCAGATGGCAGAACTGTTCCTGAATTGTTGTGAGCCTTCAGGCTTCAGTGCCTCCTTCCTGACAGTAATATTGAGTTCAAGACATGTCCTGAGTGATGGTGGGGGGGGGGGGGGTCCTTAATGATGGATGCTGCCTCCTTGAAGATGTCCTATATACTGCAGAGCCCATGAGTACAGAATACTGCGAGTGCCCATGATGGAACCGACTAAGTTTACAACTCTCTGCAACTTGTTCAGTAGCCCCACACCCCCATACAGACAGTGATGCAGCCAGTTAGAATGCTCACCACAGTACATCAGTAGGAATTTGTAAGTGTTTTTGGTGACATGCCAAACCTCCTCAAACCCATAATGAAATATATCTGTTGTGCCATTGTATCTGCATTGATATGTTGGCTCTTCATGTACAGACACTCCTGTACCAAGTGTCACTTTATGGATGTACAAGCAATCTAATAAGCTTTCTTATTTATTATTGTGTTCCTGATCTTAATGTGTTTTCTTTTGTGCTGCATTGGATCCAGAGTAACAATTATTTTGTTCTCCTTTACTTTGTGTACTAGAAATGACATTAAGCAACCGTGGTATTTCTTGACATATCATAAACAGAATTCAGATCAGAGTGTCTGTTTTGGGAATCTGGTGTTGGACATGCAAACAAGGGGTCCATTCTCAAGAGCTCTTCGAGAGCAATCAGAGCATCAACTCTGGATACATTGCTTAAGCGAGGACACTGAAGCTGGTTTGCTTACCTGCCTTTTGCAGCATTGCAGTATTTTGAAATGCCTGTTCGAGGTAGTTTAGGTCTCTGAAGCATACCAGGGGTGAAGATCTCTGGATTGTGTTCTTATTCATTGCCACGGATGGCGATGAAGGTCTAGTCATTTTGTATATTTAAAGCAGAGATTGATAGGTTCGTCATTAATAAGGATGTCAAGGGTTACGGGAGGAAGGCAAGAGAATGGGTTGAGAGGGATAACAAATCAATCATGATGAAATGGTGGAGAAGACTTGTTGGGCTGAATGGCCTAATTCTGCTATTATGTATGATGGTTTTATGGTCTTGCTATGCTTCCCAAATTCCATAGTTGCAGAAGGGGTCATGGAATAATGAGAGTGAAACTGGATGATATCTTTCCCTTCCATGATGGAATGGTGGAGCAGACTTTGATGGGCTGAATGGCTTAATTCTACTCCTCTGATTATGGTCTTTTTATTGTACAGCATGGATTATCTACTTCCTTGTGCCATGAAAGTCTGGAAAAGGATTCAATAGTGCTTGTCAAGGTTAGCCCTGAACAGCTGCATAACAGAAGTTTCTGTGATCTCTGGGCTATTCCCAGGGAGAGCATACTGTAATGAACATCAAGTGCTGCTGGAAGATCATCTCAGTGAAACATGTGCTTTGATCTGTCTGAATCTCATTGGCTTCCAGTTTAAGGAGATGTCCACAAGCAAATTCTGCCAACTGGAATATTACGGGGTACTGTATAGGATTTATGTATGTACTGAGTGTTAGGTACGTGGGTTGTGACCAAAGAAAAAAAATGGCTGGAGTCACTGAGCAGTTTAGTGCAAGGATGTTTATTTTGTGGATCAAAAATGAAACTTGGAGAAATTAGCGAAAATAGTGAAAAGAAAACTGCCAATATTTACAAAAGATATCTACCAGAAAGCACAATAATAGCTTCGCAATCATTTTACTCCATTGTGAACTCCTGGCAGACCCTGTCTCTGAGGACGAAGAGCTTTTTATTAAAGACCCTATGACATACTATATTTAATTCAATGGTTCAGTGGTTCAAGTTAATGTCAGACAATGCATACAATAGATAACCTGGAATCCTTATTTCATGGGTATCTACAAAGAGTAAGAATTTCAGGTTGTATCTTCAATTAGAACATAGAACATAGAATAGTACAGTACAGGCCCTTCGGCCCACAATGTTGTGCTGACCCTGAAACCCTGCCTCCCATATAAACCACCCCACCTTAAATTCCTCCATATACCTGTCTAGTAGTCTCTTAAAATTTTACTAGTGTATCTGTCTCCACCACTGAATCAGGCAGTGCATTCCAGGCACCAACCACTCTGAGTAAAAAACCTTCCTCTTATATCCCCCTTGAACTTCCCACCCCTTACCTTAAAGCCATGTCCTCTTGTACTGAGCAGCGGTGCCCTGGGGAAGATGCACTGGCTGTCCACTCTTTCTATGCCTCTTAATATCTTGTTATACCTCTATCATGTCTCCTCTCATCCTCCTTCTCTCCAAAGAGTAAAGCCCTAGTTCCCTTAATCTCTGATCATAACGGATACTCTCTAAACCAGGCAGCATCCTGGTAAATCTCCTCTACCCTTTCCAATGCTTCCACATCCTTCCTATAGTGAGGTGACCAGAGCTGTACACAGTACTCCAAGTGTGGCCTAACCAGAGTTTTATAGAGCTGCATCGTTACCTCGCGACTCTTAAACTCTATCCCTCAACTTGAAAGCTAACACCCCATAAGCTTTCTTAACTACCCTATCTAGCTGTGAGGCAACTTTCAGGGATCCGTGGACATGTACCCCCATATCCCTCTGCTCCTCCACACTACCAAGTATCCTGTCATTTACTTTATACTCTGCCTTGGAGTTTGACCTTCCAAAGTGTACCACCTCACACTTCTCCAGGTTGAACTCCATCTGCCACTTCTCAGCCCATTCCTGCATCCTATCAATGTCTCTCTGCAGTCTTTGATAATGCTTTACACTATCCACAACACCACCAACCTTTGTGTCATCCGCAAAACTTGCCAACCCACCCTCCCTACATCCATGTCATTAATAAAAATAATGAAAAGTAGAGGTCCCAAAACTGATCCTTGTGGGACAACACTAGTCACAACCCTCCAATCTGAATGTACTCCCTCCACCACAACCCTTTGCTTTCTGCAGGCAAGCCAATTCTGAATCCACCTGGCCAAACTTCCCTGGATCCCATGCCTACTGACTTTCTGAATAAGCCTACCACGTGGAACCTTATCAAATGCCTTACTAAAATCCATGTAGATCACATCCACTGCACTACCCTCATCTATATGCCTGGTCACCTCCTCAAAGAATTCTAACAGGCTAGTTAGACACAAACTGCCCTTCACAAAGCCATGCTGACTGTCCCTGATCAGACCATGATTTTCTAAATGCCCATAGCTCCTATCTCTAAGAATCTTTTCCAACAGCTTTCCCACCACAGGTGTAAGGCTCACTGCTCTATAATTACCCGGACTAATCCTACTACCTTTTTTGAATAAGGGGACAATATTCACCTCCCTCCAATCCACTGGTACCATTCCCGTGGACAGCAAGGACATAAAGATCCTAGCCAGAGTCTCAGCAATCTCTTCCCTCGCCTCTTGGAGCAGCCTGGGGAATATTCCATCAGGCCCCATGGACTTATCCGTCCTAATGTATTTTAACAACTCCAACACCTCCTCTCCCTTAATATCAACATGCTCCAGAACTTCAACCTCACTCATGTTGTCCTCACCATCATCAAGTTCCCTCTCATTGGTGAATACCGAAGAGAAGTATTCATTGAGGACCTCGCTCACTTCCACAGCCTCCAGGCACATTTTCCCACCTTTATCTCTAATCGGTCCTACTTTCACTCCTGTCATCCTTTTGTTCTTCACATAATTGAAGAATGCCTTGGGGTTTTCCTTTGCCCTACTCGTCAAGGCCTTTTCATGCCCCCTTCTTGTTCTCCTCAGCCCCTTCTTAAGCTCCTTTCTTGCTACCCTATATTCCTCAATAGTCCCATCTGATCCTTGCTTCCTAAACCTCATGTATGCTGCCTTCTTCCACCTGACTTTTCCACCTCACTTGTCACCTATGGTTCCTTCACCCTACCATTCTTAATCTTCCTCACCGGGACAAATTTATCCCTAACATCCTGCAAGAGATCTCTAGACATTGACCACATGTCCATAGTACATTTCCCTGCAAAAACATCATCCCAATTTACACTCACAAGTTCTAGCCTCATAGTTTCATAATTTGCCCTTCCCCAATTAAAATTTTTCCTGCCCTCTCCGATTCTATCCTTTTCCATGACAATGCTAAAGGCCAGGGAGTAGTGGTCACTGTCCCCCAGATGCTCACCCACTGAGAGATCTGTGACCTGACCTGGTTCATTACCTAATACAAGATCCAATATGACATTCCCCCTAGTCAGCCTATCAACATACTGTGATAGGAATCTGTCCTGGACACTTTTAACAAACTCTGCCCCATCTAAACCATTGGAACTAATCAGGTGCCAATCAATATTAAGGAAGTTAAAGTCACCCATGATAACAACCCTGTTATTTTTGCAGTACAAATATAATTTACAAAAAAATATGTATACATAAACAAAGACCAAAAAACAATCAATGTGCGAAAGAAGACAAATTGAGCAAATAAGAAGTAACATTGAGAATGTGATTTTGTAGATAAAGGAATACATTCAGAGTTGTGTGGTGAGTGAATTTATCCACACTGGTTCAGGAGCTTGATGGCTAGAATGTAATGACTGTCCTAAACCTGGTGGTATGAGACCTAAGGCTTTGTACCTCCTGCCTAATGGTAGTTGCAAGAAGTGAGTATGGTTTGGCTGGTGTGTGTCTTTGATACAAGAGAAATACTGCAGTTGCACAGAACATGGTGGGTGAGCTCAGCATGTCAGGCTGCATCTGTGGATGGGAATAAACAGTAAATGTTTCAGGCTGAGATCCTTCATCAGGACTGGAAAGGAAGGGGACAAGTCAGCTTAAGAAGGTAGGGGGCGGGAAGGGAGAACTGCAAGAGAGGTGAAGCAAAGAGCTAGGAAGTTGATTGGTGGAAGAGGTAAAAGGCTGGAGAAGGGGGGATCTGATAGGAGAAGACAGAAGACCATGGAGGAAAGAGGAAGGGGGAAGAGCACCAAAGGGAGGTGATGAGCAGGTAAGGAGATAATGTGAGTGAGAGAACCAAGAATGGAGAATGGTGGGAAGAAACAGGGTAGTTACTGGAAGTTCAAGAAATTGATGTGCATGCCATCAGGTTGGAGGCTACCCAGATGGAATATAAGGTGTTGTTCCTGCAACCTAACTATGGCCTTATCGTGACTGTAGAGGAGGCCATGGACTGACGTCAAAATGGGAATGGAAAGTAGAATTGAAACTACCGGGAGATCCCGCTTTTTGCAATGGACAGAGCAAAGGTGTTTGATGAAGCGGTTTCCCAATCTGTGTCCAGTTGCACCAGAATACAGGTTTATTTACATCCAGAGAGGCATGTCTTTGATGTTGGATACTGCTTTCTTGTGGCAGTGCTCCAAGTAAGTGAGTTCAATAGTGGAAGTGTCTCCTTTTTATACTGTTAGGAGACATCTTTATAGCAATATCTGTAGCATTCAGTAATTAAGGGACATAACATTTCACACTGTGTTTAACATTTGCTAATGAAATCAAGATTTCCTTTCAAAAATCATTTAAGGTCACTGGTAAATTGAATGACCTGTGGTTTCCATTCTGACTCCAAGCCAGACACCTTGGATCCAGAAGACACTGTTGCATTGCACTATACTGCTGCTCCAAAGCAACAAATTTCACACATGGGAGTGTAGTGGTTAGTGTGATGCTATTAGAGCTCAGAGCTTCAGAATTCAGAGATTTCTATAAGGAAATTGTCCCATAATTAGGTCAGGGTTAAATCGGGTTGCTGGGCAGCTCTACTCAGAGGGCCAGAAGGACCTATTCTGCGCTGTATCTCTAAATAAATAAAAAATAAAATATGTCTATGGTATTAAACCTGATTACTGGACAGAATCAGTCAGGTGTAGCAGGTGAGTAGGTTGTTTGGATTCTTTTATACTCTTTCCAATTGGACTTGGCATCCGCATGTTCAGTGCCTTCTGGTTTGCTGCTTTTATACTCTGCAAGCCTGAGATACTCCTGAGAAGTTGAGTACATTATCTTCCTGCTCTAATTGCTTTACACTTATGACTGTGTGGCTAAGTACAGCTCCAGTGCCATATTCAAGTTTGCTGATGACACCACTGTCATGCGCCGAATCAAAGGTGGTGACATATCAGCCTATCGGAGGGAGATTGAAAAATCTGGCTGGGTGGTTGGTGCCACAGCAACAACTTCTTATTCAATGTCAGCAAGACCAAGGAGCTGATTATTGACTTCAGGAGGAGGAAACCTGAGGTCCATGAGCCAGTCCTCGTCATGGGATCAGAGGTGGAGAGGGTCAGCAAC
The DNA here is from genome assembly GCF_030144855.1 of Hypanus sabinus. Classification (NCBI taxonomy): domain Eukaryota; kingdom Metazoa; phylum Chordata; class Chondrichthyes; order Myliobatiformes; family Dasyatidae; genus Hypanus; species Hypanus sabinus. The sequence goes on along the minus strand of NC_082723.1, from coordinate 72,746,779 downwards.
TTTAAATTCCTCACATTATCATTAAGAGGATCTGTCCTGGGTCTAGCATGTCAGTGCATTGACGAAGAAAGCGTGGCAATGCCTCTACTTACTTAAGAGTTTGCGCAGGTTCAACATGACATTTAAAAATTTAACAATCATCTACAGATGTGTGGTGGAGAGTATATTGACTGGCTGCACCACAGCCATGAGTGGAAAATCCTACAAAAAGTAGTGGATACAGCTCAGTCCATCATGGGTAAAGCCTTCCCAAGCATTGAGCACATCTACATGCAGCGCTGACACAGGAACTGTCATCAAGGACTGTCACCACCAAGTCATGCTGTCTCCTCTCTGCTCCCATCAGGAAGCTGGTACAGGAGCCTCAGGACCAACACCTACCAGGTTCAGAAACAGTTACTACCCCTCAACCAGCAAGCTCTTGAACCAGAGGGGATAACTTTACTCAACTTCTCTTGCCCTATCGCTAAACTGTTCCCACAACTTTCAAGGCTTCTTCAATAAATATGAAATGTTTCTTTATTTATTATTATTACCTTTTCTGTTTTGTATTTTCCCAGTTTATTGTCTTTGCACATTGGTTGTTTGTTGTGCTGCGTGTGGTCTTTCATTCATCTGTGGTGGTTCTTGGATTTACCATATATTCCACAAGAAAACTAACCTCAGGGTTGTATATGGTGACATATATGTACTTTGATGGTGGTTGTCCACCGTGTCCAAAGATGAGAGGAAACCTATGAAGGAGAGTTCTTAAAGTGCAAAAACCATTTGCACTGGGACAGTTCCACTCTCTCAACCTCAGAAGTCCAGTCCAGTCCAGTGGTACGAATACACGTCACAAAGTAGGGGCTTCCTTGGTTGCAGGGGGTGACCGTAATGTTTTATGTGGCTTGTCATTCCCTTCACTCTCTATGGAGTGTTGTAGTGCCACCTTCCAGCCGGTTGGATCTCACTGTAGATCTCCTTTGCCAGTCCACCGGGATTGATTTGCCCACTAGGGTAGGCACCTGGGATAGGGTATGAGGCCTCCAGCTCTCCTCACCTTGTTTAGCCCGCCTGTCGAAGTGGTGTACCGGGGTGTGGCTGCTGATGCGTGAAACGGCTACTTGGGGTCACAAGTAAACGCTGAGTGACCAGTGGGAACCAAAGGTGAGTGAGCTGCCCCGGAATGGACACAATAAGCCACTTCATCAGAGGAGTTACCCTCTCCTGGACACATCATACACCCCTGTAGTTTGATAATAAATTTACTTTGAATGTTGAGGACAGCTGAAGTGTCAGTGACCTGGGTTCACTTCCCACCACTGCCTGTAAAGAGTTTGTATGTTCTCCCTGTGACAGTGTGGATTTCCTTTGGGTGCTCCAGTGTCTTCCCACAGTCCAAGAAATGTACCATTTGGAAGTTAATTGGTCATTGTAAATCATGTTGTGATTAGGCTAGGGTTAAATTGGGGGATTGCTGGGCAGCGTGGCTTGAAGGGCCTGTTCTGCACTATATCTCAATAAATAAATAAATTGTTTCATGAATGGGCTAAAAATTGCATGTTAAGAGAGCAGGAAACAAAACCAGTTGGGCTACAGAGCCAAGTTATTGGATTATCAAAACTTCAAAATAAATTTTTGTCAAAGTACATGTTTGTCACCGTATATAACCCTGAGCTTTGTTTTCTTGTGGGCATCAATGAATAGTTGAAAGACTGCCCCACTTGAGCTTTCAACCTGGGGGGAACAAACTGCAAATACAAAAATAAATAAATAATAATAATGATTAATAAATAAGCAATAAACATCAAGAACATTAGATGAAGAGGTCTTGAAAATGAATCCATAGGTTGTGGGAACATTTCACTGATGGGGCAAGCGACATTGAGTGAAGTTATTCCCTTTTGTTCATGAGTAACTGTTCCTGAATCTAATGATATGAGTCCTGAGGCTCCTGTACCTTCTTCCTGACGGCAGCCCTGAGAAGAGAGCTTGACCTGGGTGGTGGGGGTCACTGATAATGGATGCTGCTTTCCTGGAACAGCATTTCACGTAGATGTGCTCAGTGGTGGGGAGAGCTTTACTGTGATGGACTTTTGTAGGATTTTCCATTCAAGGTGTTTCCATACCATGCTGTGATGCTGCCTATTGTTTTGTAATGGGCACAAATTGTAACTATGGTATGCTTGTTAAGTTAATAAGGACTATTAGAGAGAAGGTAAACAGAAAGACACAAAAGCTGGAAAAATTGCAAAGCTATAAGAAGTGCATAGCAGCTCAGGTATTGTCCATGGTCAGTGGAGAACTGAGCCAATATTACGTGCTTAACACCTAGTGCTGAACTATCCTGTAATGATCCAGACAAAGAAAGTGAGCCAGTCGTAGTGCATTTCAGTACCAAGTTCAGAGGGCTGCATTCTGCCCATATGGAAGATGAGGTGTTCTATCTCAGCTTGCACTGGGTCTTATTTATACAGTTGGAGAGCAAATTAAAGGTAGTAGCAAGCCTCAGGGATGCCCCAGGGGACTGAATGCATCATTTGCCTGCTGTTTGCTACACTTATCAATCAGCTATTCAAGTGTGTTTATATATTAATACTTACCCCTTTAATAGTCCTTTCTGTTTTTCTAACTTCAGATTTGTTCAAGTCATACTCCCTCTGCTGTAATACACACAATGTGCTCGAGGAGCTCAGCAGGTCGGGTAGCATCTATGGAGAGGAATAAACAGTTAGTATTTTGGGCTGATGAAGGGTCTCAGCCCAAAACATTGACTGTTTACAAAACATCCCATCCATAGATGCTGCCTGACCTGCTGAACTCCTCCAGCACATTGTTGTATTGTCTAGATTTTCGGTGTCTACCGTACCTCTTGTGTCTATGATATTTTGCATCTGCCACGTTTTTTGTTCACTTTTTTAATCTTGCCAAGTCACCTTGAAATCTCTTTCTCTCCCCACAATGCACAATCCCAGTTTTGTTTAATTTTAAAAAACTGCAACATCAATAAACAAGAGATTCTGCAAATACTGTACTGGAAGCAGCAGGGCCCAGGTCTGAGAGCAAAGAACGACCTGAGGTTCGGCTGATTTGAGCATCGGGCCAAATTGAAAAGGTAAGGGTGTCAGGGCTGGAGGAGAGGGATGGGTATCAGTTCACCTTGCTGCTACACGAGGTTTACTCATCTCTGCACTAAACTGAGGCTGTGGCCTGCAGAATTAGCTGCAGTGATGACTGGCTTCATGGCTATGGACTCACTTTTGAGAACTTCAGTTGTTTGTACAATTTGGGTTTTTTTCCTGCACATTAGATATTTAACGGTCTTTTTTTTTAAATTTTCTTCAGTTTTCTTCCCTTCCAGTGCACTGTTGGACTTCAGAAGAGAAGGCAGATACAGTTCACTGTCATTCGGACTTTTTAAAAAAAAATGGATTCTGTTTCTTTGTTTTGTGGCTGCTGGTAATAAGACGAATCTCACGGTTGTATATACTGGACATGATTGGCATCTGTCTCGAAGGACAATGAGTGATGATGATCATCATCACAAGCCTGGGTGGAAGGTACGGAGATCCTGAGATGCCCAGTCGCCAAGATCCCCCTCTCATCTTCACTAGAGCAGTCCAAAGGAAAGTTAAGAAGCGATACGTATGGCACCAGCTTGGCTGCAGGAACTGCTGGAAGGATGTTCAATGATGTCCAGCTGCCTTAGGGGCTTCACTCTGAATTTACTCCTGTAGGCTTCGCCAAGGCAGTGAGGCTATTTACCCGTAGCTGGGGATCTGATACACGAGCACCTGGACACATCCACACACTGGTGAGCCTGCGTGTTATGTGTGCAAGGGCCAGACCTCCTTCCCCGTCCTCTGTAACTCAGCCTGAATCGGAAAGGAGTTTAGTTTCTGTGTCATCAGTGAGGCACTACATGTGGCTTGCTGTTGGAGAGGCTATGTACTGGCAGGAAAAGACTTGCACATTCAGCGCTCTCTTTCGCAAGACTGATAATAAATGTACTTTGAACTTTGAAATCTTGGACAACACACACAAAATGCTGACGAACTTGGGTCAGGCAGCATCTACGGAGGTGGATAAACAATTGCAGTTTTGGGCTTGAGACCCTTCATCAGAACTGGAAGGGAGGAGGCAGAAGGCAGGTAAGAAGGTGGGGGAAGGAAGAAGTACAAGCTGGGAGATGATAGGTAACACCATGTAAGGGGGAAGGTCGTTATGTTGGGGAGGGAGGATTGAAATAAGAAGCTGGGTAGTGATAGGTGGAAGAGGTAAGGGATTGAAGAAGAAGGAACATGACAGGAGAGGATAATGGGCCTTTAAAGAAAGGTAATGTACCAAATACGGTATTAGAATCTGTAGTCCCATTTTGAGATTATCAGTATGGTCCCATTTTCTACCACCTGGCTTTGAGCACTGTATTTCTCTACCATTTCAAGTGCCCATCTCAATATTTACTCAAAATGCTATGAGAAGGCTGTTTCTAACACCCACGTGCAGTGTATTTTAGATTTCAAATGCTTTCTGGAAATATTCTGATATTATTCTCCTCAAAAGTCTTCAGTTAACCCTTATCAACACACCTGGTTTCCTCCTTGGAAAATTCATTCAGAATTTATTCTCATAACGCCCATGAACTTTCCCTGTGATTCCTCTAACTTGCCTCTATCTACACTGGGGGATAGCTTCAGGTTGCAATTAACTTATCAACATGTGGGAGGAAGCTGAAAAATTCAGTGGAATATGATCAAATCTGGGTTTCTGGGACTGTGAGGCATCAGTATGGACTGCTGTACTGCAGTGCTGATCCTTTTGCTATTAGAAATTGATATTGGTGGTCTGTATCCTTACACCAATGTATACCATTAACAACTGAGACCATAAGATATAGGAGCAGAATTAGACCATAATGCCCATCAAGTCTGTTTTGCCATTCAGTCATGGCCGATTTATTATCCCTCTCAACCCTATTCTCCTGCTTTCTCCACATAACCTTTGACACACTTTCTAATAAAAAAAAACCTATCAACCTCCACTTGAAATTCATATAATCTAAAAACGTAGCCTCCACAGCTGTCTGTGGCAATTAACTCCACAGACTCACCACCAACTGGCTTTAGAAATTTCTCCTCATCTCTGTTCTAAAAGGGACATTCATTGCAGGAGCCATGTATCTGTTCTCCATCTGCTTTGTACTCTGTGTTGGACGTTTATTATGGTAACTGGTCACATAAGTGGGGATGCATTAAAGGCAAGCAGAATAAGTTATGTATTCTTGCTTATTTCGTGGCAGTTTGTAGCTTGGAACCAGTGGAGGTCACATCTTTGCTGACCACTTAATATCATTGTGATAACACTCAATTATGCTTAATTGTATCTTTGCTAATTGCCTATAAAGGACTTGACTCTTTGAAACAGTCATTTCATTGGAGTTGAGGGTGCATCATGCAAGTATAACAACCCCATGTGGTTGTAGGCTAGCGGCAATTGTTCTGATTTTGAACTAGTTTTGCTGCTATAGATGTTTGTCTGTTCTGAGGCTGTGCTCTCTAGTCCGAGGCACTCCCACTATTGAAATATGTTTTTCCTGTCCATTTTGTCTTTGCCTTTCAATGTTCAATAGATTTCAATGAGATCTGCCCTTCATTCTTCTAAATAATTTAGGACAGGCATTCCTAACCTGGGGGGGGGGGGGCGGGTGGTGTGTGTGTGTGTGTGAGACCATATACAAGTCTGAGATTTGTTATCTTGCAGGCATACTCAATGGGGCAGGTGCCTATCTGTGGTTACTGGAATTATTGAGGTGTTCTTCCTTTTCTTCCTGACATCAATCATTTTCCAAGTTGGTGAACAATCCGTACACCAGGAACTCCTTATTGATCCTGAGTGTGGTTTCATAAATGATGTCTGTAGTTATTGGCAACAGACGACCCATGAGGTTCAAAGGGCTCTCACTTCTGTCAGCCTGCAGTGCCAGAGTCAGATCATGTGGCCAAAGCAGCTGCCTCCCTCTTGCTGTTAGGTTGAACGTTAGAAGCGATTTCTCTGAGCTCATCGTCAAATGAATGAGTCAGGCAAATTGTCTGCAAAGTTCAGTGAAAACAGAGAGCAAGTCAGTCTAGTTTGATTTTTCCTCTTGTAGCCTTTCAAATAATAAATCACTCTGGCAGCTGGTCCTTAGATCATGGATCATGAACACGGTATTTAATTTTATTGCAGTTAAACGTAGAGACTTGTATTTAGGAGCCCTCGAGGCTGCCTTTCTGCTTCACCATGCCAGCATCAGTCAAAGTGACATGAACATGCCTCTTAAGTGTGTGTATGCCAGGCAGCCACTGCTTTGTACTGGTTACACACAAACACTGTGCCCGTTGCAGTTCTCACTCTGGCATCTCCTTTGAGTAGAGTTGGGACTTTGACCCATCATGTTGTGCTAACCTTCTATCCTCATCTAAGATCAATCAACCAATCTAACCCTTCCATCCTACATCAAAGATCAAAGTAAATTTATTCTCAAAGTATATATACACCATACACAAACCCTGAGATTCACTTTTCTGCGGGCATACTCAGCAAATCTACAGATTAGTAACAATAACAGGATCAATGGATGATCAACCAGAGTGCAGAAGCCAACAAGCTGTACAAATGCAAATATATATAAGTAGCAATCTGATGAGATAAGGATGATTAGGAATGTTGTGTTATCCAGTCAGGAGGGTGGAACTGGGAGAAGGTTTGAGAGAATGCTGGAATGAGGTTTTGTGATGGACAGTAGGGTGAGTCGAAATCTTTTTTGGTGGGAGGTAAAGAGAGAAGTGAGTGGTCCTGGGTCGAACATAGGCAAATCTTTGCATCTGTCCTGGGTTGAGCGACGAGCTAGCAATAGACAATAGACAGTAGGTGCAGGAGTAGGCCATTTGGCCCTTCTAGCCAGCACCACCATTCACTGTGATCATGGCTGATCATACACTATCAGTACCCCGTTCCTGCCCTCTCCCCATATCCCTTGACCCCACTATCTATAAGAGCTCTAACTCTCTCTTGAATGCATCCAGAGACTTGGCCTCCACTGCCATATGGGGCAGAGCATTCCATGAATCCACCATTCTCTGGGTGAAAAAGTTTTTCCGCATCTCCGTTCTAAATGGCCTACCCCTTATTCTTAAACTGTGGCCTCTAGTTCTGACTCACCCATCAGCGGGAACATGCTTCAGCGTGTCCAATCCCTTAATAATCTTATATGTTTCAATCAGATCCCCTCTCATCCTTCTAAATTCCAGTGTGTACAAGCCTAGTCGCTCCAATCCTTCAACATATGACAGTCCCGCCATTCCGGGAATTAATCTTGTGAACCTACGCTGCACTCCCTCAATAGCAAGAATGTCCTTCCTCAAATTTGGAGACCAAAACTGCACACAATACTCCAGGTGGGGTCTCAGCTGCAGAAGGACCTCTTTACTCCTATACTCAATTCCTCTTGTTATAAAGACCAGCATGCCATTAGCTTTCTTCACTGCCTGCTGTACCTGCATGCTTGCTTTCATTGACTGATGTACAAGAACACCTAGATCTCGTTGTACTTCCCCTTTTCCTAACTTGACTCTATTTAGATAGTAATCTACCTTCCTGTTCTTGCCACCAAAGTGGATAACCTCACAGTTATCCACATTAAACTGCATCTGCCATACATTTGCCCGCTCACACAACCTGTCTAAGTCACCTTGTATTCTCATAACATCCTCCTGACATTTCACACTGCCACCCAGCTTTGTGTCATCAGCAAATTTGCTAATGTTACTTTTAATCCCTTCATCTAAATCGTTAGTGTATATTGTAAACAGCTGCGGTCCCAGCACCGAACCTTGTGGTACCCCACTGGTCACAGCCTGCTTGGCCTCTTTTTTTAAAAATGGAGGAAGAGGCCTGTTTGATCCAATATTACATGTCATTTTATATGCTGAAGATCAAAGGTAACAGCAGGACAATTTTATAGTTACAGTGTATCTACAGTGCTTCCTTTGAATTACATGTAGTTTTCAAACACCCATACTCCAGACACCCTAAATGAATTTTAATCCAAATTGTCTGGTTTTCAATTAAACTCCAGGAAAACTATTGTTCAGAGCTGCATTTTAAATTTAATCTACAAATTTGAAGATTGGTTGCTGAAGTTAATGTTTGCTATATACCCTTTCTCCAGAATATGCCCTAACAATCTTGAGACATAACCAAGAATTCTGGTGTTCATTACATTCAGTAGGAGCCTGCTATGCACAAAGGTGGCAAACTACATTAGAAAATTAAAATGTGAAGGATTAACGAGATTAGCTTTATTTGTCACATGTACATTGGAAATTGAAGTGTACAGTGAAATGCATCATTTGTGTCATATTTGTGATCTGCTGGGAACAGCCTGCAGGGGTTGCCACACTTCTGGCACCACTGTACCATGCCCATAACTCCCTAGGCCTAATCTCTTGTTAAGATTTGGTGCATGGGAGGCAACCGCACCACCTGGAGAAAACTCAAACGGTCATGGGGAGAACGCACAAACTCCTTACAAATGGCAATGGCAATCGAACCCGGATCAGTCATCCATGGTGCTATAAAGCAATTGTTCCAACCACTACACTGCCACTACAGTAATTAACTGGAATCCCTAAGTAGCTGATTGGCTGCAAACATTCTCGGACATTTTGTTACCATGAAAGGTACTGCAGTATATCAATGCAGGTTTAAAAATAAAGACTGTCCAAGTTAGTTGGAATGATCCATATAAAGTGAGATGGTCTCTTCATGGAGATTAGGTAGTGAGGGAATGTCAGAATGATGTGCAGCAAATAGTTACATTTCTCTCCATGTAGTAAATTCTCTATTCAAAGGGTCATTGTCATTCTGTGCCATGTCCTATAATATAGGCAGGCGATCATGGTCTCAAGATTATGATTGTTCTTGGTAAATTTTTCTTTCGAAGTGGTTTGCTACTGCCGCCTTCTGGGCAGTGTCTTTACAAGACTGATGACCCCAGCCATTACCAGTAATTCTTCTGAGTGTCTACTTGGCATCAAGTGGTCGCATAACCAGGACTTGTGGTATGCACCAGCCACTCATACGGCCAACTTCCAACTGCTCCCATGGCTTCCGTGACCCTGATGGCAAGGGGGAGGGTAAGGCTAAGCAGGTGCTACATCTTGCCCAAGGGTGACCTGCAGCCTAGTGGAAGTAAGGAGCACCTTATATTTTGGTAGAGACATACTTCCACCCCACCACCTCATCAGTAGGGGACATAAAATACAACATTCTAATGGGCAAATGCTGTCATAGGCTGCTTTTATTAACTCAATCTTATTTCACTTGCCACTTGTCAACAAATAATTTACATTAAACATTGGTCTTTCATCTTGTGATATTTAAATTGAAGTTATTAAATCGATTTAACTGGAAATATGGGCAGAATAACTTTAAATAAAGAGGATTCAACAAGATGTATCCTGCTTTGCTGACCCATCTTCAGTACATGCGAATTCATGGTCAGCTCATGATGATTATTTTACATATCTCCCTACATTCAATTCCTTCCACTTTCTGTAAAGAGTTTGTATGTCCTCTCCGTGACTAGCTGGGTTTTCCTCCAAGTGTCCCAGTATCCTCCCTTGTTCCAAAGTTAAGGTTAGTAAGATGTGGACATGTTGTGTTGGCACTGGAGGCGTGGTGACTTCCAGCATATGTTCTCATTGATTTGGTTGTTGACGCAAGCGACACATTTCACTGCATATTTGGAATGTAGGGATCGGACTGGGAGGGCCCCTCTCACCGCCAGCCAGGCGAGGTCTCGGTGCCTGTCGGTGAGGTCTGGCGATGAGGCATTCTGCCAGATGAACTGGACTGTCTGCTCAGGGAAGCACCCCACTGTGTCCATCACGTCCTTCTCCTGCAGTGCCTGCAGGACCTTATGTGCTGACCACTGTCTGATGGCCCTGTGGTCAAAGGCGTTGACCTGAAAGAACTTCTCTACGAAGGACAGGTATGGCGGCAACGACCAGCTGACAGGGGTGTTAAGCGGGAAAGGGGCCAGACCCATCCTTTGTAGCCAGGACGACGGGTAGAATCTGGGCACGTAGTGGTACTTGGTGCCCACGTACCTGGGATCCACACACAACCTGATTCAGCCACACAATAAACGGGCCATCAGGGTGAGGGCGATATTGGGGGCGTTTCTGCCCCCGTTGTCCAGGGACTTATGCATGGTGGTCCATCTGACCCACTCCATCTTGGATCCCCAGACAAATCTGAAGATGGTTCAGGTGATTTCTGAGCAGAAGGAGCGGGGGACTGGCCACACCTGCACCAAGTACAGCAGCCCTGAGAGCACCTCACACCTGATGACCAGGTTCTTGCCTGCTATCGATAGGGAGCGCCCTCCCCACAGCCCCAGTTTATGTTTCACCTTGGCAGTCCGCTCCTGCCAGTTCCTGTTGCACGCCTCGGCCCCTCCGAACCAGATCCCCAACACCTTCACGTGATCAGCCCTGATGGTGAAGGGGACGCTGGATCGGTCGGGCCAGTTGCCAAAGAGCATGGCCTTGCTCTTCGTGCGGTTGACCCTGGTCCCTGACGCCTGCTCGAGCTGTTCGCAAATGCCGATCAGCCTGTGAACTGACCTCAGATCAGAGCAAAGATGGTGACGTCGTCCATGTACAAAGAGATTTTGACTTGGGTCCCTCCACTGCCTGGCAGCGTCTCCCCTCTTATGCCCTCATCCCTCCTGATGGCTTCGGCAAAGGGTTCTATGCAGCACACGAACAAGACGGGAGAGAGGGCAGCCCTGCCTGACTCCAGACCTGATGGGGAAGCTGCCTGTTTCCCACCCGTTGACTTGGACTGCGCTACAGATGTCCGTGAAGAGCAATTTGATCCAATTCTGGATTCCCTCCCCAAATCCCATTTTGGAGAGTACATCTGCCATGTACGTGTGCAATATCCTGTCGAAGGCTTTCTCCTGGTCCAAGCTGACCAGGCAGGCGTCCACCCCCCTGTCCTGCACGTAGGCGATGGTGTCCCTCAGCAGCGCGAGGCTGTCTGAGATCTTCCTGCCCGGTACAGCACAGGTTTGGTCCGGGTGGATCACCTGCTCCAGTGCAGACTTGACCCTGTTGGCGATAGCCTTGGACAGGATCTTGTAGTCCACATTCAGGAGTGAGATGGGCCTCCAATTTCTAATGTCTCCCCTCTCCCCCTTCTGCTTGTACATAAGGGTGATGATGCCCTTCCGCATGGATTCTGTCATGCTGCCTGCCAGGAGCGTAGCGTTGTACACTTCCAGCAGGTCGGGGCCCACCCAGTTCCACAGAGCCGAATACAACTTGACCAATAAGCCGTCGCTTCCGGGAGTCTTACCCAACTCAAAGGAACGGACAGAGCCAGTCAGCTCGTCCAGGGTCAGTGGCTGCTCCAGACTCTCCCACTTGCTGTCGTCTAAGACCTGCGTGAGAGACGACAGGAAGTTGCGGGAGGCTGTGGAGTCTGTGGCCTTTTCTCCGTACAGACCGGCATAGAAGGACCTGCAGATCCTCAGTATGTCTGTCAGCGAGGACGCGACTGAGCCGTCCTCTTCCTTTAGGTTGTGGATCACAGAGCTCCCCGTGCACCTTTTGGAAGAAGAATCATGAGCATGAGAAGATGATCTTGGAGAACTCGGCGGCAAAGTGCTGGGCCTGTCGGCCCTTCACCTGCCACAGTTCCTCCCTGACATCCACCCCCCTCGACTGCAGAAGGAGGAGTTGCTGCAACTCTGTCTGGGGTTTACGCAGTTCCCTCTGCCCCTCCCTTGATCTCTGGATGCCCTTGCGTATGAAGAACGGCTTGATGTTCTCCTCGGTGGCTTCCCACCAGTGAACCAGGGAATCAAAGAAGGCTTTCAAGGTTCTCCAACCTGTGTACTCCTTCTCTAGTTCCTCGATGTTCTCTGGGGTCAGCAGCTTGACGTTCCCTCCTGTATGCCCGGAACGTCGTCTCCACACCCCCCTGCCCGCGGGAGGACTGCAGTGAGGAGGAGTTGGTGACCCACCCCTTTGCTCACTGTGGGTTCGCAGAGAAGGTGTGGAGGAAGATGGAAGGGGCAGTGTCGAGGTTCATCTCCAGCAGCTGCGTAACAGAGGACTCTCTGATCTACGGGCTGTTCCCGGGGACGCACACCGAGACCAACATCCGGTGCTGCTGGCAGATCATCAACTCGGTGAAAGACGCTCTTTGGTCGGCCCGAAACTTGATGGTCTACCAGCACACGGAGATGTCCGTGGGGGAATGCTGCCGACTGGCACATTCTCGGCTGCAGGAGTACGTGCTGAGGGACGCATTCAAACTTGGTGCAGCCACCGCAAGGGCCTGGTGGGGAAGGACCACAGTCTAGGGTTCTTCTCCTGTGGGAGTTGAGGGGTAGGGGGTTTGGGGGTATACCCCCTGAATGTAAATATGAAAGAACAAAGTGCCATGTGGGTGGCAAAATGTTTGAACTTTGAAAATGTAAAGACAGTAATGGTACCAACTGTAAAGAATTGAAAGTCTTTGAATGGTTATTGTATATAATTTTATTTTTGAATAAGTATATTTAGTTTAATAAAAAAAAGTTTGTAATGTAGGGACAAATAAAGCTAATCTGTAAGATCTTTATATTAGATAAAATGTATTTAAGTCTTCCCATTGGAGGAGTCACAGTGGAGCTTCAGTCAACCACACTGAACACTTAAAAATGGAAAATGCTAGTTAGGCACCATCAATGAAATGGACCACAGGAGGCTGTAGACTGTAGGAGACTGTTGGAATCTGGAGCAAAGGACAAAATGGAGGAACTCAGCAGGTCAGGCAGCATCTGTAAAGGGAATTGGACAGTGTTCATTTTGGGGTGAGAGCCTTCATCTGGGCCAAAATGCCTGCTACCCGAAACCTTGACTCTGTTTTACTCTTAATACACATTCTCAGATCTGTTGAGTATTTCAAATATGTGGGAGGAATGTACCTATTTTTCTGTCTGTCTGTATTTTATTTGTGTCGCGCATTTATTTCTCACTTGGGTTGGGATGTGGTAGATGTGAAGAGTTACTGCCGGATCACAGTAATTCTCGATTCCCAGGTTCTCATAGGACTTCAAGAATGAGTGAGAAATTTTGATTCTTCATGAAGTTTAAACAAAGGACAAATGCTAAGCAAACAAAACAATGGTGATAAAAAGCAGATGAAACACATGAGAGATTAAAAGTTGCAAACAAGAGGCAATCTGCAGATGCTGGAAATCCAACCAACACACTCAAAATGCTGGATGAACTCAGCAGGTCAGACAGCATCTATGGAAAAAAGTGCAGTTGACGTTTCAGGCCGAAACCCTTCAGTAGGATTAAAGAAAAGTAGCTGAGGAGTAGATTTAAAAGGTGGAGGGGGGAAGGGAGAGAGAAACACCAGGTGATAGGTGAAACCTGGAGGGGGGAGGGATGAAGCAAAGAGCTGGGAAGTCAATTGGTGAAGAGACAGAAGGCCTTGGAAGAAAGAAAAAGGGGGAAGAAGCACCAAAGGGAGGCGATGGGCAGGCAAGGAGTTAAGGTGAGAGAGGGAAAAGGAGATGGGAAGTGGTGAAGGGGAGGTGAGAAGTTTGAGAAATCGATATTCATGCCATCAAGTTGGAGGCTACCCAAACAGAATATAAAATGTTGCTCCTCCAACTGTGTGTGGCCTCATACGACAATGGAAGAGGCCATGATTGGACATATTGGAATGGGAAGTGGAATTAAGTGGCCACTGAGAGATCCCACTTGTTCTGATTGTCAAGGTGAAGTATCACCTCCCTCCCCACTGATCTCCCTCTTGACACTTAACCTTGCCCCTACACCATTGATACACAGGGCCCTACTCCACCATTGGTAACTGCCTTTTTTAAACTCCATTTTCCCCCTTTCGTCCTGTAACAATTCACCCTCTTACCAATCAGATTTATCTATCTCTGCCATAATACACCCAATGACTTGGCCTCCAAAGCCCTCTGTGACAATGAATTCCACAGATTCACCACCCTGTGGCTGAAGAAATTCATCAGTTTATTCTGAGGCTGTGGCCTTGGATTCTAGACTCTCTACTAATGGAAACATCCTTTCCAGGGTGGCGCACTAGCACCCTGCCGCCGCTGTCTGTAAGGAGTTTGTACGTTTTATATGTTCTTCCTGTGACCGTGTGGGTTTCCTCCAGGTGTGACAGTTTCCTCCCACGGTCCAAAGATGTACCCATTGGTAGGTTAATTGGTCATTGTAAATTGTCTTGTGATTAGGTTAGGATTAAGTTGGGGGATTGAAATGCCAGAAGGGCCTACTCTGCACTGTTTCTCAATAAATATACAAAATTAATATCCACTCTTTAGTATCCTGTTAGTTTCAATGAGTTCTCTCTGCCCCCCCTACATCTCCTCTTCCTGAAGTCTGTTGAGTCTAGACCCAGTGACATCAAATGTTCCTCATTTATTACAATTTTGTGAAACTCCTTTGGACCCTCTCCAGGTCCTTGACATGGAGCCCAAAATTGCTCACAATATTCCAAACACAGTCTAACCAACACCTTATAAAACTCAGCAGTATAAGTTGCTTTTATACTCTAGTCCTTTTCCATCAAATGAGCAGGGTCAAGAAGAAATAGAGGAATGAAGGGTGTGCTGTCCAGGCTGAAAATGGAAATGGTGCTAGTCACAAGAATGTATAATCAATATGCTGGTGAACTTGTACATCTGGCTTCTTCCCTGTCCTGTAGCTTAATGGAATCAAATACAATAGAAGCGATCTCAATATGGCTAACAATAGCAATAAAACAAATCTCTGCAGTACTTTTGACAGGAAAATCCCTCGGGTGGTGCTCTTGAATCAGATGAAAAGACTCTTCTGTACCTGTCGAGTGAAATTACAAGATAGCACATTTCTGAGCTGGGTTATTCTTTATCTTGTTCCATCATTTACACCAACACTTCTTAAATGAGCTCCTGTACCTCCCTCTGCAACTTAGTCACCAAAAGATGATGATTTGTATGCATCAAAAATAACAACTCTACCTCGCTGATAATCATCACTGGCACCCCTCAAGGATGTGTGCTTAGCTCACTTCTCTACTCTCTCTATACCCATGACTGTTTGGCTAGGCACAACTCAAATGCCATCTATAAATTTGCTGACGACACAACTATTGTTGGCTGAATTTCAGTTGATAATGAGTAGGCGTACAGGAATGAGATAGATCAGCTGGTTGAATGGTGTTGTAGCAACAACCTCGCACTCAGTGTCAGTAAGACCGAAGTATTGACTGTGGACTTCAGGAAGATGAGGGAACACACACCAGTCCTCATAGAAAAATCAGAAGTGGAAAGGGTGAGCAATTTCAAGATCCTGGGTGTCAACATCTCTGAGGATCTATCCTAGGCCGAATATATCAATGCAATTACAAAGAAAGTAAGAGAGTGACTATATTTCATTAGTTTCAGGTTTGGTTTGTCACCAAAGACGCAAATTTCTACAGATGTTCTGTGGAGAACATTCTGACTGGCTGCATCACTGTCTGGTATGGAGGGGGGGGGCGACGCACAGGATTGAAATAAGCTGCAGAAATCATGTGCACTAGCCTCCATAGTATCCAAGACAGCTTCAAGGAGCAGTGCCTCAAAAAGGCGGCATCCATCATTAAGGACCCCCATCACCCTGATCATGTTTTGGTCTCATTGCTACCAGCAGGGAGAAGATACAGGAGCCTGAAAGCACACACTCAACAATTCAGAAACAGCTTCATCCCCTTTGCCGTCAGATTCAGAGGTACATTTATTATCGAAGTATGCGACTCTGAAATTCTTCTTCTCCGGGTAGCCATGAAACTAAGAAAGAAAAGAAAGGCAGCGTGATCATCGACCCCCAAATCCCTGCTTAAACGTGCGTTTAAAAGACAAGCACCCGGTGCTCAACTTCCGCATTCACCTTGATGATTCAGTCTCCCTTGCCGCTTTAATCAGCGAACAATTGAAGCTGTAATCAGCGAAATGGAGTTGAACCTCGGCTCGTGCCTGACTTGCATCCTGCCCACCATCTGGTTCACTTGCGTTGCCTCTACCTTCCAGAATCCTCTGAGTCTGCAGTGCTGGAATACCCAAACAATCTCCAAACAGTAAATCGCAGGCTCCAACATTTCTAGAATCACATCCAAAATGACAAACATTCATAAAAAGACATAAAAGAAGTGAAATATATGGTTTCATGATCTATCCAGAAGATGCCGAACAAAGGAGTGTTGTACACAGGCACCATCTTGACCGGACAAATATTTGAATGGACATTGAACTCATAAACATTATCTCACTAGTTCTTTTTTTCTTTTTTCACACTTCTTATTTAACTTTTAAAAATATATATGTATTTCTTACAGTTTTTATTACATTGTATTACAATGTATCACTGCAGCATAAAATCAAATTTCACAACATATGCTAATGATATCAAACCTGATTGTGATTCTGAAAATGCATTAACTGTTCCTTCTCCTTAGCTTGGGATGTGGGATTTTCCCAAGTGTCACCACACATGCCCACAGTGCTCAGTAGAACAACACAGAACACAACAAGCAACCTGACAGCAGTGTAACAAAGCAGCACACACAAATTGTTGGAGGAACTCAGCAGGTCAGGCAGCATCTATGGAAATGAATAGATCGTCGACATTTTGAGCCAAGACCCTTCTTCACGACTGAGAAGGAAGGGGGAAGATGTCAGGATAAAAAGGTGAGGGGAGGGGAAAGAGGCTGGTTGGAAGGTGATGGGTGAAACCAGGTGGGTAGGAAAAGTCAAGGGCTGGAGAGGAAGGAATCTAGTAGGAGAGGAGAGTGGACCATGGGAGAAAAGGAAGGAGGGGACCTGAGGGAAGTAATAGGCAGGTGAGAAGAAATAAAAGGTCAGAGTGGGGATTAGAGGAAATGGGGAGGGACAAAATTAAGTTTACTGGAAGGAGAAATCTACATTTATGCCATTAGGTTGGAGGATCCCAGACAGAATATAAGGTGTTGCTTCTCTACCCTGGCATGAGGAAGCTATGGACCAGCATATCGGAATGGGAATTAAATTATATACAAATCCCTTTCCTCTTTCCCACCCATGCACGTATACAGTCCTTTAACCCCAGGACAGGCTGCCTTCTGTGGCCTCCACTGCCACCAGCAAACACAGAGGTTCACACACTGGCCTCTGGCTAGTGGGCCTCAAATTCCAGACTTCCAATTTGATCTCTGGTGCCTTGATCCTCAGCATCAATCCCAGTACATGCCAATCACCAACACTCAGTCTCGAACTTCGAACTCACTAATTACGCTATTTCCCCCAAGAGAAGTTCAATTCCTTTTCTTTAAAGTATTATTGGATCAGCCTTGTACAGTGACAGGCACTGATTTTCCACCAGACCTCGGTCAGTAATGTCTAATCCCAGATGTGGCTCCACCAGTGTATTTGAAGTGGCTCATCAACATGGTCCTTGTGTTATAGATGTCTGTGAACTTTTAACATAAGACTGAGGCTTTAAAAGGCATTGGTCAGACTGGACTTGGAGTATTGTTAGCAATTTTTTCCCCTTTATCTAAGAGAAGAGGTTCATGAGAATGATCCCAGGAATAAAAAGGTTCTGGACCTGTACTCGCTGGTGTTTAGAAGGATGAGGGGGGAACTTCATTGAAACCTATTGAATGTTGAAAATCCTCGATAGAGTAGATGTGGAGAAGATGTTTCCTATGGTGGGGGTGTCTGAAACCAGAGGACAGAGACTCAGAATAGAACAGAGATGAAACATAGAAACAGAAAACCTACAGCACATAAAGGCCCTTCAGCCCACGATGCTGTGCTGAACGTGCACTTACTTTAAAAATCAGCTTGGGTTACCCATAGCCCTCTATTTTTCTAAGCTCCATGTACCTATGCAGGAATCTCTTAAAAGACCTTATCATATCTGCTTCCACTACCATCGCCAGCAGCCCATTCCACACACTCACCACCCTCTGCGTAAAAAAACTGCTCTGTATCTACTTCCAAACACCTTAAAACTATGCCCTCTCATGTTAGTGATGAAGAAGAATTTTTTTAGCCAGAGAGTGGTGAATCTGTGGAATTCACTGTATAGGTCAAGTCACTGTGTATGTCTAAATTGTTGAAAATTCAGGGCAAGAAAGATTACAGGGAAAAGACAGGAGAATGGGGTTGGGAGGGATAATAAATAAGCCATGATGGAATACGTATATGACACCATGTACAGCCCTGAGATTTATGGTCTTACAGGGAAACTCAATAAATCCATAGAAAAATAACCATAACAGAACAAATGAAAGGCCACACCAACTTGGGTATTCAACTGGTGTGCAAGAGGCAACAATCTATGCAACTAATTGATACATTCATTAATAGACAAATAAGCAATCAAGCAAGTGAGTCCATAGATTGTGGGAACATTTCTTTGATGGGGGCAAATTAAGTTATCCCCTTTGGTTCAAGAGCCTAATGATTGAGGGGGAATAATTCAATAGGCCAAATAGCCAGGCAGCATCTATGGAAAGAAGTTCTGCTCACAAGGATAAGTGTCAGGAGAGACGAATGGTCAAGGGAATCGCGTAGGGAGCGATCTTTGCAAAAAGCAGAAAGTGAGGGGGAGGGAAAGATTTGCTTGGTAGTGGGATCCTGTTGGAAATGGACATCCTATTTGCATTCTTCAGTACATTCTGCTGTCTATGAAGTGAAAGAACACGGGAAACAGACCAGAAAGTTGAATGGGTGGCTGGGCTAGCTTGATTGTCTGAATAGCCATGTCTTGTTTCTTGTTGCTTGTGCAAGGTTGCTTTTTGGAATTGTAACCGGTAGCAAATAATGCAAATTAGTGAAACAGAAGTGAATAATCCAGCAAGATGCGAAATAAATGGATGCGTATTTGTAAAGTTCCTACAAATTGCTGCCTGTTTCACACTGAACGTGACTCATTTATTTGTACCTGGAGGCAATTAACTAATTAAACGCACAAATCAAGGTTTGATAAATATTCATGTCTTCCAGAGCTAATTTGTGTTCCTAAAATGAATAAGGCTGGTGCATAGATTAAACAGTTGAATAGAGCACAACTTTATTGTCATTGCTCAAGACAACGAGGAGATGGTGGTGCTACTCCAGTCCGTGCAAAACAAATATTTACAAAGCATGCAGAATGGCTTAATTTTTTTTAAATTCCATATTTATATGCAGCAAGTCCATAACATTCAAGGGCCATTGGCAGGCCAGGGTGTAGTATTATTCATCTGCATAACAGCCCTCGGGAAGAAATTGTTCTTCAGTCTAACTGTCTTGGCTACGATGTTTCTTATCTCAGACGGCAGGAGCTTGAACAGTGCCTGGGATAAGATGGTTCTTTAATGATGTTATGTGTGGACTGTAGGCATTGAGAGTTGTAGATTGTCTCCAAGTCCAGTATGTGCTGAGCCATTCTAATAATCTGTTGGAGTGCTTTGTGATATGTCTTGCTGTAGCTAGAGTACCACACTGTCGGTATTCTCTCTAACACACATCAATTACATTTGGCCAGCAAATTTTGGGGCAGAATAGCTCTCCTTAAGCACCTTAGGTTTTCCTACTATCGAGGTTATATTTTCGGACCAAGAGAGAAAAAGAGAGTCCTCAGCATGGGAAATCCCATTTTTCTGTCCTTTTGATAGTGGAAACCATGCTCCAAAGTCAGAGTGGAGTTGATTGTCACCTGTGTGTATGTACAGCTGCAATGAAAAGCTGACGTACAGCAGTATTAACAGGCAGAGCATCAGATAAGCAGCATACTTTCAAATTAACAGAAATCCTGAAAAAGCCCCAGTCCTAATTTGCTACATTAATTTTCAGACCCAATGTATTTGCAGAATCTCATTGAAACCAACCGTATTTCAAAATTGCATTGATCTTTGAGATATGAATTTCAAGACAGCAGACTGACTTTTGGTTAGTCAGCTGGCCTGAATCAGAATCAAGTTTAATGTTAGCAGCATATGTCATAAAATTTGTTGTTATGTGGCAGCAGTACGTTGTAATACATAATAATAAAAATGGTAAATTGCAATAAAAATATATATTTATGAAGTGAAATAAGTGAAAAAAGATATTTAAAAAGTAGAGATAGTGTTCACGGTTCAATGTCCATTCAGATATCGGATGGCAGAGGAGAAGAGACTGTTCCTCAATCATTGAGTGTGTGTCTTCAGTCTCCTCCTGTACCTCCTCCCTAATGGTAGGAACAAGAAGAGGGCATGTCCTGGATAATAGAACTCTTAATGATGGATACTGCCTTTCTAAGGCATCGTTCCTTGAAAATGTCCTGAATACTACAGAGGCTCGTGCCCATGATGGAGCTGACTACTTTACCACTCTCTGCAGTTTACTTTGATCCTGTGCAATAGCCCCCTGCCCCCAACAGCATACCAGATGGTGATGCAGCCAGTTCGAATGCTCTCCACCGGACATCCGTAGAAACTGGTAAATTTCTTTAGTGACATGCCAAATCTCCTCAAATTCGTAATGAAATATCGCCGCTGTCATGCCTTTTTTGTAACTGCATCAATATGTTGGGCCCAGGGTAGATCCTCAGAGATGTTGACACCCAGGAAGTGGGTGTCTGGACTTGCCCCATAAACCAGACAACACCCCTTTGTGGCATTGACACACAAAAAAGCATTGTACATCTTGCTAATTAGACCAATTCTCATTAAGTGTAATCGTTGCTCGTCAGTCTCTGTCTATGGATGGAGATCTAAGCTGCGAGATCTGAAGCAATGCTTCCTTGAAAGTCGCATTTGAAGCCACTAATTAGCATATAAACTGTGAGGTGTATTCCAGTCACTTGCAGAAACAGCCAGCTAAAACTAATATTAACCCTGTATGTGAAAAGCTGTGTAATGGATGACTTAGCAAGGTAGTGGTGGGGCAGAGGATGGGAAGTGATTACTGAGGGGGCTGGGGAGGCTGTTAGAAATACATAATTTTGACTTGTTTCTTTCAGTGTGTTCTTCTCCTTGGGCCCTTAGCTCCAAAGTGGAGCACAAGCCGTTGATGACCTCCTGTCTCGAACATCCTTTGAAGTAGATGGTCTGGTTGGAGTTCATCAATGCATCTGTGAGGCATTGCATCCATGATACAGGGGCTTGGCCTATACAGCTCCACCAGAACCTGACAATAGTCAAGTCAAAATTATTGTTATTTAACTACATATATGTATACCGTCAAACGAGACAATATTTGTTCAGACCAGGGTGTAAAGCACAGTAGTACTGTACACATAACACACATGTAATACACAATAGCTTTGGAAAGTACGAATTAAATCTTCAAATGAATTACGCATAGATAAACAAAGTAAAGTGCATAAATTAAATATTATAGGGTACAGAACAAATTAACTGGTGACACTCCGAATGTGTTGCAGCAGGGAATTCACAAGCCTAATAGCCATAGGGTAAATGCTGTTTCCCATCCTGACTGTTCCTGTCTTTATGCATCGGAGTCTCCTGCCTGATAGTAGAAAGTCAAAGAGGATGCTGGATTGATGGGCGGGATCCTTGATAATACTAAGGGCCCTGTGTACATGGTGCTCCTGATAAATGACCTCAATGGATGGTAGGGAGAATCCTGTGATCCTCTTGGCTGTTCTCACAGTCCTTTGTAGAGACTTCCTGTCCCATGCTCTGCTGCTCCCATACCAGGTGGAGATGCCAGATGTGGCAGGGAAAATGGCAGTGTGTAGCAGGAGAAATTAGTATATAGCCATGTTTAAGTATAAGAAATAAGACATTTATTTACTTGATATTAATTGATATACAATGCAGAATTCGTCCTCCTGGCACTTCAAGCCACGCTGACCAGCAATCCCCCAATTTAGCCCTAACCAAATCACAGGACAGTTTACAATGACCAATTAATCTACTAACCAGCACATCATTAGACTGTGGAAGGAAACCGGAGCACCTGGAGGAAACTCACACAGTCACGGGGAGAATGTACAAACTCCTTGCAGGCAGCAGCAGGAACTGAACCCATAAAGCATTGTGCCACGCTAAGTTAAGTATAGGAAGAGACAGGCCATTCTGCTCCTCGATTCCATCATGGCTGAGTTACTTTTCCTCTCCACCGCATTCTTGTGCCTTCCACCTGCAACCTTTGATACCCATACTAATAAAGTACATTAGTGTGATTTTCTTTTTAAGTAATGTTCATTTTGTATTTGTCACAAAGTGGGCTATGTAACTTTGCTCAGCTCTTGTGCTGCTGGAAGTCAGTGCTGTGAATGTTAACTGGCTTTATCAAGATCTCAGAGAATCACTAATTTGAATCCTTTTTCCACAGCCCCTGTTCCGGTCACCTTGGTTCATCTCAGGCTTTGAAGAACTGAAGTTAATTCGAGGTCTCCATGTGTATCATCTTCTTCCACTTCAATCCAAACTCATCTTTTGCGTACAGGTATTTTAGATGCATGCCCCCCAAATGTCAAATGTTTCCTGTAGAATTTCAAATTCAAATTCAAATTCCAATCAAATTCAAGTTTAATTATCATTCAACTATACATGGATACAGCTGAACAAAACAGCGTTCCTCCCAAGGCAAGGTGCAAAACATACACAGTACATTCAAAACAGTGAGCAAAACAAAAACATATCTACTTAGTTGTACAGAATTCCTGGCAGTGCACAGCCACTACAACCCAGCCTCTCATTCCACCGATCGAACACTAGAGCACAGTACTGACAGGAGAGGCTAGTCCCAAACCCAGTACTGGATTCTCTCCTGGACTGAAGCAGCAGGCAAGCCCCATCTTGAGGCCTAGTCCTTGCTACAACCAAGGCATTGCAGCCCCACCCCCACCTGGCACACCACCAAAGGAAACTGGCCTGCAGAGTCAGAGTCATACCGGTAAAAGTGGGGCCTGAATGCTGAGACAGAAATCTGGACATTCAGTGTTTCCATTCAGAGATCCTTCATATGTAAAAGATGATGCAATTAATTATCTATTTTCTTAATAACACAGACACATCCCAGTATTTCTGAATTCCAATGAGTTTCAATTGATATCAGAATCACTGACATATGTCATGCAATTTGTTGTTATATGGCAGCAGTACATTGGGATACATAATAAAAACTGTAAATTACATTATGGAGTATATATCTCAATATATTAAAAAGTTAAATCAAATAAGTAGTGCAAAAAAAAGTGCAGTTCAATGTTCATTCAGAAATCGGGTGGCAGAGGGGAAGAAGGTGTTCCTGAATCACTGAGTGTGTGTTTTCAGCTATGAGATAGAGCAAATCCTGGGTGATGAGGATTCTTAATAATGGATGTCACATTTTTGAGGCATTGGTCCTTAAAGATGTCCTGGATGCTGGGGAGGCTACTGCTCATGATAGAGCTGACTAAGTTTACAACTTTCTGCAGCTTATATCGATTCTTTGCACTGGCCCCACCCCTCCAAATGAGATGGTGATACAGCCAGTTAGAATGCTCTTCACAGTACATCTGTAGAAATTTGTGAGTGACCGGTGACAGACCCAGACCTTCTCAAACTCCCAATGTAATATAGCTGCTGTCTTGCATTGATAAACTGGGCCCAAGATAGATCCTCAGAAGATGTAAGATATCCTAGAGATTTACCTGAGGATTTATCCCTGACCTCTGTTTTACTGTACCTGATTTACTGTAATTGATTTACCTATTTATTATTATTATTACTTCATTTTTTTCCTTCTATATTATATATTGCATTGAACTGCTGCTGCTAGGTTAACAAATTTCACAACACGTGCCGGTGATAATACCTTATTCTGATTCTGATTCTGTAAAGTACTATGCCTGTTGCTGTGCTACCGTGCCATGCCATTCTAGTTGTGTGTTGAAGAAGTTTATCATTTATATCACTGGGTGTGTTTAACACTGGAATTCCACGCACAGAAAGCCCCAAGCTGATTTAAGGCAATGTCAATTTTGTGCAGATTTGACTGTGCCGTATTTTGTATCAATACATCGACCTGCCTTGCTTCACTGTGACTCGTAATTCTTCTTTCACTCTGTACTCAATAAAGAGAAATTTGTTCCAGTTCATTATCTTGAAGATATTGCCTTTGATTCCTTGCTGAAACACTGAGTCAGCAACTACACCCTCTCCTGGGAAGCTGACTCTCACAGAATCCAGTCAAGATGGTGCCAATGAACAACACTTCATCAGGCGACATCTTCCAGATAATCTATTAAACTGTTTATGTCACATCCTCTACATCTAATTTTTATTTTAACTATGTCTCTGGTACTGTTAGAGCCTGTGATTTGGTACTTTGCTGACTCTGAGAAAATTCGCTGACAGAAGGCTTCTGCATTCGAATGGTCTTTCTCCCTCTCTCTCCCCTCTCTCGCTCTCCCTTGATGCTGTCAATGTATGATACAGAAGTTCTGCTATTTATGGATTGGACTGTGATTCAAACAGGATTCTTTCAGTCTTCTGTGTTTTCACCCATTCTATCTTGTTGCCATTTGTGCGATTTGTTGGTTTTTTTGTGCATGATGGAGGAGGAGTTGATGCTTTTCTTTGAATGGCTCCATGATTTTGTCTGGAGAAATCGAATATTAGAGTTGTATACTGCATACATTCTTGCTAATAAGTGTACCTTTGAACCTTAACTGGTTATCAGATTGTTACTGAATTTCACCTGGATACCTGCTCAGTGGCAAGTTTCATATCTTAATTTCCTTTATACCAGCTGAGTCCTCACCTCCTTCTACCCACCTGCAGAAAACTTCACCCAAAACTGCTCTAAAGTACTCTTAGCTAATTGGATGTAGAACATAGAAAATTGAACATTACAACGCGCAATGCTGTGCCAACCTTTTTATCTACTCTAATATCAATCTAACCCTTCCCTCCTGCATAGCCCTCCATATTTTGTATGATGCATGTGCCAATCTAAGAATTTCTTAAATGCCCCGAATGTATCTGCCACCACCCCTGCATGCCGTTCCACGCACCCACCACTCTCTTGTGTAAAGAGACATCCCCCTCCTATACTTTTCCCCAATCACCTTAAAATTATGCCATCATATTAGCATTTCCACCCTGGGAAAAAGTCTCTGGCTATGAACTAGATCTATGCCTCTTATCATCTTGCACACCTCTGTCAGGTCACCTTCTCATTCTCCTACACAACAAAGAGAAAAGCCCCAGCTCGCTCAACCTATCCTCATAAGACATGCACTCTAATCCAGGCAGTATCCTGGTAATCATCCTTAAATTCCAGCTCCCACCAGATTCTAAGAAGGCACCACTCCAGCTCCCACAGAGTTAATAGTGCCCAGTTAAGCAAGACCGTAGTTTTGAACTACCTGCAAAGTATTTTCCCATGTTCATTTCTGTAATTTCCTTCTACCCAACCACTCTAATCTCTGCACTCCTCTTACTCTTGGCTCTTACACATCATAGGTTCCATTGACTGTGCCCTGGCACAAATACGGTCCTGTAGTTTAATACAGATATTTCCTTGCAGAGCTCCAGCTCTTCACATACTCAGATAGCTGTGGCTTTTTATGTCATGCTCATTCAAAACCCTTTAGTTTGTGATAGAAATGTGATTTGTGGTTGTTACATCTATACTTGAAGAAATACCCCAAGACTAACAGAGTCATAGAAAGGTACAGCAAAGAAACTGGCCCTTTTGCCCATCTAGTCTGTGCTGAAACATTTATACTGCCTGCTTAAGTATTAATGATTTAAGCAACAATAAATTATATCACACCCTCAACATTGTAATACATCAAGGTTTTTCACTGGATTGTTAAGTAAAATTTGACCACCCAAATTTTTGTGGTTGGCTTTTGGCTGCCACGTCATGAGCTCATGAATTTGCTTCTCCCTTCTGCTTTGTACTCACTTACTGACAGATATACCTGTCATTTAAGGCAACAATAAAAATCCTTCATCTCTGGCGGTGGTCAGGGCTTCCTGCATCATGTCAGTAGCTTCCTCTTGGTTTTCACTACTGTTAGTCATGCAAGTCCCGGATGGAGTCTCAGAAATACTGTCTCACCCAATTAAAAACAGATTTTCAATTCTTTGACTTATTATTTCTTAACTATCAATTAAACAATTGTTTCTTTTCCATCTCCAATACGTTATACTTTACTACCTATTACGTTGCTGACACTTAGGGCAGCAATGGAAGTCCTCCATCCCTGTCTGTCCTTGGCTACTCTGATGTAGAAGGATTCTTCATTGTTGTTTTCATAACAATTTTGTTTTATCAGTCAGGTTTGGTAGTCCTGAGCTAAACCCCCAAACCTGGAGGACTGGTGGACCACTCTTAGTCTAGCCTCTGCCCTTTGACCTGTTTGGCATGAGTGATCATCCCAAGAGCCAAAGCATAAAACTCCAGCCAACATAGCTGTCACACAAGCCTCCAAACTACAACAGGGTTATGGTCTTCTTGGAGGATTCTCCTTAAACCTGCATTCATGGCAAAGCTTTTAGAATTTTAATTTCTCCTTACATGGTTTGTCAAATGTTAATCATCCAGCGAAACATCTTGGGGTAAAAGGCCCTTCTGGCCCTTCGAGCCACACTGCCCAGCAATCCCCGACTTAACCGAACCTACCAGGTCTTCGGACTGTGGAAGAAATGGGAGTACCGAGAGGAAACCCATGCAGTCACAGGGAGAACGTACAACTCCTTACAGGGAATGTCAGGAATCGAAGCTGGTTACCTGTACTGTAAAGCATTGTGCTAACCACCACGCTACTGTTTTGTTGAGGATATAATATAAATGACGTTAGTGTTAAGTGATTAATTTTGGGGTATTTCTTCAAGTGTTGATGTAACAACAGCAACACGGTAGCATAGTGATTGGCGCATCACTCTTCAGCACCACCTGTAAGCTCGGGGCTCGATTGCCGCTGATGTCTCTCTCCTCAAAGCCGGCCGGTGACATAGTGGCATCCACACTGGACTTCGAGGCAAGTGGTCCTGGGTTTGAATCCTCCCAGCTCCCTGCATGCTTTCATCTGTGTTGGGTTGAGTGTGAGCCAGCAACTCTGCCTCATAAAAAAAACAGACAAATGCTAAAGAAAAGGGAAGGTTGGCGCCTGACGTGCCACAAGGCGTGGAGAGGACCTCAACTCAACAACATTGTCCCCGTGATTGCATGGTTTTCCTCTGGGTCCCCCCACATTCCAAGAAATTATCCATTAGGGTTTGTGTATTGTGGACATGCTACTACAGTATGTCCCTGGAAGTGTGGCAGTCCTCACTGGTTTGATTTGACACAGACGACGCATTTCACTGTATGCTTTGATGTACAGGTGACAGATAAAGCTAATCAATCTTTAAAAGCACCTCATATTTCTTCCATAAACTAAAAGATTTTGAACGAGCCCGACATAAAAAGCCTCAACTAACTGAGCATGTTGAGAACTGCAGTTCAGCAAGGAAATATCAGCATTAAGCTCCGGACTATATTATTGCAATTTCAGGGTGAGGATTTTGTTCTGGCATTTTTCTTCATACTCATATTTTTCATTTAAGTGTGGTGAAAATGCCTATGTGTGTTAACAAGATGACATTTCCAGTGTTTAATGCTTTGCTGCTCAGTGCCCATGAAACATTCAGCAAATCTGGGTCAGGCTGATCTCACAAAGCACCTGGCTCACAACATCAAAAGTCTGCTTTCCATACATGATCAATTTGCTTTACAATTCAATATACAGAGCTTGCTTTCTTCTGTGTGCTCTCTCAGGATAAGATTGCCACAGCTGCCCTTTTTTTTGGTCTAGAGTTCTCAAACTCAATAAAGTTAAGTTGAATCTATTACCCAGAGGATGTGTGAGCAGAAACATTTATCTTATATTATTTAGCAATACAGCACAGCAACAGATCCTTCCAGCCCAATGAGCTCGCGTTGTCCAATTTCACCCATGGGACTAACTAGCCTGTACAGGGCTCTGCAAAAGTCTCAGGCACATATATGTAGCTAGGGTGCCTAAGACTTTTGCACAGTACTGTATTTGTCAACGTGGAGCAGAGAGCGAGTTCCTAAATCTGGGGGGAGCAAAGGATGTTGGAAATGGCGGTTGGAGCACTGCGTGAGGGTTGTGAATCAGGTGGCAGAGAAGGAGCGTCAGTGTGGGAGGGAACTGACATGGGTCACGACACACCCAGCCCTGAAACACCAGGCAAGCTCATTTGATTCTAAACAACTGGTTAATTAATCATTACAGAATGTCTCTCTGGTTCTTCCAGCTCCTTCCCTTTTCCCTTCCCTTTTTCCCAACCATGATTCCCCTCTCCCTGTCCACAATAGAGACCCATATCAGAATCAAGTTTATCATCAATCACGTATGTCAGGAAATTTCTGTTTTTTGTGGACGCAGTACAGTGCAATGCATAAAATTACTGCAGTACTGTGCTAAAATCATAGGCACCCTAGCAATATATATGTGCCTAGAACTTTTGCACAGTACTTGTATGTCATTGGACTGTGGGAGGAAACTGGAGCACCCAGAGGAAACCCATGGCGTCACAGGGAGAACATGCAGTCTCCTTACAAGCAGCGACGGGAATTGAACCGGAGTCTGCCTCCCAGCCATTCTCCAGAAGATGGAGATTAACACCTTGTGTCTCCTCACTTTATAGACCTGTTTCATACCTTTTACACTTTGGCAAACCCACCTATGTCCCCACCTCAATTCATCTGAATCCAAAAGTGAGTTTCTCATCACATATTTTGCGCAATCATTTGCCTGTACTGCACTTTTTCAGCAGCCTTTACACTTTACTTTGCATTTTTATTGTTCACCTTATTCTAGCTCAATGTATTGTGTAGTGATTTAATCTGTATGACAGCTTTCACTTGCTAATAGCCTAGTTCATCCTTGGGTAAAGGCCTCCCCACCATTAAGCATATCTACACGAAGTGTTGTCGTAGGAAAGCTGGATCCATCATCAGGGACCCCCACCACCCAGGACATGCTCTCTCTTCATTGCTGCCATCAGAAAGGATATACAGGAACCTCAGGATTCACACCACCAGATTCAGGAACAGTTATTACCCCTCAACCAAAGGGGCTAACTTCACCCAACTTCTCTTGTCTCATCATTGAAATGTTTCCACAACCTATGGATTCGCTTTCAAGGGATCATCATCTCATGGTCTCGATACTCATTACTTATTTATCTATTATTATTATTATTTATTATTGCTATTTATTTATTTTTGTATTTGCGCAGTTTGTTGTCTTTTGCACACTGGTTGAATGCCCAAGTTGGTGCAAATTTTCATTGATTCTGTTATGGTTATTTCTCTACAGATTTATTGAGTATGCCCACAAGACAATGAACCTCAGGCCTGTATGTGGTAACATATAGTATCAGAATCAGAATCAGGTTTATTATCCCCGGCATGTGTCATGAAATTTGTTAACTTAGCAGCAGCAGATCAGTACAATACATAATATAGAAGAAAATAAATCAATCAATTACAGTATATGTATATTGAATAGATTAAAAATCATGCAAAAACAGAATTAATATATATTTAAGAAGTAAGGTAATGTTCACAGGTTCAAAAAGAAGCTGTTCCTGAATTGCTGAGTGTGTGCCTTCAGGCTTCTGTACCTCCTACCTGATGGTAACAGTGAGAAAAGGGCATGCCCTAGGTGCTGGAGATCCTTAATAATGGATACTGCATTTCTAAGACACCACTCCATAAAAATGTCCTGGGTACTTTGTAGACTAGTACCCAAGATGGAGCTGACTAAATTTACGCCCCTCTGCAGCAGCTTTCAGTCCAGCTCAGTAGCGCCCCCCACCCCCACCCCAACACCAGAGAGTGATGCAGCCTGTCAGAATGCTCTTCATGGTACATCTATAGAAGTTTTTGAGTGTTTTTGTTGACATACCCAATCTCTTCAAGCTTCTAATGAATATAATTTGATATTAAAATTACTTTGAACTCTGGAAAATCTGTTGCAAACCTACACTTGTCCAGTTGTTGCCTGTGATCATGCCTGTTTTAAGTTGCTGCTCCATGGGTAGTTTGGCCTTCATCTGAAATTCCATCCTTAAACCTTCTAAAGGTTTAAAGATTCTTCTAAAGTTATACCACTTTGAACACTGTCATCTATCTTAAGCAAGTCTCCAAACAATTCCGAGTCTGATTTAATACTTAACTTAGAATCTTAAACCTTAGAACCTTAAAATACCTTTGAATCTTATTTTACACCAAGGGTACAATAAACACATGAGTTGTTGCTGTCTGAATGGCGTTGCATTTTTTAAAATTCTTGACATCACTCTCATGGCACAGTGCAGCAGCATTGAAATTATACAGAGACAACTCCTTGTATTTCTGTGGAATAAATAGCTGTCAGGTTTTGCAAGGCATACTTATTGTTCTAAGCTCCACTCCCATTCTTTATATAGATATAAGACCTTTGGGCAAGGGTCACAGTTTAATCTTCTTTCATTCTTTGGGATTGATTCACAGGAGATTACCAGCGGCAATGGGTCTAATGTATTAGCAGGCTCAAATCGTAAATTAGCAGTATCACTGTCTGCAGTCTATAATTATCACCATGATTTGAGCAATTATTGATTCTTGAGGGTCTTGATTTATTTTTTTCTTTCTTGCCGTTGTATTTGGTTTTGTACTTTCTGCTGGTTTGAATCTAGATTTTCATCTCAACTCGAACTATCAAATGGATTCATAGACGACAAAATCTGCAGATGCTGGAAATCCAAGCAATACACACAAAATGCTGGGGGACCTCTGCAGGTCAAGCAGCATCTGTGGAGAAGAGTAAACAGTCGAAATTTCATCAGGACCTGGTGAGGAGTCTTGGCCCAAAACATCGACTGTTTACTCTTCTCCTTAGATGCTGTCTGGCCTTCTAACTTCCTCTAGCAATTTGTATGTATTGCTTGGATTTTCTGCATCTGCAGATTTTTTTGTGTTTGTCCAAAATGAATCATCCCTTTTGCCTGTAGCAGCAGCACTGCCTGTGATACACCCCTAGCGTTTATAGCAGCAATGAAGGTCCTCCATCTCTGGCGGTGTTCAGGGCTTCCTTCATCACGCCAATAGTTTCCCCTCGGTTTTCACTACTGTTGCTGATGCAAGTTTCAGGTGGATACTCAAGAATACCCCCACACTCAGATGTAGAAAGATTCTTCATTGCTATTTCTGTAACAGTTATGTTTTACCAGTCAGGGTTGTTAGCCATGAGCTGAACCCCCAAACCCAGAAGACCGGTAGACCATTCTTAGTCTGATCGCTACCCTTTGACCTGTTTGGCATGACTGACCCTACCAAGAGCCAAAGCATAAAGCCCTGACTCCAGCCAACATAGATAGCTGGGTCATTGAGGCACACAGGCCTCTGAATCATGACAAGATTTTGATGCATTCAGCTCATATTCCTACCTTTCTTATGCCATAGACCAATGCCATTAAACAAAGGGTTCATGGACCCCAGGTTGGGAACCTCAACCCTTTCCTAAACTTGAACCTGGCTAAATGTCTTTCCAACATTGTAAATGTATCCTACACCGTTATTTCCTCTGGCAGCTTGTTTTGTATACCCACCCTCACCTGCCCCTCGAGTCCATTGTGACTGACTAAAACTGAACCAGACAGAAGCTGTAACTGGGAAATATAGTCTTTATTCACATAGCGAACCTCCTGGAGAAAGAGATTGAGGGAGGATCCAAGATATAGTGTTACTCTCCTGATGCTATATTTTATACTTCAACACAAAGATAATAAACACAGTTTCAATTGCTTTAATCACCTTCTTTCATAATCAGGATCTGATCATAATCAGGAGTTGATTATTGACATCAGCAGCAGAAAATCGGCAGTCCATGACCCAGTCCTCATTGGAGAATCAGAGATGGAGAGGATCAGCAACTTTTAGTTCCTTGCAGTTATCATTTCAGTGGACCAATCCTGGGTCTACACTTAAGTGGAATAATGAAAAAAAAACAATAGCACCTCTACTTACAAGTTTGCAAAGAATTGTCATGATATCTAAAATTGACAAACTTCTATATGATGAAGAGTATATTGACTGGCTGCATCACAGCCTGGTATGGAAACACCAAAGCCCTTGAATGGAAGCTCCCACAGAATGTCGGGAAGGGTTTTACAGTCCATCACAGGTAAAAGTCCTTCCTTCCACGGATCACAACTGCAAGGAGTATTGCCATAGGAAAGCAGCATCCATCAGGGACCCCCCACCATCCAAGACATGCTCTCTTCTCACTGCTGCCATCCACCGGGATCCACACCACCAGTTTCAGGAATAATTATTACCCCTCAACCTTCAGGCTCATGAACCAGAGGGGATAACTTCACTCACCCCATCACCAAACTCACTTTCAAGGATTCTTCATCTCATGTTCTCGATATTTATTGCTTATTTATTTGCTTTCTATTTGTCTTTTGCACATTGGTTGTTGGCTCTGTTGGTGTGGTCTGTCATTGGTTTTATTATGATTATTGGATTTATTGAGTGTGTCTGCAAGAAAATGAATGTCAAGGTTGTATATGATGACATATATGCATTTGATAATAAATTTACTTAGAACTTTAAACTTTAACACTGGGTAAATTTACAGAATTACATATTTACAACCCATCTTGCAGAACTGCTTTGAATATTCAACAACACATGCAAATGAAGGGTCTCAGCTTGAAACATCAACAGTTTACTCATTTGCCTGGTCTGCTGAGTTCCTCCAGCATGTTGTGTGTGTTGCCTTGGATTTCCAGTATCTGCAGATTTTCTTGTGTTTTGAATATTCAGTACTGGTGTCTGTTCTAAAGGCCTCAGTGCAAACTCTGAACACCCAAAATATACCCTTTTTGTTACAGTTTTGAAGGATGGCTCCCTGAATGCACAACTAACTAGAGGTTAAGTGACAAAATAGACCTGTCTTCAATTGAAACATGAACAAGATGCTGGTGGAAGACAGCAATCCAGACAGCATCAGCTTTCCAGTCCTGAAGAAGGGATATGGCACAAATCGTCAACTGTTTACTCTTTTCCATAGATGCTTCCTTGCCTGCTGAGTTCCTCCACCATTTTGTGCGTGTTGTTCTGGATTTCCAGAATCTGCAGATTTTCTTGTGTTTGTGCTTTCTTGAACTGTGGCAGGGTTTAACAATGTGCAATTAGCAGGATCATTCATCTGTTGTCTTTTCCTGTGTTGTTTCAATGGGACAGAATCAAAATGTCCTACACTCAACGATTGATTTCATATTTGGGAGTTAAATTGTGCACGTTTTTATTTCTTGAAAATGGGTTCTCCTTGTAGTCAATCCATAATCATGGTACCATAATTTAATCATTCCAGAAAGCTATACTTTAATGCAACAGGCACAAAATGCTGGAGGAACTCAGCAGGCAGCATCTAAGGAAAACAGTAAACAGTTGAACTACAGGCCAAGACTCATGTTAAAGATGCACTGTAGACTTTTCTTACACGTACCTTAAATCTACACTCAGTGGCCACTTTATTAGGTACAGCTGTAGACCTGTTCATTAATGCAAATATCTAATCAACCAATCATGTGGCGACAACTCGGTGCATAAAAGAATGCAGACATGGTCAAAGGGTTCAGTCGCTGTTCACACCAAACATCAGAAGATTCAAAAGATTCAAAGTACATTTACTATCAAAGTATGTATGCAGTTTACATCCCTGAGATTTGTCTTCCCCACAGGCAGCAATGTAACAAAGAAAGACAATGGAGCCCATTCAAGGAAAACATCAAACACCCAACCCACAAAAGCAGAGAACAAATCAGGCAAGCAGCAAAAAACGAGTGAAAAGCTCAATACAAAACACCCCTCCACAGAGTCATGGACAAGGGAGAGCCAGTGGATGTAGTGTACCTGGACTTCCAGAAAGCTTTTGATAAGGTCCCACATAGGAGATTAGTGGGCAAAATTAGGGCACATGGTATTGGGGGCAGAGTACTGACATGGATTGAAAATTGGCTGGCTGACAGGAAACAAAGAATAGCGATTAACGGGTCCCTTTCGGAATGGCAGGCTGTGACCAGTGGGGTACCGCAGTTGTTTACAATATACATTAATGATTTAGATGAAGGGATTAAAAGTAACATTAGCAAATTTGCTGATGACACAAAGCTGGGTTGCAGTGTGAAATGTCAGGAGGATGTTATGAGAATGCAGGGTGATGGACAGGTTGGGTGAGTGGGCAAATGTATGGCAGATGCAGTGTAATGTGGATAAATGTGAGGTTATCCACTTTGGAGGCAAGAACAGGAAGGCAGATTACTATCTAAATGGAGACAAGTTAGGAAAAGGGGAAGTACAACGAGATCTAGGTGTTCTTGTACATCAGTCAATGAAAGCAAACATGCAGGTACAGCAGGCAGTGAAGAAAGCTAATGGCATGCTGGTCTTTATAACAAGAGGAATTGAGTATAGGAGTAAAGAGGTCCTTCTGCAGCTATACAGGGCCCTGGTGAGACCCCACCTGGAGTACTGTGTGCAGTTTTGGTCTCCAAATTTGAGGAAGGACATTCTTGCTATTGAGGGAGTGCAGCGTAGGTTCACAAGGTTAATTCCCAGAATGGCGGGACTGTCATATGTTGAAAGATTGGAGCGACTGGGCTTGTATACACTGGAATTTAGAAGAATGAGAGGGGATCTGATTGAAACATATAAGATTATTAAGGGATTGGACACACTGGAGGCAGGAAGCATGTTCCCGTTGATGGGTGAGTCCAAAACTAGAGGCCACAGTTTAAGAATAAGGGGTAGGTCATTTAGAAAAGAGATGCAGAAAAACTTTTTCACCCAGAGAGTGGTGGATATGTGGAATGCTCTGCCCCAGAAGGCAGTGGAGGCTAAGTCTCTGGATGCATTCAAGAGAGAGTTAGATAGAGCTGTTATAGATAGCGGGGTCAAGGGATATGGGGAGAGGGCAGGAACGGGGTACTGATTGTGTATGATCAGCCATGATCACAGTGAATGGTGGTGCTGGCTAGAAGGGCTGAATGGCCTACTCCTGCACCTACTGTCTATTGAACAGTCTAGGAATGAAATAGTTTCCAATGGTAGCAGAATCACACTTAAAGGAAGAAGTAAGGGAAGTTGTTTTATAAAATGTATGAAAGACATTGACTGTGGTCGCGTTGTTTGCTGGTGCCATCTTCTCCAGATGGGGAAAACATGTGAATTAGGTGACTTTGACCATGGAATGATTGTTCCTTCCAGGCTGGGTGGTTTGAGTATGTCAGAAACTGCTGATCAGAGAATGGTGCGATAAACAAAACAAAAAAATCCGACAATTGATTGTTCTGTGGGGAAAATGCTTTGCTAATGAGAGAAGTCAGAGGAGAATGGCCAGGCTGGTTCAAGCTGACAGAAACCGACAGTGACTCGAGTAACCACAGAGTACAACAGAGGTGTGCAGAGGAGCATCTGAATGTACAACATATCAAAACTTTTAGCAGCAGAAGACTACACTGAGTTCCACTCCTGCAAATAATAATGTGGCCAGTGAGTGTATGTCCTCGATTTTTAGACTTATCTCAGCCCTTCCCTATTCTATAAGCCTCTGATAAGTCCAAAGTAAATCAGACTACATACATACATTTTCCTGTGGGCATACTCAGCAAATCTAAAGAATAGTAACTATGACAGCAGCAGTGAAAGATCAAGTAGAAGACAGCAAAACGTGCAAATGCAAATAAAAATAAATAGTAATAAACAAGAACATGAAACAACAAGATAAAATGTCCTTAAAGTGAGATCTTTGGTTGTGGGACCATGGGCAAGTTAGTTTAGTTATCCCCTTCTTTTCAAAAACCTGATAGTTGAGGGGTAGTAACTGTTATTCAACCTGGTGGTGAGTCCTGAGTTTCTTGTACCTTCTCCCTGATGGCAGTAGCAAGAAAAGAGCATGGCCTGGGTGGTGGGGATCACTGATATTGGATGCTGCTTTCCAATGTTAGCATTTCTTGTATTTGTGCTCAATGCTTGGGAGGGCTTTTCCCATGATTTGGGATGGCTTTACCTGTAATAAGGTCACCCTTCAGCCTCATTTGCTCCAGTGAAAATAGCAGTTTATCAACCATTGCAAAATGCCCAATTGATTCAAAACTGCACACTTAATGTTACAAAAGCTTATCAATTTGTTGGTCTTTCATTGCCTTTGTACTACATATGCACATTGATCTTAAACATGCAAAATTCTGCAGATGCTGGAAATACAAAGCAAATTAGCCCCTTTTCTCTCCAGTCCTTAAGAAGGGTCTCAGCCTGAAACATCAAGTGTTTATTCATTTATTTATTTATCTGTCTATTTACTTTATTGAGATACAGTGTGAAATAGGCCCTTCCAGCCCTTTGAGCCGCGCCAACCAGCAATCTCCGGATTTAATCTTAGCCTAATCATGAGACAATTTACAATGACCAGTTAACCTACCAACTGGTACATTGTTGGACTGTGGGAGGAAACCCACACAGTCACAGGGAGAACATACAAACTCCTTACAGGCAGCAGTGAGAATTGAACCTCGGATGCCTGTTCTGTATAGCATTGTTCCTGCTGCATTTTATGTGTGTTACACATTGATCTGCTATGTGCTGAATCCCTCCTTGGGTCCTCTTGCACTATCTACAGTCTCCAATGTAAGTTAACTGCTTTTTCTCTCTGAAGTCTCCTCTATGTTTCTTTTCGACATTTAACTATAACTAGGTTTAAAAACAAAGGAGACCCTAAGTACAAGATTCTGCAGATACTGTAAATCCAGAGTGACGCACCAAATACTGAAGGAACTCAGCAGATCAGGCAGCATCGACGCAGAGAAATAAAGAGATACTGTTTCAGATTGCGATCCTTAATCAAGTGGGAAGAAGCCTGAATAAGAAAGTTGGGAAGGGAAAGTACATGTTGGCAGGTGATTAATAAAGCCAGGTGGGAGGGAAGGTTGGGAATTGTGAGGCTAAGCACATTTCCAAAGCAAAGGTGATGAACTAGACTATTGGAGGAAGATTGAAAATCTGGCTGAGTGGAGCTACAACAACATCCTCATGCTCAGTCAGCAAGCCCAAGCAGCTGATTATTGACTTCAGGTGGAAGAAACTGGAGGTTCATGCGGGGATCAAAGGTGAAGCGGGTCAGTAACTTTGAATTCCCTGGTATTATCATTTCAGGGGATCTGTCCCAGGTCCACCATGAAAGTGCCATTACAAAGAAGGCATGGCAGCACCTCTGTCTCCTTAGCAGTTTGCAAAGATTCAGCATGACATCTAAAACTTTGACAAACTTCGACAGATGTATATTGACTGGTTACATCTTGGCCTGGCATGGAAACACTAATACCCTTGAACAGAAAGTGCTACAAAAAGCAGTAGATACAGCCCAGTCCATCACAGGTAAAGCCCTCCCAACCATTAAGCGCATCTATATGGAGTACTGTCATAGGAAAGCAGCATCCATCATCAGGGACCTCACCACCCAGATCATGTTCTTTTCTCACTGCTCCCATCAGGAAGAAGGTACAGGAACCTCAGGACCCTCACCACCAGGTTTAGGAACAGTTATTCCCACTCAGCCTTGAACCAGATGGGATAACATCAGTCAACTGGATAGTATCGAAGACTCCTAAAGAAGACAACATGATTTGGATCATTTGCAGATATAGGCAGAGAAATGACATATGGAGTTTCACCCAGATAAATGTGAGGTGTTGCACTTTGGTCGGGCAAACGCAAGGCGACAGTATACTGTTAAGGGAAGTATCCTTACCAGTGTTGCTGACTAGAGAAACCTTTGGATTCAAGTTCATAGCTTCCTCAAAATGGCTACACAGGTCAATAAGGTGGTTAGAAGGTTTATGGAATACTTGCTTCTATTGAGGCATTTAGTCCAAAAATCAGAGGTTATTTCGCAACTTTATAAAACTCTGGTTAGGCCACATCTGGAGTATTGCATACAGTTCTGGTCACCCCATTAAAGGGAAGCATGTTGAGGCTTTGGATAAGGTGCTGGGTTCAGAGGGCATATGTTATCATGAGTGGCTGGATAAACCATGAACTGTTTTCTCTGGAGTGGTGGAGGCTGAGGGGAGATCTAATAGAGGTTTATAAGATTATGAGAGGCATACATAGAGTAGACAGGGAGTATCTATTTCCCAGGATTGAAATGTCTAATACCAGAGGGCATGCATTGAAGGTGAGGGGGGGTAAGCTCAAAAGGGATGTGAGGGGTAAAGTTTTTGCTCAGAGTGGCAGATACCTGGAATGCACTGCCTGGTATAATGGAAGAGGCAAATACATTGGAGGCATTTAAAAGGTGCTTAGATTGGTGCATGGATGTGAGGAAGGTGAACCTTGTGTAGATAGGAAGGATTAGTTTTTGGATGTGTTTGATTTGCTTTTTAGCTGGTTTGGCACGGCACTGTGGGCTGAAGGGCCTGTTCCTGTGCTGTACTATGCCTTATGTTCTATGCTCTCTGATCTAAATTCACTCACCCCATCACTGAACTGCATCTACAAAGGACTCTTCATCTCATGATCTTAATATTTGCTGCCTATTTATTTATCTATCTATCTATTTATTTATTTATTATTTCTTTTGTCTTTGCACAGTTTGTTGTCTTGGGCACATTGGTTGTTCATTCTGTTGCGTGCAATCATTCATTGATTCTGTTGTGTTTCTTGGATTTACTGGGTATGCCCACAAGTAAATGAATCTCAGGGTTGTATATGGTTTCATATATGTACTTTGATAATAAATTTACCTTGAACTTAGTGGGAAGAAAGATGAAGTGAGAAACTGGGAGGTGCGAGTAGAATAGGTAAAGGGCCGAAGAAGAAGGAATTTGATAGAAGAGGAGAGTGGACCATGGAGAAAAGGGAAGGAGGAGGGGCACTAGAGGGAGTTGATAAGCAGGTGAGGAGTACAGAAGGGGTAAGAGGGGAGCCAGAATGAGGAATAAAAAAAGAGAGGAGGAGGAGGAGGGAAAAAATGACCAGAAGTTAAAGAGTTAAATGTTCATGCCATCGGGTTGGAGATGACCCAAACAGAATCTGAGTTGTCTCATCGCGGCTGTAGATGAATAGGAAGGAGAATTAAGAGGGATGGCCGCTAGAAAATCCCGCCTACTGTGGCAGCTGGAATGAGGGTGCTGAATGAGTTCAAGAACCAGGAGGTAATGTTGCAGCTATATAGGACCTTGATCAGACCCCACTTGCAGTACTGCACTCAGTTCTGGTCACCTCACTACAGGAAGTTATGTGGAAACTGTAGAAAGGGTGCAGAGGAGATTTACAAGGATGTTGCCTGGATTGGGGAGCATGCCTTATGACAGTAGGTTGAGTGAACTTGGTCTTCCCTCCTTGGAGCGACAGAGGATGAGAGGTGACCTGATAGAGGTGTATAAGATGATCAGAGGCATTGATCGTATGGATATTCAGAGGCTTTTTCCCAGGGCTGAAGTGGCTAACACGAGAGGGCACAGTTTTAAGATGCTTGGAAATAGGTATCAAGGGGATGTCAGGGGTAAGTTTTTCTACACAGAGTGGTGGGTGTGTGGAATGTACTGCCAGCGACGGTGATGGAGGCAGATACAATAGGTTCTTTTAAGAGACTCTTAGATAGGTAAAGCAGCTTAGAAAAATAGAGGGCTATGGTTAACCCTAGGTAATTTCAAAAGTAAGTACATGTTCAGCACAGCATTGTGGGCCAAAAGGCCTGCATTGTGCCCGAGGTTTTCTAGGTTTCTAATCCAGGCAGTGTCCTGGGAATTCTCCTCTGCACTCTCTCTAAATCTTCCATGTCCTTCCTTTAATGAGATGACCAGAACTGAACACAATATTTTAAATAACACATGCAAAATGCTGGAGGAACTTAGCAAGTCAGACAGCATCTATCTGAATGAATAGGTTGTCAACTTTTCTGGCCGAGACTCTTCTTCAGGACTGCAAAGGAAAGGGGAAGATGCCAGATCAAAAAAATGGGGGGAGGGTTAGGAGATGAGCTGGAGGGGGAGAGATGAAGCCAGCTGAGTGGCAAATGGCAAGGGCTGGAGAGAAAGGAATCTGGTAGGAGGGGAGTCAGGAGGAAGTTATAGGCAGATGAGAAAAGGTAAAAGGTCAGAGTGGGGAATAGAGAAATGGGGGAGAATTTGTTTATCAGAAGGAGCCATCAGGTTGTAGGGTGTAGCCAGGGTTTTATAGAGATGCATTATTACCACATGGCACTTGAACTCAGTCCCCTGACTGATGAAGACCAACACACTATATGTCTCCTTCACTACCCTGTCAGTTTCTGCAGCAATTAGTTTCATGGGTGCAATAGTCTTTCAAGTTTGTTCTGCTTGTACATCTCTTTCAGTATAAATATCTTTCTTCAGTATATTTCTGTCTTTGTACTTTGTGGATGTTTGTACTTTGACGAACTTCCATAGATATGTTGTGGAGAGTGTATTGACTGGGTGTATAACTGCCTAGCATGGAAACACCAATGCCTTTGAATGGAAAATCCTACAAAAGGTAATGGATTCAGCCCTGTACATCACAGGTAAAGCCCTCCCCACCATTGAACATGTCTTCATGAAACACCGCCTTAGGAAAGCAGCATCAATCATCACAGATCCCACCACCCAGGCCATGCTCTTTTCTCGCTGCTGCCATCAGGTAGAAGGTACAAGAGCCTCAGGACTCACACCACCAGGTTCAGGAACAGTTATTACCCCGCAACCATCAGGCTCATGAACAAAAAGGAATAACAACACCCATGTGCCCATCCACTAAGATATCCCCACAACAAATGATCTCACTTCAAGGACTCTGTATTCCATTATCTCATGTTCTCGTTATTTATTGCTATTTATTTATATTTGCACAGTTTGTTGTCCTCTGCACTCTGGTTGATCTTTCATTGATCCCGATATTGTTACCATTCTATAGATTTGTTGAGTATTCCCGCAGGAAAATGAACCTTAGGGTTGTATTTTAAAAATTACTTTATTGAGATACAGTGTGGAATAGGCCCTTTGAGCTGTGGCACCCAGCAATCAAGCCCAGTCAAGTCAAGTCAAGTCACTTTTATTGTCATTTCGACCATAACTGCTGGTACAGTGCATAGTAAAAATCAGACAACGTTTCTCAGGACCATGGTTTACATGGGAGGTAACATGGTAGGGAGGTAAATCCCTCGATTTAACCCTAACCTAATCACGGGACAATTTAAAATGACCAATTAAGCTGCTAACCAGTACATCTTTGGACCGTGGAAGGGAATTTATTTTGAACTTTGAACTTTTTTTGCAGGTTAGTCCTGGCAGCAAACAGAGATGAATTTTATTCCAGACCATCAAAGCCAGCAGAGTTCTGGACAAACAACCACAACATCTTAAGCGGTAAGGATCTCTCCTCACTGCATCTGTAGCCCTACAAATGGTTCAGGTGTAGCAAGCATAATCAGTGTGTATTTTCTTTTGTTGTATCAGAATCAGAATCTGAACCAGGTTTAATATCACCAGCGTATGTCATGAAATTTGTTAACTTGGCAGCAGCAGTACAATGCAATACATGATAATAGAGGGAAAAAATGAATTACAGTAAGTATGTATATATGTATTAAATGGTTAAGTTAAAATAAGTCGTGCAAAAATAGAAATAAATTAAAAAATTGTATTGTGGTAGTGTTCATATGTTCAATGTCCATTCAGAAATCAGATGGCATAGGAGAAGAAGCTGTTCCTGAATCATTGAGTGTGTGCCTTCAGGCTTCTGTACCTCTTTCCTGATGGTAGCGATGAGAAGAGGGCATGTCCTGGGGGTGGGGGTCCTTAATAATGGATGCCACCCCCCTGAGGTAACACTTCTTGGATACTATTGGAGGCTGGTGCCCATTTCACACATGTCTGCTCTCACCCCATCCTCCTGGTACCCTACCAGGGTTCCTCTTTCCTCAACTACCACCCCACCAGCCTCCGTGTCCAGCAGATTATTCTTCAGAACTTCCGTCATCTCCAATGGGACTCTACCACCAAGCACATCTTTCCCTCCGCCCCTCCCCCTGCCACTTTCTGCTTTCCACAGGGATATCTCACCACTGATCTCCCCCCGACACTTGCAAGTGGAACAAGTGCTATGCCTGTCCATACACCTCCACCCTCACTACCACACTGGGCCCCGAATAGTCCTTCCAGGTGAGGCGACATTTCACTGAGTCTGCTGGCGGTCATTTGCTGTGCTTGGTGCTCCTGGTGAGACCCAATGTAAACTGAGAGACTGCTTCACTGAGCACCCACACTCGGTCCGCCAGAACAAGTGGGATCTCTCATTGGCCACCCATTTTAATTCCACTTCCCATTCCCATTCCAGTATGTCCATCCATGGCCTCCTCCACTGTCCTGATGAGGCCACAGTTAGTGTGGAGAAACAACACCTTATATTCTGTCTGGGCAGCTTCCAACCTGTTGGCATGGAGATCAATTTTTCAAAAGTCTGTAAATGTCCCTCCCCCACTCCCCCTTCACCATTCCCCATCCTCTTTTCTCCCTCTCACCTCCATCACCTCCTCTGGTGTTCCTCCCCCCCTTTTTTTCTTCCATGGTCTTCTGTCCTCTTCTATTAGCATCTCCGTTCTCCATCCCTGTATCTTTTTCACCAATCAACTTCCCAGCTCTTTACATTGTCCCTCCCCTTCAGGTTTCACCTGTCACATTCTCTGTCTCCTCCCCCAACCTTTTAAACCGACTCCCCAGCTTTTTGTCTCCAGTCCTGCCAAAGTGTCTCGACCCAAAATGTCAACTGTACTCTTTTCCATAGATGCTCTCTGGCCTGCTGAGTTCCCTTAGTACAGGTTTCCCCCACTATTCGAAGGTAGAGCATTCTTATGAAACGGTTCGTAAGCCGGAATGTCGTAAAGTGAAGAAGCAATTACCATTTATTTATCTAGGAAAAATTTGTGAGCGTTGGCAGACCCAAAAAAACCCTACCAAATCATGCCAAATAACACATAAAACCTAAAATAACAGTAACACATAGTAAAAGCAGGATCGATCTGATAAATACACAGCCTATCTAATGTAGGAAAAATTTTCTACAATTATTGCAGCACTGTCCACCGCAGCAAAAATCTCACGCAAGTACTCTTGGCAGCACTCACAGCAGAAACACTCGGCGCAACGGGTCCG
The DNA here is from genome assembly GCF_030144855.1 of Hypanus sabinus. Lineage (NCBI taxonomy): Eukaryota > Metazoa > Chordata > Chondrichthyes > Myliobatiformes > Dasyatidae > Hypanus > Hypanus sabinus. Next base: position 72,703,504 of record NC_082723.1, on the reverse strand, counting down.
GGCAGAAACACTCGGCACAAGGGCTCCCGGCAGAAACACTCGGCACAAGGGCTCCCGGCAGAAACACTCGGCACAAGGGCTCCCGGCAGAAACACTCGGCACAAGGGGTCCGGGCAGAAACACTCGGCATAAGGGGTCCCGGCAGAAACACTCTTTCCAGTAACCTTTAAGCTACGAAGCTACCAAGTAACACATAAAAATACACAGCCTATATAAAGTAGAAATAATATACGTCCAATGTAGTTTCACTTACTGGAATCGAGAAGACAGTGAGCGCATGATGATGGTGTGTTAGGCTGTCGTCAGAGGTTGGGGTGGTGGGAGGTAGAGGAGACTGGGGTATCATCTCATTGTCGTCTGTTTCCATCAGGGCAGGCAGGTCACCTTCTTCTATGTCTGCCTGCCTCGATGTTGAAGGTCCAGTTTCGTCGTCTGCTGTGGCTGATTTGGAACGCTTGAAAAACGACAGTATGCTTGACTGCTTAGCCTCGCACATTTTTCTATCATCCACTTCTTTGTAAGCACTCAAATGATCCTGCAAATACGCCCTAAACCTACGTACCCTGTCAAAATTAAAGACATACTTTTCTGCAATCATTGCACCGTTGTCAATTGTAGCAAAAATCTCACGCAATTGCTCCACGTTCAGTTCCTGGACGACTTCACTTTTGGGCCGTTTGCTATTGCATTTGGCTTCAATTGTTATCCTTTCCTCTTCATCAGCTCTTCATCTGTCAGTTCTTGGTCATGGGATGCCAAAACCTCCTCAATATCATCTTCATCAACTTCCACAAATCCTTAGCCAAACTCACTATATCCTTACTTTATTCACCATGATTGAAACACTTAATTATGTCTAGTTTTACGATAAGTGTAACACCCTTTTCTGATACCTTAAAACTCATCTTGCTAACGGATGCAGAAAATAAATTGACATAAAGCACAGATGCTCATGGGCACGTGTTCAAGCAATGCCGGCTAGAATGCAGTTCCGGGGGAGGAACTTGGCTGCTCAGCGTGTGCTACTTTTTTTTGTAACAGTGAAAACACCTTATGTTAGTGAGAACAGGTAACTAATGTAGGTCTTTCGTAACAGCTAGGTGTCGTAAAGCAAATGTTCGAAAAACGGGACACCTGTATTAACTATTATGTGTGTTGCTTGGATTTCTAGCATCTGCAGAATTTCTCTTGTTAATGTCCTGTCGTTTGTTGTTTTGTGGCAGCAGTAGAGTTGTTGTTCCCTTTCACGCCTTGGGGTGCTCGGACGGCAACTTTGCTGTTTCTGTAGCAATTTTGTCTGGTTTTTACGAAGCTCAGTGGCAAGGTCGACTCTCAGTCCAGCACAGATGGAAAGCATGCAAGGAGCCAGCCGGGTTCAAACCCAGGACCACTCACCTCGAAGTCCAGTGCAGGCGCCATTTACACCACTGGCTGGCTAGCAGTACAGTGCAAGGTTTAAAATATGCTCTTAAGTTTCAGTAAGAAATAAATACAGTAACTGTGCAAAAGTCTTAGGTACTTGTAAATAAATTATGTAAGGCAAAGATGCTTTCAAAAATAATTAAATGAAAAGTTTCTAAGCATCAAAATAACTTACTATAAACAGTAAAAAGCTAAATCAAACCAATATTTGGTGTGACCACCCTTTGCTTTTAAAGCTGCATTAATTCTCTTCGGTACACTGTCGTGCAATTTTATTAGAAAATCGGCTGGTAGGTTGTTCCAAGCATCTTGGAGAACTTGCCACAGTTCTTCTACAGACTCCCACGACTAGACTATATAACAGTTTCTTCCCCAAGCTATCAGACTTCACAATGCCTGATGCCTGGACTGACACCTTGCCCTATTGTCCTGTTTATTATTTATTGTAATGCCTACACTGTTTCTGTGCACTTTATGCAATCCTGTGTAGGTCTCTAGTCTAGTGTAGCTTTCTCTGTGTTGTTTTTTTTTCATAGTTTAGTCTAGTTTTTATACTGTGTTGTGGAACACCTTGTTCCTGAAAAATGTTGTCTCATTTTTACTATGTACTGTACCAGCAGTTATGGTCGAAATGACAATAAAAGTGACTTGACTTGACTTTGGATGTCTCATTTACTTCTGTCTCTCCAGGTAGTCACAGACAGTCTCGGTGATGTTGAGATCAGGGCTCTGTGGAGGCCACACCAGCTGAAACCATATAAAAAATCTAGAATGCCTAATACTTATACACAGTACTGGATATGTAAGAGTGAGGTAGCGTTCATGGCTCAGAAATCTGATTGTGGAGAGAAGAAGCTGTTCCTAAAACACCAAAAGAGATAAGAGCAGAACTGGGGCATTGAATCTGTTCCATCATTTCATCTTGGCTGATCCATTTCCCTCTCAACCCCATTCTCCTGTCTTCTCAATGTAACATTTCATGCCCTGACCAATCAAGAATCTATTAACCTCCTCCTTAAATACACCCATAAACCCTACCTCCACAGATACCTGGGGCAACAAATTCCACAGATTCACCACCCTCTGACTAAAGAAATTCCTCCTCATCACTATTCTAAATGGACATCTCTCTCTTCTGAGGTTGTGCCATCTGATTCTAGACTCACCCTCTATAGGAAACATCCTCATAATGATCAAAGTTCTATCTCCTTTACAATAGCATTGGAGAGAGATAGGAACAGACAGGTTAGAAAAGCATTTAATTGGATTAAGGGGAATTATGAGGCTATCAGGCAGGAAATTGGAAGCTTAAATTGGGAACAGATGTTCTCAGGGAAAAGTATGGAAAAAATGTGGCAGATGTTAAAGGGATATTGTATACATTTCTGGTCACCGAATTATATTGTGTATGGTTCTGGCCACTGAATTATAGGAAAGATGTCAACAAAACAGAGTGAGTACAGAGAAGATTTACTAGAATGTTACCTGGCTTTCAGCACCTAAGTTACAAGGGAAGGTTGAACAAGTTAGGTCTTTATTCTTTGGAGCATAGAAGATTGAGGGGGGTCTTGATAGAGGTATTTAAAATTATGAAGGGGATAGATAGAGTTGACATGGATAGGCTTTTTCCATTGAGAGTAGGGGAGATTCAAACAAGAGGACATGATTTGAGAGTTAGGGGGCAAAAGTTTAAGGGGAACACGAGGGGGAATTTCTTTACTCAGAGAGTGGTAGCTGTGTGGAACGAGCTTCCAGTAGAAGTGGTAGAGGCAGGTTTGGTATTGTCATTTAAAGTAAAATTGGATAGGTATATGGACAGGAAAGGAATGGAGGGTTATGGGCTGAGTGCGGGCCAGTGGGACTAGGTGAGAGTAAGCGTTCAGCATGGACTAGAAGGACCGAGATGGCCTGTTTCCGTGCTGTAATTGTTATTTGGTTATATTTGTGTGGAGTTCTGCATAGGTACATTCTAATGAGACAGGGAAGTTATGGTAGGGGACAGGAACAATGGTGTACGAAGGCTTTAATAAATCTAGTCAAGAAGAAAATAAAAGCTTACAAAAGGTTCAGAGAGCTACGTAATGTTAGAGATCCAGAAGATTATAAGGCTAACAGAAAGGAGCTTAAGAAGGAAATTAGGAGAGCCTGAAGGGGCCATGAGAAGGCCTTGGCAGGCAGGAATAAGGAAAATCCCAAGGCATTCTACAAGTATGTGAACAGCAAGAGGATAAGATGTGAAAGTATAGGACCTATCAAGTGTGACAGTGGGAAAGTGTGTTTGGAACTGGAGGAAATAGCAGAGGTACTTAATGAATACTTTACTTCAGTATTCACTCTGGAAAAGGATCTTGGAGATTGTGGTGATGACTTTCAGCAGACTGAAAAGCTTGAGCATGTAGATATTAAGAAAGAGGATGAGCTGGAGCTTTTGGAAAGCATCAAGTTAGATAAGTCACCAGGACCAGATGAGATGTACCCCAGGCTACTGTGGGAGGCAAGGGAGGAGATTGCTGAGCCTCTGGCAATGATCTTTGCATCATCAGTGGGACGGGAGAGGTTCCAGATGATTGGAGGGTTGTGGATGTTGTTCCTTTATTCAAGAAAGAGAGTAGAGATAGCCCAGGAAATGATAGATCAGTGAGTCTTACTTCAGTGATTGGTAAGTTGATGAAGAAGATCCTGAGGATTTATGATCATTTGAAAAGGTATAATATGATTAGGAGTAGTCAGCTTGGCTTTGTCAAGGGCAGGTTGTGCCTTACAACCCTGATGGAATTTTTTGAGGATGTGACTAAATGCATTGATGAAGGAAGAGCAATAGATGTAGTCTATATGGATTTCAGCAAGGCATTTGATAAGGTACCCCATGCAAGGCTTATTGAAAAAGTAAGGAGGCATAGGATCCAAGGGGTCATTGCTTTGTGGATCCAGAACTGGCTTGCCCACAGAAGGCAAAGAATGGTTGTAGACTGGTCATATTCTGCATGGAGGTCTGTGACCAGTGGAGTGCCTCAGGGATCTGTTCTGGGACCCCTACTCTTCGTGACTTTTATAAATGACCTGGATGAGGAAGTGCGTTAGCAAGTTTGCTGATGACACAAAGGTTGGAGGTGTTGTGGATAGTGTGGAGGGCTGTCAGAGAGTACAGCGGGACTTTGATAGGATGCAAAACTGGGCTGAGAAGTGGTAGATGGAGTTCAACCTAGATAAGTGTGAAGTGATTCATTTTGGTAGGTCAAATATGATGGCAGAATATAGTATTAATGGTAAGACTCTTGGCAGTGTGGAGGATCAGAGGGATCTTGGTGTCCAAGTCCATAGGATACTCAAAGCAGCTGCACAGGCTGACTGTGTGGTTAAGAAGGTGTACAGAGCATTGGCCTTCATCAATTGTGGAATTGAATTTAGGAGCCAAGAGGTAATGTTGCAGCTATATAGGACCCTGGTCAGACCCCACTTGGAGTACTGTGCTCAGTTCTGGTCACCTCACTACAGGAAGGATGTAGAAACCATAGAAAGGGTGCACCGGAGACTTACAAGGATGTTGCCTGGTTTGAGGAGAATGCCGTATGAAAACAGATTGAGTGAACTCGGCCTTTTCTCCTTGGAGCGACGGAGGATGAGATGTGACCTGATAGGGGTGTATAAGATGATGAGGGGCACAATCGTGTGGATATTCAGAGGCTTTTTCCCAGGGCTGAAATAGTTGCCACAAGATGACATAGGTTTAAGATGCTGAGGAGTAGGTACAGGGGAGATATCAAGGGTAAGTTTTTTTACGCAAGAGAATGGTGAGTGCATGGAATGGGCTGCCAGCAATGGTGGTGGAGGCAGGTATTATAGGGTCTTTTAAGAGACTTTTGGATAGGTACATGGAGCTTAGAAAAATAGAGGGCTATGGGTAACCCTAGTAATTTCTAAGTTAGGGACATGTTCGGCACAGCTTTGTGGGCCAAAGGGCCTCTATTGTGTTGTAGGTTTTCTGTGTTCTATGTTTCTTCATCTATTCATATAGGTGTTTTGACATTCGATAGGTTTCATTAAGATTCCATTTCTCACCACCCCCCCAATTCTTCTAAATTGCAGTGAGTACAGATCCAAAGCCATCAAATGCTCCTTATATGAAAACCCTTTCATTCCTGGAATAATTCCTGTGAATCACCTCGGAACCCTCGCCAATGTCAGCACGTGTTCTCTTAGGTAATGGGCCCAAAGCTGCTCACAGTACTCCAGGTACTCAGCATTACATCCTTGCCTTTATATTCTTGTCCTCTCAAAATGAATGTTAATATTGTATTTGCCTTCCTCACCACTGACTCAACTTGGAAGTTAACCTTCCGGGAATCCAGACTCCTGAGTCTTTGCACTTTGTATTTTTCCATTTTTTGCCTGTTTAGAAAATAGTTTGCACTTATATTTCTTCTTCCAAAGTACACGACCATACACTTCCCAACACTGTATTCCATCTGCCATTTCTTTGCCCATTCTCCTAATTTGTCTAAGTCTTCTTCAATCTGCCCCTCCAACTGTCTTCGTATCATCCGCGAACTTGGCCACAAAGCCATCGAATCTGTCATCCAAATCATTGACATACAACAGAAAAAGAAGCGATCCCAACACTGACCCCAGCAGAACACCAAGAATCACTGGCAGCCAAACTGAAAAGGCTCAGTTTATTCTCAGTCTTTGCCTACTGCCAATCAGCCAATGCTCTGTCTATTCTTGTATCTTTCCTGTAATACTATGGGCTCTTTTTTATCTTGCTAAGCAGCTCCATGCGTGGCACCTTGTCAACAACCTTCTGAAATCCAAGTAAACAACATCCACCGATTTCCTTTGTTTATCCTGTTTGTAATTTCCTCAAATAATTCCAACAGATCTGTCAGGCAAGATTTTTCTTAAAGGAAACCATGCTGACTTTGTTTTATAATGTGCCTCCAAGTCCCAATGCCCTTGAACTGAAAATCTAACAGAAAAGTGTGGATATGGTTCAGTCCTTCATGGGTAAAGCCCTCCGACCATAGTGTACATCTGCACTGAGCGTTATCGCAGGAAAGCAGCATCAGTGAACCCCACTACCCAGGTCATGCTCTCCTCTCACTGCTGACATCAGGAAGAAGGTCGCCCTCAGGTCTATTTGTTTGTTTATTTATTTGTATTTTTATTGTTTCTCAGCTCAAGCTGGTAAAACCTGAGGTACAAGCATAGCCAAGAACAGTTATTTCTCAATTGCCAGGAACTTATAGACTATTCCAGTGGTGCTTAGTATTGTGGCTTCCTGGAAATTTACATAAATATTGCTGTGTAGGGCTAATTGTTTAATACTATTGGGTAGTGACTTTGGGATGATACCAGTTGTATATATTACAACTGGGACAGTGTATACGCTGTTCATGTTCCATAGTCTTTCAATTTCCTCTTTTAATGCAGCATATTTCTGGTGTTTTTCACTTACTGATTTCTGAATGTTATGTGTGTTTAGAATGGCTGCATCCATTAACTAAGTTGTTCTTGCTTGTTTATCCTGTAATGTTATACCCGGACAGTTATTACGGATTGTCCTATCTGTAATAATGGATCACTCATAATATAAGTTGTGGGACTCTGACTCTAAAACTGGATCAGGATTGTATTGAAAGTAAGGTATAGTTTCTTTTCTGAATTTGTATTTTAAAATAAGATTATGGTGAATGATGTTTGTTACTTTATTGTGCTTGTGTAAGTAATGGGATTGAGTTAAACTGCTGCAGGATCCTGTAATGTGTTGGATTGTTTCTGGTTTCTCTTGGCATCTTCTGCATTTATTATTTGAATTTATTGGTCTTTTATTATCTATTTTTTGTATGTTAACAACCTGGAACTGTATTTCCACATGGAAATCATCTGCTTCTGGGGAGAGGTTTCCAACTTTGAGCTAGGCATTCAACGTTTCCTTGTTGACACCTAGTCTGCTCAGATCATGAGGATATCTTCCACAGAGGACCATCCTCTTCCATTGGTTAACTTTTTCTTCTTCAGTGATAATTTCTTCATTTTTCTGAGTTGTACTTTCATTTAAGTTTAGTGGTGTGTACTTCATATCAGAATTGCATATGCCTGCCTGGAGTGCTAAATCCTGATTTTGATGATAGAAGTGTATCCTTAGAAATTTTATCTAACTGTTGTATAAATTTTTATGTCTGCTATTCCTCTTCCTCCTTATGTCCTTGGTAATGTTAATCAAAACACATTTGAGTATACAGAGTTGTTTCTAAAATTTGTCATCTCAGTTCGTATTTTTCTTTGTAAATTTTCCAGATTGGTTTTGGACCAAGATATTACGCTAAAAGAATACGTTAATATGGGTACAGAAAAGTGTTTGTTGCCTTTGTCATATTTGCTATATTTTTACTATTCTCTGTTTGGCAGATTTTCTTAAGCCTTCAAGTAAATTCTAACGAAAGTTGTTTCCTTTATCACATTATGATCTATTTTCTTTGCTTGTTGGTATCCCAGCTGTTTCGTATTAATCCGTCAGTGGTATTGTATCCAGTTGCTCTGTTTTATATTCTGCAGGTCTATTGCACCTTTCTTAATGTTTAATGTTCTGTGTTTATCTAGACCAAAGTTCATGTTTATATCATCAGAAAATAGTTGGACTATTTGAATTAATAGCTTTAGCTTCAGTGAAGGAGTGTATCATTTCAAATTGTCCATGCGTGTGAAGGTGTAATTCATTTGGTTGTTTCTGATTTGATACCCTATTTTCACAAGAAAAGCAAATTAGAAGATGCAGTCTTAAATGCTTGAACCGTTTAGCAGGTCAGGCAGAATGTGTGGGACATGCAGCAGAGCTTCTGTTTCAGTTTGGTCAACTTTCATCAGAATTTTTCCAAGTTAGAAAGCAATTAACCCTCTAAACTAAACACAGCCTGGGGTGGTTCAGTAGCACAGTATTTAGCATAACTTTATTATAGGAGCCATGATGTTCTCTGTCTGCATTGCATTCCGTGTTGTGGGTTTATTATGCTTATTATGGTAACTAGTCACATGAGTGGGGGCGTGGTAAAAGCAAAGGGAAAGGGCCTTTTGTAGTTTGGGGACCGGCAGATGTCATATCTTTCACTGACCACTCAATGATGCTCAACTATGCTTAGCTTACACTTTGGTACACCTAAGTTTCATCGTTTCAAGATTGTATGTTTGCTAATTGCTGATGAAGCATGGAATACATATCCTCGACCTTTGGAGCAATCGCTATTGGAGTGAGGGCACATCATGCAAGTTTCACAATTCTGTAGCTTCGCCAGCAGCGGCAATTGTTTTGATTTGGCTACTACAGTGACCTGGGTTCAATTCTGCCACCGTCTGTAAAGAGTTTGTACGTTCTCCCTTTGAGGAGCTGTAGATGTTTGAGTGTAGCTGTAGATCAAGGACTCCGATAGGACCCCATCCACCTTGAAAAGGAAAGAAGAGACATTAGAGAGAAGAATTTTAAACTGTTTCGCAGATGGGCTGAGAGAAGTTGCCCTCAGGCATCGTATTTAGCCCTTCCCTCCTTGAGTTAGTAGGTTAATTGTTCCTATGGCTAGAATTGGGTAGCGTGGGCTCATTGGGCCAAAAGGGCCTGTTACTTAATTAAATGTAGATGTGTTTTACATTACAGAGAAGGTGGAGGGGTGGAGAGGATGGGGTCTATGATCGGGAGGACACAATGAGGACCTTGAGTAATTTAACTTGTAGTGAAGATGGACTGTTTTCATATCTCTTTATGACCTGACTCTTCTTATCTCTGTAAACTCCTTCAGCTCTGCAACCTTCCAAGATAACTTCTTCTTCTTGGGCCCTCAGCTTTCAGTGGAGCACAGGTCACTAATGACCTCCTGTCTTCATCATCGAAAGTTGAGGGTAGAGTTGGAGTTCATCACATTGTATCCACTGTACAGGTGATTGGCCCATACAGCTTCACAAGCTTCTCACAATAGAGACTTAGGGTTGGACTTGGAGAGGACTCCAAGTTAACTGTCCTGCTTCAATCCTGGCCCCTGAGTGTCCCTGAATTTAATTGCTTAATCTTTGGTATTTATACTTTAAATTATATGCACCTTAAGTTTTGAGGTTTTGTCACTAAATCCCTGTTTTTCAGCCTCCATCTCCTCATTTAAGCTCATCCTTTTAAAACCACCTCCTTGTTCTTGTATTTTGTCACCTATTCTCATATCTCTTCAGACAATCAAATTTTAATTGCAAATATTCTTGAGAAGCTCTTTGGAATATTTTGCTGAGTTCAGTGGTGTCTAAATGCAATTTTTTGTTGTTACTTTTGTTGCTGGAAGAGCTTGAGACCTGGTGCCAGGCAAACAACCTCTTCCTTAATGTCAACAAGACAAAGGAGATAGATTTCCATGGTCTTCTGTCTGCTCCAATCATGTTACCCCTTCGCCAACCCTTTATTTCTTTCACCTATCAACTTCTCAGTTCTTTACCTTACTCTCTCCCCCACCTTCTTATTTTGCCTTCTCCCTTTCCTTTCCCGTCCTGATGAAGGGTTTCAGTTCGAAACGTCGACTATTTTCTCTTTTCCATAGATGCTGCCTGGCCTCCTGAGTTCCTTCAGCATTTTGTATAGGTTGCTTTGGATTTCTAGCATCTATAGATTTTCTCATGATGGTTATCACTTTCAGGAGAACTCGCACCACTCACCCCCTCTATTTGTTGTATTGTGGTGTATTAAATTTTGTAAAAATATTAGATGAAAGTCTGAACAATTCCAAGTAATACTTTAGCTCTTTGTGAGCGTGCAGCCTGTGAAGTGTCACGGTATCTGTGCAAGTTAAACACTGTAGTTTTGTTAAATGTTTGTCGATAGCAGCTGGACTCTTTCTTGGCCTCAAGGCACCAGTAGCATGAGCACAAAAGACCAAAGAGTTTATCTGCCTCTAGGTGTCTCTCAATGCTTGTGGATTGAACCTCTGTTTATTGGGGTACCTTTTGCTCGGTTCTGGGGACTTAATCTAGACCAAGGAATCGTGATCGATCAGTGCCTAGGACAGACCCTGGGTGATTTCAGAGTCAGAATTCAGAGTTCCCCTAGCAACAGTGGCCATGCTCTCTTCTCACTGCTGAAGGAGGGACAAGAGCCTTTGGTCCTACACCATCAGAGGTTCAGGAGCAGTTATTACCCTTGAACCATCAGGCTGCTGAACCAGTGTAGATAACTTCACTCACCTCAACACTGAACTGAATCCATAATGTATGGACACACTTTCAGGGACTCTACAACTCATGTTCTCAATATTATTATTATTATTTATTATTATTATTATTATTATTATTAGGGGTTTTTCTCAGCTCAAGCTGGTAAAACCTGAGATACAGGCAGAGCCAAGCACACTTATTTATCAATTGTGAGGAACTTTCAGACTATTCTAGTGGTGTTTAGTATTGTGGCTTTCTGGAGATTTACATAAATATTGCTGCGTAGGCCTAGTTGTTTAATGCTACTGTGTAGTGACTTTGGGATGATACCAGTTGTAGATATTACTACTGGGACAATGTATATGCTGTTCATGTTCCATAGTCTTTCAATTTCCTCTTTTAATTTCTGGTGTTTTTCACTTACTGATTTCTGAATGTTATGTGTGTTTGGAATGGCTGCATCCATTAACTAAGTTGTTCTTGCTTGTTTATCCTGTATTATTAAATCCGGATGGTTATAATGGATTGTCCTGTCTCTAATAACTGATCAGTCATAATATAATTTGTGGAACTTTGACTCTAAAACTGGATCAGGCTTGTCTTTGTAGTAAGGTTGGTTTCTTTTATGAGTTTGTATTTTAAAGCAAGATTTTGATGAATGACATTGGCCACTTTATTATTATTTTATATTTACAAAATTTGTCTTATACACATTGGTTGCTTGTCCATCTTTATTTGTGTATAGTTTTTCACCGATTCTAGTGTGGTTCTTTGTATCTTGTGTGAATGCCTGTTATATGTACATAGTGACATATACATACTTCGATAATAAATTTACTTTGAGTTTTGATCCACTCAGTCCAGAATTTCTGCCCCAGTCAGTAACACTGTTTCTATGTTACCCAGAGCATTTTAGAAACAGAGTTGGATCTGGACTCTGATCTCTCTAATAACACATGGCTATTTAACTTTAATTGTGAATAACGCCCGTGTGTGTACAACTGCAATGTATGTATTACCAGGCTCAAAGACAGCTTCATTCCCACTACTATCCAATACCAAGAAAAGATGGACCCTTGACTTCATAATCAACCTTGTCATGGCTCTTGCACCTTATTGTCAACCTGCACTGCACTTTCACTGTAACTGTAGTACTTTATTCTGAACTCTGTTACTGTTTTACCTTCTACTAACTTAATGTGGTGTATGAACTCTATGTATAGTAAGACATTTTTCACTGTACCCTAGTAAATGCGATAATAATAAACTAATTTACCGATTTGTCTTACCAATTAGTTTACTCATCAGGACAATTGCGCACGAATTCCTACAGAATAGCTACCTGGGAAAGAAAATTAATTGGGTCCAATGAAAAAACCCAGGAAACCTGTCATTACTGCTTATCTCCCTTATATCTCCACGGTTTCTCAAAGGATTTCCAGGATCCAGATGAGTGCCATTTGCAAACCTGTTAGGAAGTTCCAATCCCATTTTATGTGGGTCAAGGATGACCTGGAACTCAGGTCGGCTGGCATTTATATGATTCCCTGTGAATGTGGAGCAGCACGCATCAGTGAAGTGGAAACCCATATTAAGGAGCACAGAAAGTGAATCTGTTTGGGTTACCCGGAGAAATCGGCAGTACCAGAACATTGTATACACGATGGCCACAGGATTGACGTCAACAGCACAAAATGCCATGCCAATTGCTTTTGGGACCGCCTGATGTAGAAAGCCATTGAAATAAGAATAGAGAGTAAGAATTTTATCAAGATGAAGGCCTCGCTCTTAAGTAAAATCCGGAATACAATTGTATACAAAATGAGACAGTGAGCCTGATTGATTGAGGACTAGCCAATGAGGAGGGCAGGACGACGTGAGTATATATACCACCAGATTAAATGTTCCCAGACATCATCCCTGATGAAGATGACAGAGTTTGTTATTGAAATGTCAGTTAAAATTGACACCTGAACCCAGTTAGAAGTCCGAGAAGAGTTTATGCACATGAATAAACTAATTTACTCAATTAATTGAGCTATTGTGAAGACTGGGAGTTGTAACATCAGAATGGGCAGGTATCTCTTCTGTCAGCGCAGGTGCACCACAAGACTGTGTGCTTAGCCCCCTGCTCTACTCGTTTCACACCTATGTAAGCACTGCTCCAATGCCATGTTCAAGTTTACTGATGACTCCATTGTTGTTGGCCAAATCAAAGGTGGTGATGAATCAGTATACAGGAGGGAGATTGAAAATCTGGCTGAGTGGTGCCATAACAACAACCTCTCACTAAGTGTCAGCAAGACCAAGGAGCTGATTATAGACTTCAGGAGAAGGAAAACAGAGCTCATCAGAGGATCAGAGCTGGAGAGGGTAAGCAACTTTAAATTCCTAGGTGTTATTATTTCAGAGGACCAGTTCTGAACCAACATGTAGGTGCAACACGAAGAAAGCACGGCAGCAAAGTGTTTGTGGAGGTTCAGCATGAAATCTAAAATGTTTACAAACTTCCAGTAATGTGTAGTGGAGAGTAAGTTGGCTGCATCACAGCCTGGTATGGAAAAACTTGAATAGAAAATCCTACAAAAAGTTGTGGATATTCCACATGAGTAAAACCCTCCCAACCATTGAGCTCATCTGCATGAAACGCTGTCACAGGAAAACAGCATCCATCCTTAGGGACCCCAACCATCCAGGACATGCTCTCCTCTCACTGCTGTCATCAGGCAGAAGGTACAGGAGCCTCAGGACTCACACCACAAGGTTCAGGAGCATATACTACACCTCAACCATCAGGTTTTTGAACCAAAGGGGAAAACTTCACTCAACTTCACCTGTCCCATCATTGAAATGTTTTCACTACCAGTGGACTCACTTTCAAGGACTCTTCATCTCATATTCTCGATATGTATTTGTTTATTAATTTATGATTATTGTGTTTTTATGTATTTGCACAGTTTGTTGACACACCCTAGTTAGATGGTCTTTCATTGATTCTGTTATAGTTATTATTCTATAGATTTTTTTGAGTATGCCTGCAAGAAAATGAATCTCCGGTTTGTATATGGTGAAGATATGTACTTTGATAATAAAGTTTAATTTTAACTTTGAATTTTTGAGAAAGCAATGGGCAGATTAAAGAGTAGCTTTATTTGTCACATTTGCATCAAAATATACAGTGAAATATGTCATTTGCATCAAATCTGTTAGGATTGCTAGGGACAGCATGGTATTTCTATATCTCTTTAATTCTAACTAATGGAATGTGGAAGGAAACCGGTGCACCTTGAGGAAACCCAGGGCATCACGGGAGAACATACAAGCTCATTTCAGATGGTGATGGGAATCAAACCCTATTCTTACAGCATTGCACTAACCATGTCGTAGGTTGGAGTTGTTGTGGAAAGTGCGTGACTGCTAGATCTTGTTGGTATGTTAATATAATACCCATGAGGTGGGTGGGTAAAGATGCTTTTGTAGTGGTGTTTGTTTCATTATTGCCACGTATACTGAGATACAGCGAAAAGCTTTTCTTCTTGCTATCCAGACAAATAATTTCATTCATAAGTTTACTGAAGTATTTTTTATACAGCACAGAACAATACAGCATAATACAGGCCCTTCAGCCCACAATGTTGTAAATCAAAAATCCCAAATACCCTCCCACCTACACAATGCTCATATCACTCCATCTTTCTCGTATTCATGTGCCAGTCTAAATGTCTCTAAAAAGTTGAGTGATGGGGCAAGTGAATTTAGAACAGAGAACGTAGAACATAGAGCATAGTACAGCACAGGAACAGGCTCTTCCCTATACAGTGTTGTGCAAAACCAGCCAAAAAACACCCAGACACCAATCCCTCCTTCCTACACAGTGTCCATTCCCCTCCATCTTCCTCACATACATGTGCCTATCTAAACATCTTTTAAAAGCCTCGAATGTATTTGCCTCTACCACCATCCCAGGCAGCGCATTCCAGGCACCCACCACTCTCTGAGTGAAAAAAACCTACAGGGAAACATAGAAAACCTACAGCACAATACAGGCCCTTCAGCCCACAAAGCTGCACCAAACATGTCCTTACCCTAGAACTACCTAGGCTTACCCATAGCCCTCTGTTTTTCTAAGCTCCATGTATCCATCCAGGAGTCTCTGAAAACACCCTCTTGTTTCCGCCTCCACCATAGCTACCGGCAGCCCATTCCATGCACTCACCACTCACTGCATAAAAAACTTACCCCTGACATCTCCTCTGTACCTACTTCCAAGCACCTTTAAAAATATGCCCTCTTGTGTTATCCTTGGAACCTACCCCGTCTCACCTGCAATGCATGCCCTCTGGTATTAGAGATCTCAACCCAGGGAAACAGATCCTCTCCGTCTACTCTATTTATGCCTCTCATAATCTTACAAACCCCTATCAGATCTCCCCTCAGCCTCTGGTGCTCCAAATTTATCCATCCTCTCGTGATAGCGCATGCCCTCTAAACCAGGCTGCGTCCTGGTAAACCTCTTCTGCACCCTCACTAATGCCTCAACCTCCTTCCTATAGTGGTGCGACCAGAACTGTACGCAATACTCTAGATGCAGCCCAACCAGAGTTTTATTACAAAGAGGTTTTGCAGTGAAGTGCAAGGGCCACATCAAGATTGTGTTGTGGTGTATTTTTTTTAAATATTAGATGAAAGCTTGAACAATTCCAAGTGATGCTTTAGCTCTTTGTGAGCATGGAGGGGATCTGTAGGTTTGTTAAATGTTTGCTAGTAGCAGCTGGACTCTTTCTTAGCCTCAGGGACTAGTGGTCTTTTGAAAACAAAAGACCAAAGAACTTATCCATCTGCATAGCTCTTACTGCTTGTGGATTGAGCCCTATTTATTGAGGCACCTTTCACTCAGTTCTTGGGACTTCATTTGGACCAGGGATTGCGATCGATAGGTGCCCAGCACAGACCCGGGGCGATTCCATGAGTTGGAATTCGGAGTTCCCCTGACAACAGTAACAGTCAAGTGGCAGCTGAGAATCGTGAGCCCTGAATTCTTCATGGAAATCTTTGTAGCTTACTACATAGTATTTAATGAGGTTTATTCGTGCTTTCTGTTTTGTCATAGTAAATTATGCTCAAGTTACAGAGCTTTGCTGTGCTTGTTCACTTATTACCGTATCTCTAGGACTCAAAGTGATTTTGGTCTTTTGGGTCTGATCAACCCAACCATTAGATAGACTGAGAGATGAAGAGTTCATCCGTATCACACAAGGAGACCCTTACAGGAGTCTGTGCCTCTCAGGTAAGGAACAGGAGAGATAAACACTGCATCCATTTTCCCCTCTATTGCAATAGTTGAGGTCATCTTTATCAAGATGCTTGTCTACTTGCCTCATTACCACAGATGATAAATTGCAAGATAACAAAATATGCATGCACCATACATGTTCACTGACTTTCCTAACATAAAGAGCAACCTCTCCAGTGAACTGCCTGCTACTTGCAATTAATTTTTTATTCTGATATATAACGTTTGTATCATTTGTATTCTGAAATACTGGTAGGGGGCATCCCACTTACAATGCTGGGAAGTTTTTCTTCTGTACAGGTTCTGAAAGCAAATATTTAAATTTAGACCCAATTCTTCATCTTTTGGCAGGAGACTTACTTTAAGAAGGTCACAATTCAGCTTTTACTCCCTGGTGGCAGAAGTAACCTCCCTTGAGCAGAACGGCAATCCGAATAGATGAGGCTTTTTCTATCTCTGTCACAGAAGCTGAGGATTGAACAAGTGAGAGAGTTGGCCATCCTTCAAGGAAGGTGTAGCTCATCAATTACTGCAATCTTTATCCAGGAAGAGCAGGTTGTATCAGGGCAAGCCACGATGCTGTAGTGCTATTACAGTGCCAGTGACCCGCGTTCAATTCCGCCACTGTCATAAGGAATTTGTACATTCTCCAGGCGTCTACATGAAACACTATTGTAGAAAGCAGTGTCCATCATCAGAGATCCCCACCACCCAGGTCATGCTCTTTTCTCACTGCTACCATTGAAGTAAACGGTACAAGAGCCTCAGGACTCGCACTACCAGGTTCAAGAACAGTTACTGCCCCTCAATCATCAGTCAAGTCAAGTCACGTCACTTTTTATTGTCATTTCGACCATAACTGCTGGTACAGTACACGGTAAAAATGAGGCAACGTTCTTCAGGACCATGGTGCTACATGAAACAATACAAAAACTACACTATGTAAGAACAACACAGGGGTCCTTCATAATGCTCTTTGCTTTGCGGATGCAGCGTGTAGTGTACATGTCTGTAATGGTGGGAAGAGAGACCCTAATGATCTTCTCAGCTGACCTCACTATCCGCTGAGGGGTCTTGCGATCCGAGATGGTGCAATTTCTGAACCAGGCAATGGTACAGCTGCTCAGGATGCTCTCAATACAACCCCTGTAGAATGTGGTGAGGATGGGAGGTGGAAGATAGACTTGTTGAGGGACCAGGTGAGATTCTCCGCCGGGTGAACACCAAGAAATTTGGTGCTCTTAAAGATCTCTACCGAGGAGCTGTCGATGTTCAGCTGGGAGTCGTCACTCCATGCCCTCCTGAAATCAACAACCATCTCTTTTGTTCACATTCAGAGATAATACAAGGGGTATTATCTCTTAAATACAAGGGGGTTTATCTTTCATTGACCCTGTTATAGTTATTTTTATATAGATTTGCTGAGTATGCCCACAAGAAATTGAATCTCAGGGTATATATGGTAACATATATGTATTTTGATAATAAATTTATTTTGAATTTTGATTACGTGGGTTTCCTCTGAGTGCTCCAGTTTCCTCCCACATTCCAAAGATGTATGGGTTAGTAGGTTAATTAGTCATGTGGGTGTAATTGGGTGGCACAGATTCATCTGGGCCCAAGGGTCCGTAACTGTGCTGTATCTCCAAATAAATAAAATATCAGCAGCATACCTTTTCTCTTTCGGAGTCTGTTTCACCAAGGAAGCGTAAAGAAGAACAGTCACCACTTATTTGCTTCTTTTTGAAGATTAGCTTTATTTGTCATGTGTACATTGAAACATACAGTGAAATACATATTTTGCATCAAAAACAAACTGTCTGAATATGCACTTGGGGCAGCTTGCAAGCATCACTATGCTTCTGCCGCCAAAGTCATATGCCCACATGTTACTAGCCTTACTAATCCGTAAATTTTTGGAATGTGGGAGGAATCTGGAAGAAACCCATGCAGTCATGGGGAGAACATAGAAGTTTCTTACGGGGAGTGACATGAATTGAACCCAGATTATTGATTGCTTGCTCTTTAAGATGTTACACTAACCACTATGCTGTAGTACTGTGCAAAAGTCTTGGGCACATACACTGTATATAGTGAGGGTGTAAGACTTTTGCACAGTATTGTATTTGTTAACATGGAGCAGAGTGTGACTTTGTAAATCTGGTGAGAGCAAAGGAGGTTGGGAATGACGAGGGTGGAATGCCACAGGAGGGTGTGGAAGGAGTGACAGAGACAGCGGGGTTTGGGGGGGGGGGGGGGTAAGAGTGATGCAGGTGCGGACACACCCAGCCCTGAGACACCAGGCAAGGTCATTTGATTCCAGACAATTGGTTTGTTGATCATTACAGAATCTCTTACTGGTGCTTCCTGCTCCCTCCTCCCTCCCTTCCCCTTTTCACAACCATGATTCCCCTCTCCCTTTCCCCTTCCCACTCTCAGTCTGCAATAGAGACCCATATCAGAATCAGGTTTATCATCAGAACAACTCCTCAGCCACCTGTCCCACATCCTTTCTGTGGTGCTTCATTCTCACCATTCCCAACAACATCCTTTGCTGCTACCATATTTACAAACTCACTCTCCAGTCCCTGTTGACAAGTAAAGTACTGTGTAAAAGTCTGAGGCACCCCAGCTCTATGTATGTGCCTGACATTTGCACAGTACCGTATGTATAATTACAGTGTTCACCCCACCCCGTAGAGATGGTTTCACTTTGACACGAAAGAGTCTTTTTCTGTTCACCAGTGTCAAAAAAAGACAAATTAAACCCACAGTGATTCAATGTTGTAAAACAATTAAGCAGAAAAACTTCCATGGGGAGTGAATCCTTTTTATAAGTAATGCAAAAAGAGAGTGAAAATGAAAGCAAGTGAGGTAGTGTACGTGGGTGGTGGGAGTCCTGAGGCTCTTGTGCCCACTTCCTGATGGCAGCAGTCAGACGACTGGGAGTTGAGGGTTCTTGATGATACATGCTGCCTTTCTGTGACAACACTCTGTCTATGAGGGGTGATTGATATGTTCGTAGCCTAAGTTTAGAAGGGGTCAATTTTTGAAAACCTTAAAACAAAGTTAATAACTCATTGTTGGTGATTGATAAGTTCGTGGCCTTATGTAGAAGGAGATGAATTATTAACTTTAAACTTTATGCATAATCACTCAAAGAGCTGAACTGCATGTGCATGTAACGAGAGCTGTATAACTCATCTCCTTCTGCCTTAGGCCATGAACTTATCAATCACCCATCTGTGGACACTTCCTGGATGTCCAAGATCCATATGCTCCACGACTGCTGGACTGTGTGTGTAAATGTAGGAGGGAACTATGTTAAAAGATAAATGTGCTAGGTTTTCTAAAACTGACTCCTTCTACTTTAGGCCCTGAACATATCAATCACCCCTCATAGATGTACCTGGTAGTGTAAAAGACTTTACATTTGACGGACTAGACATTTTCCACTACTTTTTGTAGGCTTTTCTGTACAAGGACATTGATATTTCCATACCAGGTTATGATGCAACTACTGTCCACCACATATCCATAAAAGTTTGTCAAAGTTTTAGATGACATGCTGCAAACCTCTAAGGAGGTTTTCTGCCGTGCCTTCTTTGTAATGGAACTTACATGCTGGACCCTGGACAGATCCTCTGAAATAATACACCAAGAATTTAAATTTGCTGACCCTGTACCCCTCTGATCCCCTGATGAGGTCCTCTGGTTTGCTCCTCCTGAATCAATAATCATCTCCTTGGTCTTGCTGACATTGAGTGAGAGCTTGTTGTTGAGGCACCACCAAGCCAGGTATTCAATCTCCTTCCTGTATGCTGACTTGTCACCACCTCTGATTCAGCCAACAACAATAGTGTCATCAGCAAACTTAAACATGGCATTGGAGCTGTGCTTAGCCACACAGTCATGTTTAAAGCAAGAAGGACGGGCTGAGCATACAGCCTTGTGGTGCACCTGTGCTGGTGTACAGGAGGTGAGAAGGATAAGGTTTAGAGGGGACCTGACAGGAATGCTTTTTACACAAATGGTGCAATGTTTCTGCACCTGTGATGCTGATGTTGAAGCTTTTTGTAATGTATGGATCTATTTCTTTTAGAGCAGTGACTTCTCTTACTTATGCACATTGATCTGTTGTCAGTACTGTACACATATTGCTCTGCTCTCTCACTGCAATGTAAATACACCAGTTAAAGCCATCTGTCGAGTGTGTGCCTTTATTTATTTGATATGTAGTTGTACAGACACAACAAAATGACGACAAGTGCAAACCTGAATGTCAGAGAATATCACCAGCTGCACTGACAGTTACAGAATGATTGTGGGACGAGATAGTGAGAGGAAAGAGTTAAACATACAGAGTAGGCCATCATGGACACTAACAAAGGGATGCATGAGGAACTGCATAGTACACAGTGAAAGATGCACATCTAGCAAAATTAGAGTGAAAATAAAGTGGCAATGACTTTAGTCGGAAAAATTGATGAATTTGTTAGTGCTAATGAAGGCTGGGAGTTGTATATCAAGAGGCTGGAACTGTATTGTAAGATGAACAATGTGGATGAAGAAAATAAACTGCCACACTTCTTAGTTTAATGGGTGCTAAAACATTCAGGCTTTTAAGCAACTTAGGAACACCTAAAAAGACAACAAACAAGATGTTCAATGAAATTGTTATAATGTTACAAAATCACTTGAGCCCCAAGCTGCTGGTAATAGCTGAGAGATTTAGATTTCACAAAAGGAACCAGAAAGGATGAAAGCATTTGTGAATACATTGCAGAACTGCGTAAAGTCTGTGACTTTCTGGTGTATTAGGAGACAGGCTTGTATGTGGCATGCATAGTCAAAGCATTCAAAGAGGCCTCTGTCAGAAAGAGGCCTGACCTTAGAACAGACATTGGCCATTGCAATTATCATTAGAGTCTGCAGCAAAGGATGTGACAGAACTACAGAAAAAGAGTTTAGAATGTGAAACTCAAAGAATGTCTCAGAATGGTGCAAAAAGCCAAAAACGTTATAATTGTGGCAAATCCTCCCATGATGCGAATGACTGTTCAAAGAAAAGGTCTGCAGAAAGTATCACAGACAAGGTCACATACAGGGAATGTGCAAGGTCACATACAGTGAGTGTGCAAGGTCACATACAGGGAGAGTACATGGTCACATACAGGGAGTGTGCAAGGTCACATACAGGGAGAGTGCAAGGCAGACAAAAAGCACAACCAAAGATAAAAACCACTCATGTGAAAAGTTTTAAACACAAAACTAAGCAAATACTTAAAGTAACCGAATGTGAAGCAGAGTCAGACAACACAGAGTCTGACAAAGGTGAGCTGTCATGCCTAGAACTGCAATGTATTACTGAAGCAGATCACAAAAGATGTGTCTGATGTAAAACTGAAAATGGAACTGGATACAGTGCTAGCTTTGTCTATAATTTCAGAGGCTGACAGCAACAGACTGTTTGCAAAGCTACCACTAGAAAAGACCTCAGTGATGATAAAGACCTACACAGGCAAAAAATGTCTCCCAAAGGCAAAATGAAAGTGAATGTGACGTATGGAGGCCAAACACAACAGTTAGAGCTTCATGTATGGAAAAGTGGAAGGCCAGCACTTCTTCTTTTAGAGCAACGATTCCCCTCACCACTATGTATGGACTGATAACTTTTCTATGTACATTGATCTGTTGTCTACACATGCATATTAATTTTTTCTCTCCCTCTGTCTCATTCTCTCTCATTCTCTTTCTATCTCTCTCTTTCATTCTCTCATTCTCATTCTCTCTCCCTCTCCTTCTCTCTCATTCTGTCTCTCTCATACGCACTCTCTCACTCTCTCTCATTCTCTCTGTCTCTTTCATTCTCTCTCTCTCTCATTCTCCCACATGTGTGCTTTTGTTTAATTGATATGTAGTTGCTCAGACACAACACTTTTCATTGCACCTGTGCATACAAGGACTTGTGCAGATGACAATAAACTCCACTTTGACTTTGTATAAGCAGTGATCTGCCAGAGGAAAAGGAATGGGTGGGTACAATCACAATATTTAAAAGGCAAGTGGACAGGTTCATGAAATGGAAAGGTTCAGAGCAAGGTCTTCCAACCTGAGCTCCACGGACCTCATGCTTAATGGTATTGGACCACAGCATATAAAGGGTTGGGAACCCCGAGCTTAGAGGGATACAGGGCAAATGCAGAAAACTGAGACTAATAGGCAAATCATAAGAGAATCAGGTGGAAAGGATCTCTGCTTTATAATTCTGTAATAACAATTTGAGGTATTGATTCTGCTGGCTGTCCGGCTGTCTGCAGTGGATTGGGGGTAAAGGAATCAAGCTTTTCTGTCTTTACCAACCAACCCCGAGTTAATTCCCAATCCTTGTACCATCTGGTTCATTTGGGATATTTCTGCTATGCCTCTGCTTCTCCCACTCCAGAC
Source organism: Hypanus sabinus (assembly GCF_030144855.1). NCBI lineage: Eukaryota > Metazoa > Chordata > Chondrichthyes > Myliobatiformes > Dasyatidae > Hypanus > Hypanus sabinus. Next base: position 72,681,165 of record NC_082723.1, on the reverse strand, counting down.
TGATGAGAGACAATGACCTTTGACATTGTCAGACTGTGTGTTTACTCGGCAGTTAGGAACATTTGCCTGATTTGTCTTGTGCATTTATATTTAATCCATCAGGCTTTTTTGACGTGATAACAATTATTACATATCACTTGTTCAGCAAAACGTTTTTTCTATATGTCATGAACAATAACTTTTTTATTTAGAGATACAGCGTGAAACAGCCTCTTCTGGCCCTTTGAGCTACACTGCCTAGCAACACCCACCTGATTTAATCCTAGTCTAATCACGGGACAATTTACAATGACCAATTAACCCTATCAACCAGTATGTCCTTGGACTGTGGGAGGAAACCACAGCACCCGGAGGAAACCCACGCAGGCACGGGGAAAACATACAAACTCATTCCAGGCAGAGGTGGGATTTGAACCTGGGTCACCTGTACTGTAAAGTATGCTAACCATACGCTACCATGCCGCCCTATGTTCTCAAGATAAACATTTAAAGACCGGATTTGGGGAAAGGATCACTCTAACAAAGGATTTCAATTGTAGTATATTCCCAGAAGTCGAATTGAAACCGAAGTTTTGCAGACCTTACAGTCCGATCCCATGTTAATGTCATTTCTTAGATTGTTCTAAAAACAGTTTGCTGACTTGTCTCAATGTTCGTTCAGAACCTCACACCCTTGTGCTGCTCTCAGACAATAGAGGATTTGATGGGCCCTTCCCCTCTGGGTGTTCACAGCAAGGATCAACTTTATTCACCATAAACTTTTACATGTATTGGGAATTTGCCCTGGTATTTGGACATAGACCGACATGCTATGAGGAACAACGGTATTCAGCAATCGTTCATTCGTTACGTGCCATATTTTAAGACGTAGGTAGTTATAATCATTCCATGACCGTGATTGTTCCTGACAAATTTTTCTACCAAAGTGGTTTGCTATTTCCTTCTTCTGGGCAGTGCCTTTACAAGATGGGTAACTCCAGTTATTATCAACACTCTTCAGAGATTGTCTGCCTGGTGTCAGAGGTTGCATAATCTGAATTTATGATATGCACCAGGGGCTCATACGACCATCCCATGGCTTCATGTGACCCTGATTCGGGGACTAAGCTGGTGCTACACCTTGTCCAAGAGTGACCTGCTCACTAACGGAGGGAAAGAGTGCCTTACACCTCCTACTTGATTCAACAGTAATTATATTTTTAAAAAGTTGGAGATTGGAGTACAGATATATAATAAAATGTACATAAAAACATAAATGCCAGAATGTATTAACAATGTAAACAGCTTTTCAAAAGTATTTTACAGTGTTTACGATGCAATGTAGTAACAGGTGTAACAGATAGAAGGAGGTGGGGATGCTAACTAGAATGGTCGATTAACACCCTGGGGAGAAACTTTTATGATGGTGTGAGGTTTTTGTTTTAATAGTCCTATTCCACTTTCCAGAAGGCAGCTTTTGGAAAAGGCATTTGGCACGGTGGTCGGTGTCTCTGCAAGTGATAAAATACAGGCAATCTGGTCAAGATGTTAAAATTTATGGAAGAGAAATTTGCAATGGGATGTGGTGAGAAATGCCAAACATTGTGTGAGGCTCACAAATCCGTGTTAAATGTTGTGATTCTGTGCTAAATTAAACCTCTGATGAATCAGTAACTCACTGAAACTCTCAGTCTTCTAAGAGGCTGGTGGGTGGTCCTAGGTTTCTTCTCCTCCAGCCATTTGCCTTTTCCACCTTATCACCTCCCAGCTTCTGACATCATCCCCCTCTCCCATCCACCTGGCTTCACCTATCACCTCCCAGCTTCTGACATCATCCCCCACTCCCATCCACCTGGCTCCACCTATCACCTCCCAGCTTCTGACATCATCCCCCACTCCCATCCACCTGGCTCCACCTATCACCGCCCAGCTTCTGACATCATCCCCCTCTCCCATCCACCTGGCTTCACCTATCACCTCCCAGCTTCTGACATCATCCCCCTCTCCCATCCACCTGGCTCCACCTATCACCTCCCAGCTTCTGACATCATCCCCCACTCCCATCCACCTGGCTTCACCTATCACCTCCCAGCTTCTGACATCATCCCCCTCTCCCATCCACCTGGCTTCACCTATCACCTCTCAGCTTCTGACATCATCCCCCTCTCCCATCCACCTGGCTTCACCTATCACCTCCCAGCTTCTGACATCATCCCCCACTCCCATCCACCTGGCTTCACCTATCACCTCCCAGCTTCTGACATCATCCCCCTCTCCCATCCACCTGGCTTCACCTATCACCTCTCAGCTTCTGACATCATCCCCCTCTCCCATCCACCTGGCTTCACCTATCACCTCCCAGCTTCTGACATCATCCCCCACTCCCATCCACCTGGCTCCACCTATCACCGCCCAGCTTCTGACATCATCCCCCTTTCCCATCCACCTGGCTCCACCTATCACCTCACAGCTTTTGACTTCATCCCCCTTTCCCATCCACCTGGCTTCTCCTATCTCCTTCTAGTTTGTTCTCCTTCATCTCCCCCCCTCCACCTTCTTACACTGGCACATTTCCACCTTCATTTCCAGTCCAGGTGAAGGGACTTGGCCCAGAACATTGACTGTTGATCAACTTCCATGGATGCTGTCTGACCTGCTGAGTTCCTCCAGCATTTTTGTGTGTATTGCTCTGGATTTTCAGCATCTGTAGGGTCTCTAGTGTTAATCTGATAAATCCTGTTAGGAGAAGGACTGAAATAGTGAACGTGACATTTTTGTCATTGATGATACAAAGGTAAGTCTCCACTTTGAATTAAATGGGCTCATTACAACAGGAAAATTCTCAACCCAAAATGTTGACTGTCAATTTCCCTTCATAGATGCTGCCTGAACCTTTGAGTTCCTCCAGCATTTTGTGTGTTGCATATTTATTTTCATATGTATAATCCTTTATATTTATATAATTCTTTATTCTCTATAATTGTTGAATTTTTTTCTTGCACACTGCATCCTCACCAACACACCACAGCAAGTTCCTAATACGTGTAAATGTATGTGGCGAATAGAGTTGATCCTTGATCCTTGGTTACAATGGTTCTTGCTATGGATGTCAAAGCTGAACAGATCACAACTGGCTCAGCTTTGTCTTTGACGCAGACAATCAGAGCTTGTGTGGAAATCAAAGTTATTCATCGATTTCTTGAACTTACAGTAATTGCCCCCCCTTCACCATTTCCCATTCCTGTTTCCCTCTCTCTCTTGTCATCTCCTTACCTGCCCATCACCTCCTTCTGGTGCTCCTCTGCTTTCCCTTTCTTCCATGGTCTTCCACCCTCTCCTATCAGAAGATTCTTCCTTCTCTAGCCCTTTATCTATCTCTTTTACCAGTCAACTTCCCAGCTCATTCCTTCACCCGGTTTCACCTATCATCTCCAACCTTGTACTACTTCCTTCCCTACCCCCATCTTATTCCCCCCCCCAGTCCTGAAGAAGGGTCTCAGCACGAAACGTCGACTATTTATACTTTTTCCATAGATGCTGACTGACCTGCTGAGTTCCCCCTGCATTTCATGTGTGTTGCTTTGGATTTCTAGCATCTGCAGATTTTCTCTTTTTGTGTTCAAGGCTATTCAATCGCTAGTACAAGGATGAGTATCACAATGTCCTAGTGTCATGCTATTGTACTTGGTCTCACCATTAAACTGTTTACTCTCCTCCATAGATGTTGCCTGACTTACTGAGTTCCTCCAGCATTTGTACCTTTTTCTGCTTGGGTCGTTGTCGAAGGATAAGCAACTGATGTCAATAAATGTAGCTCCACACTTTCCTCACAACGACACCTTAAAAAAGCTACAAGCCCGAAGGGAATGGTATAGCCAGCAAATCTTTCAGTGACTGAAGAGATTCTGCAGATGCTGGAAATCCAGAGTAACACACACACACAAAATGATAGAGGGTATCAGCAGGTCAGGCAGCACCTATTGAGAGGTATGAACAGTCGATGTTTCGGGCCAAGACCTTTCATCAGGACTCATGGGTCTTGGGTCAAAAAGTCGACTGTTTATTCCTCTCCATAGATGCTGCCTGACTTGCTGAGTTCCTCCAGCATTTTGTGTGTGTTAGTCTCTTTCAGTGACCTGTCAGAAAATTGTGAATGAGGTCCTATTTGAGTTCTGGCTATTCACTCATTTCCAGCACATAGTTCCAATTTCTTATTTTATTTATCAGCCAGCAACTGCTTGTGTAATTTTTATTGTGTGTGCTGTTCCCAAAACCATGCCTCCTTCAGATCAATCAGAAAGGAATAAGTTGAATTTTACCCAAAGGAACCTGCAGGCAGATTTTGATTTTACACGAGTTTCATAAATCTCTGGGGAATGCTTCTTCATCAATGTCACAGTATCTGAACAGCTCTGAAATGATTGCTCACGTAGAAAAAGACTAGAATTATATGGAGGTACGTAGTCACATTGTGTCAGTTCCAAGATTAGTATGACGATGAATGAGTAACTCACTAAAATGGCCTGTCTTTTAAGAGGAATGAGGCAGTGTAGTCCATGTTACTTATATAATTCATGTCTTCTATCATGATGTTAGAAAGCATCATCAGGTCAGGCCTCAAGGTGTCAATTCCAGGCAGTTTTGAAAGAATTGCAGCATTAATTTTGGAAGTGATGATGCGTGACGGCAGACTAATCTGAAAAATTGATGGTTAAAGGTGATCTGAAGTGTCACGTTTGGAGTCTCGTGGCTTTGCAAGTTGAAATTTCAACGGTTATGATACAAAAGGGCCAAATTTTCACTCCTCTCTCTGCAATGCTGAAGTTGTGAGACTGCACTGGCTGCTGTGCTTTGTGTCTGCGAGAGCCCCGCTGATACGATGAACTGATACCAAAGCTTTGGCCCTACTCTGGGCTGCTCCAAGGGTTCTGATCTGAGGACTCAGTTTGGTCTCTATTTTTAGCATGATTTGTCTGTTCTTTTTCCCTCTTTCTCCACACTATAGCTGCTAGCCTTTATTTTTTTAATTGGGTTTTTTCGGGTTTCTTGCTTTTGTGGCTGCCTGTAAGCAGACAAATCTCAAGGTTGTATAATCTATACATTCTTTGATAATAAATACATTTTGAATCTTGAAACTTGGGGATTCGTCTCAAGACAGACTAATGTAGCCGGATGCTGACTGTAGGCTAAATGCAGCCCGTGTGAAAATGATAAAAAAAAGAAATCGTTGTTTTCATCTTCAACACCCAACAAACACCACACGAGTAGATGCAGAATTCAGAGTGTGATTCATATTTGTTCGTTGGTTGTCTGAAGCTAGCTCCACAGATGGTTGTTCCAGATGGGATTCTCGCTATAATTTAATTACATTTCTCAACAGCTTGGCTCTAATGTTGGAGTCACTTTATCTTCGTGATTTGAGGATTTTTTTTGTGGAAGATAATAACAACTGAATACTCTCGTCGACCAGTAAAACAAAACCCATGTTCAAGCTGATGGTAATCTTACTCACCCAGCACAAAAAAACCAGAAAATCCATTTTATTTGAGATCTATACCACATACTTGGTATCTCTATTAAAACATCTGGATTCGGGGTAGGTTTAAGGCTTTGCCTGCAATAATTAATTGAAGATTTTTATCTCTTATTTTGCAGTAAGCTGGAATTAAATTTGAATCTTTTATCAGTTTTAATTGAAAAGTAAAAGATTGTCTGGGAATTGTTTTCCAAGAACATAGGATCTGTCAATTTTTTCACACATTTATTGATCAAACGCCCTGTAGCTTGAGGTTATTTCTAAGTGTGATGAATGCTGCAAGTTCCAGTTTGTTCTGCACAATTATTAAAAAGCAAGTAACACACACAAAATGCTGGAGGAACTCAGCAGGTGAGGCAGCGTCGATGGAGGGAAATGAACAGTCAGTGCTTTGGGCCGAGACCCTTCATCGGAAGTGGAAAGGAAGGGGGATGAAGCCAGAATACGAAGGTACAGTGCGAGGAGAGCACAAGCTGGCAGGTGAGAAGTGAGAGCAGGTGAGGGGTAAGATCAGTGGTTGAGGCATGAGGGAAAAGAAGGATACTGGTAGGTGGTAAAGGTCTGAAAGAGAAGGAATCTGATAGAAGAGGACAATGGACCATGGAATAAAGGGAAGATTGTGGGGAACCAGAGGAAGGTGATGGGCAGATCATGAGGAGGGGGGAGAAGAAGAGAAGTGGTGAGAAGGTGACCAGAATGGGGGAATTTTTTAAAGGGAGCAGGGAAACAGAGGGGAGTGATTACTGTAATTTGGAGAAATCGATGTTTGTGTTATCGAGTTGAAGAGTACAGATGGAATGCGAGGTGAATATGAGGACTTTATGCTGCCTGACCTACTGAGTTCGTCCAGTATTTTGTGTGTTGCTTTAGATAGAAGGATAATTTGTTTACGTTAATATGATCCTCATTAGCTACAGTCTACTATCACTGCAGGACTTGTATGAGTCCAGGGCAAAGAATCAGGCAGAAAAGTACATTGTAGACATTACCCACACAGTAAACTGTCTTTTCAGGAAGGTCCATTCTGGAAAGTGTTATGTGGTGAATTATGTTGATAATTCGACTATGGATGGTCCCAATCGTGGCTGCGCAAGAAAGATGGTGGGAAATGGAGCTGGTAGCCCTGTCCCATAAAATCCCAGAGCTACAGAAACACGAGTGGAAGCTCCAAAGATCTCTTCCCTGGGAGAGGATTGATCTTTAAAGATGTGCTACACCTGACGACCATGTAAAAGACTGGCCCAAGACAGAGAATTCTGGTGAGCTGATGTAGGCAGTCTCTGGCCTAGTCAGGGTGATAGAATTGAAAGGATGTGCTGATATTGGAGATTCAAAAATGATTCCAGGATTGAAAAGCCTATCATATGAGGAGTGTTTGATGGCTCTGGGCCTGTACTCATTGGAATTCAGAAGAATGAGGGGTACTCATATTGAAACCTATTGAATGTTGAAAAACTGAAAAACTCTGTAGGATATTTCCTACAGAGAGTGAGTCTAAGACCAGAGGATGCAGCCTCAGAATAGAGGGATGTCCATTTAGAATGGAAATGAGGAAGTATTTCTTCAGCCAGAGAGTGGTGAGTCTGTGGAATTCGTTGTCACAGGTGGTGTGTGGAAGCTAAGTCATCGGGTGTATTTAAGGCAGAGGTTGATAGATTATTGATTAGTCAGGGCATGAAGGGGTACAGGGAGGAGAGGAGATTGGGGCCAAAAGGGAAAATGGATCAGCCATGATGAAATGGCAGAGCAGACTTGATGGGCCAAATGGCCTAATTCTGCTCGTATACCTTATGGTCTTATGGTCTAAGAATAAAGTTGATCTTGGATCCTTAATATTCTCCAGTGTGAACCAGATAGCGATTAGTCTGTGAAACTCCCAATGACTGTCAAATTAAGAGCTGTACATTCGCCTCTACTTCCTGACCCTTGTTTCACTTATGATCTTTTGTTAAATATGCACAAGATAGTTTCATCCCACTTTAGGAACTGTATTTGAACCCAAGCATTAGATTAAAGTTCACATTCAATTAATTGCCCCTAACATTTTTTAAATTACTTTGGCAAATTCAGATCTTTAAGGCTGGACTAGAGCTGAACCAAGGATGTTCAAAGTAAATTTATTAGCAAAATATACAACCTTGAGTTTTATCTCCTTACATGCAGCCACAAAGCAGGAAGGCCCAATTTAACCCATTAAAAATAAGAAACACACACAAAATGCTGGAGGAGCTCAGTGAGCCAGGCAGCATCTATGGAAAAGAGTATACAGGTTTCCCCCGCTATCTGAAGGTAGAGCGTTCCTATGAAACGGTTCATAAGCCAGAATGTCGTAAAGTGAATAAGCAATTACCATTTATTAATATGGAAAAAATTTGAGAGCGTTCCCAGACCCAAAAAACAACTTACAAAATCATGCCAAATAACACAATATCTAAAATAACAGTAACATATACTGTAGTACAAGCAGGAATGATATGATAAATACACAGCCTATATAAAGTAGAAGTATTTTTCTGCAATCATTGCAGCACTATGTAGTGTAGCGAAAATCTCACTACGTAGCGTATAATCTCACTATGTAGCGCTATTAGCGTAGCGGAACCACTCTCCAGTAACCTTTAAGCTATGAAGCTGCCAAATCATACCAAATAACACATAAAAATACACAGCCTATATAAAGTAGAAATAATCTATGTCCAGTGTAGTTTCACTTACCAGAATCGGGAAGACAGTGAGCACACTGAGGATGGTGTGTTAGATAGAGTCACTGGAGGTTGGGGTGCTTCGCAATTTTTTCCAGTAAATTGCAGATTCATCACAGCTAAACACTTGCTTATACGAATAACCACCTTCTTTAATTATTTTCTTCAGTTCTACTGGGAACTTTTCGGCAGCTTCAGTATCAGCCAAAGCTTTCTCTCCAGTAAACTATAAGCTATGAAGCTGCTAAGAAGTTCCCAGCAGACTAAAAGAGACCACTTTGCTACGAGCAGAACCAATAGTAACATCGGCAGTTTTCAAGATTCTTTCTCTCTGCGTGTAAATAGTGCAAATGGTGGACGCAGGCAAGTTCAATGCGTGAACACGATTGAAACGCTTAATTACATCCAGTTTTACACTAAGCATAGAAAGTGTAACACCTCTTAGGCTTTTCCAATACCTTAGGACACATCTTGCTAATGGATGCACAAAATAAATTGAGATAAAGCACAGACGGTCACAGACATGTGTTTAAGCAATGGCGGCTTGATGCTGAATGTAGTCCTGGGGGAGGAGCCTGGCTGCTTGGGGCGCGTGCCGCCTTTTTTCTTAAAAGTGAGATCTCTGGTTAGCGAAAACAGGTAACTAATGTAAGTCTTTTGTAAAAGCGAGGTGTCATAAAGTGAACTTTCAGAAAATGGGGGCCACTTGTAGTCGGTGTTTTGGGCCGAGACTCTTCAGCAGAACAGTACATGCAGACATCCCACCTCTCCCGGAAACTCCGGGAGTCTCCCGCATATGGATAGCAGCTCCCTGACACCCGCAAATTATATACAATATCCTGGAAATCGATTTTTTGAGATCGAGTAAGCGAGAGGGAGACAGAGAGAGAGAGAGAAAGACAGAGAGAGTGACTGACAGACGTAACAAGGGAGTGACAGAGAGAGCATCCTGATTGGTCTCTCTTTGCGTTAAGTAGACCTATCAGTTTTCTCTGTGGGCGGGCTTTACAGTCAACCTCTCTCTCTCTCTCTCTCTCTCTCTCTTTCATTGTCCATCAGTTCAGTTTAGTGTCCTGCAGCGCTATGGCAGAGTGTTCCAAAAAAAAGCATACTTCACCCCAGACTACACTAAAGTGTACCCCTGCCTAATAGGGGTCACTGTGTTGCTGGCTGCACTGTTTGCAAAAGTGACTTTTCTATTGCCCATGGTGGGTTAAATGTTGAGGTGAGTTTAACAGGTGTCATTTGTTTATTAGCATAGCTAATGTTATTTAAACTTGCTGGCTAGCTGCTAAGGAGCTACTGTACTGATGAGGCCAAACTCCCTGGAGGCTTACTTAAAGTTGTAACAGAATAAAAAAAACGACTCCATGATAATATAATTGTGAATCTTGTGAATCTGATGCCTTGCAAAATTAACAAATTCATTGGCACAGACTGCTATGAGGTTGAGACTTCCGACAAAATGCTCAAATCTGCCAAGCATGCCACATCACAGTACAAGGAAAGTTTGCAAAAGAAGTAGAAAAGCTATTTGTATTAGCATTTAGCTATTAGCATTGAGACAACCAACAAAATACTCAGCAAGGAATATATATATGTGTGTGTAGTTTCAATATGTGATCAAATAAATTGTTGTGTTCTTTCATAATCAAATGTCCTGTATACATACACCCTTGGAGGTCGACCGGGGGGGGGGCGGGTGTGGTGGTGCTACCTCCCTGAAATGAGTTTTTGCTGGGTGAGATGTTTGGTATATGTGCTGAAGAATTTTGCGCAGTACTGTAGATTGGAAAGATGTAGAGGAATATGGGAAATGGAAAGAAATAAGCCTAACTCAGGTAAGGCCTTGGTTGTCACAGGCAAGTTGGGCGAAGGGCCTGTTTCCTTATTTCAGTTTTCTGTATAATTCGAATGCTAGAATGAGAAACGTATTTTGTGAGAGTGTGAACCAGAAGACAACTGAATAAAAATAATGTATCTTGTCAGTAATCAAAGGATGAGTTTTCTGTCAAATCAGAATTGGGTTTAATATCACCGACATTTATCATGAAATTTATATCCTTTGCGGCAGCAGTACATTGCAATACATAATAGGAAAAAAAGTGTATTTTATATATATATACAAACGTTTGTACAAACTTCGTTAATGGATTCAATGTCTATTTAGAAATTGGATGGGTAGAGGGGAAGAAGATGTTCCCGAATCATTGAGTGTGTGCCTTTTGGCTTCTGTACCTCCTTCCTGATAGTAGCAATGAGAAAAGGGCATGTCCTGGGTGATGGAGGTGGTGAAACTAGTGCCCATGAAGGAGTTCACAACTTTCTTCAGTTTGTTTAATCCTGTGCAGTGTCCCCCACCCTTCATACCAGACAGTAGTTCAGCCTGTTAGAATGCTCTCCACAGTACATCTATAGAAATTTGCAAGGGTCTTTGGTGACGTAACGAATCTCCTCAAACTTCTAATGAAGTAGAGCCACTATTGTACTTTCTTTGTAGCTGCATCGACATGTTCAGTCCAGGATAGACCCTCAGGGATATTGACACCCAGGAATGTGAAGCTGCTCACTCTTTCCACTTCTGATCCCTCCATGAGGACTGGTGGTGTGTGTTACCTCGTCTTACCCCTTCTGAAGTCTACAATCAGTTCTTTGGTCTTACTGACGCTGAGCACAAGGTTGTTACTGCGACACCACTCAATTGTATTGTCAGCAAATTTATAGATGACCTTTGAGCTGTGCCTAGCCACACAGTCATGTGTATAGAGCAGTGGGTGAAGCACACATGTCTGAAAGGTGGAGATGTTATTTTTGATCTGCTCAGGTTGTGCACAATTTGACGCATTTCCTGGTGGTCTCCCTTTTGGTAAGGTCAGTTCAGGATGCTTTCTTCAGTTATTTTTGTAGCACCTGCCAAATTGTCTTTGAGAGGGAGCATTCCACCTGGGGAAGTGCTCCGCCTGCTGGTTTGCCGGAGAATTGATAATGGTTTTCCTTGGAAGAAGGCTGAGAGCAAGCCAGATCCAGAATTTTCCATTTTAATGCTGATGTTTTGATATCTATGTTAATATAATTGAATTACCCTGTAATTAGTTACTTGTTAATGACTATAATTTATAAATTTTCTTAATAATAACCATACCACAACCTTTACTTTGAAACATTTTAGAGCTTCAACATATTTACATTGTCAGTGTATTAAGTTACAACACTGTTACAAATTGTAAAAATAAAGACAGAATGGAAGTCGGTAGCTCATTGTCACCATCCCTCTGAACGCCAACACGTGTTAAAGTGCTGTGCAGTTCTCAGGCCATGTAAAACTTTCCTGCTCAGAGCAATGGGTGGCCTGCACAGCTGAAAATATTAGAGGGAAAGTTGATCTGGTCTCATTTGAAAGGAACAAATATAACACCATAAAGTTCACTCCATATCAACCCAGCCAGACAGTCTGTTTGTGGTAATGAGAAAACTACAGAAGGGCACCCAGACCAAGAAACGGGAAAATGAAATCCTGTGACACTTTTCTCCAGCCCTTGAAAGCAGTAGTGATCGATGTGTTCATCATCCATTATCCATCTGGTATAGACAGTAGGTGCAGGAGTAGGCCATTCGGCCCTTCTAGCCAGCACCGCCATTCACTGTGATCATGGCTGATCATACACAATCAGTACCCCGTTCCTGCCCTCTCCCCATATCCCTTGACCCTGCTATCTATAAGAGCTCTATTAATGTATACATTTAAGATCTGAACAATAATTTCCAGTTTATGGCTTGCAAATGTATTTTATACATTTACAGTATAGTGCAAAAGTCTTAGATGCATGTATATAGCTACTGTGCCTAAATACTGTACTTATCAATGTGGGGCAGAGAGAGAGAGTTTGTAACTCTGGCAGGAGCAAAGGATGTTGGGAATGGTGAGGGTGGAACGCTGTGGGAGGGGTGTGGGACAGGTGACAGAAAAGAGTGCAAGAGGTGAGGCTACTGGGGGGGGGGGGGTGGTGTTGGCGCAGGTGCAGACACACCCAGCCCTGAGACACCTGGCAAAGTCATTTGAGTCCATACTATTGCAGTACTAGCTATATTTACATGCCAAAGACATTTGCACAGTACTGTAGTAATTTTATGTATTGTACTGTACCGCCACCACAAAAAAATCAAATTTCATGACATATGTGAGTAATGATAAGCCTGATTCTGATATGGGTCTCTATTGTGAACTGAGAGTGGGAAGGGGGCAGGGAGAGGGGAATCATGTTGGGAAAAGGGAAAGAGAGCAGGAAGCACCAAAGAGACATTCTGTAATGATTAATAAACCAATTGTTGGAATGAAATCACCTTGCCAGATGTGTCTCAGGGCTGGGTGTGTCTGCGCCCCCCTACACACTCCCACCCCCACACCCCTGCCCCGGCACTCTTTTCAGCCACCTGTCCCACACCCCTCCCGTGGCACTCCACCCTCACCATTCCCAGCATCGTTTGCTCCCACCAGAATTATAAACTCATTCTCCTCTCCTCGCTGATAAATGCAGTCCTGTGCAAAAATCTTATTCACCCCAGCTATATATATGCACCTAAGACTTTTGCACTGGACTGTATACATAAATCCCAACATTTGACTTTAAGGAGTACTTGTTTGGTTATAAAATGACTTGGCATTTCCTGAGTTGTTAAAGGTTCTATATCAACAAGCCACCAATTTGCCCCAACTACCAACTATCTTTGAAAAGGAGTGTCCTGAAGACTTCCATGCTTGTATCTGCCTTGATGCAATCCAAGCTCATCTGTCAGCTGAAGGAATGGCCGTTTCCCAGTTTGCTGCTCATGGCGACTCTCTTCACCCTCAGCATCTCTTTCATTCTGACCACAGCACAACAATAACTATCACATCGCAGCACAAATCTGAGCATTCCAGACAGACAGACTTGCTTTATTGATCCCGGGGGAAATTGGGTTTCCTTACAGCCGCACCAACCAGGAATAGTGTAGAAATATAGCAATAAAAGACCATAAATAATTAAATAATAATAAGTTAATCATGCCAAGTGGAAATAAGTCCAGGACCAGCCTGTTGGCTCAGAGTGTCTGACACCCCGAGGGAGGAGTTGTAAAGTTTGATGGCCACAGGCAGGAATGACTTCCTATGACACTCAGTGTTACATCTCGGTGGAATGAGTCTCTGGCTGAATGTACTCCTGTGCCTAACCAGTACATTATGGAGTAGATGGGAGACATCGTCCAAGATGGCATGCAACTTGGACAGCATCCTCTTTTCAGACACCACCGTCAGAGAGTCCAGTTCCACCCCACAACGTCACTGGCCTTACGAATGAGTTTTTTGATTTTGTTGGTGTCTGCTACCCTCAGCCTGCTGCCCCAGCACACAACAGCAAACATGATAGCACTGGCTGCCACAGACTCGTAGAACATCCTGAGCATCGTCCGGCAGATGTTAAAGAACCTCAGTCTCCTCGGGAAATAGAGATGGCTCTGACCCTTCTTGTAGACAGCCTTTGACCAGTGTTGTCAATTCGTACACCCAGGTATTTGTAATCCTCCACCTTGTCCACTCTGACCCCTTGGTTGGAAACAGGGGTCACCGGTGCCTCAGCCCTCCTCAGGTGCACCACCAGCTCCTTAGTCTTTTTCACATTAAGTGTTTCTGAAACTTCTGAGGTTCAAAGACAAAATCAAGTTTATCGTCATCTGCACAAGTATACGTATGCACAGGTGCAATGAAAAATCATAGACATATAGCATTGTCTAAGCAGCATTCACAAGAAATACATTAATCAAATGTAATTAAACAAATTTTACAAGAAAGAACATGATTAGAACAAAGAAAATACTTTAGTGCCAAGTAATCAATATCTCTGAGGATCTGTCCTGACCCAACATATCGATGCAACTACAAAGAAGGCACAGCATGGCTATGTTTCATTGGGAGTTTGAGAACATTAGGAATGTCACCAAAGACACTGACAGGTTTCTACAGATGTACCATAGAGAGCATTCTGACTAAATGCATCTCTGTCTAGTATGGGGGCACTGCACAAGACCGAAGTAAGCTGCAGAGAGATGTAAACTTAGTCAGCTCCATCATAGGCACCAGCCTCTGTAGTACCCAAGACCTTTTCAAGGAGCGGTGCCTCAAAAAGGGGGCATCCATCATTGAGGACCCCCCCCCCCTCAAATCAGGACATGCCCACTTCTCATTGCTACCATCAGGGAGGAGGTACAGAAGCCTGAAGGCACACACTCAACAATTCAGGAGCAGCTTCTTCCACTCTGCCATCCGATTTTTTAATGGACACTTACTGTAACTCGTGGTTTTTATTATTATGTATTGCAATATACTCCTGCCACATAACGACAAATTTTACGGCAAATTTCATGATATCAAAACAGATTCTGATTCTGATAGTTAAACTGGTGTTAAACCCGACCTTTACTTTCCTTGTCTGTGTTCTTTTTTCTTGAGTTTAACAATGACAAATATGGAGACTTAAGGCCTCGACATTGAAATCCAATCCTGTGCATATCTTCATCCGATAGGGATAGTTAGGAAGATAACAAGTAGGATCCCTGGAAGATTAGCACCTTTCTAATTTGGCACTGGTGTGAATTTTAGTGTCTACTATTGCCAGCCCTGCATCATCACTTAGAGCAGTGATAATCAGGCATTCAGTGGAGTTATTTCTATTCCACCTGTTAATTGGTCCAGAAGATTGATGTGATTGGAAGACTCTGAGTATTTCCTCTGGGGGAATTGAAATTCTTCTTTTAGCAGGAGTGTCTGTTATTCCTCCATAATTAATGTCTCAAATGTATTTGTATTCTTATAAATTGCTTCTAACAAAGCCATACATTACTCAAAGACCAGAACAGCTAAGAAAGGAACACAATCGTGCCATCCCATAAACCAGTACCACTCATCAATTAAACCATTTTGTGCATGTGTGTATGTGTGTGTGAGAGAGAGCGAAAATATGTTTGCTTGCCTGTGAGACTTTTCTCCTTGGATACCGTTACTTGGTAAAAATCTTTACTTATCAGTAAATTTTTCAATTGATCCAGCATCCACTGAATTCCAAAATCACTCTATCCATTGTGTAAACAAATGCCTCCTTATCTCACATCTAAATGGCCCATTCCTATGTTTCTGTGGCTCACACCTGCCCTAGCATGCAAAGTCAGCTCTGGCAGACTGGGCGGATGACATCTGCAGTGAGATCCAACGGCCAGAAAGACAGTTCTGCAACACTCCATGGAGAGCGAAGGGCGTGACAAGGCACAGAAGGTGTCATGGTCATCCGCTGCAAGAACAAAGACCCCAATTTGTGACGCTGCTTTGTACCACTGGACCTGGACATCTAAGGTTGAGAGAGTAGAACTGTTCCAGTGCAAGGGCTTTTGCACTTTAAAAACTCTCCCACAAAGGTTTCTTGTCATTGTCATAGATGATGGACAACTGCTTTTCTATACTTATCCAATTCTTCTGAAGGTAGAATTGAGTTTCTCCCATAAGAGCATGCATCTGCTCCCAGTATGATTCCAGACATGTTGCTTCCTATATTCTAACCATTCTAACTTGTGTGAAATTCCAGGTGGAACTCCCTGCTTTGAGCTTATATAAACATTTTGTTTATGTCTGTAACTGTTGCTGAATTTGCTGAGAGGTTGTTGTTAACCCTCTCTTTTCCATTTCACTGATTTACCTTATATTTGTTGGTGTCTGATTGATTGACATACAGTGTGGAACAGGCCCTCCTAGCCCTTGATGCCACATCACCCAGCAGTCCCAGCAATCCCCTGGTTTAATCCTAGCCTAATCACAGGACAACTTACACCGATCAATTAATGGACTGTGGAAGGAAACTGAAGCACCCCCAGGGGAAACCCACATAGTCACAGGAAGAAAGTACGAACTCCTCACAGGCAGCGGTGAGAATTGAACCCTGTACTGTAAAATGTGCTGACCACTATGCTACCATGCTGCCCTATGGTTTCTGCCATCTTGTCCCTCTGCCATTAGATTTCTGAATGGACAATCAACGCATGTACACTATCTTTTTTTTGCTCTCATTTTGCACTATATATTTAATTTAATTTCAAAAAATATATTTCTTATAGTAATTTATAGTATTTTTAATCTGTGATAGTTGTCCATCATGTCCAACGATGTCAGAAACCTGTGTTGGAAAAGCCGCTGCGCGGGCGGCAGTTCTACTCATTCCATGGCAGAAGTCTGGATCCAGTGGTACAAATAAGTGTCACAAGCTGGTGACTTCCTTGGTTGCAGTGGATGACCATGACGTCTTCTGTGTCCTGTCACACCCTTTGCTCTCCACGGAGAGTTGTAGAGCTGCCTTCCTGGCTGTTGGATCTCACTGTAGATCTAATCTGCCCAGTCTACTGGAGCTGACTTCACATGCAAGGACAGGCGTGGCCCTGTCTCACCAGGGCACAAGATCTGCTAACTACCCTCACCTGGTTTAGCCTGGCTATCGAAGCAGTGTACTGGGCTGTGACCACTGTTGCATGAAAGTAGATATGTAGAGTCACAGGTGAGAGCTGAGCGTCAAATGGGGACCAAAGTCTGCTCTGGAATGGGCACAGCAAGCCCCCTCACCAGAGGTGCTACCCCTCCCTCGAGACCCCTTACACCCCATTGCAATGTACTGCTGCTGCAAAACATCAGATTTCACAACATGTGCCAGGGGCATTAAACCTGATTCTGATTAAGAAAGAGGTAGCAAGTTCTATCGCTTCATCTGGAATTAATCAACCTTCCGTCTGGCTTCTAGAAAGTTATCCTCAAATATGTTATTCTGGTGAATCCCTTGTTCTGCTCCCTGTTTCTTGAAGTTCAGAGTTAAAAGTACATTTATTATCAAAGTATGTATACATTCTCATCAGAATCTCAGATCGTGATGAAAGCTGGCGTGAGTCATACTGGCTAATGGAGTGGTGCCGCAGCAACAGCCTTGGACTCAGTGTCAGTAAGACTAAAGAGCTGATTGTGAACTTCAGAAAGTGTAAGATGAGGGAACACATACTAGTCCTTATAGAGGGATTAGAAGTGGAGAGAGTGAGCAATTTCAAGCTTCTGAGTGTTAATATCTCTGAGGATCTAACCTGCTCCTAACATATTGATGCAGCTATAAAGACAGCAAGACAGCAGTTATGTTTCATTAGGAGTTTGAGGAGAGTTGGTATGTCACCTAAAACACTCAAAGATTTCTACAGATGTATTGTGGAGAGCATTCTGACAGGCTGTAGCACCATCTGGTATGGGGGGGTGGGGGCTACCGGACAGGATCGAAGTAAGCTGCAGAGAGCTGTTAAATTCAAGGAGTGGTACCTCAAAAAGGTGGTGTCCATCATTAAGGACCCCCACCATCCAGGACATGCCCTTTTCTCATGGCTACTATCAGGAAGGAGGTACAGAAGCCTGAAGACATACACTCAATGATTCAGGAACCGCTTCTTCCCCTCTGCCATCCGATTCTAAATGGATATTGAAATCATGAACACTACTTTTTATTTCTGTTTTTTTGCATTGCTTATTTAATATATCTATCCCCCCCCCATTTTTATCGTGGTTTGCCTTATAGTGCTGCCTCAAAGTTAGCAAATTTCATGACGTATGCTGATGATATTAAACCAGATTCTGATTTTGATGCACTATATAACCTTGAGTCCACATGATTGAATTCCAATTTGTTTTTGACGTTGACTGTGATCAGTATCTGCATTCTCAACTAAATCATATGAGTTGTAATGTAAACAAGTGTGTCCGTTTTTTTCTTCTGTTTCATGAATGACCTCTAGGGCTGGATATGGAAAAAGGGAAAGAAGGAGGAACATGGTTGGGTATAAGCAAGAAAGGCAAATGTGCCGCACTGACCAATTATCTTCAACCCCCTAGCAACATGGAGGGACTTGGCAGAGGTAAGACAGACAATTGAGAAGCCTCTACTTGGAAATGCAATCCTTTTTTTACTGCACACAACTTTCCCACAGTTCTGGTCGTGCTTGGATGGAATAAAACAAACTAGTCAGATTTGATGTTGGAAGTATCTATATTCCTCTGCCCAGTTATTTGTGTCTTATGCTGAAGAAGTAGATAATTATTCCAATAACAATTAATTCAGCACTTCTAGTGAAATGCTGGTCCAGAAGTTTGGCTGGAGATTAAGGTTTTAAGGAGAGCCTTAGAAGAGTAAAGTGCTGTTGAAAAGGTGGTTTGTAGGAAGAATTCCAGAGGGTGTGGCCTTGGCATTGGAAAGAACTACTCGAACAATGAAATTGCAAAGCTCAAAGGCGGAGGAATACAGGAAACTTTCACAGTTCTAGGGCTGAAAAAAAACTACAGAGATAAGGAATAATCAGGCCAGAGGGATTTCAAAATGGCTAAGCACATTACAATTGAGGAGTTGGATGAGAGTAATTAAATTTCTTTAATGATAGAATCATCTAATTTTCTTACCAGCACAATGATACTATAAATGTAGCATTAGCCATTTTCTTCACATTCAGATTCATTTATTAATCACATGTGGATCAAAGCATGCTGTAAAATATGTTGTTTGCGTTAACAACTAGCAATACCTGTCAGCATTAGTGCATGCAAACTGAATTTCAATGTTTAAGGCAAGTTTTAATAGCTACATGGATGGTAGGAGTATGGAAGTGCAGGTCGATGAGAGTAAGCAGTTTAAATGGTTCGGCACTGACTAGATGGGCTGAAGGGCCTGTTTCTGTGCTGTACTTTTCTATGACTCTATAACCCAAGGAACAAAATAACAACAGTGAAACAAGTGCCATTCCTCCCTTCCACCCAGTCAAAACTCCAACCCCACTTACACACCCAGTCAGAACTCCAACCCCAGGAGAGGCTTCTAGGCCTTCAGCCTCCAGTGAACTTGCAAAAACAGGCCTCCAACCTCCCCAGTGGATTTCAGACTCATAGACCCAGGGCTTCAGCCATCGGGCTACTATGTCCAGACTTCCAATTGACCTTCTGGCTTCGGTCGTCGGTATCGACCCCAGCACTAGCCGATGACAGGACTCAGAACACCAGACCTTGAACTCTGGACTTTTATCAGTAATGTCAGCTTATTTCACTTTTTTGTGTGGTTCAGTTCTCGGGATCAGCGCATCCCTGGTACAACCCTTGCCAGATTGTCCTTGAGAAGGGGGTCGGTGATGTGTTGTCCTGGAATGCTGCAGACTCACTGGTGATGGTATTCCCATCACACTCTTCAAAGTTCAAAGTATTTATTGTCAGATTATGTATAATATACACAACCTTGAGATTAGTCTTCTGACAGGCAACCAGAAAAACAAAGCAACACAATAGAACCCATTAAAACAAAACTCCGTCAAGCAGCCAAAGTGCAAGAAAAGAACAAACTATGCAAACAATGAAAAGTGAATGATAACTCCATAGCCATGAAGCCAGTCCAGGAGCCACAACTCAGTTCAGCGCAGAGACGAGTAAATCTCGTAGAGCAGTGAGCTAAACATCATCCTATCCCTCGCCTGCAACCCCAACACCCTGAACTTTTCAATCTGGCCCGACAATTACATCATCTCTTTCCTCACTCTCAAGCCCGGGCTTTGACACTTCAAATTGGCCCCAAGTACCACTCCAGCATTGTCCAAACAACAGCTTGTCCCTTGCTCTCAGGCCTGGGCTCTACCACGCCATGCTTCTTTCGAGACTCCATTTTGCCAAATACCCCAGAACACCACAAACATGCCAGGTCTTACAGGCGGTTTAGAAGCACAACTCTGAAAGGCAATTTGCAGGCTATTAATTGCAGTGATCATTGTCCAGAAAAATTATGATTAATAGAGTAGTTAGTTCCTTTGTTTGCTGCCAGCAAAACATTGCTGTGTCTCACCAGTACCATCTTAAACCGCGTCCAGGTGACTGAACAGACCCAGCTGACTATAATTTGGGGTACCATAACTTGGAGGTGTTGCAGGTTGAGTGGAGAGTTCCAGGATTTAGACCCAGTATCATTAGCAAACTAAAGCCTCAGCAACAACCACCAGCTGACAAGACCAGAACTATCCTAACTGACCAACACACTCTTGTTATTCTGACTGGAATTGAGGTTACACTTTGGGTTCTGAGATGACCACTGAAGCCAATATGGAAACCATAAACTCAATAAAGTTCAAAATAAACTTATTATCCAAGTACATATTTGTCACCATATACAAACTGGAGATTCATTTCCTTGCAGGCATACTCAAAAAATCTATGGAATAATAACCATAACAGAATCAATGAAAGTCTGCACAGATTTGGGCATTCAACCAGTGTGGAAAAGATAACAAACTGCGCAAATACAAAAAGAAAGAAAGAAAGAAAGAATAATAAATAAATAAATAGATAGATAGATAGATAGATAAATAACTAACTAACTAACTAACTAACTAGACAAACAAACAAACGAACAAGCAAGCAAGCAATAAATATTGAGAACATGAGATGAAGAGTCCTTGACAGTGAGTCCATTGGTTGTGGGAACATTTCAGTGATGGGGCAAGTGAAGATGAGTGAAATTATCCCCTTTGGTTCAAGAACCTGATGGTTGAAGGGTAGTAACTTTCCTGAACCTGGTGGTTTGAGTCCTGAGCTTCCTGTACTCACTTCCTGATGGCAGCAGTGAGAGGAGAACATGACCTGTGTGGTGGGGATTCCTACTGATGGATGCTGCTTCCCTGCAACAGCGTTTCATGTAGTAGATGGGGTGGGAGATGCCTGATAGGATGTCCATGGCTCTGTACGCTCCCAATTAATTGTTTGAAGGTTCTCAGTGCCATCAGGAATTCTCCTTGATGGCACAAGCAGTGATTTCCATGAGTCAAACGGGATGCATTTTTTCCCAATGAGGTCTGGTAATGCCTTCCTACTGAACTGTGTTTGTTTCAGGAATTTGATGTCAGGCATGTGAACGACCTGGACTGCCCAGCAGAGTATAATTACGGTGCCAATGCTTGGGGGTGTTGGCATGAGATGACTTGGTTTATCTCAGGGGTTTGGAGGAATGAGAATCTGCTGACCAAGAAGATGTGAAATTTGTTGTTTTGTGGCAGAAGTACAATGCAAAGATACAAAATTACTAAAAATTACAAAATAAGTACACAGTGCAGAAAAGGGAAGAATGAGGTAGAGTTCATGGACCTTCAAAAATGGTGACAGAGATGAAAGATATGTGCCTGAATCTTTAGACTCCTGTACCTCCTTCCTGATGGCAGTAATGAGGAAAGGACATCCCAGATGATGTGGATCCTCAGCAATGGATGCCGCCTTCTCGAGCTACAGCCTCTTGTAGATATCCTCAATGGAGGGGAGGGTTGTGCCCATGATGGAGCATTCTAGGGAGGTTTGAGGTATTGATCTTTAAAGATCCTTTCATAGAAGACAGAACACTACAGCCCTGTACAGGCATTTCTACCCAGCTTATCGTGACAACATTTTAATCTTCTCTAAGAATAATCTGACCCTTCCCTCCAGATAACCCTCCATTTTTCTATCATCTTTGTGCCTATCTGACAATCTCTTAAATTAGAATCAGGTTTAATATCATTGGGATATGTGATGAAATGTGTTAACTTTGTGGCAGCAATACATGATACCACAGAGAAAGAAAAGCAGAATTACAGTATGTATATGCATATTAAATAGTTAAAATAAGTAATAACTAAAGAAGCATATACACTTTAGACTTTTGCACAGTACTGTAGGCAGCTTTCAAGCCTCAGTTATTTTTTAATTAGTCGCTAATGGAGAATATCACTTGCCAAGGTCATTATTAAAACCCAGGTTCACTTCCAGACTGAAATCCTTGTTGAAAATCCATCAGTTGATGAAGGCTTGTAATTGGAGCTGTTCTCCCAGTCCCTCTCACACATTGAGGGCAAATGTTTGCCAGTACAAATTTTCCTAAATAATCATATGCAATTTTTCTTTTTTTTTTGTTGTTTTAAGATTAGAAAAACCAACTAAACACCTGCTACCTTTTCATGAATCTATTTTTAGTGCCCACCAGTACCTGGAGACTGACCTGTTTTTGTGTGTTCTGTGGCACAGATAAACTGTAGCTCTGCCCTCCTGTCTGTCACTCCAGTTGCCTGGAAGATAAAGTGGAGAGCAGCAGGATAAGCCACATTAGGGAATTGTTTTGCTAATAAATTATTTTTCAAAATTGCCTTCCGGAGGTTGTATTAAATTTACATTTCAAAAAGTTCTTTTAAGAGATTGAATTAAATGAAGGCCATGAATTAAAGATGTATTTGGTCCTTTTTTTAAGTTTTGAGATGTTTCTTATACAATATTAAGCATTAGAATGTTACCAATAGCATAGCCCAGCTCTCTCAGAATGGAGATAACATAAGGTTAACTTTATCCGTCACATGTATGTAAAACATTAAGTGAAATATGCATTTATGTTGACAACCAACACAATCTGGGGGTGTACTGGGGGAGGAGGGTTGCCAAGTGTTGCCATGCTTCTAGCACCAACATTGCATGCCTATAACTTACTAACCCTATCCTGTACGTCTTTGGAGTGTGGAGTACCTGGTGGAAACCCACACAGTCAAGGGGAGAGTGTACAGATGCAGCAGAAATTGATCCCCTGTTGTTTGTCCTCTAAGGAACTGCAGCACCAGAAGATTGACTATTCAGAGCTGACCATTTAGGCCCTTATATCCCTCATATAGAATTCACACTGCCCAAACAGGTTTCTCAGCCCACTGGTTATCTCCTCAAAAAATCCCAACGGATTAGTCATGCACGATTTCCCCTTAAAGAAACCTTGCTGACTTCGGCCTTTTTTTTAATATCGCATCCCTCCTTGGGTCAGCACAGTAGCATAGTGGTTAGCAGAATGCTTTACAGTACCAGTGACCTGGGATCAATTCCCACCATCGCCTGTAAGGAGTTTGTATGTTCTCCCCGTGACCGCTGGGCGCTCCAGCTGCTCCGATTTCCTCCCATGGTCCAAAAGATGTACTGGTTGGTAGGTTAGTTGATCATTTGTAAATTGTCTCGTGATTAGATTGGGGGTTGCAGGGCAGCATGGCTTGAAGGGCCTATTCCACACTGTCTCTCAATAGATATAGCACCATGAACCTTCATCCTTCATAATGGACTCCATTATTAACTTAGCAGCTGTGAGTTCCCTACGAATTCAATGTTAGTTTTCTTCCAGATAAAATGTTCCCTTAGAATCTCCTGTTTATTGATGATTATTTTATAGTTATAGCCCCTATTTTTAGAATTCTTTATAAATAATAACACAAGCACATTATGTAGGAGGTAATTTATTCTCATTGATACAAGACTGGCTGGCAAATAGAACCAGAGAACAGGCGAAGTGTTTTCTTGTCTGGCTGTAGAGCTTAACGAGAAGTGTCTCCCAGGGACAGGTGCTGGAAGCTCACTGCTTTACAATTCATGTATATGTGATTTAGATGAAGGTATAATTATTAAGGCATTAAGATATAATTAAAAACTTGCTGTTGCCACAAGGTGAAGTGAGAGAGAGAATTAAGTAGTGTAATGAGGCTCCCCAAACTGATGTTGATAAGATTGCAAGTGGGCAGAGATTTGGTAAAAGGAGTGAAAATGTGACTTTCATTTTGGCATGTAAAAAACACACAAAATGCTGGAGGAACTCAGCAGGTCAGGCAGCATCTATGGAAATCTCTGAGCAGATGCTGTTGACTGCCGCCGGGATAGAGATTGGCAGCCACCAGGGTGGCAAGGGGCTACATTTGGGCAGGAGTTGCTGTTGCTCCACTACACCCCCACT
Organism: Hypanus sabinus; assembly: GCF_030144855.1. Taxonomy (NCBI): domain Eukaryota; kingdom Metazoa; phylum Chordata; class Chondrichthyes; order Myliobatiformes; family Dasyatidae; genus Hypanus; species Hypanus sabinus. The sequence goes on along the minus strand of NC_082723.1, from coordinate 72,657,106 downwards.
CCGGTGTTCACTCAGCAGAACAACGGTCTCGGTCTGGACTGTTAACATATACATTTTGCGTGATTGTATTTTACTGATAACCGATACGTGCTTGCTAACTTGTGCATGTGTAAGGACCAGGCCTCAAGCTGTGGTGTTGCCTGTTTACAGCTGCCAGGGTGAGGCTTCAGGGCCAGTGCCCTGGGGAGGGGGGGTGCAGCAGACAAGCTCCGTTGTGGTCGTCTGCAGATTTCGGGGGGCATTGGATGGCTTGAACTGGGTTGCTTTTATTGTGTGGGTCTATCTTATACATGCTATGTGTGCTTTGCGCTGTGTGTAACTGGTGGTACAGTGTTTTACACTTGACCCCGGAGTTATGCTGTCTCGTTTGGCTGGATTCATGTATGATTCAATACCAATTAAACTTGAATTGAATTGAATGAAGAAATAACATTTCAGGCCAAAACCCTTACCCAAAAAGTTGACTCTTTATTCCTTTTCATAGATGCTGCCTGACCCGCTGAATTCCTCCAGCATTTTACACGTGTTACTCTGGACTTCCAGCATCTGCAGTATCTCGTGTTTCTGTTCATGTTATCGAACTGTTAGATTGACAAGTTCTGCAATGTGGAAGGAACTGTGCACCCAGGTTCATAAGGCACAGAAGGCTAGAGTGCCAGGACAGCATGTAATTGGGAAAGCTGGCAGATCATGATAGTTTACTGCTAGAGAAATTGAAGGCCTGTGCAGGGAATTTGTACAAGAATTTTATATATATGTGTGTGTGTGTGTGTGTGTGTGTGTGTGTGTGTGTGTGTGTGTGTGTGTGTGTGTGTGTGTGTATATATATATACATGGCATTGATTTCCACATTTGGAGGACTACATATGGTCATTAGTCTTCATGGGTAGACTCTACCTCACCACCTCTCCCTCTCCTTCTCTCCCCCACCACCTTCCTTCCTGTCCACCTCTCCCTCCCCCTCCAACCTCCCCTCTTGTGTGTGTGCCAAATAAATATTTTTATATCTACCAGCTGCGTCTCTCCAGTGGCTTCTTCATAGTCACATCACTCAGCAAGGAGTCCTCCCCATGGAATGCATGGGTTTTCTCCATTGCCTCCAGCTTCCTACCTCAGTCCAAAGACACTGGACATTGTAAATGGTCCCATGTTAAGGCTAGGGTTAAATTAGGGTTGTTGGCTGTTACTGGGGTGCTGAGGTTTGAAGGCCAGAAGGGCCTACTCCACGCTTTATCTCTAAATAAATAAACTGGCTTGGCAACACTGGCAGGCTGCACAGCACAATCATCGCTGATTTGATTTGATGCTGACAACACATTTCACTGCATGTCTTGATGTATGTGATGTAAAAAGCTAACTTTTCTTTCTTTCTTTCTTTCTAATATTTCTATATTTAAGGTTGGATACGTTTGGAGCAGCTAGGGGAATGTTTTCTAGCTTATTTGCCAGAATGGTAAGGTTGCCTTTTGAGAAAAGGCTGATTTTATGTCTGTGGATTTCAAAGGGCTGAGAAAGGATAATGAAAATGTACAACATACAATTGTATTCCGTGAAGATGAACTATTATGGAGAAGGTGATTCCTCTGGGGGAGAAACTAAATTAAGGGATTGTTGTGACTGTGAGCAAAGTCACCAGAGAGACACAGCTGGTAGATATAAAAGCCTTTATTCGGGACTCACACAAACTGAGAACCATTGGAGTCAGGAGAGAGACCCAACGTTGCAGCACATTTTTATATGTTAAAGAACAAAAGGAATAGGGCAAGTTATATAGTCACAATGTCCTTACAGTG